>NW_026606926.1:0-640000 GCF_029890125.1 Rhinichthys klamathensis goyatoka
CCACCGCTAGAGGTCGGTTATGACTATTTTTGAGCAATGAAGTCTGTGCAAAAATATCCTCTCAATGTGATTTACATGCTGTACCCATGTCTTACATGTTATGTTATAAATACACATTCATGTATCATAAAATATAATATGCAGTAGATTAGATATGGCTTATTAATGGGGCAAGAGAAAAATCAAAATGCTATAATTTTCCTCTCATCAAAGGACTATGTAAAGATTAAGCATTAGGTTGTTTAATATTCTGCTATAATTTATCACTGTGAGCTTTAGCTATTTGACTTGTGCCGTGTTCTCACCCTGAATAATTGCCCTTAACCAATTTCCCCAGAAGCAGCTTCATTCTTGGTTTGTGAAGCCCACAACATAACGAAAATACCTCAGTTATGCTTGCTTTATTTTTTAAACCTTGGCTTTCCTCTAACAACAATAACGTCAATGCCATTTCAATTGGAACATATTAACAACCAGTCTGTTTTATGACATACATACTTAAAATGTTTTGAATGCCAATATTGGCCTTAAACGTAAAAGTAAATAGCTTACGCAAAATAAATGTTTATCCACTTTTAAAAGCTCGTATGCTAAACTGTCCGGGTTCAAGTTGTTTGATAGCAATTTGAGGGAAATTGTTTTTAAGTGGGTCTCTCGATTACAGTCGACGCCTATCAATGAAATAACAAGAGTTAACGTAATTGTCGGATACACGTATCTTATGTAGGCTATTTTATTACAGGAGAGAAAAGCCCATTCAAACTTGTATGCTTAGTTAGGACTGTGCATGTTCGGTGGCGCGCGCAGAGGAACCTGAATATGCGCGTGCACGCGTTGGCTACTTGATGCGCGCGTCAAACTTCTGCCAGAATACGTCAAACAAACTTCTACGCGTCTAATCGTCCAACTCTTGTTCTTTGATAAACCACTGGTCTGGAAGCAGCTCTAGTTTGAAAGGCAGACACAAAGGTTGAAAATCATTTGGGGAAGCGTCTATTTTAACTCCATAAATAAGACAAAGTAGGCTAATATATCATTTTTTAATCATTGAATAAACCTGAACAAAAGCTCCATGAAATTTAATGTTTCACTCAAATAATAAATTCCATTAAATGCAGATCTTATTGAATAATCCACGGATGTTTGGATAGACTAGATGAAATCAAATCGGTTGCAAATTTCATTTTACGAATCAAAAATGCATAAAGCAAATGCCTTGTCTCTGTCTGAGTTCATGGCCATTTCAGAAAATGGCTAGTTTTGGTTCCTATTAAATTGAATAAGTAGCATTTTATGTATAGCCCACTATTACATAAATTCGGCTATAAATCAATATAAATAGCTACTATCAGCATAATATTTGTTTATAGGCTACGCACATTTTAAGCACAGTCCAAAACATTTTGAAAACACTAGCGTGTTGTGTGTAATAGAGATGCCCTGGCTCGTGACTTGACAGGTAAATTAAAACAGGTCGCATGTGGGGAAACTGCTAGTGCACGAGCTCATGACGGGCGCGCGATGAACACCTGTGCGCATCCCTGCGCCACCGGCACACAGGTTATGTATAAAGCATTTACACACACTTCTGACAGTCATTTTAGCCAGAATTTAGAGGTTCACGCGTAGACAAGTTAGTGTTGCTCGCGAGGGAAGATGACATGACGGTTATTGACATTTGCGCCTTAATATAAGGCACCTGAGGGGGCTCGCGCTGATTAGACCCCAGTGAAGAGGCGTTCAAGAGCAGCTACAATTGTAAATTAATAAGAAAGTGTCCAAATTGAACTCTGCGCTCACTCAAAATTAGACATTCCCAACTGCAGTCTTTGCGTGCGGGATAGCCTACGATTTAGTCTACGTTTAGCAGGACATATTTGACATTACCTGAACGAAAACTTGTGAACGAGAATTATATTCAGAGAAGTACTGACGTCGTGTGCTGTCGCCTGTAGCTCGCGATGCGCCTCAGGTAGCGCGCGCACACTAACTGCTTTGAACTGCATGTAGCGCTTTAGCCAAGCCCAGTGTTTTGGATTTAAATGGTCCAGTTTTGACACATTTGCTTTGCTCAGCCGAGCATTGGCGTTAAGGTAACCACTCTTGGCTCAGAGCCTGTTGTTTAGGACACGAAACAAATTGACTTCTCCTCCCCCAAGTCTTTGCCTTTTGTAATTTGCTCTGGCGTTGTTGTTTGTGTGTGACCAGCCCTGGGATTTCACCTCGTCCTTGAGAGACCAGCGCAAATAAAACATCCCGACCCTGTTTACCTCTCCCGGAGGGTCGTTTTCCTTCGAGACACGTGGACGAAGCCGTAAACAACATTAGGTGAGTGATTCGAGACCGCATTGAACTTAAAGTTGTAATATGTGCGTGTGTTTATGTGGTCAGTATGAGAGCGCGCGGAGCCTCGGCTCGCGTGACTGTATGTCGTTGAGCGCCGTTAACGGGCAGGAGCTCCGCGATCTTCCCCTCTCTCAGACCGCTATTGCGATCTTTCCCTATTCCATAGTCAGAGTAATCCAGCTGGGATTAGAGCGTGTTCCCCTCCAATCATCAGCAACTCGAGTCTCGATCATTCCTGCCTCAAACCGCTGCAGATCTCACTCCAAATGCTGCCAGTTTCACTATATCCTCACCAGCTCTTAACAGATTTATATATACATTTTCATTTAGCTGTTGTGCTGAAAATGTGCACAGATGGCTAATATCCTTGCTATTCTTTCACCCCAACTTTAAATTAGTCTCTTACACATCTTTGAAGAGTTAGTGAAATGTGCCTTATTTTTGGAGACAATGTAAAAAAAAAAGAATAATTTAAAAGTAAACTTAAATAATATATTTATAAAGTTGTAAAGCTAAAATATAGTTGTAGGACAGAATAAAAAAAGTTTAATCGCTCTGTTGAAAAATTAAACTACTTATGAACAGAAATAGTAAACTTTCTTTATAGTAATTATATAGTATTTACGGTATAGTAAAATTTCACATATATTGAAAAGTAAGTTGCGGTTTCTTCTGTTAATTGGTGTATGGAAAAATAGCACATCATTGCAAACGCATCCCTGAATTGTTGGTTTGAAAAGCACTTAATCATAATTTGGGAAATATAATTTTCTTAATTTTACATAAGAGGCACTTTGACATTTAAATAAGAGATGAATATTGTTTGACTTCTAAAACTTCTAAAACTTGACTTCATATTTTTGCACTCCCAAATATGACTTGCACAGAAAAGGTATGATTTTTAAACATTTTAATGGATCTTACTGCTGTATAACAGATCACAGTGAACTCCATCATAAAATCCAGCTGTTGAGTTCACACATAAATCTTATGAAATATTAACGCTGACTTATGTTGAGAGGAGAGAAGTAATTTGCTCAAGTAAGTCATATATTACTGGGTAGACTTTAATACGCTGGTGATTGATTTCAGCGTTCACAAATTCATGAACGTTGTGATAAAGTAGTCATATAATCAACTAGTGTGATTTCTATAATTTATTATAGGAATGAAATGTAATGTAATAGAAAGACAAGGGTTTAACAAGCAAAAGAGAAACAAGTTCCAATGAAGTCTGATGGAAATCCATCATGCTTTTTGTTTTGTCAGAATTTATTTTCTCTTTTTAGTGGGGTCATGTTGAAAGCACAAAGGCTGTTCCATTTTTGCCAAATGTTTTATTAACACTTTACACAGAGTGAGTTTTGGCTATTACCCACAAAGACCTGCCTCATAATTTGCATAATGACTGTTTTTTTTTATTATTATTTTTTTTCTCCATTGTCAGGCTCTTGTAAGAGACAGTTTTTGTTTCTTCATTCAGAACCCATTGACTTTGTTTTGAATTGAATCCTTCTCTGATAACCAGACATTATATCTTGGATGTTGCTGTTTTTAATACCAGAACTCCAACAGAAACTTCCATTGAAAAAATGGAAACAATTATTATTATTTTTTTTTAAATATCATGTCGTAAGAGTTATTTTAAGCCGTGTTGGTCGCAGAGTTTCTCCATATCTCCACGCAGAATCAGGGATTGGTTTCCGATTGCAGGGAGGGAGAGAAAAATTACTGTGCACATGCTCTCTCTCTCTCTCTCTCTCTCTCTCTCTCTCTCTCTCTCTCTCTCTCTCTCTCTCTCTCTCCCTCCCTCCCTCCTCTCTCTCTCTCTCTCTCTCTCTCTCTCTCTCTCTCTCTCTCTCTCTCTCTCTCTCTCTCTCTCTCTCTCTCTCTCTCTCTCTCTCTCTCTCTCTCTCTCTCTCTCTCTCTTTCTCTCATTTACTCTTGTCATTCAGATAAATAAATTCACATTGCTCTTCAGATTATCTCTTAACCGGTTCTGTGAATACATCGCTCCGGCACAGCTGGATTATAGACCAGATATAGTCCTTATCCCCGAGGCCACTTCTAAACTGACTCTCAAAAGAAAAAAAAAGAAATAAATCATGGCCGTGTGACTGAGTGTAACTCAATAAAATTTCTTAAGTGCCTGGATTTCATTTTCTGTTTTTTTTTTTTTAATCTCGTCATCAAGTTAATTTTCGTAAGGCAGGTTATACTGTCCTTTACTCTACATTATTTCATTACCAACATAACTTTCCTTCTTCCGTAGAACTCAAAAAGAGAAGTTTTGAAAGATGTGCTCTGCTGCTCTTTTCCATTCCATTACATTACATGGGGACTGGAAACTGTGTCCATTCCCACAGTATTCATTTTTTTCATTCCACTGTGCTGCTTTTCCATCGCTTATATTTGAAAACATGCACTAGTTGAACACGTTTGACTGTTGCACTCACATATTACATCTTTTTCAGAATCTCGCGCATGAAACAAAATGCAGGACTCAAGTTACAAGAAATTCAGCTTTTAAAAAACCCGTCTCTACACCTTGCGTTTTTTTCGTTCCACTGCCTTGCATCGTACGTTTTTAAAAGCAAAAACGTGACGTGTAAGTGGCCCCTTAAAGTGTTATAAAAGTGACCTGAATCATTTAAGTCTTAGCATTAGGTCGTTAATTACACAAAAAAAAATCTCCTTTTGTATTCTGCAAAATAAATAAAATAAAAGGGGTTTGCAATGACATGAGGGTGAGTAAATTATTTAAATTTTCATTTCTTTGGGTGAACTGTCCCTTTAAAGGTACGTTGACCCTCAGGAACAGAAGAACAGATCAGAATCCTTTTCGCCTACCATATCTCCTCTGTTGTCCGTTTGAACTGTGTTGATCACAGGACAGGAAACAGTAAACAAATTCTTCGACATGTGGCGGCCTGCTAGAACATACTTTTCCTTTTCTATTTCTCTCTCTCTCTCTCTCTCTCTCTCTCTCTCTCTCTCTCTCTCTCTCTCTCTCTCTCTCTCTCTCTTCACCATGAACGAAAAGCTTGCACTTCCTCCCTCCTCTCTTTCTTACTCTCTTTCTCCCTCTTTCCTGCTCCAACAAGCCAGCAGGAAGATAGTGCTAGCAGATCTTGGACTACGCTGAATAACATTTGCCAAGACATATGAATTATAAGGCTAATGGGCTTAAAAGGCTTGTCTTAACATTGTCTCTACTTAACCATGCAGAAGCTGGCTTATAGAACGGCAGAAATAGATTGGGAACCAAAATACCCCAATTTTGAGGTCAGGATTAGAATGGATGAAAGACACTAAGTTTCTTTACGAAACCATAAAATATTTAATTGTTGGCAAATTGAGAGATATCTCTCCCCGCTGCTCTTCTCTGGTGAACTGTCTGCAAAGCGCATTGTTATTGTGTTTTGACATACAACCGATGTGATTCTTCTCATAACCACAGAATCTGGGACAGGTAGTCATTATCATGAGGGGTGGAAAAAAACAAAGTAACTGAGTTTCTGGGCTCAGATTGTGCAGGCAGCCCAGAAGTGAAGCCCTGGCCATGTGTTCGGGCCATTGCTCTGGTGGCTTTAGGCCGGGCATCTGCACAGCTGCACATGATGCTCGTGCTCCCTGCTCCAGTTTGGGGGCTCGTACGGGTCTCTCTGATTGGATATGCTTGCATCTGTGCCGTGTGCTTATTGGTTCTTAGTGCTTGCTAAACTCTTTCTAGTGTGGTCCAGTGTTTGAGTTAGTTGGACGGGATCTGAGGACCATTCCTGGCAGTTCTAGTTGTGTGGCAGGTCAGCTTCGTGTCCCCTCCCCTGCCCTCTCTCAGCCCTTCTGAATAAATGAGCTATTCTGGGACATGCAAATATCCAGAAAGCTGGAAAAGTCTGTGAAATATGTTCAGGGAATCAAAAATGCATTAAAAATAGTAATTTTGTGACAGAAAATTTACGATCGAAAAGAACTGCTTTTAAAATGTAATTTATTTTAGCAGCCATTACTCCAGTCTTTATTATCATGATATAGAAATAAAAAAGTTTGTAACTACAAATGTCTTTACTGTCATTTTTATTTATATAATGCATCCTTGCTGAATTTAAGTATTTATTTATTTATTAAAAAAAAAAAAAAAAATTTAAATTGGAAATTCAAATGCTTTTAATCCAGTAATTCATCCCTTTGACAGCATTATGTGGGGCATTTTTTTTTTTTTTTTTTGACTAGAGGACAACTTACAAAGTTGTTCAAAATAATAATGGATTAATAGACTCCTGGTCTAAGTATATATTATTATTATCTTTTAAGTATATTATTATTATTAGAAACTTGAATAGCTTACAATATGTCTCACTAATTTCAGAGTTACAAAATTGATGTACATTTTTGTTTTTGTGTGTCAAAATTTTGAAATCAGGAAGAAAGTGTGAGAACCTCTTCTTCTGCCCACATACTGTAAATGTACTTATCAATTATTAATAAATGAAGCCTTTCTCCAACTGTTCTTATGTTTTGTTATGTCTGTGAAATTGTGCTTTTTACTTCAGGACATGCATCATTTTTCTATTGTTTTCTATTGTAGATAAACCTGCCCTTGAAAGGCACACAAAACAAACTATGGTTGGTTACTTTACATGTCGGTCAGATGGTCTCTTCCTGTCTAAGTGAATGGGAGTAATGTCGACCAGACCATATGCCCTTTCAATCTGGCTATGCAAGACTGTTTGTCATCTGATTGGTCATCATAAGTAAACTCCATGTGAATCAGTATGTGTTGGAGGATGACAGCTAGCTTTTATTAAAATGTTTGCGATGGACAGTGTTTGGTGACAGTGCCCCTCTATCACACAGAAACATTTGAAAGGTCCACTGTTGAAAGTGGATGTGTGTGAGGGCTGAGTTGCCTTGACACTTTGATCAATCAAGGATAAATGAGAGGGTATGCTTTTATCACGCTGAATAATAATGACGAGCATTTGTCGTTTGAATGCAAGTGTTCCTGAATGTACGTCAAGAGTTGATGCTCTTTATCACAAAGGCCAGGAACATTTTTAAAATTTCACAAAGATTTGGTTCAATTAATTGATCTATTCGTTTATTCATTTCACCTCTGTTTTGTGGTGTCAGATTTGCGACACTCCAGCGTTTTGCTCAAAAGAGTTTGATGAATAGCAACTCATCTCATTGTTTCTTTTTCAAAACCGATTGTTCTCGTGGTCTTGTTGGATTTCAAGGTTTCTGCATTCCTCCTCTAATCCCTGTCCTTAACCACCACACTCTGAGTCATCTCGCCGCATAACTCAACAATTTCGTTTAGGGAAATTAGTACGTTCCCGCCGACCCTGTCTTTCATCGTTTGCCGTGGTGCATATTTAAGTCCGTTCCTGAGCTTATTTTCTTAATTGGTGGCCTGTACTTGCTCAACACCGATTGCCTTTGATCATCTCAGATCATTACGTTTACCTCATTAATTTGCTCAATCCAGTCCCCCCCCCCCCCCCCCCCCCCCCGTTGAGCCAAATTTAAGGGCCCATGTAAAAAATTGGATTAATAATACATTTTATGAGCCAAGAGAAAAATCAGCTCCCTTTGTGGTCTCTCTCTGTCTCCCTTGTCTTTCTTCTTACCCGCTGATTGTGTTTCCCTAGTGTGAAAGACACAAGCCAAACAATGCCTGATGAAAGGACACTCTCTGTGTTTGTTGCTGTTGACCTGAATCTAGTCTGAAAGAAAGCCACGGACAGGGCGGAGAGGAATGAAGATACAGGGAGGAACGGTATAGTTCTGTTTGCTTCGTATGGATGAGAAAGTTGCTGATTAGATCCCTAGTGCTGGGGGTGTCCTGCACTGTGATCATGGTGAGGGAGGGTGAGGATCATGGTGTCCCCTGTCTGTTGAAGATGCTTTGTGATCTATCTGACCCTGCGCTCTGAACCTTCTCTTTGGCTCTGTGTGGACATATATATATATATATACACTCACCGGCCACTTTATTAGGTACCCCATGCTAGTAACGGGTTGGACCCCCTTTTGCCTTCAGAACTGCCTCAATTCTTCGTGGCATAGATTCAACAAGGTGCTGGAAGCATTCCTCAGGGACTTTGGTCCATATTGACATGATGGCATCACACAGTTGCCGCAGATTTGTCGGCTGCACATCCATGATGCGAATCTCCCGTTCCACCACATCCCAAAGATGCTCTATTGGGTTGAGATCTGGTGACTGTGGAGGCCATTTTAGTACAGTGAACTCATTGTCATGTTCAAGAAACCAATTTGAAATGATTAGAGCTTTGTGACATGGTGGAAGTAGCCATCAGAGGATGGGTACATGGTGGCCATAAAGGGATGGACATGGTCAGAAACAATGCTCAGGTAGGCCGTGGCATTTAAACGATGCCCAATTGGCACTAAGGGGCCTAAAGTGTGCCAGGAAAACATCCCCCACACCATTACACCACCACCACCAGCCTGCACAGTGGTAACAAGGCATGATGGTTCCATGTTCTCATTCTGTTTACGCCAAATTCTGACTCTAACATCTGAATGTCTCAACAGAATTTGAGACTCATCAGACCAGGCAACATTTTTCCAGTCTTCAACTGTTCAATTTTGGTGAGCTCTTGCAAATTGTAGCCTCTTTTTCCTATTTGTAGTGGAGATGAGTGGTACCCGGTGGAGTCTTCTGCTGTTGTAGCCCATCCGCCTCAAGGTTGTGCGTGTTGTGGCTTCACAAATGCTTTGCTGCATTCCTCGGTTGTAACGAGTGGTTATTTCAGTCACTGTTGCCCTTCTATCAGCTCGAACCAGTCTGGCCATTCTCCTCTGACCTCTGGCATCAACAAGGCATTTCCGCCCACAGAACTGCCGCTCACTGGATGTTTTTTCTTTTTCGGACCATTCTCTGTAAACCCTAGAGATGGTTGTGCGTGAAAATCCCAGTAGATTAGCAGTTTCTGAAATACTCAGACCAGCCCTTCTGGCACCAACAATCATGCCACGTTCAAAGTCACTCAAATCAACTTTCTTCCCCATACTGATGCTCGGTTTGAACTGCAGGAGATTGTCTTGACCATGTCTACATGCCTAAATGCACTGAGTTGCCACCATGTGATTGGCTGCTTAGAAATTAAGTGTTAACGAGCAGTTGGACAGGTGTACCTAATAAAGTGGCCGGTGAGTGTATATATATATATATGCCTTTAATATCAAAATCGTTCCTGGTCTTATTGTGCATGAATCATCTGTGCAATTTATACCGAAAGGTTTGTAGGGATGTATTGATATTTAAAAAAAACTACCGGTAGCTGATATGCTAAGGCTACTGGCCTTCCCATATTGCATCCTGAAGATAAAAAATGCACACGCACCGACCATCCACCTGATTTTTTTAATAAATTGTGATTCATCAGACCTGGCAGCCTTCTTCCATTGCTCCATGGTCCAGTTCTGATGCTCATGTGCCCATTGTACGTGCTTTCGGTGCTGGACGGGGGTTATCATTGGCTCTCTTACCATCTGCTGCTACGAAGCCCCATACACAGCAAACTGCGATGCACTGTGTGGTCTGACACCTTTCGATCATGAGCCACATTAAGTTGAGCTACAGTAGCTCTACTCCCCACGTGCATCAGTAACCATGACCCTGACGTCAGTTCACCCCTTGTCCCTTCTTGCACCCCTTTTGGTAGGTACTAAACACTGCATGATGGGAACACCCCACAAGACTTACCGTTTTGGAGATGTTCTGACCCAGTCATCTAGCCATTATTTGGCCTTTGTCAAAGTCACTAGGATCTTTTCGCTTGCCCATTTTTCCTGCTTCCAACACATGAAATTAAAGAACTGACTATTCTTGTTGCCTAATATACCCCACCCTTTGGCAGGTGCCATTGCAATGATATAATCCATGTTATTCACTACACAGTGGTCAGTGGGTTTAATGTTGTGGCTGAACACTGTATTGTGCATCTCTATATGTTTATATGGGTAATTATTCATGAATTTAAATGGCCTTTTGCTCAATTGTTCCTTTTGTGACATCAACAGTCTCAACTTTCTTTAGTTTGGCAATTGGTGCAAATATCATTTTAGGACTTTAAACAAATGATGTTTGAGGAAATGTTGTAAAAATAAGTTTGATATTTCATCACTGCATTTCTTTGTCAACCACCTCTTCATCTTCATCTCCTGTTGTTTATCCTTTTTTTTGTGTTGTCTTCATTTATTCTTCTATCCGTGGTCTCTTGTCTTGAAATGTGTGCATTTGCCTCCCACACTTCTACCTTAAAAAGCCTCAGGCCTAACACTTTTGACAAAGATACATGTAGACTTTAAAAGCAAAGAATTCATCATTTTATTGTCTCGCTGCCAAATAGGGCACAAATAATCCACTCCAATTAGGTGTTTGTGCCATGAAAATTGGATTTTCTCTCTCTTATGAAAACGCATATTCCAGAACACCATTGTTGATTTTGAATTCCAGTGACGACAAGAGAACAACATGCCAGGTTGATTTCACACAACCATTTGCATATAGAGGCCGTAGGTAAATATAGATCTGTATCTTCAGTGCATACTTTGTTTTTACTGTTTTGAGGCCGTTATTGTCCTTCCCATGTGACCGTATACATATCAATGTGACTGAATCTCACAATCCATGAACTGATGTCTCAGCCAGCGCACAAATGAGAACGGCTGTCTTTGTCGAGAGGCGTTTATTGTCTTCCAACCCAGAACAAGCAAACAAACAAAGTCGTGAGGCATCTATTGAGCAGATTGCAGCGCACATGATTTAGTCTCAAGGCTTTGGGCTTTTATGTCCACATGATTGTGTGTGTCTTCATATTGTTTGGTTTCAGACGCCTTCCATTATCATATAGATAACTGAACATTGTTACATGGATATGAGAAGCTGTGGCTAATGTAATGTCATCTCTTTGTGTGCAAGTGACTTTTTTCCTCGTGTTTATGATCCCGTCTTTCTACTTTATGGGAAGATTGGAGACCAGAGAAAAGGGGAAAAATACTATGGATTTTTGCACTCAATAAATCAATGACCTACTTTGGTATTTTGTGAAACCTTGCTTATTTTTCACATGCCCGTGGGGGTCGTTCTGTTTATTTTGCTCTGTGTGTGTGTGCTTCTGTGAGTGTGTATGCCATCGTTCAGGTCCCAAGAGAGTGTTTCGGATCTATACTCATTGGCCGGTTGCAGTGGTCGAGCTCTGGTTTAGATCTGATAGCGAGTGTCTCGTGAACACTGGTCTGAGACCATCGCTGCCATTGATGTTAAATGATTCCGGTCAGGATTCGGATGTGCTACACTGGTCTTAGGTCAGTGTAAAAGGATGACCTACAGTTTACCCTGAAAGTCCTCCAAGTGTGCAAAAGCACTCGCTGTTCCCACTTTGCACAATGCTTGGTTACAGTTTTGCTCTCTGAACCCAGTGCATCCAAAAACAATAGCAAAGGGGGTCAATGATATATTGCTTTATTTATATATTTATTTATATGCATGGATCTTTTTTTGTTTTTGTTTAGGGGGCATAAAGTCAAGAACGTCAAGATGATACAATTGTTCTGAAGGAATTTTTTTTAAAAATAATAATGAAATTCTTCAAGTTCAGTATAAGTACCTCAATATATTACATATATTTTGACTTTTCTATGGCAAAGTTCAGACTGTAAGTGTAATGTGGTGTACATGTTATATTTTTATTATTATATAAGCTATTTTATTTTTGTATCTATTTATTTATGTTTGTAAAAAATACTTTGTACCTTGAAAAAAAAAAAAGTAAAATATATTAATACATATATTAATATAAATAGTACTGTATATTACAAATAAGAAAAAAATAATTAATTTAAAAATAAAAATTTGTTGAGCTAAATTTAAACATTTTCCTCTCTTTTTTTGTGGCCTTTTTTAAATTGTTGATACTCCTATATTTTTTGTTGACCCAAAGACCTTCTTCCCTTTAAAACTGAAGTGTGTAAATTCTGTTCCACTTGCTTCACCAAGTGAAATTGAGAAAATGATTGAAAAAATGATGCCAACGTTTCTATATTGGGATTGGTCAGGATGTTTAAACAAACAGAGAAATGCTTTGATATCAGTCCATGAATGTCTTTCTTATAGTCCTATCTGCATATTAAGCTGCATTAATGGAGGAAATATTTTAACACAGCAAAAACTTGCGCACTTCAGCTTTATAGAACCAAGCCTTTGTTCTGTGACATAGTGTAAATGTGAAACCCCTTGGAAATTATGTGATCAGCTTTGTCTTGCACTGTAAGGGAATTCTCTGTAGCTTATGAAGCACATAATGTGCTATTCCATAAAGTTTGATCATACATTCTTTTAGCTGTTATAGATATAATACTTGGAGTATTTGCCAATACGAGTGTGTGTTTGTGCCTGTTCTTTGTCTCTGTGGTTTCATCAAACGTGTGTGTGTGTGTGTGTGAGAGCCCCTCTGCCTGAGAGCGTCCCTCTGATCTTCCCTGTGCGTTCTCTCACTTTCAACATCTTCCCTTTCTTATGGAAAAGAGCCAATTAGAGTTGTGTCTGTTTGTTTAAAACAAAATGGCTTTTAATTAGTCTGATCAAAACCTCACTTCTGTAGGCCCCAGGATCCACTTTGTAGTTCCCCTCTAGATTGCGGATGGTTTTGATGCTGGCTGATAGGACAGGAAGACAATCTGATGGCTTTTAATGAATGCTCTTACTTTTGTCTGCTCATACCTTTCTCTTTTTCCTTTTTCTTTCTCTCTCCTTTGTTGTATTGTTCCCCGTGCCCCCACCAAACACACCCGCCCCGCATTCTGTCGTTTTCAGAAAGGCCACTGCTCGTTGCGCTCCCACCCAGTGTCCTGCAGCTGGGGATTGTGGGTAAATGTGGATGTGACCTCATCCTCAGGTGGTGCCTGTGGGGCCTGCTGCTCCTTATAGTCCTGCTCTTCTGTCCTTAAGAGACTTCATGCAGACATAATACAGGCTTTCATTAAAGGGCGTTTGGGCCAAGGGCGAATCTGCTTCTCTGAGGCTTCTGTCAAAGGAACCTTATCTATTATGAGAGAGTCTTTATCTTACGCATTTTCTCTGGTGCCCTCTGTACTGTTCGAGTGGAACAAAAGAGCTCTTTGCTTGAGAAAGTGAATTTATTTCTGACATTGTGGTCATTGAACTCAGCCCTCTGTGAATTAAATTGCCCCGGCTGTGCTCAAGGGATCTTCCCTGTTAAACATGGCTTCATCACCAGCTGGGATGTTTATTGTATTGGATTGTGTCTAGTGTTCAATGAAAGTACAAACTAGTGATATTCAACCATTTTGAGAACCCAAGTGTTATCTACCATTGTCAAATTTAAAAAAATATACGTGTATGTTTTGTATATATGAAAATTTACAGACAAATCAAATCCTCTCTGCCAGCTCTGCTACCACTTCATACCTCACATTGTCACGTTTAAGTCCAATGACGATGAAAAATCAGATAGAAGTGTTTTTATTAAAACAAAATAAGCTCCAGTAATCTACAATGATGGGAGACCGCGTGCAAACTGAATCCAAGGAGGAACTTAAATGCATAGAGATAATGAACAAAATACAGACAGGTGTGCTCATTAAATAAATATCCATGACAACTGATTAGTGGCGGGAAACTAGAACAAAGGAAACGGATAACATAAGAGAAACAAACTAAAAGTCCATTAAAGAGAAACTAAAGCTAAACTGAGCATAATGGGAACAGAATGCCCCCCTCCAGAAAGGTGCAGCCTCGCATCGTAACAGATCGACAGAGGGATAGGGAGGGTCGGGGCTCTGGAGACCGACGAGGGGCTGGCGAAGAACCAGAACTATTAAGGAGGAACTGGGGTGGAGCAGACAGCGGAATGACCCCTGGAGGAGCTGACGGTGGAAGAAACCAGGGAGGAGGCGATGGCAGGATGACACGGGTGGAAGCCCAGAGCACAGGTGGTAAATAGGTCCATGGCAGAATTAGGGATGCTCATTTCGGTTAATTTTCCCGACCGACAACCGACACTCGTTATCCGATTATTAACCGTTAACTGATAAGATTATAATAGCCTATTAATTTAAATAAAAATAAAATTGAGTGTCTGTGACCCGTTTTTCCCCCCACAGGTTTATTTTAACGTGCAAACAGCAGAGCAGATCAACAACAGAACCTGGATTCACATTCAATTTTCACGCACTTGACAGTGACAACAGAATAAAAAAAAAACATAAAATAGTGTAGGCCTATTTTATGTTTTTTCTTTATTTTATTTCTTAAATAGTTAACAAATTAAGATGACAAAAAGAAAACACTGAATCCGTTTGAAGCTTTGAAAAAAATGCAATTTTCCCCCTCCAGACTAAGTTTTTTCGTCAAATAAAAATAGCAGGCCTACCTCAATCCACATATTGTCTAGTTTTTATTTAAAAAAGTAACATGTCTACATGATGTGGGGTTAGTCTGGAGCGCAGCCTGTTGAGTTCGACCCGCGGCCGAAAACACATGATCCGATGGCACAGATGTCCCGGGAATACAGAGATAACGTCTCGCTAGAATGGCCAGCTTCGTGAAGCGACTTTCATTTGCTTGTGGATGTTTGCTTCGCAAGATATATTTGCATTTAACTTGTAACTACTGCTGTATTTTAATACCGCGTAGCATATTTTGCAAGTAACTTCGTCGCCCTTTCTGTCGAGATGGTCCCACACAGTAGGCTACTTCTTTTCGCTCGCTCGCTTCATTTTGCTTGCTCAGTGAAATATGTCTCTAGGCACGTGCGGTTGCGCGTGTCGACGCGCCCAGTGAGTTTACAAATATAGGCTATATAGTATTTTTTTTAACCACGCAGCAAACTAAATAAATAAAAAAAAAAAATAATAATAACTTAAACCGTTTAACTGATAGTATTAATCGGTCAATTTTTTTACTTTCGGTTAACGGTTAAACGGTCAATATGAGCATCCCTAGGCAGAATCGATGGTGGGAGGACCCAGAGTGGAGTTAGCGGCCCGATCCCCAGCAATGGAGCTGAGAGGACCGAGGACCAAAGCGGATCCAAAGTGAAGGCGGAGCCCGACAGAGCCAAAGAGGTGGAGGGACGAAGCACAGCGAGAGGCCCAAGTCCGCGGCGCAGGCAAAGTGACATCTGACCAAGGTGGAGCCAGAGGGACGAGGGAGCCCGGTGGAGCCGTGAGGACAACGATCCCAGGTGGAGACGTCTGGTCGATGGGCCGAGGTTAAATTACGGGAATGGCTGCCCGAAGCGAAGCCAGGAAATCAACACTCCAAGGTAGAGCTGGTGTCCAGAAGATCCGAGGTGGAGCCAACTTAGTCTAGTTCCAACAGTGGAGCTGAGGGACTGAATGGCGTCAGTGAAGGCGGGCTGAAGGAGCGACTGATATGGGCAGAGGAGGTGGGATAGGGAGGCAGGGTGGACTTTTTATCCACAAGTCTTGAAGTCTTGGAGCTGGGCAGGACCAGCATCCTAGGCTCAGGGTCTGTGGTGGGCGTCAGTACGGTCTCCAGTTCTGCGGTGGGCTCAGGCTCCTTTCCTTCCATGGGCAAGTACTCAGGCTCTGCAGTGGTCGACAACGCTTCCATCAGCAGTGGGTATGCGCACTGCAGACAACAGAGGATCCCCTTTCTCCAGGTTCCTTTTCCCATGTCTGGTAAGTCAAGGGGACTGTAAAAGTTCACCACCATCCAATAAAAAGACTTGATGGTCTCATCATCAAAGTTGGATCTGTAGGAGAACTTAAAGATAGAAAGCTTCTTACTGGCTAAGTTGATGAGTTTTAAGGGTCTGGTATTCTGTCACATGTTAGTCCAATGATGATGAAGAAGATTGAGATAGAAGTGTGTTTATTAACACAAAGTATACTCATGCAATCCACAATGATGCAAGACAGCGTGCAAGCACAAACAATACCAGAAAATAGATAATGAACAGAATACAGACAGGTGTGCTCATTAAATGAATATCCTTGACGACTGTTTAGTTGCGGGAAACTAGAACAAAGGAAACGGGTAACAGAAGAGAAACAAACTAAAAGTCCATAAAAAAGAAGCTAAAGCTTAACTGAACATAATGGTGGCACACATATTCTGTCTGGAACGCAGCACACATAAGCAAAGTGAAAATAACTGTACTTTTAAAACGGATTTTAGCGTTTCATCAAATCAGATGACTGGAAATGTATTCACTAACAAAGTATAACAGAATAAACAGTATTATCCTTTATACAACATAACAGATAAAAAAAACAATGTCTGTTTTTCTACAGAAAATAACAGAATAAATAAAAAACTGTTTATCAATTATATAACAATAAATTTGTTCACAAAAGAATTCACAGTATCGCATTTTCAAATTTTTTATTTTTTTTTATTCACAAAATGTCCTCACTACCTGAAAGATATGCCTCTGCCCATAAATAATTTTTTAGCATTTAGGTTTGCTGACATCAATTTGGCGGTCAGTGTTTCAGAGAGAAGATATGTGGTTAAAGTGGTGAAATTGTTTTAACACATATCATACATGCACTGTATATCAGCAATCGGCCACCATTCTCTCCTGAACATCAGCAAACGGAAAAAAACCTACAACGGTCGACCACTAGTACAAACTAGATGTTGAACTTGATGGCTGTTGTTTGCTTAGGTGAGTGAAGCAGGCGTGTTATCTCTTCAGAAGTAGGTTTAGGTCAAACTGACATTCAGGGTGCAAACATGAGGCATCTAATCAGTCTTGCTCAGGTCAAACTGGCTTCTAATTGACATGCCGTGTGTGTAACGAGAATCTGAGACAGGTTACACTGACAGCTGTCAGTACGGCATGCAGTTCTACTTGTTACCTTAGGATGCAGACATATGTATCTCTGCAGCAGCATTGCTTACCTACATCCCCACTCTATCGCTCACTACACCCTCCCGTCTCTCTGCAATTGGATGCAGTGGGATTTCTTTAGCAGTGAGAAAGACTGAAGGAAGTTTGACATGCATTCCTTCAAAGTGAGACACTCAATCCTAAGCACGAGTTTGGGCCTGAGGGTCTGGTACCCTTGAGCCGGACTTTCAGACTACTTCTGTTTCTGTTCATTCAACTTCTTCGTTTTCTCTTGTAGCCCACCAGAAGCCTATGTGAATTTTTTTTTCTATTATTTTTTTCATTCCATTTGGCATGTCAGCATTTGGTCTGACAGGCCGTTTTCAATCAGGCAAATTGAGAATGAGTCGGACGTTTACAGGCTGCTTTCTTCCCGTCATACGTGATTTATTTTACGAGTCTGACCTGACCCAGTGATCTTTTTTTATGCCCATGAGACAGACACTGAACAATCAGAATGTTTGATAGCACTCTTTTATACGCTTTATGAATATTTCATGTATTTTGGCCCTGCATGTGGATTTTGAAGTGAGACACAAAGAAAAACTATGAAAAAGAGAACATCTCTCGTTGTGTGTGTGTGAGAGAGAAAGAGAGCACATGCTCGATCCTGTAATTCCTCATTGCTTGGTTAAAGTCACCTGTTCTTTCTTTCTAATGTTTTACAGGATGTTCAGTCACAGGTTGACGCAGAATATGGTGATCACTCCTGTTTTACAGTACAACTACGGTTATACTTAAACTACGTAGGGCTGTATGACAATTTATAAGTACTTTTATATAGTAACCATCAATTTCACAATAAAGTTATTTTGCTAATTATTCAACCCCCATAAAGAGTTAGATAATACATAGTTGTGGATCAATGTCTATTTTCTTCTGATTAATTATTTCAATCTTTAAATTTATTTAAAACATAATTTTATATTATTAAAAGAAATATACTTAACAAATATTAAAATACTTTTAAAAGGTATTTAAAATATTTTAGATGTATATTATTTAAATGTTACAAAATATTTTCATTGGGCTAAAAAAATTATAATGTGCTTGTCAATCCCAAATACTGACTGTATGTGTGAATAGCCTTTATGAAACAATACTGTATATGGACAGTTTCCTATGCATGTGTTTGTTCGCCATCACTCCTGCAGATCTCGCTCTAGGCATTGTGCTATATGCGTCCTGGGTCAGTGAGCGTCTTAATCGTGATGCATATTCTCTGGTACAGGGTGTCGTAAATGGGCGGGTGGCCAACATGTGGCGATGGATCCTGTGTCTGACCTGTGTGTTAATACAGGCGGCACTTAATGTAGTCCTGCCGTTTGCCTCCATTTCCACCTAATTTGATTTGGCCCTAAATGTCACTTCCATTGCATTGATTAAACCTCAGAGCTGCCACGGAGCTGGTCCAGGAAGGTTAAGGAGACAGGATGGAAGCTGTCACAGGAGCACAGCTGACCCATCTATAGAGATACACTTGAACACAAATGCATACGGCTAAGCATTGACCCCAGCATACTCCATACAGTATTATTAACTCAGGGCAAATCATAAGTGTTTTGGTCCACTGATGCTGTTTGCAGTGAATACAGCAAAACCTGAAATCAGTCCATTTGTCCGTCCATCCATGTATTGTTCTATTTGTCTGACTATCTTTTGTTCTGCCTATTCTGGCTATCTATCGCTTTGTGGTTCTTTCTTTCTGGCCTTCTGGCTATCAACTCATACGGATGCCCACAGAGCCCATGTCCAAATATGCATATATGTGTCTCTGCTATGGTGACCAGTAGGTTTGCCCAGTAGAAAGTTTTGCACAACAAGAACAAAAATTAGAATAAACATTGCCTATTAACTATACAGTACCAACATTTAACACCTTGCCCTTCTGTTAATTACATATTGATGACCAGTGTTGCCAAGTTTCACTAGAAAAATAAGCAACCTGGTCTGAAAAACATGCCCAAAATAAGCGACCCTTGGTTTTGAGTGGTGGGGCATACGCACATCATGCAGTCTACATATGACATTTCTTTGAAAGGGCATGTAGCATGTAGTAACCATGGGCTGGAGCCAGGTGTGAAAACACCGTTACATGCTTCGGACACCACAGCGCTCATTCAAAAAAACACAGCAGCGATTACCATAGCATTGACAGACAGAGGCTATGTTCAAAATAGCCTACTTTACCCTCATTCACAAATTCCCTACATTAGTCCACTAATATAATTTACTTGGAGTAAATAAAAACGAGTGAGTGAATTCGGCGCATTTGTGCTTGCTGTTTAAAAATCATTTGACAATTAGCAAACTGCCAGCTCCAGTAGTAATGAAAAGATTTATCTCGAAACCTGTCATGGATTAATATAAACATTAAACAATTGAATAATCTATTAAAAAGGAATTTATACCTGAATGACATTACGTTGTACCCACATTGGACCAGCGATTTGGAAAATGAATGGATGGAAAATTCAGCTGCGGGCGCCATCTTCTGGTCAGATGCGGCAATTCATTCGATGCGACAGTGCACTATGGGTATTCTCTAGCCGTTGAGTGTACATCAGTTGTATTCTCGTTATTGCGGTGCATTGTGGGATTGAATGAGTGCACTCGATGGTCCTCTATGGTTTCCGACATGCTACAAATGGCTGTCCCCTCAAACAGTGCCCTATTTAAGGGTATAGGGGGCGATTTCAGACACAGGCAGATAAACAACATCACTCACTAATGATAAAGCGGTCATAGTTTTTGTGCTATGGGTGCCAACCACTAACAAGCCCAAACGAACGTAACCCACGACTGTTGATGACTCATTAATGAGAAATCAATTACTCATTAAGGGTAACCTCATTAAGGGTAACCAGCGCTGTCATCCACATTAGTTTTGGAGGGTATGTGTGTTGCATTTGTATGCTATTTATTATCGAGAAGGGACTGTAGCCAGCCGGTATTATATTTTGGACAGATGAAGCTGGTGTGAGCACTTTGGCTGAGCACAACTCTGTTGTTCTTGCTAACCTGTGTGCTATAGTGACAGAATCGGAGCAGTCTGACTTAGACTCCTGTTTTCCTGGATCACTGAGATTTCTCCTCTAATTTATGATTTGCTGTAATCCTGCCAACGTGTTATAGGAGCAGCAGGTGAATCTGCCCTATATAAGGTGTTAAGTGTGTTTTCATGCTGCTCATGAGCCATACCAGAGCTTTAGATGCAACGCACTTGCATGTTATGCCACTTGTATTGGTATAACTCTTCCATTTTGCTCTCTCTCTCTCTCTCTCTCTCTCTCTCTCTCTCTCTCTCTCTCTCTCTCTCTCTCTCTCTCTCTCTCTCTCTCTCTCTCTCTCTCTCTCTCTCTCTCTCTCTCTCTCTCTCTCTCTCTCTCTCTCTCTCTCTCTCTCTCTCTCTCTCTCTCTCTAGTCATGTCCACCTAAAGCATATGTTTTTAATGCAGTGAGTTGAGTTCCAAATTTTATATTAAATTGTCTTCTATAATTTTGGCCATTATAAATTGTATTATCAGCATAACTATTTGAGTAAAAAGTTAAATTTATAAAACAAAAGTCATTTTGTAATCTTAGGAACTCACGTGTTACATACACACGTAGTGCAGAATCTGAAATAGCTTACGCTTTTTATGTTTAAAAATGTTCAAAATGCTATTTTTTTTTGTTCAGGTTTAAATGGGGAAAAAATTCCAGATTTGACTTTTGGACCGTTTGAATTAACTAGATACAAAGAACATCAACTTATCCAAACATTGCAACTGCCCAGAATCCCAGTGCTGAATCCCAGTGATGTTTAGTTACTTTTCCCTCTTAACCTTTTAAACAATGGTCATGTTGGTTGGCATTCTGTTTCTCGAGCCGAGTCACGTGATAATACAACACTGTCAATACAACACCTGAAAGTGCTTTCACATCTCCACATCTTCACATAGAGTGAATTCAGATTGATTGGGACGCTTTTTTACCATTGATATGACATGGGGAAAAGTTTCCCAATTAACTTGAATTCACCCCTACATACAGTACTTGCAAAACATCAATGTTTATGTCAAGGCTTAAAGCAATATGAACACTTAAAGAAAGAAATCTAATCTTATTTGCACTGTGTGGTATCTTGCACATGTATAAAAAAGAAAAAGGGAAGTTTCTCAGAAGTGTAGATAAGCTGTAGCTAAAAGCGAGTGTTTCAGAGGCTTCAGGGTTGACTGTGCCAGTTGTGAACTTTGTAACAGTGTTTAAAGCTGTGTGTCCACCAAAGTGTGGTGGACCCCACCCCCCCACCCCCCCTGAGGCTAGTGTATTTTTTTTCATAGGGCTGCTCTATTATGGCAAAAATCATAATCACGTTTATTTTGGTCAATATTGAAATCACAATTATTTAACACAATTGTTAGTGGGTGATATGATCAAAGTCTTATTTCATGATATAAGTCATTTTAAATGTCAGGGAAATTTCACAATTATCGACACTTCAGCAAAAACTAATACTAGGTTAATTAATGTAAGTAAAAAGTCCTCAAAGCAAGACAAGTAAAAAGTCAACAATAAAATAAGAACAAAGAAATGAATAAATTAACAAACAAAACTGACAAAAAATACAGCAGAACAAAAATACAAATTAAATCAACAGTGCTTTAGGTTTTTCAGGAAGATGTACTAACAGTGGTATTCAGATAGGTAATAGCCTACAACAGAAATTGAATCAAGTAATCAAATATAAAATAACACTGCTGTATACATTAAATACGGTATAGACTAATCCTTTTTTAAAACAAGTTATTAATTCAAGAGCAGTCCGTGATTTCATCTGTCTTTTCTTGCACTCATGTGGCTGCTGTCACTTTAAGAGCTGCACAGACCCAATAAACCGTTACACACGTACTCTTTCTCAGTGTTTACATTCACCTAAGACATAACCGACTGTGTTTACGAGGATACATTTGTGTGTAGGCTATTTGACCGTTTAGGCTTGTATCTGCTTATTCGCGTTCCACCATGTCTCGGAGCGCGCACACAAGAGGCCGCCTAGGGAACAGCGTCTCTTTCGTGGCTTAATGTGCTTTTAATAACACTGTTTAATATCAAGCACGTCCCGCAGTTAAGCAACAGTAGACTGTATTTTACAATGCTCACTTATTCGGCTGATTTGGATGTTAATTTTGGCTTAGAATGAAAGCGTGCCGCTGCCGTCTTAACTTGATTATCTTGTTTTCATTATCGTTGGAAGCCGAAATCAAATTCGAAATGCGCTTTATCACACAGCCCTATTTTTGACGAGGCGCTGCTAGTTTATTTCGCAGCTTTTTCTTTTGTCTCCGATAGTTGAAGAATGTTCAACTTTGGGTAAAACGCAGCACTCATCACTGGCTACGTTTACATGCACAACTTTTGTTTCAATCGGACTGAATTCACTCCGATTGATGAATCCGAACGTAGTGTTTACATGAACGCTAAACATGTGATCGGGTTGATGTGCGCGTTTATATGTCACAAGCTGCAAATCGGAATATATTTTTTGACATGCGCACACTGCACAAATATACAGAGTTCCCTGCTGTTTGCACATAATAACCATTCTCCTACATTGGTTCTTTATTTGTTTTAAACAGCAGACTTAATATTTAATATTTGTAGACAATATGAACCGTTGTGTCGTGCTGCTTATATTTATCACGCAGTAAAAATGCCCCTTCGCGCACCCAAAATCAGTCGTCTGTGGAGGAGAATCCGAAACAAGGACTGGTGGGACGTTGTTCTGCTCCACTTCACAGACGTGGAGTGAAAGGAGAATTTTAGAATTACAGGACAGACACTCATTTATATGACACTTTATTCAACAGGAAGAACTGCTCGTTCCGCGCGTCATGCGTCATGACGCTATTTCAACTTCAGTTTCGGTTTTCAATCCCATCAAGTGTTTACATGTTCTCTCGATCGGATTACAAAAGGAATTAAACACCCCTTTTTAATCCGATCGAAATTTCATTCGGACCGAGCTCAATCGTCTGTTGCAACAGCAACCCAAAACTTCCTGCAACAGATACAACAAGAAGCACAACTACGGAACACAATCATTTAAAACAAGAGCCAGAGAAAATACTTTACATTGTATCGTCATTTTATACTCCGAAACGCACTGTCTGCGAAATCAGATACTAGTAATACTTCCATGGATATTCCATATCATAGCATCCAACGCACCTCAACTGGAAGGAAGAAAAATGCTGCGCTGCCGAAGTGCTCTCAAGCACCCGCAGCAAGGCGTTTTCAGAAAAGTGCTGGCATTTTCAGCTGACTATAAATGTTTTGGTGGACATGCGGCCTAAGGTTGGGGAAGTGGCCTTGTTTGATTTCTACATTTTAGAGAAAAACAGACCGTACAGGCCATCACATATTTAAAAATTAAAAATCTGTTGTTTAATCTCCATGTAATTTCAAACTCTATAGCAAACAAAATTAGATGTCCATGCAACTTGTTTCCATACAACAACAGCATGTAGTAACCAATGGCCTGTACCTTGTAAACCTTTTTGCTTGCTTGATAAAAATTTGAGTGCTATTTGCAATACAGTAGTATATGACCCACTTTCATGGTGCTTTTTTAACCTTTGTGTAGCTTGACAGCCTCTGGACATTGATTTTATTGAATTGAAAAGAGCAGCGTAAATATTCTGCTAAATATGTTCTTTTGAGTTACATAAGAAAGTACAGTAAGTCATACAGGTTCGGAACAACAATGCTAATTTTTTTGTTGAACTATTGCTTTTACTTGCATTCAAGTCTGTGGCTAGACAGACAGATACACACACAGACTTTTTGCTCACCATCATCTCCTCAGCATAAGGTCTCATTGTCTCAATGCTAATGTTACAAAAGGCTAGTTCACAGGACAAAGGCGGAGTTGTGCCTTTAACGGTGCAGAGTTAAATATTTCATCCGCCCTGCTTGGCTGTCGGAGCCAATTCCTGCGCCACTAAAGAGGCAAAGTAACACAAGCTGACAGCAACAGTCAGTGTAATGTGCTTTAGAAAGACGAGCAACAGCCTTAACATAAACACTGTCTCTGGTGCAGTCAGAAGACCTCCACATTAGTGTTTCTGTTCCCCTGGAACGTAAACACAGGGCCCGATGTCTAACCTGCCTCACAAGCAGACCTCTACACCCTCGGGATCACGGCAACCCTTCCGACAAATCAGTGGTTTTGAATGAAGTCTTATGCTCTGACTCAAATCTTTTTGGTTCTGAAGTCTCTCCCTTGTGAAACGTTTCAAAGTATATTGTGAACAAATAGTCAAGTGTGTAAAGAATAATTTGATCGGGTGAACTGAACAAATACTCTCTTCACTGAACATCAGTGTTTTGAGTCAGAACGGGAATCAGAGAATCATTGAATGAGATCTTGTTTTTCAACAAATGAAACATGAATGAGAATCTGCACAGCAACTGAATGAAAGTGAAGAATGTTGTTTGTTTGTCTTTAACCAAATCGAGGAAAACTATTTATTTGCTATCATATGAGCGGTGTTTTTTTATTATTATTAATATATTATTATAGTATTTAATAATATTATATTTATTTTTGTATTTTAAGTTTTAGTAAAAAAAAATTGTGCGCTTTTGTCATTTAAAAAAAAAACTTCTTTATATTTGTATTCAGCTATAATTTTTGTTTTAGTAATTTTAGTACTTCAACTTAAAATTATTTCAGTTTGTTGCCAAGGTAATATTACAAATTTTAAAAGTAAAAAAAAAGAAAGAAAGTTTTTCACCTAATATTTGTGTTTTATTTCAATTAGTAAAATTTCTCACGTCTTTTATTAGGTCTGCAGACATGCGAAATTTTATTAAAGGTGCAGTATGTGATCTGGGAAAAGCTAACTTTAGCCTTCGAGCATTGAAAGCATACGATCCCATCCTCCCTGCAAATCGCCCTCCAAAACACATGAACGCGCACAGACCTGAACAGAAGCGAAACGACCAGAGACAACGTTATTGGATTATATCATGTGTCATTCACCGGTGAGAGAACTTTATAGTACAGTGAGGGGAGAAACAGAAGCACTTGCTTGCATACATTACTATGTGATTGTGAAATGACTCCAGTTAACAAGTTGACCTGTTGACATAAAGGATATCCACTGTATTTCAGCTTTATTCATATGCGATTATACTAGGACATAGCAGCAGTCGACACTATCTGTCGAATTATCTGCATAGGGAAAAGTCAGCGGTATATAGAACTGTACTGTCAAACCTGAAATGTAGATATTTGCCACTTGTCTGTTTGCCTGCCATTCTCGCTCTGTCTGCATAGCGTACGTGAAACGCGCTTATGATGTGTGCGTGAACAGGCTGCACAGTGTATGCGAACACACGTTGACTGACGGGGAACACATGGCACATTTTTTCGAATGCAATGATTGAACGAACATTTTATGGTCCTACGCCTTTCACAGACGATATATATTTATTAAAATACATTAAGACTGCTAGTGATTGCTATCAGAATATAACAAAACATTTCTGTAGAGAATCACCTATTGCACCTTTAAGGGACAACAAGACTTGCTTCATGAACGACGCTATTGAACGCTCAAAAAATCTGCACTCAAAAAAATATTTAAGTCTAAATTTAAGATTTCTGTATTCAAATTGCATGAATTTCCATTCATTTGGATCACACAGGCTTAATAAACAAACTAATAAACTTAATGTGATGCATATTTTTCAGTAGTACATAAATGAAACGGGTAGGATTTCTGCACTCAAAAAACTTCAAAAAGCATTTATTCAAATTGCTTAGAATCAGCATAAATCTGTTGATTGTGAAAACAATTACATTTATTCAGTTAAAAGTATGAATGGTTAAGATAGCTGTGGAACATGCAGTATACTCAGTAAGTTAATGTATGAGACTGTAGCTAATTGGATTTGGTAATGATACATATACAAACCTGGTTATTGTATTTAAAACATTCAGTTTATCTGTACTATTAGAAATCTTACTTGTTTCATTTATGTATGTGTGACAGATATCTGGCTGAAATTTTATATGCAATTTTAACATAAAATTAGGCCCAAAGATTGCATCACCATGTTAAGTAAATGATTCAGTGAAAGGTTTGTTTGTGGGCATCTAGTGTAAGCTACAGAAATGAATCAGTGAAAGAATCTAAGTGGATCTTTATCGAGAACAGAATCAAAAGATTCAAGTCACTGGGATAATTCTACACCGACAAACTCCACGAGCTCCCAATGATGGTGTCGTGGTGAGTTGATGGAAAAGAAAATGTAAAGAATGAAAAGGATGAGATGAATAGGAGGAAAGTGAAAAATATAGGGGAGAGGAAAGAAAGAGAGAGAGAGAGAGAAAGAAAACGAGCAGATTTCTTCCCCTCCCATCCTCTTGTTTGGTTCTCAGTGTGTGTAAATGGCCAGGGGGAAAATTGAGGGGGTAGAAACGCTCCTCTCTTGTTAAACTGCTGGCAGATGACAGAAAAATTAGAGGCATTTTGCTCTTGACAGGTTGTTGTGTTTCTTTTCTGCTTCAAATGGTTTGTGTCAGTTTGTTTTCAGTCAAGCTGTCTCTCCCTCACAATGCACGCAGTGTACAGGTTTTGTTCCATTGGGGAAAAGGATCTGATATATCTAATGCCTTTCAGTTTGAAAAGAACAGTGGAGGGAAACACACTCACTGCTGTGTCTGCTAATTACAGTGGCAGACTTTGATTACTTGTTTGAAAACACTTTTCAAACATGCGTAATGATAACAATTAGTTACCGCTACATTTTCTCAGCATGCTCAGAATCTCTCTCTCTCTCTCTCTCTCTGTGTCTTGACAGCATATCTTTCTTCCAGAGTTTGTGCAATGTGGAATGAACATTTGTCTGGATTCGGTCACATATGTCGATGTTAGCACAGTCTGCTGTGCAAACGACTGTGTTTAAAGGTACGGTTCACTCAAAAAATTATAATCTGTCATTTACTTACACGCATGATGTCCCACACCCATTTGACTTTCTTCTGTCAAACACAAAAAGAGAATTTTTGAAGAACATTTTATGCTACTCTTTTTCTGACAATGAAATGAAAGTGGATGGTGACCAGAATTGTCGAGCATCAAAAATGACACCATAAATGTATCATAAAGTCCAGACTTGTGAACCAAATTCCAAAGCATCTGAAGCTGTATGTTAGCTTTATGTGTGGAGCAGACAAAAATCTTCATTATTCACTGAAAATCTTGCTTGAAAACCTGAGTCACCATTCACTTTCATTGTAAAAAAATTTTTGTCGTGTCCCACAGAAGAAAGTAAGTCATACGGGTTTCGGATAACACATGGGCATGGTAAATGGTGACCAAAATTCACTAGCTCTTTAATGCCTTTCGGGAAAAATCTGGAAATGAGCTTCTGCACAAAACAGATGTCTAAGATGACGTTTTAGTCTTTTTCCTTTTGTTTTTCCAACCTGTTCCTGTTTAGTTTATGAATAAGGAACTAAGGTGATACAGAATGAATGGCTTTTTACCGTAATATAGAAAACACAATCAGGATGTACGGTTTCCTCTGTAAGTGAATCAGGGATTTAGTCCCGGAGCCTCTCTCTCAAACCGTGAAATCTGACAGACATGATGGAAAGCTAACTTCGTGTGACAGGAAACTTTCCATTTGTGCCGGATAGGCCGCCTTCTTGATTTGATTATTTCTGCCTGGCTTGTGCATTCCCTCACTCATCTAGGAATGGGGTTTGACAAGAGGCAGGAGGTCTTTATTTGATTACTTATGCTTTGTATGTTTTTCTGCTGAGGTGGGTGGGATTTAAAGAGGCGTGGCGGCCTATTCCTGAGTAAATGAACTCAGACTTTGTATTGTGTATTTTTGTGTCCTCTTGACATTGACATTTACATACACTGTCTTATACCAGTTAGTCAACATTCCGAGAAGTAACATCCCTGTTTTACACTCAAGCCAATTCCTGGGCTTAAAAAAAAAGAGAGAATTTTTTTATAATATTTAGAAATTATGCATTTGATCAAAAGTAACCGTAAAGACATTTATAAAATGGTTAGTTTCAATACTTGATTCTGATTGGTCAATAGCTGTGCTTTATTCACGATAAAACACGGCTATGACCGCTTCACCCAACGCTTCTATTTATCACTGGGCAACACCTTTAGCAACCACCTGTATCAACATAACACTGCTGAGCCCCAACTAAAGAGAACCGCGTCGAATATCACCACAGTGGAGCCGATGAAATGAAACAAATATTTAATGCATGCACAATAAACGGAGATGTTCAAATAAATTTAAATAAACAACAATGAAATTTTTTTTATCTTGTTAGGCAGCATTCTAGCAACTAAATTTATAACATTAATAAAATAGATTAAAGACCTATCAAAATATGTGCCCTTGTGTTTTTGTCTATGTAACTATTTAGTAAGGTTTTTTTTATTTATAAGTGCAGAGAAAAAATAACGGAATAAATGGAAAATGAACTATCACATATTGTGTTGTAAAAAAAAATGAAACAAAGTTTGAGAACAGTTCCTAAGTTTTTTCTATTTTTCTACCTTTTTTTTTCTAGCGGAAGGAAGGCGTTTAGTGATTTTACTTCATGAAAGTTGCACTAATACATATTTTTTTACTTTAAAGGGATAGTTCACTTTGAAACACATTTTTGATATGTTTTAGCTTACCTCAAGGGCATCCAAGATGTAGGTGTCTTTGTTTCTGCAGTAATTTCAATTTTGATATTTTTAGGTCAAACCGTTCTTGTCTGTCAGTCATATAATGCAGGTCTATGGTCACCGCCTCAAAGAGCATGCACAGAGAAGTCCAAATTAAACATGATTTAATGACTCGTAAATGTAAGTACACATTGATGGCCTAAGACACGAAACGAGCGGTTTGTGTGAGAAAACGAACAGTATTTATATCGTATTTACCTCTTGTAACCACAGTCACGTCCAAGTGATCTGAGGGCGCGGGCGCTTCGGTCTATGCGTTACAAGAGGTAAAAATGATATAAATACTGTTCGTTTTCTCACACAAACCGCTCGTTTCGTGTCTTAGGCCATCAATGTGTACTTACATTTACGAGTCATTAAATCATGTTTAATTTGGACTTCTCTGTGCATGCTCTTTGAGGTGGTAACTATAGACCTGCATTATATGACTGACAGACAAGAACGGTTTGACCTAAAAATATCAAAATTGAAACTTCTGCGGAAACAAAGACACCTACATCTTGGATGGCCTTGAGGTAAGCTAAAACATATCAAAAATTTATTTCAAAGTGAACTATCCCTTTAATATTTGTATTGTGTGGTAACCGTTTTATAAAAGCAATAAGGTACTCCTGGCTAGTGCTGTATCGTGAATAAGTCACGGCTGAAGGGGATGCAGGCACTCCGCTTCGCGTCGTGCCTAACAATGCCCTTCAGCCGTGACTAATTCACGATACAGCACAGCCTCTTGTACCTTATTGCTTAATTAAAATGTTAAAGATTTCAATTTCAAATAATTGCTGTTTATTTGAACATTCTATTTATCAAAGAATCTTGAATTATTATTTTTAAGTATCACAGTTTCCTCAAAAAAATTAAGCAGCACGACTGTTTTCAAAATCGATAATAAGAAGAAATCAGCATATTAGAATGATTTCTGAAGGATCATGTGACACTGAAGACTGGAGTAATGATTGCTGAAAAGTCAGCTTTGCCATCGCATGAATAAACAAAAAATTAAAATATATTCTAATAGTAAACTGATATTTTAATCTGTAATATTTCACAATATCACTGTTTTTACTGTGTTTTTGATCAAGTAAATACAGCTTTAGTGAGCATAAGAGACTTCTTTGAAAAACATCAAATCTTACCAACCCCAAACTGAACGGTAGTGTATCTTAAAATGTTTTATTTTTAAATTATGAAAGACTGTTTAAGCAAAACCAACTGACCCTCCTACATTTTTGCCTGTAATTCCGTTTATCAGAATTGTCACATTGTGCACATTTTGACATGCAGATAAAAAAAATAAAAACAAACCCTGCTGTTTTCTTGCATTGACACATTTATTTAAGCTGATTTTTGATAGCTATCTGGATTGTAAACATACTTATAAAATTAAGCCGTCTTATGGAACTGGCTCATGTTTACATGTACAAACTCAGTCTTTGCATTCTTTTACTTTTAGCTTCCAGCTTAATGCCATAATTGATTTACAGATGGACTTTTCCCCCTTTTGAAACGGCCCAAGCTTTGTGTTACACATCACAGCGTTGTGAATGTGGGGACCGAATTGACTGCGAAGCTGAACTCTGGAGACTTACACTTGTTCTTGTAATGTCACAAACGGACACGTTTAGCCTGTGACAGTCGAGATAAGCCACTGGCATTTGAAAAATGGCCCTCTAACCTGAGGAACTGATCTCACAAGGGCCTATACTCACTTTCCCTGCCTGAGATTTTTCACACTATCTTCAGACACATACTGGAGAAAATAGCCCAGATGTGCCAGAACCGCCACGACATTAACAGTGCAACACCGTGCAAGCTGTGAGTCACAGCCTCTCATACACGCACATCTAAAAGCAGTGTGTCAATAGCAGCAACTGTCATCAGACTTCCCATTTTATGGGGCAGTGTTGTTGTTGTCGTCCTCCCAATGTCAATGAAGACAAAGAGGCTAAACCGACGCCAGCTGTTCCTAATACCACTGTGTGCTTTCTCTCTCACACACTCATCTACATGTGTTACACCTGGATTAGCTCTCTGTTCCCCAGGATCAAATGCACACCATCTATCCCTTTACGTGATTATTTTCTCTTTCTTTCCCTCGCTCTCTCTCTTTCATTATCTAATATGGAGCGTAATCCTCTTGTGGAATTAATCTGCTTTAACGAGTGTTTGTTACCATGCTGAGATGGAATTAAAATGAGTCTTAGGGAGAGGAGGGGTCGGTGGGATTCGGCACCGCTGAAATGTTTGTTCTTGTCCAACCTACCTTATACTCCAGTGGTTAAACACGAGAGACACCTGCAAACAGCCTAGATCAAATAATGGAGAGACTGAGATTCAACATGGAGAGTGTAGGGAGTTTTTGGGGTAGTGTCGTCGTGTCCTTGTTTCAAGAGACTTTTTCCAGGTTTCTCCAGTGGGATTGACCCTCTAATAAATGTACTATAAGCAGGCCCACACAGAATTTGTGATAAAATCTATAAAGCCATATGTGTTATATATTTATGATTTATTTGAGCATATTTAAATCCATTCTTTCAATCCGGTCTCTCTTTTTTTACACTACTGTTTTCAAGGTTCACAAAGTTTCAAGTCTGTAAGATTTTTTTTTAAATGCGTCTCTTATGCTCAGGCTGCATTTATTTGATCAAAATACAATAAAAATAGTAAATAGTAATATTGTGAAATATTTTTACAATTTAAAATAGCTGTTTTCTATTTAAATATATTTTAAATTGTGATTTATTCCTGTGTTGGCAAAGCTGAATTTTCAGCATCATAACTCCAGTCTTCAGTGTCATATACTCCAGAAATCATTCTAATATGCTGATTTGCTGCCCCAAAAAACATTTCTTATTAGCGATGTTGAAAACCCTTGTGCTGCTTAATTTTTATTTATGTGGAAATTCTTGTGATGCATATTGAGTCTTGATTCTTTGATGGATCGAAAGTTCAAAAGACCAGCATTTAATTTAAATAATATATTTGTAACATTTATTATATGTCTTTTTTGATCAATTTAATGCATCCTTGCTAAATAAAAGTATTAAAAAAAATTCTTAAACCACTTCCATACCCCAAACTTTTGAAAGGAGTGTAGATCAAACTGTATTTTGTTTAATCTATACAATAATGCCTGAGCAGAAATAATAAATAAATAAATAAAAAATCACGCCTGCAGATTTATTGCTGGCCTACTGCTCATAAAACTAAGTAGTGATAATTTCTCATACTTGGTTGGCTGTGTTATGAGTAGATTTGAATTGGTCTAAGTAGCATTTTGGACTCTTTGAGGGTCATACACCGTTAAAAGAAAAGAAATCCATAAACCAGTCCAAGTGCATGAAAACCTCTCTTGCTTTCATTCTCTCAAGCATTCTCCTCCACATCGCGAGTCAGTTACCTGAATCTATTGACGTCACCACGTCTTTCAAAAAGAGAAATATTCACCTCAAAAGGTTTTGATTTCAGCCACAAAGAGGAGGCACTGGTATTGATCAGAGTCTCTGTCTGTCTGTTCTTTTCTCTACCAGGGACCTAAGAGCCGCAGCCTCTATAGAGGGACTCAGACAGGGTGGGAGGAGATCCCAGCAGGTAAAAGGACCTACCGCAGGTCATGACCACAAACAACATATCAGCTGGCTATTTCTGACGGGGCCATTGTGCCAGATTTCTGTCCAGGCTCCACAGTAAAACTCAAACATACACACACACTTGTGTCCTCCACACCTTGTTGTAGGTCTTGCTTAACGTTGTTTAAGGTCAAAGTCTTACAGTTGTCTCTTGTTTTCTTTCACACAAGTGCACATACATACATAGAGTGGTGGGGACTTTACATGGACTTTTATTGTGGTTATACTAGGCTTTCTATCCCCTAACCCCTGAATGTAACCCTTATTCAAACCTCTTTGAATTATACAGGGCCTAAAACTAACTTTTTGCCACACCTGCCAATGGTCGGTAACTTAAGAAAATGTACTGGCCCTGAAACTGTTTTTGCAAAAACTGACAGTAGTTTTCAGGTACAGAAATGTAATAATTTTTTTATGTTATTTTGTGAATTTGTCCGCTCAAGTGCAAGAAGATGTGAAAGAGAGCTCAGTTAAGTATTCATGCGCTGTCTGAGACGAGGCTGTTTGGGCATGTGGTTCGAATGTTTGTGCACACAAAACTTTCCACACAGCGTGCGAGTAACAAAATGAGTAACTTTCGCATCTTCTTGCACTTGAATATAAAAAATTGTCAAGGCATAATCTTTTACGACAACGCAGCGCTGGCCCCTCAACTGTTCTGAGCGTCGTTCACATTTGTACACATTTGTTTACGTTTGTTCACGTTCATGCATTGATAGAATTCATACAAATGTTAGCCGCCAACTGGCGAGTGATACCGTTTCATATACTGGCCAACGCTGATTTTTACTCTCATTTGGTGCTTGGCGAGTACTTTTTTTTTATATATATATATAGATAATGTTCGATATAAAATATAATTCTTTTGGACATTTTGACAATTTTTATGACCCTGGATAAAGGTCACTTCAGCACACAGACCTCATATTCCCTGCATGTGTGTTTGTGTACATGGGGCAGAGATGTACTTTCGTCCTCTGGTTTTGTAAGGTCAGGAATGTCTAATTTCTTTATGTCGATTCAAATTATATTTAGCTTTTTTTATTCCTTAGAGAGAGTCATTTGGAACCTTTTATCTCATTATGACATCAATAACAACATCTGCTACTTAAATTCAGCACAATAAGCAGCATTGTAAAGCTTCCTGAACAACTCTGAACACCACATTCCAGCCGTGTTTGTGTTTGCCATCGCTGTTTTCACAAGTTTCTGATCTTTATTTGACTCTTTGTGTGGGTTTACATCTCTTAGCTTGACTTATACTGTGGGGACAACATTGCTTAATCAGTATGAATTAAAATAAATGCTGGATTGGTGAGCATAAGAGACTTCAAAAATAAAATTAAAATAAGGCTACGTTCACAGTCAGTCCAAATCCGATTTTTGTGCATATCGATTTAAATTCGATCAGATTTACCAAGTGTGAAGGGCCCAAAATCACAAATTCGATTTTTACTAATCTGTTTCGAGTTACATTTATATGTGGTTTGAAATCCTGTTCAAATCGCATTTCTGGAAATCCGTTTCAGTCTGACTGCTCTGATCGGACTTTGCGTGGTTTGTGACTTTCTCACGCCACGTAAAACTTAAACGTCAGACTTGTGTTGTGGACGAAGTGCTGGACGAGAAGAAAATGACAATATAACGGAGACATGTTTTGAAACTGGCGGAGGCAACAGCGCAGAATAAAGCCACACATACCATGTTTCTGCCTCATAAGATGCAGTAGTCCAGGGCGACGGCTACACATTGTCATGTTTTGAATAAGACATCTGTATTGCAAACCTCTCCATGTTGTTGTTGTTGTTGTTTTTTTGTTTTTGGGTTTATACCTACAATACCAACACAACCCTACAGTACCAACAATTTTTTCGACCCTAAACTTTTGAATAGTGGTGTATATTAAGCCTATAGTATGTAAAATTGCTACATTTGTGTCAGAGTGTCTGTGTTTGACTGAGACTGTGGGTAAAAAAAAACATCCTGAATCCTGGCTACAGTTCACAGCATTAAACGGCTGTCAACCCACGGAAAGTCCTAAACATGAGCACTGTACTCACATGCACCATCACACAGGCAGGAGAGTAGGAAAAAAACAAGAGTGACAGAATGGGAAGAACCTATTTTTTTTTTTGTTACAGAAAAGGAGGAAGAATGGAGATGATGAGAAGATAAAGGAACAGAGAAAGGAAGGAGAAGTAGAGGTGAGGAGGAGGCAAGAGTGAGAAAATGAAGTTAGAAAAGAAGAGAAATGGCAGACAAGGAGATGAGACTGATAGAGAGAGAATATATAGTAAGAGGATAAACTATTTCAACAGAAAGGAAGTGAAATATATATACAGAATAAAGATCTTGACCGAAAGATGAATGCAGACATGAGGATGATCGTGGCTTCAATTTAATTGAGCTTGTCACAGACACTTTTTAAGTGTTGGAGTTCTTTCACCCTGTGATTGAGCCTCATGACATCTAAAACGACAGCTGTCATCCGTGTGAAGACTGGGTGCTGTTTGTCTCACACCAATTGTGCTACTACTACCTTTTAAAGTCTGATGAAAATCTGGCGTTTTTTCCCTGGTGTGCAATGCAATCTTCAAAAAATATCCCATTGACTTGCATTGAATGAGGGATCTGACCCATCTAGATTATTGTACACTCTTAAAAATAAAGGTTCCAAAATGGAATTTTCTTAGCGTTGCAATAGAAGAACTATTTTGGGTTCCCTAAAGAAACTTTCTGTGAAATAGTTCTTAAATTTTTTTTTTTTTTCTAAGTTTGAGGAACATTGTAATAATCTAAGAAACCTTTTCCACTATAAAGAACTATTTGTCCAATGAAAAAGGTTCCATTGATGTTAAAGGTTATTTTATTGAACCATCAATGCCAATAAAGAACCTTCATTTTTAAGATAACCTTCATTCAAGCAACCACCCAGAATACCACAGTGAAGTTTGCATGGTCAAATCTAAAAATCTAGAAGTATCAGTTGATCTTTGAGGAGGAGAAATTGTGGTCTGGCGTGGTTTGTGTCCTTGGCCTGCTGGTTCACCAGAGTCAAGTTGCGAATGATGGGAGCACAAACACAGCAACAGGAAGTCAACGAGTGTGTGGCAAGTGTTTTGTAAGATTTTGTTTTGTTTTTCTTGCTGTGTGTGTGGGTGGAAAGAATGTTTTATTATTAATTAATGCTAAGATCAATTATAATCACAGTATATCGTTAGTGGTCCATCCATAAAACATGGCCTATAATCTTACCAGGAGATTAAATAGTAGAGGTAAATAGTGCACATTTATATTACTAATATTTATATATATATATGTATATGTGTGTGTGTCAGGGACTTTTGGGAATGTCTTTTTACTGTTTTTCCACAAAATTATATGGTAATTCGTAGTTTTTGTTTGCAAAAAACATAAATTTGACAATATTTAACTGTAAGATTAAATATAATGCGATGTTACACAATTGACAGTTTTTCACCGTGTAACTTGTAACAAATTTCTGACACTTAAATTTCTAAACATCCAGTAATGGCAGTATGAATTAAACGCCACCAAAAGACAAATTATCCACCAAGTTGTACCATAGGATGTTCCTACCAGTTTTAAAATGTTAATAGTGAAAAAAAATTTGAAAAACATCCTGAAAATATTTCTAGTTGAAAACAACTTTAACTTTAGCCACCTATACACTTCAGTTTTAGTGTGAAGATGCATCAGTGATAACCAACCGCTTCTGTGTCTGAGATAGGCAGGTTCTGATCAAACTGACTAACACCCCTTCCCTCTCCTACTCAAGACTAAACATCATCACCATGCAGGAAGGAACGGCCTGTTGCTAAATTACATGATCCGTCGTTTACATCCCAGCAGATAAATATTTACCCCTCCGTTGTGGCCCGCCTTGTGATTAGCCACCTCCCCTCAGACAGTACCGGGACCACCTCGATGAACAATGGCTCTTTCATGGGCTGTGTCATTCCTCCTTTCCCTACTATGAACCCCGGGGAGTGGGACAGGAAGTCGCCCTCGCGGCCTAAAGGACTCCAGGGGAAGAGGGGAGAGAGATGAGAAGGGGGTGGAGGTACTCAGGTAACTGAACCCTGAAGGTCTGGGGCACTCCAGCCGTCTAGCTTTTGGTTGCATTGTGTGTGTTTGTTGGCATGAATCTGGCTCCTGGTTTTTAATGGCGTATTATCAAAATCCAATTATTTCCTAATGGTTAAATTTCTGCCCTACATTTTTTTTTTTCTAGTTGAATATCCTGTTTTCCTCCAGAAATGCATCAGATTACAGAACTAAAATGGGTTTGGAAAAGTGTTTCATGTTGACTTTAACATTATACAATAGCCTGTGTGGCCTAGGTGATGTCATTGGAAAAATAATGTTGTTTCAGAGTGAGAGGATATGACATCTAAAGATAAAATAACAATACATTTAGTTTTCTTCAGAATAACATGCACTGATTAATTGTGCACAATAAGACCAGTAATGTGCGTTAAAACAGTAAATAGGGTCAATTTTCATTTCATGTTGCCTTTAAGCCTGAAGAACCAGAGCAGGTTGGAGCCAGCGGAGGGACAGATGTCGGCAAATCCGCCCATCTTGATTCCAGCGAGTTTCATTACCAGATGTTTCAGGGCTATTATTGCATTAGAGCTGAAATGAATAGGCAGATGTGTGTGTGTGCATTATTAGCGGAGCTGAATTGTGCTGATCTTATGATCACAGTGATTATAGAGAGTCGAAGAGGAGCACAACTGCAGGCTGGCGGCTGGTAATCCTCTTCTTTCCCTAAATAAGCCCCTCTGTCATCCGCTATGTCTGATACAAATGCTTTCACAATCCCCCATTCTACCCTTTAATTCTCTCTCTCTCTCTCTCTCTCTTAATTTCAGTATGATGTTAGCTGGTCACTTTATTAAAGCCATTGTGTTTATCTGATCCTATTAAACACTAGAGTGGCAGAGGAGCTGTGCTTTCTGTCCGTCTTGTCCCTCATCTCTGTCTGTGTGAGACAATAATGGCATTGCGATGTCGTGAACAATCCTGCCCAAGAAATCAGATCTGTTTATTTGTGTAGCCGTGTCTGTGCGTGCACGTTACCGCTCACACTGACATAGAGATCTCTGTGACACCAAGGTAAAAACCGAACAGACAGCTTCCAGGTGTTTCTCATGAAGAAACAGGTGTGTGTGTGCATGTGCCCGTGTATTTTAAAATTCAATCTCTCCTTCAAACGCACACATGCGTGCATCTGGCATATCCCTGGCTGCCTCAGTCGTCAAATTCATCATTATTTAAAAAGCAAAACCACTAAATGCCCCTCTAAACCCTTAATCACAATGCGGCTGCTAATTCAATAATACCCCCGTAGCTGTCTGGTGATGCCCGCATTGTTTTGGCTCTGCCCAGGTGATGGTGGCTCATTCAGGGAGCCTGGCGTTGTCTCAGGGGCATGGTGCCCTGTTACGGGTGCCCATTGTGCATCTATTGTGCGCCTATTGTGGCAACCCTGAGAGAGCTGGAGGAAAACAAAAGCACCAGCTCTGCAGAGTGCCCGTGCTGATTTCGCATGCACCTGGCATCGCCACAGACACAGGACATTATTAATTGCTAATACATATTTATGTGGCACAAATTTGCCATTTGTTTATGCATAAAATTATCAATAGACACAGGGCGCTTAGCCAGAGAAAGTGGTGACCTTTTAAAACTGGAGTGAATGGAGCCCAGTTTGCTGGTTAAGACTTTGTGCAATTTGTCTTGTGTACGTTTGCTTTGTGTGAATCACGAGGGTGTGTAATAGAGAGCATCTTGTGTGCATGTGCTTGATGTTGTTTGTGTGTCTAAGTGAGGTTTATATGACCGCGAGATAAGGCAGAGAGAGACTGGGAAGAGGTGTAACTGACTATCAGAACCTTTAAAACTTAAAGTATTGGTATTACTGTGTTGTTTTTGGGCATGGTACATTTTTTTTGTAGAGTGGCATGTAAATACCGTGAAATATGAATATGGTATTTGAACCAATTCAATCAGTTCTAAACATATGGCTATTTGACAACTCTAAATATTAATTATTATGCATGCAGTTTTTCATAAAATTGTATTAATTGAGAGATGACTGAATATATGTTGTTTAAAATAATTATTTGCCACACCGAAGGGACGCTTAAAATGAATGATTAGTATTATATATAAAAAAAACAAGTTTTTAAAAATAATAATTAAAAACAGTGATTAAAATGGAAAAATAGTAAACCACATAAAAAATGTAATGATGTTATATCAAAGTACCAAGTTATTACTTACCATTACTGTACCATCATAGGCTAAAAACGGTCCATTGTCTGTTGTCGATAGTGTAGTGATTTATGAAGCACAGCTTACACAGAAGTCTCTTGTAAACCAAGCAGCTTTCTTTTGGTCAACGCGGCAAATCAACGTGACCAACTGGAACCTGTTGCAAAATCTTCATGGGGAAATCTTTTGCCCTCACTTGACATTCCTAATCATGTGGATTCCTTTTAAATTGACTGGATTTCATCAGCGAAAATTCAAAAATGTTGACCGTGCAAAATTCGCCACCATAATGGTAAGGTGCTTTGGCTGGATGTCAAGTCTGAACAAAAGTAATAGCACACCTGTCCTCAAAAAATAATTTGAGGTATCATTCTTGCCGTAGCATAAAGAAAAGAAAAAAAGACTCTGCTATGTATGATCAATTCAATTGTATTGGCAAAGCTTACCTAAGCAAACATTAATTAATATAAATATTCAATCTGAATGACACATTGTGTGTCAGGTTAAAAGTCCTGTGTTTGTGTGATTGCTACTAGTTGAGAGGCTCATAAGCATCACCTAGCTTCACTTGACCCAGTGGCACCACACACACACACACACACACACAACTCAATAAGGAATACATTACTCCCATTTCAAGTGACTCTTCCCCTTTCTCCGCAAACACATTTACTTTCTATTAAAGCCTGATCTGCAGCGCCGGCAGCCAAGTAGCCGGCAGAGTTTATTACCATAAAGATTAGAACAGAGCTCTTAACACGCAGGTGAACACATGCACATGCTTTCAACCCCCCAAACACATACGTGTGTTTGTGTGTGTGCACATGCTGTAGACTTCCCTTTCCCACCTGTGGAAAGGGTCTCTGTCAATCTGTTTGAGTTTGTTTCTGGACCGCTGTTTAATATTTAAAAAAAAACAAAAAAATAAAGGGGTAGGTCACCTAAAAATGAAAATTCTCACCATTTTCTGATATTTAAAAAAAATAAAAAAAATAATTACTTGTGTGACTTTCTTCCGTAGAACACAAAAGAAGATTGTATGTTCATGCTGCTGTCCATACAAAGGTAGTGAATGGAAAATAGAGGCTGTTAATCTCCTAAAAGGAAGAAAAAAAACACCATAACTTGGTAAAAGTGGTCAATATGATTATTTTATTGTATTTAAGTAAGTCATCTGATAAATTTGTGTGCAGAATACTGACATTTAAGACATTATTTTGTGAAAATTCTGCTTGAAATCTGTGGTCACCATCCACTTTCATTGTATGGAAAAGAGCAGCATTCTAAAAATTGCTCCTTTTGTGTTTCATTGAAGAAAAAGACAGACATATTGGATTTAACTTTTAACTTGATGCCTTCCTCCTTTTCTCTTTCTTAATTCACCTCTCTCCTTGGCTCTGTTTCTCATCCCCAGGGTTCAGTTGCTCACCAATGGGTTTGTGGTCTGAAGACGAGCAGCACTCATCTCTTTCACATCCTTTGTAGGTCAGTCCTATTTTTACTCTTTTTCTTCCCCCGTTTTTGTGCAAGGACACCCCATTGTTGTCGGCCAAAACAAGCAAAGTCTGTTGTATTGGTAAACAAATCAATTACTGCTTCACAATGGCTGCGATGTGCTTATCAAAGACTCATTATCGCTCTGTGCCGTATTGTTGTCATCATGACACCTCTAATCATTGTTATCATGGTCTAGTAGTTTCCATGGCTACACTATAACATTCAGCCAATGAAATGCCCCATTCCAGCCTTGCAGAAAAGCCATCAGCCAATTGTAGCACCGTAAGAAAGAACTAAGTGCCCAGTTTGGACCTTCACATTTGGGATAGAGAGCAAAAGGCCATGTAAATGCTGGACAATAATGCATCACTGGTTGGCAAAATTATTTGGACAATCAGGTTAACCTGTTTGCGTCCATTTATTTTAGTTTACGGCTACATGCGATTTTCTCTTTCAAAATATGGCCGTTTTTTGTATGTTCCCAAAGAGAAAAAAGTGAGCTGGTTGGCTTTTTTCAGTGGGAGGAGGTGGAGTGATGATACAGAGAGCAGGGTCACAGTTATCAGAACAAACGGAGAGCAAGAGAAGCAGAAAGACTGAAAGAATGAGATACAGAAAGAGAGGACAGGGCCACAGGGAGGGGGCACAGGGCCAGCTGGAGGGACAGGCTATGTGCTTTGTGTATTTGCAGCAACAATACAGGGCAGCTGAGAGTTGCCCCATGACCGTTTCTCTGAGGGCAGCCTGTACCCTGTCCACACACACATAAATACACACACACACACACACACACACACACACACGGGTCACTGCAGAGCTACTCAGCTGCTGATGCAGTCAACTGGAAACAGCCACACTCCTAAAATCAGATTGTTTTTTTTTTTCTTTCCTGTCAAATACACTCAAATGCATGCTTCACAGACCTTCGTATTAAATGACATATGGGTTTTCTGTTGACACTGTCCAGGAAAGATAGCCAAGCTTGAGGCTCGGAGAATGTGTGTGAGCCTTTAAAGGGGGTCATATCATAAATTATATTATCTTTTTATTATTATGATTATTTCTTTTCTCTTTACTTCTTATAATGCTGAAAGTTTTTGTTGCTTTGGAAACAGTCATAATTTTTATGTTATAGTTTTACATTACTTTTTCACCCTCCTTCTGACTTTTAGAATTAAGGTGTCCTGTGTTTTGCTGCTGTGCCTTTAAAGGCACACTGTGGAACTTTTCAACCTTTATAATATATTACCAAAACCCATTGAGATGGTACATCGACTTACAATAGGTTGAATGACACGTCTGCCGAAGCCTGAAGGTGTCTGTATCGCTTTTACCAGCACTATGTAACTTCGGGTTTCGGGTAGGAACCCGAGCACAAAAAGAACTACAAAATTCGACCGCTTTACGCCATACGTCACTTCCCCCACCACCCCAACTTCCTCAAATTCTAGCGTGAGAGCTCAACTCGCGTTTGATTGCCGGAGTCTGTATGTTGTCGTCATGGCTGAATCAACAGCTACTCGGAAGAAAGCGAAGAAAGCAAAGATTTTGTCAGAGGAGACCAAAAAAAGAAAAAGGGAGAGTTTAAAATAAACATCGGCATAAAAGTGTATGTAATATTTACTGCGAATTTGTGTAACAAAACTAATATAAGTCACAACATACTGCCGTATACAAATGTAAATGTAAATGTTTTTTTTTCCTTTCAGCTCATATATGTTTGTATTTGTGTAAAAGGAAAAACAAACTGAAGACTACAAATAAAGGAAATATGTAGTGAGTTATATCAGTTTTGTTACACGATTTCCCGACTACTCGATTTCATCTCCAACCCATTGCAAAGAGATCCTGAAGACGTTAATTGTTTGCTTCAGGTGTGTTTGATTAGGGTTGGAGATGAACTGTGCAGGACAGACGATCGGCAGGAGCAGGATTGGGCAACCCTTGTCAATGCGACTTACCTGATCAGACATTGTTTTCTGCGTATGCTACTTTTATTCAATTTGTTTTCTTTATAGGATTTATATTATTAATCTTATATTTATATTATTATTTTGGTCAGTAGTGAATCGATTAACTTTCTCCAACATACAAATCAGATGCCGTCTGCACAGACATAAAGACACGGGAGGTTGACCGGTTGACTGTTTGTTGACTTTTGCGACAATGCTGCGGCGCTTGTGGCCTCTAGGGGCACTAGACGTGAAAATTACAGGTCGAGCGCACCCAAGACTCCTATATAAATAGCTGAATAATAGTGCTTGACAGATGTAAACTGCTGGAACTCTACGGCGCCCCTAAAGGGACATGGTGGTGGGACAAATATGAGATGGGAGAAAAAAATATATAATCAAAAACTTTTTCTTTTCCCGAGAAACTTTACGTTCACTCGCAAAACATCCCTGAGAAATGTAGCATTCAATCGCAAAACCTTTGCTTTCCCCTGTGAAACTTTGCGTTCACCTGCAAAGAACTTTAAAAGTTAGGGTCTCTATGTATTTTTAGATTTTATGTGGAAAAAAATATATATAGTAACAATAATAGTAATAATAGCTATTATTATTATTATTATTGTTAGTAGTTATAGTTGTAGTATTTCTATATAATTATAATAATAATAATAATGCGCTTAAATCCGCAGTAAGGATGCTTTCCTGTCACATATCACACATGCACACTTCAATAAGCCAACAGAACGCAGGTTGATATGTTTACATGCCAGAAGAAATCAGGCTAAGGGGCAAAAATCTAGCTGTGACGTTCGGTTTATGCTTAAGCCTTTTATGACCTTATTTTGATAAAGGAAAACGGGTTAACATGTTTACATGGCCGTATGCATTGTCAGCTTAATAAGCATACTCAGGTTTAGAACTTGCATGTAAGCATTAAAAGGATTTTCTGAGTTTGAGTTCTGAAAGTTACAGTATGTTTACATGCTACATTTCTTAAAGAAATTTGAATTCTCATGATCATGATCGGATATTTGTGCATTGAACAACGTCCTGGCTGGGCTGAAAGGTCACCAGCCTCTTCATAAAGGTTTGTGTTTCTGTGACTATAGTTTCCTTTGTGCAGAACAAACAGTGAAATATTGTTGTTCAAATGTGTTCAAGCATTTGGATCACAAGCTGTGTGTGGGGCACGGACAAGTATGCTTGTGTGACCTCTGACCTGTTATCCTCTCAGTACACATCTAAAGGAAGTTCCGCCTGCAGTTAGCCCACACAGACAGGAAATCATGTAGTGCAGAGGGAAGTTGTAGGGCTGTAAAGTTGTTTTAGATGTTGTGACCTCTTTGGCCTCCACTCATGATGCAACGTCCTCTTTCCTTTATTGGAAAACACAGCTGAAAGCATGTGTGTGTTTATCCGTAAAGTGAAAGTCGCTGTCTGAAGAATGCACCGTATGCATCCGTTTGTGTACGTGTGTATCCCGTTAACTCTTACAAGACACCTGCATGCACTCCAAACACCGGGACTCCTTGGTTTCCCTGCAGGCTGATCGCTACAGGGACCCTTGTCTTGCTCTGTAAACAAATACAGGCATGATAGAGGACGTGGCTGAACCGATGTTAGAGCTGAGAAGTACAACTGTTAGTGTGTGTACAGCACATCAGGCCTCTGGTGCTCTCTAACAAAGCACCTGTTTACTCTGCCGTAGTCTCCAATGTAAATACACACCTAGAAATGGGAGCAAACTGTGCTTGGCATTTTAAAGAGCACATGGAGCTGGGGTTTTGACCGTGGCCTTCTCTAACTGGAGAGATGATGCTGGATATTATGACTACTATTTCTGGTCATCTAGAAAAGTGTTTAACCTATGTAAGTGATTCAAAATACAGCATCAGTTGATGCAGATCACAAAAGCTAGCATTTCTGTATTGCAAAATTTCATTATGAGTTAATTCATACAAATGTCCTATACTGTCCAGTCACTTTAGTGTCTGTCTGCCTTAGGGACGATATTTGATTTCTTTCTTTCTTTAAAAAAAAAAAAAGAAATTAATACTTTTATTCAGCAAGGATGCATTACGTTGTTCAAAAACTTGACAGTTTTTCAACATTCTTTCAGGAAATGTTTCTTAAGAACCAAATCATCATATTAGAATGATTTATGAAGATTCATGTGATACTGAAGACTGGAGTAACGATGCTGAAAATTCAGCTTTGCCATCATCGATTTACATTTTAAATCTATTAAAATAGAAAACTGTTATTTTAAATTGTAAAATTTTAACAATACTACTGTTTTACTGTATTTTGATTAAAGTATTGCAGCCTTTGTGGGCATAAGAGACTTCTGATTAGTCTACACTGCATCAGTACTTTACACCGTTACATTCTTAACTCTCTCAGAGTTGAGACTTGGATTAGATAGAAATAATTGTGTGTTAAACTAATAATGTCACAGTATGTTGCCCCTTTTCAGAGACTTGGAGAGAGTGGTCCATTTTTCCCAAAAATATGAGAGTGAAACTTATTAAAATATTTTAAGAAATAATTGTGTGTTTAAACTAATAATGTCACAGTATGTTGCCCCTTTTCAGAGACTTGGAGAGAGTGGTCCATTTTTCCCAAAAATATGAGAGTGAAACTTATTAAAATATTTTAATGTTAAATATTAAAAGAAATATTAATTCTTGCTTTTTAGAATAATATAAAAGTGCTGTGGGGTAAAATATCATAATATTTTACTATATCAAACACTCAGTCGAAGTAAAAATTCACATGAGTAAGCCCCCAACGGGTTGTTCATGTGAATTTTGACTTCTGTGAGCACTGTAAATGAACTCAGAATATCACAGATGTCCACAACCCTAGCTGCATGGTCCTTTTTTGGATTCAAATTCACGTCCAAATATATTTGGTCCTTACAATTTATGCAAAACAAATCTCAGATACATTATGATGCAGTTTGTGGACAGGAATTTGTTTGTAGTTATACTACAGTAAGGTTCGATTTCTTAATATTAGTTAATCAATTACTGTAGGTATCATGAACTAACAATAAACTTTTTTTACAGCATTTATTATTATTTGGGTTAATGTTAACCTATAAGTATGCGATTGTTCATACTTAATTCATGTTTGTTCAAAATACATAACTAACATTGAACATTATTAATATACAATTATGAATGTAGAAATTAATCAAGCTTAATAAATTGTTATAGAGTTGTTCATTGTTAGTTCATGATCAATGCATTGACTGATATGAAGTGCTACCTTTTATTTTTTGTACTGTTGTCACCATATAGTGCCACTGGAGTCATGTAGTCCACAACTAGTTATGTAGTTCACAACTAGTAAACACAGAATTAATCGACTAGTTAGTGCAACCCTACTGGCTATCGGTATATTTCAAAAAATCCTTCTCTCTCAGTGCACTATTCAGTGAAACACATCATCTGTCATCAGGCGACAGATTGTCCCACACTCCTCTCCCAAATTCCCTCCTGAGTGTCTCTCTCAATATGCCCAGTGCCACCGTATTCCCCGAGTCTCCCTCCCAGTAGACCTGCCCCACTCCGGCTCTCTTCAGTACCTGAACTCCCTCACTCGAGCGGCCGTCGGGCTAATTGCGGCAAACGCGCCTGTGAATGTATACGCAGTCATTACTGCTCACAGTGTGTGAAAACAGCAGAGGCCACATAAAGACACACTCATTATGAAAAATGAGGCTCTTGAGTGAATTACATCGATGCGTTTGTGTGTCTTGTAGGTTGCGGCGTCCCCTGCGAGACGCCGCGATGAAGGGCGTGGGCAGGGACGGAGCTCCCTAATCAACACGGCAATCGCATTTCCATATAAACAACCAAAAGCTCGTCTACATACAATCCAATTCCATATGATGTGGGCTTGCCGTCAGGGCTTGTAATTGCTTCAGTTCACCGAGTGTTAGAACAGGGCAGAAGAGGACGAGAGAGGCCTCTGGAGAAATGGAGGAATAGTCCAAGCGAGAGATTTTTCAATGACCTGACTCTCCAGCGATCTAGTATCCAAATACACTAAATCAATGCTCAGTCATACAGCGATAACAAGCCTCCTTTTATTTCCACAGTAATGGTTATGAATAATGTAACTACAACATTTAATGCGGCATAACCTGTTTTTAATGCCCATCAAATGTTTTGGAGAGCAGTGTTGGTGATTTCACACAAAACATAGTACCCAGTTTTATTCTAATAGGTTGATTTGGTTCTGAAGCAGCAACAACAACAACAACAACAACAACAAAAAATCTTACTGGCCCCAAACATTTGAACAGTATATGTTGAGCAATTTAATAATACTTTAAGCTTTGAAAAAGATGCAAAAGCATTATTATTATAAAGGCATTATTCCCATTTATTGCCCTTTTATGTAAAAGAGCAGCATGGACACTTTTCAAAACATATTTTTATGTTCCACAGAACAAAGAAAGTCCTACATTTTTGGAATGGCATGAAATACAGAATATTCATTTTTGGGGTGAACGGACCCTTTAAGATCAGTCTCCAGGATCCTGCCTCATTCCACAGATTGATTTGTTTTCAAGTGCTTCCCTCTGCAAATCAGGCAGATCATGTGATCTCCTTCAATGCAATAGCTTTAAATAATGAGAATCATACATAAACATCACCTGCTCTATTCATCTCAGGTGAGAGAGAACCCCCCCCCCCCCCCCTCCTCTCTCTCTCTCTCTCTCTCTCTCTCTCTCTCTCTCTCTCTCTCTCTCTCTCTCTCTCTCTCTCTCTCTCTCTCTCTCTCTCTCTCTCTCTCTCTCTCTCTCTCTCTCTCTCTCTCGTTCTCTTGCCCCCTCTAGGATTCTTCCCCTCCTGTGGGTTAAAGTAATGTCTGGTCCTTTGGGTTTTCTTCTCCTTGAGATGAACAGAAGGAGAGGAGGAGAACAGGTAGTAGCATTATTCTTGGCTTTTCGACGGTAATGCTGAACCCTGGCCAATTAGGTAGATTAAAACCAACAAAACACCTCCGTTAGTGGGAGGTATTGTTACAAGCTTGCGGATCATTTAGAAGTAAACTCCTGAGTGCCTCCTGGAATTCTCCCCCAGAATCTGTTTCCCTTTCATCTCGCAGGTCTTGTGTTCTCAGCAAAGCAACCAGAACTTGTGTCGGTGCCATGCATTTGAACGCTGCTTATGGCTGTGCAAATAAACATGTAATAGCTTGTAGTTGAGGCATAAATGGTGAAAAGCTTGAGTTGTGTCCATTTACGTTTTATTAAACATAATTATTAAATGTAATAGGCTTTCTTAAACCCGGGACTGAAGTTGAACTTTAATCTAATGGGAAAATGGTCTCTCAATAGAGAACTTGAGCATTACACTACCGTTAAAACATTTGGGGTTGGTTAGATTTTTTTATGTTTTTGAAAACATTTATATTGTGAAATATTACAATAAAAACAATCATTACTATATTATTAGTTTTCAAAATGTAATTTATTCATATTTATTCACTGTAACAGTAAAGCTGAATTTTCAGCAGCCGTTACTCCAGTCTCCAGTCACATGATCTTTCAGAAATCTTTTGGATGTGCTGATTTGGTGCCCTAGAAATATTTCTTATTATTATCTGTTGAAAACAGTTGTGCTGCTTTTAACTGTGATGCATTTTTTTTTTTTTTTTTTTTGGATTCATTGATTAAGAGTTAAAGTAAAAAAAAAAAAAAAAAAAAATTTTATTTAAAATAGATTATTATTGTTAACAATTATTTAGCATCTATTTTTAACATTTATTGAAAATAGAAATATATTCTTACATGTCTTTACTCTCACTTTAGTTCAATTTAATGCATTATTTCTGTATACAAGTACAATTTTCTTTCATAAAAAAACTTTGGAACGTGTAGAAATTGCTTTTGTTTTGTGTTGATGTACATTTACGTTTTGTATTTTAAATAGCCAATTGTCGGTAGTTTATATCATAGCCCTCCCTGTACATGAATTGCTTCAGTTGCAGGTAGGGGGAGGAACATTCTTATTTTTTGGGAGACATTCTTATTCTAGAGAGCATTTGATTGGACAAAAGTTTGTTGTGCATGTGTCTTCAATTGTAACTGTTTGTAACAGAGGAGAAAGACTGCTAAAACACTAACACTAACTGCACTAACATATAGAAAGCCTCAAGCTAACAGACATCTTAGAGTAACTATGCACTGCACCTTTAAAAAAAAAATCCTCTTCTTAGGCATATCATTGAAAATTACACAGGTGTTTTGTGCCTAGGAACGTTTGTTTTAATTTAGTTGTTTTAGTTGTGTTGGTCGATGACTCTCTTCACTTTCGCTTCTGAGCTCTGAAACCGAACATATTGAGAGCTCTCATCAACAATTGAATAGCTGAAAAGGAATTAACCTCTAAGTAGTGCGGCGTACATTTGCAGAGAGTGTGCCCGTATCAAAGAGCATATTTAATAGAGCGGCGTGGCGTGGAGAGCTCGAGCGGAGTGTTAAATAGGCCGAGAGCTGGAAGTGAAGGGCAGAGGTGATATCCTCGCTAAAGGTCCCTAACAGCCAGAGTAACGTGTCCGCACACACGCTAGAGAGATGTATACGCATCCTGGATTCTAATCATCACATGTGAACACAATGGGTGCAGGAAGTTTGGTTTTTGTCATACCCAGGAGACATAGAGTGAGAGATATGGAATTCATGTGTGTGTATACGCCAGAGTGTGCGTCCCTGGGGTTGGGGGGCCGTGCCGTGATGGTACAGATGGGACAACATATGACATGTGAGGGTGTGGGGACACTGAGGCTCTCTCCGTCCATCTGGACTCCCCTCTGATCTGCCCTGCCTCCCTCTGCCGTGTGTGTTTGTTTGTTTGTGTATATGTGAGTAAGGGCTAGCCATTCGCTCCTACATGGCTGTTTGTTTTGTGCAGCATGAGCTAAAAAGTTTATTAGATCAGAATCTCATTTTTAGCAAACTTTTGCTCCGATTAAAAATTTTGGAACAAACCTTATATGAAACATTAATGACACTGCAAATCATGTGGCATCTTGAGAAGAGTTGTACTATGACTTTTCTAAGCTTTCTATGCTTCTAAGCTTAGATTGCCTGGGGGGCATAAAATTGGTTTACATGGAAGGAGGTACTTGAGACATTTAAGTGATTTGTTATGTAATAGAGACCCCAGCTTTTCTTTGGCATGCGACAGTAAGTAACATCCAAGAACACCTCATCAATCATCAATGGGCAAGGTTAAGCACACGCAATTTTATCGTCTGGTTTTAGGGATGCAATACTGAACTGGTTGTCAGCCAATATCTGCTTTTTTAAATGTATACCTGCAGTATCGTTCATATCTGCCTTTTTAAATTTATACCTACAGTATCGTTCATAAGTTTGGTGTTAGTAATTTTGTATTATTATTTTAAATAAATGAATATTTTTATTCAGCAAGAATTCATTGAATTGATCAAAAGTTGACAGACTTTCACATTATTATAAATTATTTCTATATAAAATACATGCTGTTCTTTTAAACTTTCTATTCACTGAAAAAAATACATCACTGTTTAAAAAAGAAAATTAAGCAGAACAACTGTTTTCAACATTGATAATAATAATAAATGTTTGTTGAGCACCAAATCAGCATATTAGATCATGTGACATGTGACTGGAGTAATGATGCTGAAAATTCAGCTTTGCCATTACAGAAACAAATTAAATTAAAAAAAATGTGAAAACAGAAGTTGATTTAAATGGTAAGATTATTGCATAATATCACTGTTTTTACTGTATTGTTGATCAAATAAATGCAGCCTTGGTGAGCATGAGAGACTAATTTCAAAAATAATTAAAAAAAATCTTACTAACTAAGCCCAACTTTTTTTTATATTTTATAGATTCATCATCCTTTAACAAAGTAGGCAGTCATTTTATATCAATGGCATCATCGGGGACATTCATTGTGTCGCACTTTAAACCATTCTTTACAGTCAAAAACAAGATCACAGCGGCCCAAAATTTATGTTAAGTGATGTGCAATTTAGCTGAAAATACTCAGCCGTCAGCTGAGGTGCGAAGACGGTCTGGATTTGACAGCGTAGTTTTGACCCTTCTATCGCTCCAACACAACCTATCCAATCCAGAAGCTGTAAACCTGTCATTTGAACATGTCTTTATCCCCCTCCTAAAACGTCATCCATGTCACCCGCCTGCGTTGTCCTCCGCTCACCTCCCTTCGGTGGCCCCCTGTGCCTTAGTGCATTGTGGGTCATCAGCGGAGCTCAGCCCCGTTTGTCAGGTGCTGAGGAGGCTGTTTGAAATTCATGTTCGGTAGATTGTCAGACAAGAGAAGAGTGCGTGTCGGGGGGGAGGCGGCGATTGGAGAGGAGGGGGGGCTGTAGCTTATTACCATATCAAAGAGCCAGCCGCCGTGGTCTAATGGTAATTACAACGGCCAACAATTGGCGCTCGCTGGTCGGATCATAACAAAAAAAAAATTAAGGGTGTGTGTGTGCATGTGCGTGTGTGTGTATGTGTTAGAATGGAATACAGGGGGGAGGAATTGGCCAGGGCATTCAGGTTATGTTAATACAGCTCATCTATTTAATTAGTGCTCAGACGCAGGCTTTGTTTACTTCTGACATGTCTTTTTTAAAAGTGTGTGTTAGAGAGAGACAGTATGGTAACGGAGGTTTTCGGGAATGATTTGGCCCATAAGATTGAGTGAGAATAGTAAAGGCATTAATGAGCTCCACTGTGGATGGACCTTTTGATGGTCGTCCTGACTCCGCCCCTCTGCTCGGCCCCCACTGGATCTGCTCACTAGAGAACACACACACACACACCACACACACAGAGGAGACGGAATTCACATTGTCCAGCAACCTGGCCAGCAACACAACCTACTGTATGACTGCGTATGGTTTGTGTGCATCACTAGTGAGGCCAGAAAAAAGAGGGTGGATCTTAGTATTTCTATTCTGTGTATACTTTTTAAAATGTCATGAATATTATGAAGTGTGCTCGTTTCCTTTGCTTTTATGAAACATTAACGCTGTTCCAAGACCTGGTGTGCCGATCATGTTGATAGCCTAGTCTGACAGTGTTAGAGTGTAAGAGTGCCCAATTTTATAATCCAATCAATCCATATAATGGATAAATTCAGGTTTTACTTTACTTTTCTCTCATGAATACACTGTCAACATATATATACACTCACCGGCCACATATATATACACTCACCGGCCACTTTATTAGGTACCCCATGCTAGTAACGGGTTGGACCCCCTTTTGCCTTCAGAACTGCCTCAATTCTTCGTGGCATAGATTCAACAAGGTGCTGGAAGCATTCCTCAGGGAGTTTGGTCCATATTGACATGATGGCATCACACAGTTGCCGCAGATTTGTCGGCTGCACATCCATGATGCGAATCTCCCGTTCCACCACATCCCAAAGATGCTCTATTGGGTTGAGATCTGGTGACTGTGGAGGCCATTTTAGTACAGTGAACTCATTGTCATGTTCAAGAAACCAATTTGAAATGATTAGAGCTTTGTGACATGGTGGAAGTAGCCATCAGAGGATGGGTACATGGTGGCCATAAAGGGATGGACATGGTCAGAAACAATGCTCAGGTAGGCCGTGGCATTTAAACGATGCCCAATTGGCACTAAGGGGCCTAAAGTGTGCCAGGAAAACATCCCCCACACCATTACACCACCACCACCAGCCTGCACAGTGGTAACAAGGCATGATGGTTCCATGTTCTCATTCTGTTTACGCCAAATTCTGACTCTAACATCTGAATGTCTCAACAGAAATCGAGACTCATCAGACCAGGCAACATTTTTCCAGTCTTCAACTGTTCAATTTTGGTGAGCTCTTGCAAATTGTAGCCTCTTTTTCCTATTTGTAGTGGAGATGAGTGGTACCCGGTGGGGTCTTCTGCTGTTGTAGCCCATCTGCCTCAAAGTTCGACGTACTGTGCGTTCAGAGATGCTCTTCTGCCCACCTCGGTTGTAACGAGTGGTTATTTCAGTCACTGTTGCCCTTCTATCAGCTCGAACCAGTCTGGCCATTCTCCTCTGACCTCTGGCATCAACAAGGCATTTCCGCCCACAGAACTGCCGCTCACTGGATGTTTTTTCTTTTTCGGACCATTCTCTGTAAACCCTAGAGATGGTTGTGCGTGAAAATCCCAGTAGATTAGCAGTTTCTGAAATACTCAGACCAGCCCTTCTGGCACCAACAATCATGCCACGTTCAAAGTCACTCAAATCAACTTTCTTCCCCATACTGATGCTCGGTTTGAACTGCAGGAGATTGTCTTGACCATGTCTACATGCCTAAATGCACTGAGTTGCCGCCATGTGATTGGCTGCTTAGAAATTAAGTGTTAACGAGCAGTTGGACAGGTGAACCTAATAAAGTGGCCGGTGAGTGTATATATATATATATATATATATATATATATATACTTTAAAATAATATTAGTATAGGTTATTTTAAGTTCCATCACATCAGAGGGACTATTTACACGTGGTCACTTCATGCATTTTCTCTGATTGGATAGCTATACGATCGTGAAAAGACCAGGTGTAAATGCTCTCCGAAACACTTTCGAGACAGATTTGACTCCGATCGCTCAAACCACTTCAGGAGGTGGTCTGAGATTAATTCCAGACGGAACTGGACAAGTGTAAATTTATCTGGTTGTTGAAACCACATATGTAAATATATATCGCAGATATGACGGCGCTACTGCAACACGCATCGGAATTGAGGATCGGATTTATATTTGTTTTGCGGAGGCCAAGTGTAAATGGAACCGTTTTAACAAATCAGACAGCAATCCAATCAATAAAAACACATGACGTGACCAGGGTGTAAAAAGGCCCAGATATGCAACGTAAATGTAAACATACTCAATAATTTATAATAGTTTTTCTTAAATATTTATATATGTATTTGTTTGTTAACAGCAGTGCTCTAATTAATGTCTTGACCTCTTGCTGTGCTTTAGCTTTTAGTTTGCATGGTAAAACCCTCTTAGAGAAGCGAGATTAACTTTATTAATTAATATATGCATTAATATATGCATACTGTGATGTCTGTGGTGCTAGAGCATGAATAAATGTTGCAAATTATTGCTTAACTGCTCGTTTATGGGGGACTAGTGTCACATAAAAAAAAGAAGAAAAAAATAAGTAAATTACTTTTTAAACTGACAAATAAACAGACATTTAAAACATTACATAATTCTTGTTTTAAAACGTAAAAAGAAAAGTAAGAAGAAATACATTGCTAAATTATTTTAAATTCTACATTTTAAATTGTTTTATAGGACATTTACAAATTACTTTTCTATCCATTTTGAGTTAAATTCCAGTTATTTAAAAAAAATGTAAGTTTAATTTCAAAATGTATTAAATATAATTTGTTTAAAACTTTTAGTTTTAAGTGTGTATTTCTTTATTTGAAAAATAATTTGAATGTGTTTGTATTATATTTAACTACACTTTCAGACATTAATTAAATAAACAGATTTCAATATGTCTTGAGTAGACATAAATTGATTTCAATTGAGAAGTGATGCATTGAACTAATAAATTGACAATTGATTTCTTTATTGTATTAATTAATTAATTAATTATTGGTTGGATAACTTTGGGAAGACCAGCCATCAATCTGGGTGGGCCAGTGCCACTCTGGACATTTATGTGCCCTTTTCCATGGTGTGCATATAAGGAGTGGGCTAAACTATGAATGAAGATATTTTTGAGAAGTGTGTGTGTTTGATTGTGTTTGTGATGACGGGGAGCTAGATGGTTATGGAGTTGTGATGGGCCTATTTGAAGGCCTCTTTAGAGAGGAGAGAATCACAGAATATGATGAGAGAATCTGATCGAGGGAGTTGTTTGACTCCTTCCTGATGCCTTTGTGTGTGTTTGCTTGCGTGGATGTGTACAAAGCATTTTCGAGCACCTACAAACTATGTTTATCATACAGATCATCCCTCTGTTACCCTGCACACTTGAACCAGTTGTGCACTGACACAGCTGAAGAGGACATGCGCTCCTTGATGTCGTATCATCACAGTGGGTTGTGAGTGACTAGAAATAAATGTGGTCATGAGGGCCATATCTTCTAGGTGAATTTTGATGTGATGAAAGCTGTCTCTAAATGTAGCTTTGAGCTTTATAGTTTGCACAGTTTTAGGAAAGATGCAACTCTTTATAATATTCATACAACATATGTGAAGTCCCCATTATGCTCAGCAGATTTACTCAGAATTGAGGAATTGACATCTCTGATTTTAAAATCCTTTCTGGATTTGCTATTCAGCTTAGAAAATGCGAAAAACATTTTCAGATTTAATTTGTCAACATTAAAACAAAATGTAAAGCAGGAAAGCTTACTAAAAAAAAAAAAAAAAAAAATCCAAAAAAGAAAGAAAAAAGTCATAATCCTTCATCCAAATAAAAACAGTAATAACTTGTAGTTATTACATAGTAATAACTCTTAAATGACTTCCTGTCTTGTCTCATTGTATTATTATTGCATTATTTTTAGCAACTGTTGTAAGTAATGTTGCTTTTGTAAAATCTTATCATTAGTCAACTTTTAATTGTAATCAGTGTTAACATAATTGGTCCTGATTTACTCACTTCAGTTCCATATGTTGCAAGGCAGATTTTAATTTGATACCATTGAAATTTAAGTGTGCAAACTTGTAAAAGAAGTCTTATTTGAAATTATTTCAGTATATTCGGTTTCACTCTTGACAGTTCGCTGGTGAAATGCGTTCCAAATGCAGTTTCATACTGATTTTTTTCTTGACGTAAGTGTATTTTGGTATAGAAAAAAGTCTGAGGACACAAACAGCCATCTTCGAAAGTTACCCATCAGTATAATAAGTTTGACAATATTATCCCATGAAGATTATTGGAAACTGCGTGTCTGTGTGTCAGCAGGTCATAAGGGCCTGTTCAAGAGGGCCTCATTAATAAACACAGTGAGTGTGCGAACTGTCATGCTGTTATCACGCTGTATAACAACACCATGACAAGGGAACTCATTCAGCAACGTCCACGCAACGTCTGTGCGACGTCTGTGCAATATCTTCCCCATATGCCCCACACAGCCACTCAGATAAGAGGGAGTCATGTGGTCATCAGTAGAGCTGTACCTGTGTGTTGTCACCCTTGGACTTATGGAGGATAAAAGTGTCTTATTTTAGTCTATGTGCTACTAATATCTGAACATGTGCATGTGTGAGAAGCCTAAATTAAGCCTAAGGGGAGACAAACCATGACACAGGGTGCTAACAGCATGCTCTATGCTTTCGGTCCTCTCTCTCTCATTCTGAGCACTTCATTCTCTCACACCTCTCTTGCCCTTGAGAGGAAGTGCACTGCCGCCTGTAAGTGAGAGCAAATGTCCTGTTATGAAGACGAAAGTGAGAGAGAGTGAACGAAGAGAATCTGATGAAGTGAAGGATAATGAGGAAAAGGAGTGAGGGAGAGGCAGATGGAGAGAGAGATAGGATGCCTTTTTTGCAGTTTAGTAGTTTGTGCTAAAGCTTAATGTTTTTGTGACCAAAAAATTCAACCTGCTTTGCTTTTACCTAAACCTTGGCGAATGAAAGGGCCCTCATCCTCAGTAAGACCAAAACGTTTTTTTGAGTTTTTTTCCCAACGCACCTTATCACTCACTTTACAGGTGGTTTTAAGGTAGATCAAACAGACTTAAACCATCTGTTGCATGCAGATAAGAGCTCAACACAAACTTTATAAACTTGCATGTGAATGAGGCGGCCTAGGTGCAAACCCATAATGAGGCATTTACACTGACGCCGATTTACAGCCACACCGTGACTAGTTGGCATCGGCTACATCCAGATTCCTGTACTTCCATATGTACTGAATGTGATTTGAGAACTTACTTTTTGTGGGTGGGTGATTTATTTATTCCATATAATGGTCCTATATGTGCCATATACTTTATTTTCTTTATGCAAAACATTCCTTGGAAAATGAACAATGTGTCTGTGTTGTCAAACAAGTACAATTTAACCCTGAGAAAGAACTTTCTTAGTACCTTTAGCAAAACGATTTTTAGACATTAACTTCTAAATGTTGCCATCTCAGCTGCAGTGGCCTTAATGGACAGCAAGTGTCCACTGTTTGCACACTTTAGAATCTGAGCAGATGCAGTACATTTTGACCGTTTACTGTATCATCATCCCACTCATTTGACGTACTGTACAATCAACTGTAAAAGATGACACCCAATAGATTTATGAAACTGGCAAAAACAAAACAGAGAAAACAAATCTTGCACAACAATTTGATAGCTTTCTGATATATTTAGGACTTTCATTCAATAGATTCTTTTTAATTCAGATTTAATGAAATGACATTTTCGTATTTCTTTACTTTAATAGACTGTGTCAATGTAGTCTACATATTAATAATTCAAATGCAAACAACAATCATAAGTCTCTTGCATGTGTATGTAAAGTGTCTTTTGATGGATGGCTACATTTAACTGAAAGATTGTAATTTCCGTCATTCGTGTCACATGCGTTACCGTGACAGATTGGAAATATGCAGCAAAGTGTTTCTCGTGGTAGGAAGCAGAGGGAATATGTCATGCTGTACGGAGCAAAGAGAAAAGGGCTTCATTTTCGTGGCATGACGCCGCAGACACATAAAGACTGTGAAATCAGGGGCTTTGGAAGGTAACCATTTACTGTTGACTATTGCTAATGGTGAAGAAGAAAAACAGCCGTCCACCTTTTAAAATAGAAAAGTGACAAAAATAGGGTGTTACGCAAAGAAAGTCAAGTGATTTATAGAGGCTAACATGGCAGCACAGATGCTGGTTTTCAGAGGTGAAAGACTGCATGTATACACAGATTAGCTATTGCATTAACAAACAGTGACACCAAAAAGTATTTTATGACAATTAGACATTGTGTCTGTCTAACTACTTTTTTGGGCCACCGAATGCAAGCTCAAGCACAGAAAGAGAACTTGTTCTCTGAAACGCTTGTATTTATGTTATTCAGATGTATCTTGACGTCAGATAAACCCAATCTTCTCAGTTTTAATACCCTTCCCGGTGTTAACCGGGTCAACAATTTCTAAATCTCTGTCTCTAAAATCAATGTGTTTTTGCTTTTCAATTCAAACAAGCACTGGAGATTGACTGCTAAACTGCTTGTCTGGTCTTGTTCTTGAAACTACAAGCAGACAAACAAGATAATCACTCCTGTTCTACATATGGACACTTTTTTAATTACAAGTCTTTCAGACTCAGTCTATTTTGTTTTTGCTCCTCATCTCAACATCTTGGTAAACACAAGAATCTCTTTTTTTTCCCCCCTTTTAAACTTCTGACATTTTTTTTCTTTCATCTTAGAAAAGACATTTTTTTCTTTCATCTTAGAAATTGTGTTGACTGGTGCATTAGGTCGTTGCTGTCTTTTTTCACATACATATATACACAGGGATTGGACAATGAAACTGGAACGCCTGGTTTTAGACCACAATAATTGAATAGTATGGTGTAGGGCCTCCTTTTGCGGCCAATACAGCATCAATTCATCTTGAGAAGTCCTTCACAGTGGCCAGAGGGATTTTGAGCCATTCCTCTTCCAGAACAGTGGCCAAGTCACTATCTGATGCTGGTGGAAGAACACTTTTTCTGACTTTCTCCTTCTAAATACCACAAAGAGGCTCAACAAATATTTAGATCTGGTGACTGTGCAGGCCATGGGAGATGTTAAACTTTACTTTCATGTTCTTCAAACCATTCTGTCACAAGTCTTGCTGTGTGTAATTGTGCATTATCATACTGATACATGGTACCCCCTTCAGGGTACAATGTTTGAACCATTAGGTGCACATGGTCCACTTGAAAGGTTCGGTAGTCCTTGGCATGATGCGCCCAATAAGCACAGCCCAAAACATCACTGGCAACAGTCCATGTGTTAAGCCTCTTTGGGGCTTCTCCACACCGTAACTCTCACGGATGTGGGAAAGATAGTGCAGGTGGACTCATCAGAGAACAGTACATGTTTCACATTGTCCACAGCCAAAGATTTGCACTGTTGGCACCAATGAAACTGACACATGGCATTGGCACAAGTGACCAAAGATTTGGCTATAGCAGCCCGACCATGAATATTGACTCTCTGGATCTCCCGATAAGCAGTTTTGGTGGAAACGGGAGAGTCAAGGTGTGCATTTAATTCTGCAGTGAGTTGGGCTGCTGTGGTTTCATGTTTTTTGGATACAATCCGGGTTATTACCCTGGACATCCCTTTCAGACAGCTTCCTCTTGTGTCAACAGTTACTTCTGTTGGATGTGGTTCTTCCTACATGGTGGTATGCCGACATTACCCTGGATACTATTGCTCTCGATTTTATGTATGTTTCATATTAAAGTTTTTACACTGTGCATTAACATACTTTTAAACATCGAGTATCACATTTGTAACTTTTAGCTCTGCATCATGAAGCAGGTTTACTGATGCTTTTGTGGTACCAACTTCAAACTAAGAAGCCAAAGGTGTACAATGTGAAACAATGTGTTACTAGAATCTTATCAGTGAGCTGATTAGCCACATGTTACTGGATGTTAACCAATCAAAAAGTTCCTCTGTGCTTACCTCATTAAATATTCATGTGGTTTTTTGATCCACAAAATCGTTCATGCTGTTTCATAGTGTTTGATGGGAAAATGTTGAACAGTGACAGCAAATACGTTAACTGAAGTGAAGTTAACCCAGGATTATGAATAGCATGTTACATGGAAAGAAAACAAGATCGGACTTGTGTACCAAGGGTTGATCTTTATTAAAATGATTAGCAATCTTATATTATTAAAATAAAGAAAAATTATTTTAATAATTTATTTTAAATTAAGAGAGAAATAAACAATTTCAATATTTATTGTTGAAAATGATTTATATAATCTTTTCAAAAATTACGACTATCCCAAAGTTCACTGCAAAAGTTTTTTTTTTTTTGCCTTGTGAAAATGTTAATTGTGTGTATTTAGGATACATAAAATGTCAAATTAGTCTTAAGACAAAAAAAGTTTTTTTTTTTCAGTTTAATTTATTTTATTCCAAAAATGTATATCAAGAAGTTAATTTATCACCATCATTTTCATCACAAGTGTGTAAATGACACTGTGGTGGTAATGTTCATGAAGACATGAGTGTTTTAAAAGAGTTTTTAATTCCACAGGGCTCAAAGTTGAAGAAACACCGATTTCTCACGATTAACCATGACGGCTAATTAACTAAATGTGAAAAGCCATTTGTTCCGTTTTGAAATCAGGAAAAGGACATATACCTCTGTATTTCAACCTGCTGGTCATTATTCACTCTTATTCTCCATTTTTTTCCCCCCTGTTTCTTGTAGAGCTGTTGTCTGATAGGTTCTCATGAATAGCTAGAACTAGCCTTGAACTGATTGTGTGAGAGCTGATCCTCATTGATTCCAGATTGTTCTAACTCCCATGGTGCACCAGCGAGAAAGATCATGGCTGGGTTATGGTATTCTACGCCAGTTTTATGATTAAAACCTGAATAAACGCAGTCACCATGCACAAGGTCTTATCCATTACACCGCAAATCTTTGCAAGCACAGACTGTTATTTAGTTTAACCAATCTTTCTTTTTATTATATAATTAGCATTAAACAAACAATATAGTTCTTCACAGTGATTTAAAAATTATTAAACGAAAAGATTGAAAAATGATAGTACAGCCACTGAATAGGAAGCAAGGTTTGGGTAAATCAACCAAGAGTTCAGGGTGTGTTTGATGGTAAGATATGCTTGCTTTCTGGAATACCTAGATGCTATTGGATATTTTGGAAAAAACAATGAGCTCAGTGGGCCAGTGAATCTAGGCTGGACTTGGACTTTGCTCCTACCTATAATTGAGTTCTTTTCTCAGCTTTTCACAGGCTATGATGCTCGGCCCCCTCGCATCTCTCCGAGGCGAGAATGCTCCAAACAGGCCGTCTTATTTTGACGGATGTGATGATTGTAAGCATATTATCAATGTTGCCAGCTGAGCCCTATTACAGCATCACAATGGACACTTCTCAACCAAGGACATGGATCGCACACGACAGGCTGTTTGAGGAGCAAACAAATACACGGCACATCTGTATACGTCGGCCACAATGGAAGACCCTGAGATGCCCAATCATTTGTGTACATAAGCGTCTTTATCTTGCTCTCTCTCTCTTCATATTGTCTTTATTTAACTATTCTCTAGAGATTGTCCCATCTCTTTTTGTTCTTGACCTTTCTGGTTGCGGCTTCCTGCAAGCTGGGCAGATATGCCCGGAATAACAGCGTCGCGCTCTGTACTTGGAGTAGTTGGCAAGGTTTTAATGAAAGCTCTTCCTGCTGCTCAGTGTGAGAGAGAGAGCTGAATTGTCAGAGACTATAGACCAGCCACAGTGTGTTATAATGCACTCACTATAGGAGAGCAGTAATATGCATCGATTTGGAGGACAAGTGAACAATCAAGAACAGACTGAAGGAAAGAGAGAGGAAAACGGATCAACTGTACATATACAGTTTATGTTCGCAGGCCTTGAGTGGTAGTCCAACGAAATATGTGCTTATATATTTAGGCCACGTTTGCATCAGTGTTTCACATTTAACTTTGGGATGGTGTGTGTGTATGCGTGCACCTGTCAAAAGTTTGGAAACATTAAATTGTTTTAATGTGTTTGAAAGAAGTTTCTTAAGCTCACCAAGGCTGCATTTATTTAAAAAATACAGTAAAAACTATAATATTGCTAAAAAGTATTACAAATTATAAGAACTGTTTTCTATTTTAATTTATTTTAAAATGTTATGTATTCCTTTGATGGCAAAGCGGAATTTTCAGCAGCCATTACAGCAGCCTTGCTCAGTAAAAAGAGTGAGTGTTTCTGGGTCCCGTTGGATTTTAAAATGTGCAAATAATGTTCAGGGTCTCAGATATAGGCCTGTGCAGACCTCTAGTCAGTGTGCAAGTACTTATGCATGTAAAAGCGTCTTCCATCCATGTGTGACTGTCTGAGGGGACACACACAATGACTGATGTGTGGCATATGCGAGTCTCCCGTGCTGTAGGCTCTGCTGATGGATGACCCGTGGCCCCCATTCGGGTCGCTGGTCGGCACAGGCGCCCCAGCTCTCGAGAGCAGACCGAGGGGGTGCAGTGGAAAGCATCGTTGATTATATCCAGTGGGTGGTCTGCTTGCTTCTACGTGCCTTTTATGTACATAGGCCTCTCAGTGCGGACTACGGACAAATGAGCGTGTTCATGGTGGGCACCGCGAGATACTTAGCACATACCCAGCAGAGCGAGAGGAAGGGAGGGCTATCGACAGTTTAAGAGAAGGTATTAAACCCAAATACCATCAGTAAACAACAAAGCATCTTTTTAATGTAGCTGTCGAATGAGAGAGTAAGACTCAAAGCCCCGCTTTGCTCGCCAAACGTCAGTTTGCGTTTCATCTGGGTCGATCGCTCTGCCGGCGCATGCCAGGACCGGAGCGCTTGGCAATATGAACCCCCATCATGAGTTTAATCGTCTCATTCTAATCAGATTAATTAGCATTCCTACGCCTGTCAAGAATAGCACCGCCAATTGTCTTGTTTCGTAGCATCTTTTGTTTTCAAAGCCTCGTCGCCTCTGCACAAGATCTGTCAAGCATGGACACAAAGTGTTAACGTGAAGCGTAAGGGTGAGAAACAGAATCTCGCCAGCCGGTTTGACACAGACCCGAATTGACAGCGACAGAGACTGTGCTCGACTTACAAAACGTGGATCAGTTTCCATGTAACAGGGACATTAAACCACATTAAAACAGGAATGGGTGGAAAGTTTTCAATATCAGAGCTTTAAAGTATCCTAGCATGAGGAGTTGGTAAATAATTGACTAGCTTGGCCCGGGGTTGGTCTCATTGTCACTGGGTAACAAGCACAAGGACACCGATCCTCTGTTATTATTGGCCGTGAGTGTTTCAGACGGGGAAAGAGACATGGAGCAGAATAATATGCTCTTTGATCCTCAGCTATCCTTCACACACACTTACCGCAAAGACGTCCAGTCAGGTGGCCGCTAAGTGTGTGTACGAAAAGCCCAGGGTCTGCTAATGCAACCCAGGTGGAGCCAGAGCATTTGGATATTAATTAAACCATTCACTTTTGTTCTCGCTCTCTCTCCCTCTCTGTGTGTGGTAAAAGGCCAGCTCTTTTGTTACTGCAGGGTTTTTTTTTCTTCAGAGCTATGACAGTGCTCATTGTTGTGGCGGAACGGAGGAGGTCTGGTCTGTGAGCGAGGGAGCGAGTCAGTGGACGGGGTCTAGGCTAATGACAGGAAGTCTTTAAAGTCTGCAGTGCATTTCATCTGTGGCGGTGGGGAGCCCGCTGGCCAGCGCCTGTGTTTGATCCATTCCCAGCCAGGAGCACAGAGCTACAGCCACTTAATTAACAGCTCTTATTACACACACACAGTGTCACACTTAAGAGAGAGATGCACACAACAACATGCTGTAGTGCACAAAGAGTCCAATCCATAGTGTTTTCTGTTGCGCTACAGCTTGAACGGTATACAATATTCACTTTTGAATGACTTCAAGGGGTCATATCATGCATCATTCATATCATATGCTGCCCCATTCTTCAATAACAGCCTGTATTATATTAAAGGACCACAAAGAAGTATGCATGTGTTAAGATCAGACTGGAATGCTTAGTGACCAATGTTGGGATCTGCAAAGCTGTAGGTGCTACACAGTTAGAAACAACACAAGGTTTGGCCAATTTTTCTGTTTAGGAATGATATAGTCTATCCTTCTCTCTCATCACCCCTTTAAAACTAGAACTGCTCATCCAATATGCCTTTTCAACCTGTGTACTTATCTGGTTGTGCATAAAGAATCATAACACTTCTATGTTTCCAAAGACTGCTAAAAAGCAGTAAAATAATCTAACCCCCCCCCCCCAGTAATCTATTTACGCCTTCCATTTGATCTGATCCTGTCATCTGAGGCCAGGGGTCGGATTCCACTGGGGGTGAATTCTGTGGAGAGACCACTGACTCTCTGTAATCATTTTCTCTGTCTGCTACCTACTTCCATGAGCTGTTTGAGTCATTCTGTGAGTGCTTGAATCAGGTCAAAATGCTGTTATGACACAATATATTGGCTTGTCCTCACAGTTTCTGCCAGAACTCAGCTTTGAGTAGATAAGTCACATACACTCTGCTACTTGCCTAAACTGCGTGCTCCTTCGTCTCAGTGCCTTATAAAGTGGGGATGTCTTTTGAGGAGGATTTCAGCCTTGATGTCTCAATGGGGAACAGTGGGGAGAAATTACAAAGAACAATTTTCGCTCGCTGATGGCATCACATATTTACACAAGCTTGTTTTATAGTCTGATTCACTTTCATGTATGGACATATACCAATTGTAATGCTCTTCTCCATCATTTGAAGTGCTGCCATGATAATACAAAATGTACGCAAATCTCTTAATTTTAAATCATTTTCAAATAAATAATGCTTAATTAATGACATAATTTTTAAATAAATAAATAATATAAAAAAAATTAATAAGAATAATTAAATATGTTAATATAAATGGAGTAACGGATTTAGCATCTGTAAAATGGCAGGTTCTTAAAGTGAATAAGCCACAGGTTTTTACACTGGAATATCGTACTCTAATGTGGCACTACTGTTTAGTTATTAGACCCTGTGTGTTTTTGGTATTAGCCGAATCACACGTGAGCTCTTCTGGCTTGTGTCGGATCTGTTTACCCTGTGATAAACAGAACTAAATAGTGCTGGCCAAAGTCTCTAGCTAAGGGCCTCCTGTGATGGACAGAGACCGGGGCTGTGTATGCATGTGCAAGCTAACCACAGCTGCGCCAATCATTCACTCAGATGTCAACAGCAGCCCTAGCATTGTTAGCCTAGCTCCATCGAGAGCTTAACCGGCACGATTATTTACCCCTGCAATTTAAACGCAGCTCATTGAAATCCCGACGCTTGACAAAACTGGACAGAAGACCCGCTTAGATCTGATAGAGCGGCCTTTTTTCGTCTGCTCTCACAGTCTTGCTCTCTCCGTCCTTACACTTGTTCGTTTGAGTGGCATTAGCCTAATGGCTCCGGCATTCAAATGACCTTATTACCCTTTTAGTAGCCAGTGTGTGTGCGGGCAGTCACAAAGCCACCCGCTCAAACAGTGGCTGGGCTCTAAGTGGAGACAGGGCCTTGGGTAATTTAGCTGTAGTGGAGCGCGCTGGCACTAAAAGCCTGCTGGGTAATTGAGTGGCGCGGGCTGGAGAGAGGCGCCCCTGCCCTGCCTCATTATGCCATGTCTCCTGTGCTGCCTGTCAGAGGGACAGCGCTTAGCCCACGCCACCCTCGCCTAATGCGCTCTGACATGCCGTGTCCTTTCTGTAAAATAACAGTATCTTCCCCCTACCCCTGGACCCCTCAAACACATCGATATGCTGACGGATGCACGTAGATTTGCATGCACGTACTTAACCGATCATAGCAGGTCGTGTACCGACGTACATCTGTCTGACTCATTTACTGTAATGACCACTCCTTCCACACTAAGTCTATTTCAAGCCCAGCTCTGTGAACCCCCCTAATGCTTGTCATATTTAACCTGTTACTGCTTTTTTCACGACTCTGACCCACAGAGAAGGACCACAGAGCAGTTTAGCATCTGTTCTTCTTTATTATGTCACCCCACTCCATATCAGTCCCACTTATCCTTCCATCTCTCTCTCTCTCTCTCTCTCTCTCTCTCTCTCTCTCTCTCTCTCTCTCTCTCTCTCTCTCTCTCTCTCTCTCTCTCTCTCTCTCTCTCTCTCTCTCTCTCTCTCTCTCTCTCTCTCTCTCTCTCTCTCTCTCTCTCTCTCTCTCTCGCTGTCTGTGTGAGCGTGTGTCTGTTATAATTAAGCTGAGGTGTCCCTGTGGCAGGGAAGCAGATTGATTCAGTCTCCAGCAAGATCTGTTGCTCTTACAATCATACATGAATTCAGCGGTGGCGTCCCCCCCATCCCCAAAGCACTACTCATACTTGTGATGAGAGCGCAGGACCATTTGTCTTCATTGTTTCACTGCCATCTCAAATGCTTTATGAAATCAACCTGTGTAATGGACTTTTACATTACAGATAGTTCACAGAAAGGCAATTTACGGTTTATTAATTTGCATTTTAGATGTTCTCAATTGTCATATAACTTAATGCATCTGCAATCAGTCCCTCTTCCATCTTGTTTTGACTTTCATGCCAGTACTGCCCACATTACGTTACTTATTGCAAATTGTCCGGGATTAAAGTCCTCATGAAATCGCTTTACTTTTTTTTTCTATGTTCATGTATTTCCTGTTTAAACAGGAAGTCTGAGCAGGAAATATTTTGAAGGAATTGTCCCTTTTAAAAAAAATAAAAAGCCAATATTTTTTGACGCCTGTTCACACCAACATGAATGTTTGGAACAAAAAGAAAATCTGATTTTTATATGTAATTTGTCTGTTCAGACCACTGCGTAAAAAATATCAGACGGGCTGAATGAAAATAGTGGCGCTTATTGGTTACCCCTGTTCATTGCTCAATTAGTGACCGTGATATTCTCATTCTAGAGAGAATGTGATTAGACACAATTCTGTGTAGTGCAGGATGAGTCATCAATATTTTTGCTCTGTTTTCCCTGAAGAGAGAATTTGAATTTTAAAAGCCTTGATCTGGTAAAGAGACTTTTTTTTTTTTTTTGCGTTTAGAAGTGCAATAAGCATAAAGACATGCACATGTGGACTAAAAGCCACAAAACTTTGTTTACTTTCATGCTAATAGTATTTATTTGGAGTTGCTATTCTTGCCACCGGCATAGAAGTGATGTGTTTGTTGCCACAAGGCGTTCTTGTCACCTTTGCTCTGTAAATGTGTGACTTTAGAGAGTATTAATGCAAAAGAGAGTGAAGAGATGAAATACTGTATAGTGTTGCTCAGATTATATTGATTCAGTTCCTAAGTCAGCAATTTAGTCATTTACCAATAAAACTCTCTTTGTTCCATTGACGCCACATTTTACTTCTCAGCCGTGTCTGGATCAAAGCAAATATTTCCCATTCCGTCTTAAATGTAAAATAAAATGTATATACATTTAAAAAAAAAAAGCCTTTCACCTAAAAGAAAATGCTCTTTATTTTCCTCCCATAGATCTGAGGGATGTTTCCCTGCTCTTTCCTCACTAATTGACTGTGACATCAAATCAATACCTTTAGTTTTCTTTGTCTTCTCACTCGCTCTTATGTGGGTATATTGACCAGGCAACGTGGAGGAATGAAAGAATGTGACCTGTTTCTCCGTCTCACAGTGGCTGCTTGTATTGGATCACTGAAGAATTTACACGGAACCCAGGAAAACACTTTTGTGCTTATATTTAGTATGTTTTAACTGTGCACGTTTTCATTGTCCGAACATGATTGTTTTGTATTGCACAGTATATTTTGCCTTTTATTTTGTCTACACAGTTTGGATGTTTAAAGCAGTGATAAACACATTCTACGACCAAATTCACTTAAAATTCAGGAAATGATGACTGTATTTACAAAAAAATCGACATAGTTTGTTCACAGCCAATGAGACGATTGTCTTCACTCATAAGTCAGCACTGCCTGTTGGATGTTGAGAGGGTTAGAGAGGATTTTTCACTACATGGTCTAGCTCATATTTGTTGGTCATTTCACTATGTGCATGATGTGTGTATGTTTCTGGTGCCAGGGTCTGTGAATTGACAGCCCACAATCCTTGCGTTTCAGAGAATTTTACATGGGATTTGTAGTTTATCATGGTATTTATGTCATACTGGTCTATGTGAAAAAAAGAAAGTAAATATATGGTGAAGTCCACTTTTCTCTGCCAAAAGAATGTAGTGACCTGATGAAAGTAGAGTAATGTACAGGTTTCTAGACCCTTCAGAAAGAGGAAGTGAGGGGCAGAGGGAGCGAGAATAAGAGAGAAAGAAAGAGAGAGTTGATAAATGGGGAAGTCTTCCTGTGAACAAAAGACACAGGCGATTGTGTATTGACACATCCACACCACAGATGAACGGAAGCAACTGTGTCAGATAAAAACAAGTTTATACCGGCGAGATCTCAGGCACTAGAGACACATTTGTAAATTTGTGTGTGTGTGCACGTGTGTCAAGGTGCTTTTCTTTGTGCCTTCTGTGTTTGTATATTTGTGTGTCTTCACAATTATTTATTTTAAGGATGTGTGTTATTACTTCTAGTATCATAAGGAGATTGTAACCTTATTTATTCCCCTGAGCTCTCTTTCATTTGAAAAGCTTTGTTTCTTCATCCACACATAGACTGCACTGTAGTTCCTCCCATGGGTATGACCAGAAATGGCCTCTGAACAAACAGTTTGATTGTAAAGCTGGTTTGTATGAAGGTGAAACTAATGGATTTTATTGTGTGACAGAAAGCCTTCGGTCAGGGTTACTATATTAATGGATGGGGGGTGTAAGGTTTAGATCCTTGCTGCGTGGAATAGCTTAATGTCTGTTCAGAGATATGGTCCGTATTAGATAATAAACCTGATGGTTTTTGACATTCTGGTGAAAAAACATATAGTTATGGCTGGTTTTCAGCTGATTCAGGCTGGTTACTAGTGGTCATTGTAGTCCTAATGGGTTATATATGTATGCTACATATAATAATTTAATCATTAGTAAAGTAATATATTGTATAATTTTAGTAATACATTTTGATTGCTATTAATTAATCTTTAAAATTATGTATATTATGTATGTATATTACGTAGACAACATATATAAACAATTTAAAATTGTGTTTATTAATATTCATTTAAAACCAGGTTGACCAGTTTAAGCTATGACTAGCTGGGCCTTAACAAGAAAGAGATGAAAGAAATGTAGTAAAGGAAAAAGAGGGGAAATGATGTAGACTGGACTTGAATCAACACCCTGACTCCATCATGGTACTGCTGTTGGTACATGGTACTCGATTTACATTGACCTCAGCATTGACCCCAGTATAACTCCTAGTCAAGCAAAATTATCATGTAGCCCTCAGATGCAGCATAGCTGTTGACAATTAGCCATTAGCTGTTAGCCGCTAGCTGAACTGTGGCTGATAAGGAACTGGTCAGTTCATTAACATGGTTAATGAGAACCCCCTCATGAAGCTGATAAGGGAAGTAGGCCATTAATTGTCATTCAATTAACAGCAAGTGAGATTGCATAAAGGGTGATAAGGGTACAGAAGTGGTCATTAGCAATGATGGAAGGCAGAAAGGAGTTGTCCTTCATACGAGCCGTCATTAATGAGACACAACAATATTTCACAGAAACACTGCTGATTCTTTGAGTTGTTTTTCTGCCACTTAGAAACCTCTGTCTAGTATAGACAAATTTAAATATAATTCCAGATAGATAAAATCAAGTCCCACCTTCTTTCTCTGAATAAACACCCTGTTTTACTCAGAAATACCTCGAGTTACACAAGTAAAATGAGTTGTGAATGCCGTTTCATGTTGATTTAAGTGTGTAAAGCCTCAGAAGCTACAGAAATCAGAGAATAATGTTAGCTCAGTGTGTGTTCCTGAGAGACCACAGACACAAAAGCAGACTCTGTGATCATGCTGACACAAATGTGTCTCTGAGAATCACACACACTCTGACGGACACAGGACAGACCCGGATGCCAACAGACGCAGATGTTGTGTGTGTGTGCACGAACGTTTGTTTGTTATTTACATGCGTGTCTGTCCTCCCCACACAGTATGTGTCCTTTGCCATGGTCCAGTCTCCTCATGTCCTGTCATATTCAGAGATTTTCCCTCACGAGAGGAGACAGAAGGGGGCCCCAAAAACAAGCAACATAACACACATAGAAATCCGCACGCACTTAACAGCCAGTGGGGATTCACTGTCGGCCGTAATCAATAGATAAATCTCACATGCTAACACACAAACATACAAACGTAGTGCCCTACAACAGCGACTTTTGCAGGGATGTAGAAGCAATGCAAAGAGTTGGGGGAGACTTATTATAAAATGTATATCAGATTGATTTGAATGTTAATTATGTGATGTAAAAAAAAGTATTTGCTGGAAGACGAAGAAGAGGTGCTAGTCAAAAATGCTATCTGTTAGCATTCCCATTCATCTCAATGGCAGTTTCTCGACTATCTCAAGTAGACGTAGAGTAATTTAAACAGGAATTCGCACAATCTGGGATTTCAATTGAGGGGGGAATTTTCACATGCAGATTTTGTGAGGTTTTGTAATGACACAAAGAAAAAGGGATTGGTTGATTTTTAGTCATTATTAGTTTCTGTAGTATAATGTGATGTATGATTTAAAAAAAATAATAATAACACATTTTCAGAATTTAAGGCCCATTCGCATCAAGGATAACTATGTATGAAGAGAGAGTAGCTCAATGGCCAGTCAAAAGTAGCCCCAAAATAGCCCAATGCGATTTTCTCCATCTCTGAAATTGTACTTTTGGGGGAAATCAACCCGAAGAAAGTTTTTGGTGAGGGGCTTTACATTTCCGGCACAAGTTTGAAGTGGTTTGCCAATCACAACGCACTGGGTCAGCTGGCCAATCAGAGCACTCTGAGCTTTTCAGAAGGAGGGGCTTTATAGAAGTTAGTGCGTTTCACTGTGCAATCATGAATTTGAACATTTAAAGCATGTTAACCTGTTATATTACACCCAATAAACAAAATAATAAGTTTTGAAAATAGCATCATATGACCCCCTAATAATCGTTGTAATTCTATGAGAATAGGGAAAACCACATTAGGCATTTAAAGGCAGGGTAGGTAAAAATCCTCAAAAATACTTTTTTCCAAATTTGTTTAAACTGTCTTTATATATCAATGCATAATTAAAATGTAAGTAATCTGGAAAAGAAATTATAAAAATCGAGTGTCTGTAGTCCTCTCAGGACTGCAATAAACACAGCTCATTATTCCATTCGGGACGAAAGAAAATATTGGCTGGGGCGACTGTCACTCTCCCTCGCTACCATGGATACCACCTCTGCTGATACAGGAGCAGCCCAAATGCGCGCACCCGTTTGAAGAGGCGCGGAAGCTAGTAATAACAATTGTGGCAGAGAAAGAACAGTCAAAATTCTCAGTACCTGCATATACAGGCAGCGAAGTCAAACAAGTTAAAAAAAGGAAGACAGTATTTGAAGGCTATGAACAAAAAGTCTTTGGATAAATCAAGAAATCATACGAGAGTCAATATCGGCGTGGCTTTCCAGCGGTGGCGACAACTGAGGGATCTCAAGGGGCTGAAAAGTGACTCCATGATGGCATTATTTCTGCTGGACAGGTAATCTCGCTGTTTTCATTTTGATGGCATTTATTTTTTCATGAAGCATGTATCACTAGCACACGTAGCTACCTAATACAGCTACCTAACGTTACGTAGCATAACTAACGTTACACTGGCTTAGCTATGACAGTGTAACTTTGGTGTCGACTGTTATAACGTTACTGTAAGTGAGCCAGGGTTGAGACGATAAATAATCAATAGGCCTATCTGCAGTTGAAAGCTGTTTTGTTTAATTTCGCCAAATCTAACTTTAGGTAAAAAAGTTTAGGGGATCTATTTTTATACCTAGCTTTACCCTCTGCCAAAACTTTGTTCCTATGTTCACCGTGAACTCTACCTGCTCCGTTTTTTCACGTTTGGTTTGTTGTTATATGCTCTACATATGTTTACCTATGTCTTTATGTTGTATCTGTATGTGTTATACAATATATGTTGTGTGTGTGTGTTATATTATCTGGTGTCTGCAATGCAGTTGTGAGAAGGTGTTTGAGTGTATGTTACTCAGTTTATCTGTAAACAATACATCAGAGCCAACAGTGCTTTCATCGTGGAAGCTCTTACATGCAAAACACCTGTATATGTTATGAATCTTACAAATTCACCTTCATGCAGTGTAACTGATAGTAACGGCAAACGTGTATCTATGAAGCCATTTATAGCTTTGCCTTATATTGAGTTTGATTCGGTTACGAGCTAGTAAAATATTTTAAACTTTACCAGTATCAATATGCGAGCTTGATAGTGTGTACTAACAGCCATGTTAATTGTTTATATTCATATTGATAAAGTTAGTTATTTTATTACTTGTGATTCTGACATGATGTCACTACATGCACTGCGCTCCTCTCTGCTCGGCGCTGGTAAACGCGTCCGACTCTTCCAGCGGAGCGAACGGCCGGGATCGCGCGTTAATGTGTTTTGTGGGCGTGGCTTTGGAAGGAGCCGAGAAGGGAGGGCGTGGGAGTTATTGGAATAATGAGCTGTGTTTATTGCAGTCCTGAGAGGACTACAGACACTCGATTTTTATAATTTCATTTCCAGATTACTTACATTTTAATTATGCATTGATATATAAAGACAGTTTAAACAAATTTGGAAAAAAAGTATTTTTGGGGATTTCTACCTACCCTGCCTTTAAAGCGGCAGACGACGTAACAGCAGCGCGTATAGTTATCTTTATAGTTATCTTTATAATTAGTCACTGTTATGATTTTTGTATACTTTCTAATCTTTTTACAGTACCCACAAAAAGTTGTCTTTGGCTCTGTTTACACTTGGTATTGAGATGCATTTTGGTCGATCAGATCACATCGTCCACTTGTGATCAGGTTGACGAAAACGATTCTTAATACCGGGTTTAAACAGGGCCTAAGCTTGTGAGATCACTTTGTTGTCCACAAGGATATGTCTCTAGAGGGATGGGATATTGCACAGCAATGCAGGGGTTAACTGCTGAATGTAACTAGCTAACTATTCCCGCTTTGCACTTCAGAAAATCAAAGATCATTTTTGATTAGCTGTTGGGTATATAAAAGTATGTTTAGAGAGATACATGAGGTAAAAACATGCATAAGTGTATTAATGACAACATACACTCAAACACTTATTGTGGTCCACAAAAGCATGTTTCTGACTCCTGTGGTTTGGTGTGTAGCAGTTGAGGGAGTAATTACAGAGTATGTGCTTTGTTTTTGAGATGTTTAATTATGGTGTTTCTGTAAACGACACAGTGACAGTTCAGGGCCCTTGTGTGTGTGTGTCTGTGTGGGTTTTCAGTATGCACACAGTGAATGGGTAATTTTAGTTGTTTGGTTAATGATATAGCAAAAGTCTGTGACCCTTGAGTGCGTTCTGATGGTCTGATCTTAATGGATCCCTATCATAGTGCTGCCGTCCTGTCTCTCTGTTTCGAACTTCCTTTGCTTTCTCACATCGGCTATTTATGTCAGCTACATCTCGGTTCACTGACACAGTTTATTTCAGTGTCATTATTGTGTTCTTTGTGAAGAGTGGACAAAAGCAGGGTGTTATTCTTCTCATTACTAACACATGAACTCACTATGCTTTTGATCTGAGGCCACTAAACATAGCATAAACATCTCAGCTTTTAGATTTCAGTGTGAAGCAATGACTGGAAAATGAATTACAGTGAATCCTGAAATGAGCTAAGTAACGGCCTGTGCACACCAAGAACAATATCTGTAAACGTAATAAATATTATCGTCCACACCAATGGACGATTATGCTGTGTTCATTATAAGAGGATGCTGCAGTTCTGTCATCAAAGTCAGGTGGATTCTGTTTGGCTGTGATTGTTTTTATTGTTCATCAAATGGAAAAAAAGATGTTCTGAATAGGGCTGGGTATTGACACAAATTTCACGATTCAGTAAGTTGTTCTGTATCTTTCAACATTCATTCTGATGTTCATTCAAGTTTATTTTGTGCTATAACTAGTAGTAAAGCAGATAGTTGATACGTTCACATGCTTTTCACGCCGCTTCGCTTCAATTGATCGGCCGATTCAAAAATAGTGGTACAGTAAAATATGCAGATTTTGTTATGGCAGTACCTCTAGTATAAAGACTGGGTAGAAATAGGTTGATGGCGCAATAGCATATGAGACAATGCACAATGAGCTGCCTCAAAGTTCAATGGTTCATAAATTCAATTCAATTTCAAGAAGTAGTAAAATAAGAGCAAGAAACGCATAAAAATTACAAAAGATTAAAAGTACATGAGAAAAGATGTGTCTTTAACATGGATTTGAATTCAGCTAACTTTTTAACAGGTCGGAATCGGACTGGCAACCAGTGCAGAGAGCGTAGAATTGGTGTGATATGATCTCATTTGCGGCTCTCCGTGAGCAGACGGGCAGCCGCATTTTGGACCATTTGGAGACGATAGATGGAGGAGGGAGGTAACCCGACTTGCAATGAATTACAGTAATTGAGTCGTGTTGAAATAAAAGTGTGGATAACAGTTTCAAAACTATTCCTGCTTAAAAAGGGTTTGATTTTGGCTAACCGGCGAGGATGGTAAAAGCTAGCGCTAACTACAGTATGGCATTAATTTGTTTGTCTAATTTAAGACTACTATTTAGGTAAAATCCCAAGTCTTTAACGTCAGAGATAAGGTATGGCGTAAGGGTGCCTAGATCGATAGAGTTTTCATCAGAGTGCTATTTTGGCCCAAACTAGATAATTTGGGTTTTATCGTCGTTAAGTTGCATAAAATTGTTAGTGAGCCACAGTTTGAGTTTGTGAAGACAGGCTTCCAATCTATTAAATACAAAATTATCTTTGTGTTTTATAGGTATGTAGAGTTGGGTTTCGTCTGCATAGCAATGGTACACTCCCAGAGGTAGCATGTATAATGAGAATAGTAGGGGTGCCAGAATCGATACCTGGGGTACACCACAGGTGAGCCGCCGAGGATGAGTGAACAACACCTAAACAAACATATACTTCTATTAGACAGGAAAGACTGGAACCATTTAAGTACCATACCCGTGATACTAATAGAATGTTCCAGCCGAGATAAAAGAATCCTGTGATGTACGAAGTCAAAAGCCGAGCTCAAGTCTAAAAGCAGTAAGGCTTTTTTGTGTCTCCAGCATCTGTAGTCAATAAAATATAATTAATATCACACTATTGATTAGTGTTCAAGTAATTCTGCAACTGTATAAAAACAGATTTGAGTCGAGTAATTTCGTTAGAGCAGTTCGTCTAGTTCAAGACTGAATCCATTCGTTTGTCACTTATTGATGCATGAGCCTCCCCTTTATATAACGTGAAGCTACCTAAAGTCCTCTGTGGCACTGCTCGCAATAAGCTCTGTGAGAAATTAATGAATGGATTTAGCATTTCTCCGCCACCTTTAAGGAAATGTTAAATCCAACAAAGTGGTTTAATAAAGGGTGAATTGATCTTGTGATTGATCTCGACTTTTCGACACATTTTACTGTACCAATATTTCTAAATTGGCTGTTAAAGTTTTATATGAAACAATATAAATATACGGCCCTAACAAAATAAACATTTGGAGCACTTTTTTACTGTACCAGTTAAAAAAGTGGCATATAGGACAATGCACACTGAGCTGTAGATTTTGACATCAGCCTATTGCAGAGGATGCAAGGATGTTAAAGCAGACATAAGGCCATGAAATAGTACGTACTGCCCTAACAAAAGCCACATTTTTAGCTGTTTTACTGTACGGTCTTTTTTTTATGGACCCTTGAGCTCCATCGGATTGCGCCATCGGCCCATTTCTCGGCACGGTTTCACAGCCGCCACAGGATTTGTGCTAAAGAGGATGTAACAAGGTTCAAGCTCAGGGAAGAATGAGGCAGGAACCAGCGAATGTTCAACTTAACTTTAATCACCAAATATACAAACAACAAAACGAAAATAAAGCGGCAGCCCCTCACAGACGACTGCCGTGTATAAACATAATAAAACACAACATAAAGTCTAGGCCTGGTCCTCTCTCGTCCTTCAATGTCATCACTCCTCCTTTTATCCTTCCCGAGTTCCTCCGTGGGACTCCAGACCAGTGTGACACGCAGGCCCTTAGCACTCGGTCCGTTCCCACAGCTCTGAGCCCGCCCTTCTTGCCACAAAGGACATAAGGCCTTGATATTAGAAGTACTGCTCTAACGTAAGCCAAATCTCTCTATCAATTCATGTGCATACATGCTGTTACATTACATGACTACATACTAAAATAAGCAGTGACCACAAAGAAAATAGTTTGTAGTATACATAAACCAGTAATTGTAACACGTAAGCACGCTAAAGATTCCAGAAAAACCTTTCACGTGTGCATGCGAAAGTCAGTAAATTTTCTTATTTCTGAAAAGTTCCCTTTAGGGGCTCCGTAAAAATAAATAATAGACATTTTTTGAATATTTTGAGAAATAATATTTGAATAAAATGTTTTTGTCCATACAATAAAAGTCATCAAATCTGTTTCACACCATTTTGTTGTGATAAGACAGAAGCTTCAAACAGAAGATGGTTTGTCCCAGTGTTTGGTCACCTTTACCCATTTCAGCATTTTTATTTATTTATCATATGTAAAACCGTTGGTATGTTGGATTGTATTGTCTAGGTACATTTTCACTCCCATTCTGAGAAAATGACTTTCAAAAGGGAAATATTTATTCATAGGGACCGCACAAAACCGCACTGATGGACAAACACCATTGCTTGAACCCCGCAGGGTAGATTGGTTGTGTAACATTTATTCAAATAGACCTCTTTGTACAGGAATGAGAGGAGATGAGGCTCATTTTACAGGAAGTCCGTCCAGGAAAACTCAGCGAATGTCATTTATCTCCTGGGCAGCGCTGACTTCTGAACGCAGGTGTGACCCTTACCGTACGCATACAGAGTGTGTTCGTGCCTTTTTCCAGAGTGTCCGGGACAGAAGGATGAGCCTGAAAAATCACTCAAAGTCACAAAACACGATCAATTATTAAAAAATGATAGCATCTCGGTAAAAGCACATCTGTGTAGAGGGCAGGAGTAACATGCAAACGGTAGCCATTAGCACTTGGTGATGTGTGTGTGAGTGTTTGTAACCGTGTGCACTGCATATGAACCCAGTAGCCTGTGCGGCTAATGAGCTGGCCCGTATGTAATGTGATTAAAACAGTGAGATTTGGTGTCATTCTGCTGGTGTGTTCAGGCGTGCTGAGATGAGCTTTATTAATTTAATAAAGCAAGATCATTGGTTGGCTTGACGTGCTTTCCGACACCCCCTTCTCCCCACCTCACAGCTGTTTTGCTGCCCCCATTACAGCTCTCCCCCTCTGTCCTGACTAACACCGCCCTATTCAACCTGAACCCTTGCCGATGTTCACACACTCAGCTGTTGCCAGTCAACCCAAACTCCTGTGAGTTCACTCTCTCCATTTCTTTTTTTTTTTCTCTGTGCGTGACCGTAGTGTTTTCTCTGACTTTTTGAGTGAAACATTTCCTGCTCAGTGTGTAAATTTGTACATCCATGGAAATATCTTTTTTTTTCTTGCTTTATTGAAATGAGTTTAGTGTTCTATGTAGACAACATTCATAATGTATAGATTCCTTCTTACTCTATAAAAACTTTGCATCTCTGGTAGTGCTGGGTTATATTATTTTGGCCACTCCTTACCCTTTAATCCGGCCCTAAACCTAACCATACCACCAAACCTGTCCACCTCAACTGCAGAAAAAGTGTTTTGCAATGCAACATGAACATAATAAGTATTGTTATAAATATACACTCACCGGCCACTTTATTAGGTACCCCATGCTAGTAACGGGTTGGACCCCCTTTTGCCTTCAGAACTGCCTCAATTCTTCGTGGCATAGATTCAACAAGGTGCTGGAAGCATTCCTCAGGGAGTTTGGTCCATATTGACATGATGGCATCACACAGTTGCCGCAGATTTGTCGGCTGCACATCCATGATGCGAATCTCCCGTTCCACCACATCCCAAAGATGCTCTATTGGGTTGAGATCTGGTGACTGTGGAGGCCATTTTAGTACAGTGAACTCATTGTCATGTTCAAGAAACCAATTTGAAATGATTAGAGCTTTGTGACATGGTGGAAGTAGCCATCAGAGGATGGGTACATGGTGGCCATAAAGGGATGGACATGGTCAGAAACAATGCTCAGGTAGGCCGTGGCATTTAAACGATGCCCAATTGGCACTAAGGGGCCTAAAGTGTGCCAGGAAAACATCCCCCACACCATTACACCACCACCACCAGCCTGCACAGTGGTAACAAGGCATGATGGTTCCATGTTCTCATTCTGTTTACGCCAAATTCTGACTCTAACATCTGAATGTCTCAACAGAAATCGAGACTCATCAGACCAGGCAACATTTTTCCAGTCTTCAACTGTTCAATTTTGGTGAGCTCTTGCAAATTGTAGCCTCTTTTTCCTATTTGTAGTGGAGATGAGTGGTACCCGGTGGAGTCTTCTGCTGTTGTAGCCCATCCGCCTCAAGGTTGTGCGTGTTGTGGCTTCACAAATGCTTTGCTGCATACCTCGGTTGTAACGAGTGGTTATTTCAGTCACTGTTGCCCTTCTATCAGCTCGAACCAGTCTGGCCATTCTCCTCTGACCTCTGGCATCAACAAGGCATTTCCGCCCACAGAACTGCCGCTCACTGGATGTTTTTTCTTTTTCGGACCATTCTCTGTAAACCCTAGAGATGGTTGTGCGTGAAAATCCCAGTAGATTAGCAGTTTCTGAAATACTCAGACCAGCCCTTCTGGCACCAACAATCATGCCACGTTCAAAGTCACTCAAATCACCTTTCTTCCCCATACTGATGCTCGGTTTGAACTGCAGGAAAATTTTCTTGACCATGTCTACATGCCTAAATGCACTGAGTTGCCGCCATGTGATTGGCTGCTTAGAAATTAAGTGTTAACGAGCAGTTGGACAGGTGTACCTAATAAAGTGGCCGGTGAGTGTATATACCGTATATATCATTAGTTTTTTTTAACTAAAATGTAAATTGTAATTTCTGATTTAATGGTTTCAAAAAACAAAATCTTCCCCCTGTACTGCAATTCATCTTTTCCACTGTCCATCACAGTCTATAAATTAACTTTGAAAATCTGCATTATGCGTGTTTGTCGGTCAGTCAGTAAGCATGTGATTCAACAGGGAATGCATGCCCAGTCATATGTCCAGCTGCATGATGTGTGTGTACTAGTGTCTTTGAGTTTATCTTCCTCTCTGTATAGTTCTGTTCTCTAATTTTGTGCGCCAGATGACTTTTATTAGTTTTGTGTGACAAAGTCTTCAGAGAGAACGCAGATGGCTGTAATTAGTAGTACAAAAAGCCATTAGAGTAGGTAACAGATCTAAATAAGTTAATCTCTTTGTGTTGCTCACTCCAGAGTCTAACCTCACAGTCACACCGAGTCAGAAGAGAGATCTCTCATTTTCCTCCTCCATGTCTCTTTGATTCCCTCCCCATTCATTTCCTGCATGTGACCTGCATAGCAGGAAACAACTTAATTGTATGAAAACACTGATCTTGTGTATACTAGTTTCACGCAGATGAACTTTTTTTCATTATGTAGAGTTTCAAATATTGCCTGCAATAACACTGAACCAACATTCTAATTTATTATTGGGCCTAAGAGAAGACGTTTTTAAGAACTTAGTTATATAAGTTTATGGCATGATAGTGTAGAGCAGTGGTTCTCAACCAAGGGGCTGGGGCCCACTAGGGGGCCATAGGAAACTTTCAAAGGGGCCTCAAGATTACTTATTAATTAATTATTAGGGCAAAATAAGCATGAGTTAAAACAGTTAAAAATAAAGATATTTCTCATTTTTATTTACTCCCTCAAAAACAGGATTCTTGCAGTCTTGGAAAACTTGGATGTACTGTAAAGTGTGAAGAAGAAAAAAAAAGGTGTGATTTTTAGACCAGGAAAAATAATGAAAATTAATCAAATCATGGGCATTTTCAAAAATGAATATACATTTTACATTTAAAATGTTACATTTAAAACATTGCTCTATGGAAAAGGCATAGGGCTGTAAATAATTTTGTCAAACTTTTTGAAGACCGTGAAGTCAAAGAGTTTTAGAACTGGTCTAGAGGTCCAGTTTTAGTTTAGCCTGAAAAGGGACCTTTTGAGAAAACTGATAAATTGTCAAAATAGAACAACATCTTCATTTAATAGCCAATATTTGTAGTTTGTGATCCGATTTTCAAACTCTAAAGCCATATACACAGCCCGTCTAACAACCAGAGTTACTGTACTGTACAGCAACCGTTGACCTCCAGTGATTAAAATAGCTATGTGAACAAGGAAACCCCCTTATTTAGTCCAGCAAACAGTCCTTCAAGTAATTAGCACCTTTAATGGATGACTTTGTCCAAATAGCAAAACTGTTTAGTGCCGCTTAGTACAACCATTCTCCTGTCATGTTTCCTGATCTCTTTATCTGCGTGGAAGAGCCATCATGCTCTGTTTCACACAACCATTCTGGACCTTATGTAAGACAACAGTCGTATGATCTCTATCTGTCTTCAACTCAATTCCTTCATCTTTCCATCCTTCAATTTCAACAAATAAACAGACCACAGGCCTACTTTGCTTTGCAGCCTGACATAGTACCCATTTTCTATGACTGCATTAAAGCGTTCTGTCACACAGGCCAGAGAACAAAGGACCCGACTTATCTCTCTTCAGAGGGGAATTCCACCCCAACAACAATGAGATATTATTCTTCTTCTGTCTCTAATGGAGTCCATCGATACGCATGGCTTCTGAGCTTGACCAGGTTTCTAGTCGGACTTTGAGCTAATTTTGCTAATCATTTGTACTGGATGTTCGCTAATCTGAATTTTGTATTGTATCATATCTAAATTGTCATACATGAAATTTGGGATGTAAGTTGATGATGATAAAGCTTAGCAGTTAACACACATGCTACAGAAATGTAACCGTAGCAGTGACAGAAAATTATGAGCACTAAAGCGCTACGTTGAAGCACATGTGCTAAATGCTGGTCCATGACTTCGACAAGGGAGTTTCCTATTGAAAATTGAGCTTAATCGTTTTTACTGCTGTTTATGTATTTTTTTAGCTAGTCCATGACTTCAACAAGGCAGCTTCCTTTTGAAAATTGACCTTAACCATTTTTACTGCAATTAATGTATTTTTTTTAATTCAGAGAAGCATTTTAACACTGAAGTAACTGTATGCTAACTTAAAAAGCAGATACTCCTACTTCCAGATACTCCTATAAAAGTCATATAGAACTAAAAGACCAGTTTCACCAAAAAACCTTCTTGAAAATGTAAAGTTATCAATATAATTAAGAGCCATTTGAGGCTCATATACTGTTGATGCTTGACCAAAACCTTTATATCAAGTATGCACTTAAAAAAATACTATATATATATATATATATATATATATATATTTATGTACCATGATACATTAATTTCAGTACACTGTCAGAAAGGAAAAGTGCAAACAGTTTTCCTTTAGGGTTACCTTATTCTTGTACCTGTACAGTACCTTATTATTTCACCCTTGTAATACAGAAATATGCTCTAATTAATGGTTTATTAAATAATGTTACTTATCACTATTTTGTGAGTAAGATAATGTGGGAAAAAGGAGTCTCCTAGAGACAGAGTAGTTTGTGTAAGGAAGGTTTGCATTGCTTTGTCGTGTATTGTTGTGGAGGTGTTAGCCGCCAGCTCTCACGCCCCACGTCTGAATAGACCAAGACAGATGAGTTAAAGAGTGCATTCAGCCCAGGAACTCATTTCGTCCTTTCAGTGGACACTCTCAGATTAACAGTACAGGCTTCCATCATGAGACGAGGCCGAGAGAAAAGCCACATCACTGAAGACTAGCACACAAAAGGGGATTTCAATCAGCGTGGCACTCAGGCTGGCTTTATGGGCTGACAGGAGTAAATAAGACCGTGCTTTAAGCAGGGGCCCTGCACTGACACTCACACGTTTGTAGGATAGATATACACATACACACAGATAAGCAAACATGCACACACTCCTACCTAGCTCCAAGCACAGCCATTATATCTAGTTTGTGTCTAATGTACTCATCCACATATTTACACTACCAGCCAAAAGTTTGGACACACTTCTCTGAATTAGTTTCTTATCTTAAAAATCTTCTGTGATGATAATGCTTATAATATAGCATGTAATGGGCTATATGCACGCATAACTTCCGCGTTTGATGCAAGGATGCTCTTGCGTTTCCGGTTGGGGAGATTTAAAGCGGAGGAAAACTGAGGAAAACGGGATTATGGCAGAGTCTTCAAAATGTACTGTCCTCTCGTCTTTGAAACGAAACTTTAATACGTTTAGATGTAATTTTATATATAGTTATGTTTATTTAATATAATAAACAAAGAAGCATAAACAAAATGAGGGGTGTCTGTTTTGTCTGTTTTTGTGACTAACGTTTCTTTAGTATAGCAATAGAGTATAAAAACCAATATAAATTCTCGGTATAGCATTGGACTCTACGATCGGCGGAAGTAATCCAGCATCCTTAGACCTTCACCGGAAATAACGCCGTGCATAGAGCCCATTAGTCATATTATACATGTAGGCCTACACATAATTTTCTTTTGCCTACTAAAGTAATTGGCTATTTTTAATTAATTTGTGTATATATATATGTGTGTGTATGTGTATATATATATATATATACACTCACCGGCCACTTTATTAGGTACCCCATGCTAGTAACGGGTTGGACCCCCTTTTGCCTTCAGAACTGCCTCAATTCTTCGTGGCATAGATTCAACAAGGTGCTGGAAGCATTCCTCAGGGAGTTTGGTCCATATTGACATGATGGCATCACACAGTTGCCGCAGATTTGTCGGCTGCACATCCATGATGCGAATCTCCCGTTCCACCACATCCCAAAGATGCTCTATTGGGTTGAGATCTGGTGACTGTGGAGGCCATTTTAGTACAGTGAACTCATTGTCATGTTCAAGAAACCAATTTGAAATGATTAGAGCTTTGTGACATGGTGGAAGTAGCCATCAGAGGATGGGTACATGGTGGCCATAAAGGGATGGACATGGTCAGAAACAATGCTCAGGTAGGCCGTGGCATTTAAACGATGCCCAATTGGCACTAAGGGGCCTAAAGTGTGCCAGGAAAACATCCCCCACACCATTACACCACCACCACCAGCCTGCACAGTGGTAACAAGGCATGATGGTTCCATGTTCTCATTCTGTTTACGCCAAATTCTGACTCTAACATCTGAATGTCTCAACAGAAATCGAGACTCATCAGACCAGGCAACATTTTTCCAGTCTTCAACTGTTCAATTTTGGTGAGCTCTTGCAAATTGTAGCCTCTTTTTCCTATTTGTAGTGGAGATGAGTGGTACCCGGTGGAGTCTTCTGCTGTTGTAGCCCATCCGCCTCAAGGTTGTGCGTGTTGTGGCTTCACAAATGCTTTGCTGCATACCTCGGTTGTAACGAGTGGTTATTTCAGTCACTGTTGCCCTTCTATCAGCTCGAACCAGTCTGGCCATTCTCCTCTGACCTCTGGCATCAACAAGGCATTTCCGCCCACAGAACTGCCGCTCACTGGATGTTTTTTCTTTTTCGGACCATTCTCTGTAAACCCTAGAGATGGTTGTGCGTGAAAATCCCAGTAGATTAGCAGTTTCTGAAATACTCAGACCAGCCCTTCTGGCACCAACAATCATGCCACGTTCAAAGTCACTCAAATCACCTTTCTTCCCCATACTGATGCTCGGTTTGAACTGCAGGAGATTGTCTTGACCATGTCTACATGCCTAAATGCACTGAGTTGCCGCCATGTGATTGGCTGCTTAGAAATTAAGTGTTAACGAGCAGTTGGACAGGTGTACCTAATAAAGTGGCCGGTGAGTGTATATTCATTTATAATATATTAAAATCATATAATAATAAATATAGTCATTATAAATGTTCATATATATATATACATATGAACATTTATAATGACTATATTTATAATTATATTATTTGAATATATTATAAATTCATTTATGATCCTAAAAACCTTCTAAGGTAATTTTAATGCTTATATACACTGAACAAAATTATAAACGCAGCACTTTTGTTTTTGCCCCCATTTTTCATGAGCTGAACTCAAAGATCTAAGACTTTTTCTATGTACAGAAAAGGCCTATTTCTCTCAAATATTTTTCACTAATTTACCTAAATCTGTGTTAGTGAGCACTTCTCCTTTGCCGAGATAATCCATCCACCTCACAGGTGTGGCATATCAAGATGCTGATTAGACAGCATGATTATTGCACAGGTGTGCCTTAGGCTGGCCACAAATGGCTACTCTAAAATGTGCAGTTTTATCACACAGCAATGCCACAGATGTCGTAAGTTAGAAACCGTCTCGGGGAAGCTCATCTTCATGCTCGTCGTCCTCATCGGGGTCTCGACCTGACTGCAGTTTGTTGTCGTAACCGACTTGAGTGGGCAAATGCTCACATTCGATGGCGTCTGGCACTTTGGAGAGGTGTTCTCTTCACGGATGAATCCCGGTTTTCACAGTACAGGTCAGATGGCAGACAGCGTGTATGGCGTCGTGTGGGTGAGCGGTTTGCTGATGTCAACGTTGTGGATCGAGTGGCCCATGGTGGCGGTGGGGTTATGGTATGGGCAGGCGTATGTTATGGACAATGACCACAGGTGCATTTTATTGATGGCTTTTTGAATGCACAGAGATAACGTGACGAGATCCTGAGGCCCATTGTTGTGCCATTCATCCACGACCATCACCTCATGTTGCAGCATGATAATGAACGGCCCCATATTGCAAGGATCTGTACACAATTCCTGGAAGCTGAAAACATCCCAGTTCTTGCATGGCCAGCATACTCACCGGACGTGTAACCCATTGAGCATGTTTGGGATGCTCTGGATCAGCGTATACGACAGCGTGTTCCAGGTTCTGCCAATATCCAGCAACTTCACACACTTCACAAGAGGTGTGGGCCAACATTCCACAGGCCACAATCAACAACCTGATCAACTCTATGCGAAGGACATGTGTTGCACTGCGTGAGGCAAATGGTGGTCACACCAGATACTGACTGTTTTTTGGTCCCCCCAACAACCCCCCCCCCCCACCCCACCCCCCATAGAGTAAAAATGCACATTCTCGAGTGGCCTTTTATTGTGGCCAGCCTAAAGCACACCTGTGCAATAATCATGCTGTGCGGTGGATGGATTATCTCGGCAAACAAGAAGTGCTCACTAACACAGATTTAGACAGATTTGTGAACAATATTTGAGAGAAATAGGCCTTTTGTGTACATAGAAAAAGTCTTAGATCTTTGAGTTCCGCTCATGAAAAATGGGGGCAAAAACAAAAGTGTTGCGTTTATAGTTTAGTCCAGTGTAGTATAGTCACACCCATCATACAGACACAACCACACATAGTTACAGTGTTGAGAATTATCTCGAATCCTGCTGTCTATTGTTCTATTGTGGGCTCAAATTCATCTATATGTGTTGTACAGACATCTCCACAATCCTCTGAGTGTAAACCCTCCCCCCTCGGGTATAGCACCAGGGTGGTCCGACGCATCTTAGCGATCGGAGAACCACTGGCCCCAATTCGCAAGAATCTTGGTTACGTGACCGACCTAAAAGAGTTCCATGTATGTTCATCCGAGGTTTAGCCGTTCAATCATGTTCCATTTCCACCTCACTGAGGACTTCACGCTGCACGCTAAACTTGGATGATGACATCCAAGTTTTCTCTGCGGATTATATACGGGAGCGTGCAAGATTAGAAACTTACAATGAGGCTCAGCTCATGTAATGAAAGGTCCCAATGTTCTCTTAGACTATACAACCATGTCTCTCCAGCACGTCCCTGCAATGTTCCAGTGAATACATATACAACTGTGTCTCCTAAATCTCATCTGGTTTGATCTGTTAGCAAGGGGACAGTGGTCTAAATCTTCCAAAACTACTCACAAATGACATGGTTTACCAATTTAGTTCTAAGAAGGATGATATAAGACTTAGCGCCGGGTTTGTTGAGGAGAATCAGAGCTTGCCAAGAGTTCTGATAAAGCTGAGAGAATCCTCTCTATTCTGCATGCTTACACTCATAAACTCTAGACGTGACATTTTAAGTACTGTACAATTTACAGATGCAATGATAAGTTCTGTGAAGTGGATTATGAGTGTTTCAAGTTGTTTATGGACAGAAAAGTCTACACAATGTCCGTCTTTGAGGTGCAGAAGTTCTCCTGTTGGGGGAGAAGTTAAAACAAAGCAAAAGTATAGTTTCAAGGCAACACTCAGCTTGGCAGAACAAAGTTTAATACTTTTGTTCCACCATCAAACAAACCTCTTCAAGCAGAGAAATGTTCAGTGTTGAGAGGGCTGGAGAGCCTGGGTGAAGTTTCTAACTTGTTCTTTTTGTGTTCGATTTGTTCAGGTAGAAGCAGATACAAGAACAAAACCTTTTCACCACAAGAAGCCTCAACACAACTGACTGGTATGTAATATTTGCATCTGCAAAAGGCTCTTATAAACGTTCCCAGTGCTTTCATTTTTTGGTCATTGTTACAGACATTATGTATCCTCATAGCCTGTTACTCTTTGACAACTAAAGCAAAGCAGTAATATTTGGTGTCGTCTTGTGATTGTCTGCTGATGTGAGGGTGTACAGTGTTCCAAATGTATTTGGACACATAGTAAATGGCCGTAACCACCGTTATTAAGGGTGGTTGATAATCTATGTAGGTTTTACCACTGACTGATTCTTAAAAATGTATTATTCACCTTGTCGCCCTGTGCCACTTGTCCATGGCAGACAAAAAATGTAAAGTAAAAATAAATGTACATTTTTGCAGTTCATTGTATTAGTAAAATCTTACTGTTCCTTAAATATACTATTTAATCAGTATTAAATTGTATTTAAGACAAATATCAGTTAACTAAATGTTATAAATTAATTTAAATGTTTTATAACTATATACAGTTTTATATGTTTTTATAAGTTATTTTTCTTATTTTCTTATATACTGCCATCCAAACATGCAAAAGGAAAAAAAAGAGAGAAAAATACGTCACACATGACTTGATGTATAGAAATTTTGAAGATATACTGTACAAATAGCCATTTATACACTGTATTTGCTTTCAGGAAGCAGGAAAAAATATATATCTGTATTTCTCGACTACACGTTAAAGAAGTGTGGTGTGTGTCCAAATGCTTTTATGGTGGCACACATAATTCAGTAATGAACTCTGAAAGCTCTGATCATGTAATAGACGTTGCCTCCTGGCTCTTTGGACAACATATGTTCCTCAGCCCCAGCGTTCACACACTTCAACTCACCTATGAGCGCCATCAGGGGGCTGGTTTTGCTTGTGTGTGTGTGTGTGCGTGTGCGCGAATGGATTCTGGAGAAGGGGCTGTGTGTCTGTTCATCTGTGTTTGGGGCTGTTGGTGGGCGTCTTTGTCATGTATGTGTGCCATACATGTCTGTGTGTGTGGGACCGTATCACAGACGGGCTTGAGTGTGTCAGAGTGGCCGCTGTCTCGCAGCTTGTAGTCATATTTCATGAAGCCTATGAGACTCAGTTGGCGGTATGTGTGAGTTCTGTCTATTTCCGTCTTTCTGACTGTGGCACTGCCCACTGTGTGTGAGTCTGCGTATGACTTCCTACTGTCTATGCGGCATGCCAGTGGGAGACCGCCATCCTGTGCCCCCTCGCAGCGAGATCCACCATTCCTATGCCTTCATCTCCAACCAACCATCCTCTCCCTCTTTCTGTGTGTCTCTTTTACTGTCTCCACCTCCTCACTGTATCTCTTTATTTTTCTCTGTGGGCATCCCTGTAAAGTACATGGAGTTTGGGCAGGCAACAAACACGTTTATTAGTGTTAGATTTGTCTTTTATCTGCACTATAAATAGTTGTCTGATTGATGTTGCGTTTCATTTGTAGATGCCTGATATAGACGATGACATGATGCGCTCTGATCCAGAAATCATGGCTCTGTCCCCAGTCCCTAATGACTCTGGAGCCTCTAAGCACTTACAAAACATTGTTCAGTTGACAACTGCAAACTTTTATCAAGCTGCTTGACTTTTGTTTTCTGGGATAGAGCATATACCTGCCAAAAGGATTTTAATGATTTTATTTTGATGACATATAGGCCCATATAGGTTTTTTTTTCTGTGGTAATTTTGGGAAGTATGTTGAATGGATTTAAACTTAGTTAAACTCTTTTAGCTACACTATAGTTGTTAGCTATAAGCATACTTAAATTTGCCTAAAATATTCAATAATATGAAAAAGAGGGGAGATTTCATAGAGCATTTTGAACAAAGCATGTTCCAATTTTGTAAATTTTTCATATGCCTCTACCTCACCCTAGTCTGTCCATCCGTCCGTCCATCCGTCCGTCCATCCGTCCGTCCGTCCGTCCGTCCGTCCGTCCGTCCGTCCGTCCGTCCGTCCGTCCGTCCGTCCGTCCGTCCGTCCGTCCGTCCGTCCGTCCGTCCGTCCGTCCGTCCGTCCGTCCGTCCGTCCGTCCGTCCGTCCGTCCGTCCGTCCATCCATCCATCCATCCATCCATCCATCCATCCATCCATCCATCCATCCATCCATCCATCCATCCATCCATCCATCCATCCATCCATCCATCCATCCATCCATCCATCCATCCATCCATCCATCTCCAAAACATCATATCAAAAACTTGAAATGTATGTATATATATTTACATTTTTTTTTTTAAATGTATAAGAGATCCAGATAGCCAGTTGTGTCTGTCTGTTTCTCTCTCTCCTCCAGTTTTCCCACCTCTCTTTCCTCCTGAGGGCAGCAGCAGCAGTGGCGGCGTCGGCACTCCTAATTGGCCGTGCGCTCGACGTCGCCTGTTGTGATCATATAAATTTATTGGTGCTTAGAAGGCACAAGCTATTAAAACATTACAATAGACATTAGCGCAGGCCCAAGCAGCCTGCTTGGCCTAACGAACATATGCTTCCCTACCAATGCCTAAACTCTTATTTATGGATTTAATTTAATGTGCGGGAAGAATTCTAAATTAAATTTGGTGTGTGCCTCTGGAGAGTGTCGGTGTATAATAACATGGTAATTTTTACACATCTTTATGAGAAATGAGAAAATTAATTCTTTCTGACAAGCTGTAATTACTGGGCTTGGACCAGTCGCAGCTGAACAGTTTGAGCTCAGCTAGTCTGCCAATGAACTAAAGGAGAGGAGAACAGATAAGGAGGACACACACAATTATGGACGCACACCCACACGCACACACAGACACAAAGACACGCAATTACATACACCCACAAACACACACCTACGGATCAACATACACACACGCTGAAAGCTAACACACAACTACACCCATCCAAATAACAGACTCCTACACACCTACTGAAACTGCACACAAAACGTATAGAAGATGCCATAAAGCAGTAGTTGTCCACTGGTTTTGCTTCAGGACCCAGATTCCCCATCAGGTGTCAAGTGGAAACCCAGAACTTTACAAAAATTGTAAACATTTTCTTAAAATCAAACACTGAAACCTTTTAATATTCCAGTTTTCTCTATTCAGGAATGTCACACAACCTATTTGTGTTGGACTCTTCTTAATTTGGCTGGTTTCTTGACAGTGGAATTTGCATAAATAATGTGTAGAGTTCGATTGGACACACAGCTTTTGTCGCCAGCAACAAAAATACATGGTAAATACATTCTCTTGTATTTTATTGTATTAATTGTATTTAGCATACTCCCCACCCCACCCCATTATCTGTGACCCTAACAGTCCTGCGGCTTATTTTTGGGTCACAACCCACCAGTTGAGAACCACTGCAAAAAAGGGATCCACAATCAATCAGCCAATATTTATGTATATATGCATGTGTTTTGTTTGTTTGGTTGGTAAAGGTCAATATTGGCTATTTAATTGTGCTTGCTCATATTTAACTTTTTTTTTTTTTATAGATGGCCTTTGCTGCCACGTAATTCTCACTTAACTATGAAAATGTATTTGTAGCATTTAAAATGATTTATTGTTTTATACTATATTTATTTAGACAAAATAAAGTAGAATTTTAACATTGGCCATTTTTCAGTTCTTGGCCTTAACATGAATAATCATCAGCTTGTAGTCAGAATTTTAATGTTGGTGCATCCCTACTGTAAACATTTGCCTGGTTCAAATATTTTATTGTCTCTTAAGCACTCTTGTAACACGTCTATGTAAGATAGCCACATGTTCAGTCTAATTGGTTCCCTTCAGAGAAGTACGTGATTGGTGGAAGATGAAATGGACGTTTCGAACACAGTTATGGGTGAGGTCTCAGCCCTGTCTGATGAACATGAATTGCTAGCAGGTCTGCCCCATTCAAGGTCATCTGCCATTTAGTATTCACAGCAAAGCTTGACCACACCACTAGGTCTCATAGCTAAATAATGATCACACATACTTTACCCTATTGCATTTTGAAAAGAGAGAAAAACTGTTATAGCTGTTGTTTCTGTTGCTATCGGTATGACATTATGGGTCACTTTAGTTTCAGCACTGTAGTTGTGTGGCATGGATAGGTGTATGCGCGTGGCACATGCTGACTGTGCATCCAGGGGCCATTTCAGTTTATTTATTCATTCTGTTCCATTTTGTCATGCGCTTTTAAATGTTTAATCCTCTCATCCCTGCGGTTGGGGACTGCCAGGGGAATGCCGCCCTAGTGGTCACCGCAGTGAATAATACATTAGGGTGTGTGCGTGTGTGTGTTTGTAGTGATGAAATGCAGGTGTCAGTTCATAAGATGTCCGTTTTGATGACCGTGTCTCTCTCGCTCTCTCAATCTCTTTCTGTCACACACACACTTTAAAACACTAGGTTGGAGTCTATTAACCCTTCTGAAGGGTGGCTTGTCAGAGTGTGTTAGCTGATGGCTCCATTGTCTTTCACTCTCCGTGACTTGCTCACTCTGAGATAACAAGTTGAGCTCTCATAAGCACTCAGAGCTGCTCTGACTGCCCTCTGTCTGTAGATGGAGAGGATAAAACATTTATTCATCTAGAGTAAGGAGTTGGGCAACATACCATCACTCTGTTTTTGATTGACAATGACAAATAATGCTGTCATGCTGATCAGACAACAATGTAGAGCATCCATTTGTGTTACAGACATGAATGACATCTCAAATAGTCAAGCTCGTTGAGGAAAGTTATGCATTACTTTTCTAATTCCACCACTCACTACTAGACTGAAACTCAGTTTGTGTTTGTCATGTTAGTGACCACTTTACACTAATCTCAGTCCAGCTGCATCAACTACAAGATCATACTCCTCCCTTATTGTAGATACTGTCCTAGATTTTGATACAGGTTTTATCTTAGATTTCAAATCGCATTTCTAATCAGATTTTAAAGGGGACCTATTATGCCTCTTTTAAAAAAATCTCAGGTGTCCTCAGATTGTATCTAAGTTTCAGTTCAAATTAACCCCACTGATCATTTATTATACCATGCTGTAAATGCCCCTTTTTGGATTAAAGCAAAAACATGCTGTTTTAAGTGCAAATGCAAATGAGCTGCTGCTCCCTATCCAGAAGAGGGCGGAGCTTGTGCCTCAGATACTCTGCCAACAACAAACAAAACAGTTTGTTTATTTATTAAAAGCTGTATCGCGGTTCAGCTCACGTGACTACAGTTCTTTGGCGTCATGAAAGTTTATAATTTGCATGTTTTAGAGCCAAATCAGTTTAAACTACTAATAAGCGGTTTTCTTAGTAAACACAGCCGACGTACACGCACAGAAAGCCTGTTGTCACATTGCGTACTCTTTCGGGTCTTATGGTGCTTAAACTGTGAAATGCACACAATGTTTAGTTGGTTATGTCTGTGAACGTAAACAGCTGGGGAAAAAATCACATGTCTTTATTAGATCTGTATTAAAACGGCAGCAGCCTAATATACAGTACCTGCTGTTGTCTATGCTGTTAATGTGAATTGAACAACAAAAGAAAAACAGAAAATCCCTCACTGCTCTTGACTGAATAACCTTAGTAGCTTTAATAAGAATACATTTCTTGAATGCTTCTATTAAATGCTCTAGCGAGGAGATAAACATGGCTGACTGTGTACAGCTCAATCAGGGGAGGAGCTAAGCTAATAGGCCAGATTCTGTGGCCAGCCATGGGCGGGGCCTGTCCCACTGTGACATCACAATGGATGCATTCCTGAATGGATCATTTTGAGACACCGTCCATTTCTGATTTATGGGGAAAATAACAAATGGAGTAGATCCATTTTTACCATAATAGGGTGATTGTGTACACACACTGCGGACACATAGTTATGTTCAAAAACAGTGTAAAAGTGAAGTTTGCATAATAGGTCCCCTTTAAAACGGTTACAAATTAGATTGCAGTCTTTTTGTTGCACTCAAAGGGCAACAAGCTTCAGTTTTGTAGTTTTGGAAGGGTCTTTTCTGTCAGGGTCAATGCCCCTGTGTATAAAGAACTTAAATGGCCTCCTCAAAGCCTAGACCTGACACAATGCTACCAGACACAATTTCACAATTGCTGGTTTATTTCACTGACGCCCTCTTGTTTCCAAGAATCTGAGCATGCACACAAAACTACTAATCAAACCACTCCCTATATGCAAATCAGCCCCTTGTTAACCCCAATCAGAGAGGTCGCTGGATGCTGCTTTCAACATCCCTCAACGCAGCATCTCCGCCACTGCTGTAGCCTCATGGGTAATTACAAAGCTACCCGGCTAGTCTGTCTGACAGCGTTGTGTCGCTATGCTCATGACCCCGGCATGACCTCTGAGAGTGTAGGTAATCACCTGTGTGTCCTGAGCTTAGATCTCTATTAGCGCAGAAGCACAGTTCAGCTCCACAGAGGAGGGCGAACACACCCCACATTCATCTCCTCACAGAGGGGTCAGCTCACCTATGAGAGGGAGATTTGCCTGCGTGGTTAGCACATGGCCCAGTGGATTGTGGGATTGCATTTCAGCTTGATGTAGCATCATAGGAGCTGTCATGCTGACTATGAGGTCTTTGAATGTTTTTTTTTTTTTTTTTAAGGAGAAGGATAGGTCAGAGTACTTAGTTTTGTGGCTTTTTGTCCATTTCTGGTAGCTTTGAGGTCATCTATATGCTACTGTACTCTTAATAGTTGAGAAAATTTAGAATTTTGAGTTTTAGCAGATCAAAGCTAGTAGCTATTAAAAATTACATATATTATTGTTTATCAATTTATTATTTGTGTATTTATTACAGTATTAAATTAAAATATTCATTTGCATTTACATAAATTGTTATATTAATATATACAATTATATAACAGATTTAGAATTTGTATGTCATTTTAATGATGATGATAATAATAATTGTTGTTGTTGTTGTAAAATTAGAAATGCTGTTATTTTATTTTACAATTTTCTACATATTTTAAATTTTAATATAATATAATGTTGTGAAGGCATTTAGGTGTTTCTCCAATATTTTTAGTATGAATTGCCGGCCACCTGCACTTCCTGTAAATCTCTCACATTATTATCTGTTTTTCTGTTCTCTATTGTGTCACCACATCTTTTTACTCTAAATGATTTTCTCTTTTCTTTGTTATAGCCAAGAAAAGCGAGTGATTGCTACTGTATGAATAGTGTGGGAAAATAACCAACAAACGATCTTTCCTACTATTATAGACGTGATCTAATTAGAAGTATAATAAGATCACATGATGTGGCCGTCCAGATGTATACATTCATGCGAAGCTCAGACACTTTGACAAGGGGCACGTCAGCTGTCCACATTGGTATGCAGAAATGCTGTCCCAGCCCTAATGTATTCATGGACATAATCCCTCTATTGGTCTGACCGCATGCATATGCATGTTTTGTTTGGACTTTGTGTCCAAGAGGGCAGCTAATATGCTTCAAATGAAGAGCAGCACTCCATCAGAGCAGATTAACATCAGGTGCAGAATAAAGTCATGTGGTTCCTCTGTGTGGGACTAAACCAGGATAAATTGAAGTTTGTGTTTGATATCTATCTGTAACCAAGCGCTTTAGTGTATTTTCTGTAAGTAAGCAGGTGTCAAAAAGAACTGTGGGTTCCCCACTGACCCAGAGTCTGCTCCCGGATTTCAATTCCAGAACTCTAGCCACCATGTCAGAAGAAGTGAGACAGGTTCTGTTCAGGAGTTTTGCTCCTATTGTTGCCATGTAAGATAGAAATACAAAAGTCTTTACGGGGAGAAACACTTTTGATAGAGTTGTGGGATGTCTGTGAATATAAGCTGAAGGACAACCATTGTCTCTGGGCGACCTCAATTTGGTACTGTATAGTTCTTTTTGCCACATTGTCTGCAGCCACAAAGCCACCATTCTCCTCTTCTTGCTCTCAAGAAAGAGGGATTAGTCAAATAACGCAACTGCGTGTCCAGATTTCTAACTATCAGACCACATTACAGAGTGAAGAATGAGTCCTGGGGAATGGGGTGGAAGATGTTTCGAAGAACTTCTCTATTCATTTCCCTTTTCCACATCTTTGAGCCGGAATAAGTTGAGACGTATGGATAGAGAATGATGGAAGACCGTTAGGAATGCGGGGTTTTTTTGGGGGGGGTGTGGTGTCCAAACGCAGCTGCATTTCCTGTTTATTCTTGGAGGCGGTCCATGAAGAACAGGAGATGCATTCTTCTTTTTATCTCTTTTTTTCTTTCTTTCTCTCTCTCTACCTCTACTTAGCCACTTCATCCTCCCATCTGGGCTCCAATACGCATCATTCTTCCATTTTTTTGCCTTGCTTTCTCTCTCCTTCTTTCCGGGATCTGACTGAGGTCTTTGTATGTGACGGGACAGTTTTTAGTGTAGACGCCCCTTTCATCACAAATTCTGTGGGTGCAACCCACCTCAGCTGACAAGAGGGGGCTGTCAAATCCCACCAAAAAGTTTCATTTCCATCCTTTGGTTGTCTTAAAGTTTTGGTCCTTTTATAAACGATTCATTGCTGAATGTTATTGCAGTTATACTTTATTTCAATGGTCCACTTTAGACATTTTACTAACTACAAGTAACTTTGCAACTACAAAGTATTTTAGTAACTCTCATTAGAGTAATAGTAGACTAATAGGTTAGGGTTAGGTGTTAGTAGAATAAGTTGACGCATGTACAGGTAGTTGCAGTTGCTTACAGTCAGTATAATGTCTGTTGGGGGACCATCAAAGTAAAGTGTTAGCAGATATTAAGCAAACAATCTACTAAGACTGTAATGACTAGAAGTTGACATGTAGTTGTAAAATTACTTATAGTTAGTAAAATATCTAAAGTGGACTATCGAAATATTGTTACCGTTATTCTAAAGAGAAACAATCTTTAAAGTCTTCACAAACCTTCAAAATGTAATAACTTGTTTCACCTCTAAACGACCTTTCCTTTTTGGCTTACGTCACCAAGCCCTCTTAATTTTCAACCCCTTCAACCAATTTTCATAATCCAATAAATTTCCGATAGATAGTATCAAGTCTTGTCTTACTTTTCCATCTTGATTCACTTGGAAATCCGTTGCATCTTGATACAAATCTATAGAACGTACTGCTGTTCAATAAACCACCTGTCCGGGTGTTACTGAGCAGTGATGTTTCATTCGCCTTCATCAGTGCTTTAGAAATTGTCTGAATCTTGCATCTTACCATTATCTCAGTCCTGAGTTTAAGACATCAGAGATGGCCTTTCTGCTACTTTCTCAGTTTCTTTCATCGAGTTGACTCTTAAGTTTTCTATCAGGTGCTGTGAGCATGTCAGATGCTTGAATGTGCCCTTATGTGACCTTCATTGTCTTTAGACAAGAGACACAGAGCGGGGACTTGAGCTGACCTGCCTTTTTCTATTGTAAGACGTCTGAAATATCCAGAGAACCAAAGCAACAAACGCCGGGTGTCACTCAATGTTGCTCAAACTTTTCCATTAGCAACTTTGTGAAAGTCATACTATTCAAACACAGGCTTTAGAAATGATGCCCAATGTGCTGAATGACCTTCTAGAGTCACTCATAGAAATCTGTAAACAGACCCATTGTGAAGAAAGTATGAACTTTGAGCCCTGGAGTTATATACTACTCAAAAATATATTATTAACTCCCTTAAGGGTCCCTTGATATTGAATAGATTGAAATGAGTTTGTACTTTCCCTTCTCTTTTAAATAAAATGTTTTCCGAGTTCATTTTCTTTCAATCACGGTATTAATTCCCTGTTTTGATACATCAGGTTTCAATAGACCAATTCAAATGTCACAAAGATATTTTTCCCCCATATTAACAGCATAGTTTAGTAAAATACAAACCAAACAGTATGTCTGAACAGTAAAAGAGCACTTCTCCTTGATAACTTCACCTCTCTGTCATTCTGTCCTCGCAGAGTTTTAGATATAATGAAGACGGAAGATGAAACAACAAGACAATTATTTTTGCGCGCAGATTAAAGCACCATCCATCATGATTAATTGCCTTTTTAAGATCGGCCCACATACAAACTGGTGCTGTTTATTCTTCAAGGTTAAATTTGCTTTTGTTACCCGTTATGTCGGAGAGGAATAAACGGCAACCAGGTTGAATCGAGGAGCACGTCGGATGCGGTGTGAGGGACCGCTAACCGGTCATTTCAGAGTCCTCTGGTGGACTGGGATGCGCTACTCCATTCCTAATGTATTCATTACCGAGAGGTGACTCGCACCGTGAATCGTGTTGGCAGCTCACAGGTGTTCGTCTCTTTCATTTCTTCTGCTCCCGTTCTTGTTTTCCGCCTCGCTCATATTGCACGCGCACACGCAGGCACGGGCACACATGCCCGCAGACGTGTACAGCTGGTTCGTTGTTGTCGCAGGTCTGAAAAACAAAGCTTCAGCAGATGGTTGTTTTAGTGCCAGAGCAAAGAGGATCTACAGTTCCATCACCATGGTCACACACACACATACACACGTTTAGACTCACAGTCACTTTGTCTCTGTCTTGCCTTGTGCTTTTCTCTATCTCTGTAATGTTTATCAAGAACATGATTCCCTCTTCAACTGTCACTTGCTGTAGTGGTTGTCCTGCATTCTGCTTTAATGAGAGCAGTGGCACTTTTCACACACGCACTTTGCCTAGCTATTTAAATGAGGACACACCTAGACGTCTGTTGTTGTTGTTGTTATTATTGTTGTTGTTTTTGTATGACAGTTAGTTCTTGCCCATGAATTTTATTGGTTGAGCGGCTTTCCAAGAGTGCTAGTATTTAACAGCACTGGGATTTTCAAAGGGTTCTAACAGGCACGTCATACAGTATAGAACCCTATAGGGGTTCCCATCATGAGATCATTGTATGGATTTAGTTAGAATTATTTTTGTTTTAATTCATTGTTTTACATTTTATTTTATAAATTAAACAGCTCGTAAACATACTTTATCATTAAAAACCTATTAAACATGAAAGTATTATGCAATTATTCAAGACATTTATCCTTATATAGAACCTTGTTTTGTCTTTAATTCTAGTTTAGCATGTATATTTATGTGTATGTGTGTCTATATAGTGTATATATATATATACACACACACACACACACACACAATATATATACACTACCGTTCAAAAGTTTGGGGTCGGTACGATTTTAAATACTTTTAAAAGAATTCTCTTCTGCTAACCATGGCTGCGCTTATTTGATTAAAAATACAACAAAAATCAGTTATAATATTAAATATTATTCCAGTGTAAATCAGCTGTTTTCTGTGTGAATATATAGTAAAGTGTAATTTATTCCTGTGATCAAAGCTGAATTTTCAGCATCACCAGTGTCAGTGTCTTCAGTGTCAAATGATCCTTCACAAATCAGTATAATATGAGGATTTGATGCTCAAGAAACATTTATTATTATTATCAATGTTGAAACAGTTGTTGGTCTGTCAGTTGTACAGTTTTTTTTTTTTTTTTTTTTTTTTTAGGATTCTTTGATGAATAGGAAGTTCAAAAGACTTTTGTAACATTATAAATGTCTTTACTGTCACTTTCGATCAAATTAATTATTCCTTGATAAATAAAAGTATTGATTTCTTTCCTCCAAAAAATAAAAATAAAATTCTCACTGACCCCAAACTTTTGAACGGTAGTGTATATGTATATATATATATATATATATATATATATATATATATATACACATTTACCGTGCATGCGTGCAAGCGTGTGCGCTAGACACTCAGTAGCTGTCCTGTGACTCCGGCTCTTTTATCCTGAAATTGTGAGGCTGAAATGAGCAGAAATTGTTTGTGTGTTCACAAACTAGTGTGTAACTATGTGGTTTGTGTGTGGACTGAAATAGAAAAGTCATCGATTGAGTCTGTCTGTCCTTGACAGGCCCTAAAGTGCAAAGTTCACAACACCGTTGTCTCTCTCATATTGTTTATTTTCCTGTCATAGACTTTCTATTGACTTGTATTGAGCTAATGATATTTTCTATCACCTAATCCTGCTCCTAACCCTAAACCGAACCCTCACAAATCGTTTTAGGTTTTCACTAAGACATTCCATTAGTTCATTGCATTAATTTTCATTTAATTTATTAGTTTAATTAAGCTGATTTCAGGTTTTACTCTCCCTTTCAGCACAATGTCAGCAAAACTTGACCCACTGAAACACAGCCATTATGAGAGATTTATTGTGGTTTGCGAAGAATCTGTATCATAATGCATTTCTTTCGCATTTTAGCCTAAGTAGCTTATTTTAGCATGTGATTATGTTTGAATTCTATTACCTAATTGTAAGTGCTGTAAATACACTCAAAGGATATACACATGCACGTGTAGACGTGTGTGCGCGTTGCACATGCTATGGGACCAGTTTTTTATCACCTGTAAACTATTCCTGACCATAACAACTTTTTTTTTAAAAGCATTTAAAATGCATTTTTAAATCTGATAAGTCCTATTAAAAAGGTTGAAAAGTAAATTTGCTCTACAAACTGTGTCAATAATCTGTTGTGATGCTCCCATATTTCCATGTCACCGTGGCAGCTCGTCGCCATGGCAGCAGAGGAAGTGGATGCTCCGCTGCGGTCATTTGGCTTGAAAATTTGATCTCCACACCAAGATGACAGTGAAGATGTCACTAATCAAATTACGCTCATTGTCGAGCCGGGCCTGTGAACAGGACTGTTCTGTTCTTGAATGCTCGTTACATTTTTTACTCGTATCTTGATCAAATAATAATAATAATAATAATAGTATGAATATCAAAAGGAATATTGAATGGGCAATACATTGGACGTTAGGTACTGTAGTAGATGCATCTTTTGACTGCTTTGGTCTTAATGTTCATCAGGGTAGAAACAAACTGTGGATGTTCACTTTACATAGATCTTTTCCTGCTTATGTAGGCAGTATTTTACCCAAATGAGCTGCAAAGTAAACCAGACTTCACTGCAATTATCTAAAGTCTAGCTTTGTGAGACTAGAGGGTCTACTCAGAGGAAACCCTCAATGCTGAAAGGTTGGAATTCCCACAGGAACTCATAAAAGATGAATTTAGCTCCGTTAACACATCAGAAGGTTGTTAGCATACAGTAGTATTCTTACCCCTATTGATGCCGTATTTAAAGCCCTTAAGATTTGGGCACCTAGAGTGCAAAGTAACTGCACAATCCCTCGCTCACTGGACAAGTAGCTGTTCACTCCAGTGGTTGCCGCTGCTTGGGGACCAGAGCTGCTGTCTCCGTGGTAACGGTATGGCACTGAGGAGATCGAAGGCTGAAGTTCAGCCGTATTGATCTCACGCTGTTCCCTCTGTGCGCAGTCACTCTAAAAAATGGAGAACGAGAGACGGAAAGTGAAAATGACTGAATGGTGGAGTCGTTTCCCATTCGTTTCCCGTGGCTCTCAGACACTTAGAGACACGCACACAAACATACGTGGGCCAGGAATCTAAGGTGTGTATGCTGACAGGAACTGCACACTGTATGTAGTTTGAGAACTTCTAAACCTACTTTTGAAAAGAAATACTGTCATATATTCCACGTGATTTGAGAATGATCCAAAGAGGATCTTATGCTTCATTCGAATGTCTGTGCGAATGAGCCACATGATCACTGTGCTTATTGTTTGAATGTTCACAAAATTTCTGTTTATTCTGTTAGATTTTTGTTGTGTTCTCAGACTCGGAGCCCACCGTAAATCAATGGAATCTTTGATAAAAGCATCATGTTCTGCAGTGCAGTTTGATGAACAGGTTAAAGTTCTCACCATTTCTCCATCTATCATCTTCTTTCTCTCGCAGCGTCCCCAACCCCTGCCCCTTTCTGTCTCGTTTGCTTTGCTTTATTCTCCATCTTCTATTTGTATCACCATGATGGTTTCAAATCTGGAGCCAATCTCCTGAGAAGAAAGCCTCCCACACTTTTATACAAAACTGCTGAAATTGTATTGAGTGTCATCCTGAATGAAATGGATGGAAACCTTGACCAGTTGTCGCCCCTTCAAGAATCCAGGTGCCTGCGAGCGCACAAGCGAGTTCACCGCGGTTATTTGGAACACAGACCCAGACAAATTGACTCGATGCTTTTTGTAATGTTGACAAATTAACATCTTCATCCGCGCTCATAGCGGACCTGTTGCCTTCGGTGTATTGGATATTGGTTTCTTTTGAGCGAGAACCAAAGAGCGGGTCCGTGCGCGCGGATGCCATAATCTTCCTCGTGTTGCGAGGAATGTTTTTTGTCATCTTTTAAAACTTTTTATTACTTACTACTTTTCACTGGCTGCTTGAATCATGACTAGTTGTCTGTTCAAAGCACTGCAGAGGACTGTTAAAGACTTTTATGGGTTGTTAGTTAGTTTTGAGCCACTGATGGTGGAAATGGAAGTGTCCGCTCTTTGAAGGCCAGAGACGGACAGTGGCGGCAGCCCTGCCACCCCCCTCCTCCGCTGGGCCGTGGAGAGACGCTCTCTCTGGGCCACGGCTAATTGTGGAGAGTTCAGGAAGACCATCATTAGCACTCAACGCCACACATGGCCACCAGATGTGTAGCTGGCCATAGAAACTGCCACGTTTCTCTCTCTCTCGCTCTCACTCTGTCACTTTCTCTCGTTCTCACATGCCTCCCCCTTCATCTCCCAACTTAATAATCTGCCTTTTGTTTCCATGCAGGCTATTGTTCATTAAGATGGCCTCTGCCGTGTAAGAGAAGTCACTGGGTACTGAATAGCATTCTTTGTAACAAAGAGACGAGAGAGAGAGAGGGGTATAGGGCGGGGGTGTGGGGGGATTTTGCGTGTCACTCTGGTATTTTTATGGCTTGTTTGTGCAGTCTGAGAATTGGACATTGTAGTTTGTGAGACAGACGCGGTACCTTTCCCTGTCCATTAACGATACAGTCACACTAGACACTTTAGGTCCTATAAACCTAAAGTTCATATGAACACATCCATAGTCCTCTGTATTAAACGTACCACAGAATTTGTTGTATGGACATTAAGAGTCATCAAATAATGCGAGGTGCGAATAGTGCGAGGTGTGTTTTTTTTACTTGGGTGATCATATGAATTTCAAAGTCCCAGAATATCATATCGAATTGTTTCGGGCCAGTGTTATTACAGTTTTCAACCATTTTTTGGTAGTTACCCCTTTGTAATTGTTGGCTTTTATTTTTCTAGTTTCAGTTTTAGTTGTTTATTTTAGTTTGTTTAAAGCTGCAGTCCGCAGTTTTCCTCTTTGTCGCCATCTCTGTTCGAAATTTGCAATTGCAGTCATTCGCGGAATTATCAACTTTGTGAGTTGTACCTCACACATTGCAGTAAATCACGCTGATTAAATCTAACGATCGATTATTTATCCTTGTTTTCGCATGGGCCCGGTTGCAGTCTCTTTTTCCAAACTCTCAGTCCAAAGTCTTTTGCATTTTACAACGGGTGAATCTCCAGTTGTCGCTGGTGATGGATCCGCCATCAAATTAATACGTTTAATTATATCAAGTGCTGTGAGAAAAGGCTAAAAATCTCCACCTCCAACATCCTCACTCGCAACATAGCCTACTAGCCGAGACTCCTTCTTTATGTGTACAGATGTGACGTAATGACGCAAAGACATGCTCGAATCTCCCACGGAAATCCACCAGTACCACTGGAGTTAAAAACATTATTACAAGCTTACCGTTTTGAATCGAGCTAAGGCAAGCAGATCGTTTTGAACACTGACTGGTTATATAATTTATTTTGAATAATTTTTAACCCAAAAAAGTAACGGACTGGAGCTTTAATAGTGTTTAATATTTAGTTTAATATTTTAGGGCTGCCAAAGTTAACTTGAATTAATTAATTTAATTATTATTTAATTGTATTATTTAATACAAATATTATTTATTTTATTTAATCTGCATTTTCATGTTTAATGCAGACAGGTTCAGTTTTATAATATACAATGTACACTAAAATAAATTGTATTTTATTTCAGTTAGCTTTGGAGTCACAAAAATGTCTTAGTTCTACTTTTTTTACTTTCAGTTTTTGCCATTTTTTTCATAACACTGGATTGTGCTCTTTTGAATTGAACCAGCAAGCAAACACCCTAGCAACATGCTAAAAAAACCACTTAGCAACCATATATTAACACACTGACAACCTTACACAACACCCTATCATGTTGGTGAGTGCACATAAAGTGCACAGACATTTTCTTCATAAAATGCCCTAGTTTAGCTGTACAGTATGTAGTGGTGTAGAACATTTTGTATAGTGGATATTTATCTCTGTTTCCACGTTTTGCTATGTGAATGTGTGTATTAATGCAAGCGTTTATGCGTGTGGATGTGTGTCTTTTTAAGTGAATGTATGTTTTGTATTGTTTCTATTTGTGTTTGTGTGAGAAATAAAAAAATAAGTTGATATATAATAAAGAACACTAGACATTCTTCGGGGGTTCTGCTCTGATGTCAGAGAGGCAGCAGTTGCCATGGCACTGTTTACAAACACTTCTCCCTCCCTTTAGCCTTTCTTCCCCTCAAGCAGAGGGGCTGTTCGGGAGGTGAGTACAATCGATTTACAATCGAACCGGCATTACTCTGTTTGGAAGCTAATGCACTTTCGACTGAACTGGAAGAAAGAGGGGGGGAGAAGGAAGGGGGGAAAACGCACACAACAAAAACCAGTCGGAGAGTGTGTTACGCCAAGGAAAAGAAAGGGTTGTATTGAGGCGGAAAACATGTTCTCTGGGAAGAAATCAATTAAAACGAACCTTTAAATTACGCCGCATGGCCGCGCCGTGTCTGTTAGGGGCCGGGGCACTGCTGTGGTCTGAGCGAGCGACGAGCCGCGAGGGCCCACAACCGCTGTGAAAAGTGCTGCAATAATGGCAGACTGGTGTGAGATGTCAAGTTGTGGCTGGTGTCTCAGCACTAAACTTTCTTCTGTGTGGGATTCGCTTGGTTTGCCGCCAAATCCTCATTGCGAATGGAAGGCGTTCCAATTTCGGTTCAATTCAATTGTATGCATAAGGAGTCTTTCACAATTGCCATTGTCACCAAGCAGATTAACAGAATTGCATGCAGGTGTCGTGCTCGCATACAAAACAGTCTCAATTGAATATTTATGTCTCAGAAAATGAGTCCCTCCTGCACACTAAAGCCATTGCTAAGAAGCCTGTTATGAGATGTAGATGCATAGTTTACTTAAATTTAAATTCTCTCATCATTTTCTCACCATAATGTCTCGTTTGACTTTCTTCTTTTAGAAGTAGTTGTTTTGATTAATGTTTATGCTATGCTCCATACAGGGAAAGAATATGGTGACGAGGCGCTGTCAAACTTAAAAAAATAAATAAATAAAAGTAGATAAAGTACATATGAGTCTTCTGAGGCCACTCAATAGCTTTATGTGATAAACAGACCAGAATTTTAGACGTTAATCGCTTAAGGTGCAGTCACATTTAGTGTTTCGCAGGCAAAATCCAGTCATTTCAATAGGAATCCACTCAATTACAAATTTCATGTGAGGATGAAAGCTTTCCCCACACAGATTCCGTAAATGGTTCATGTTGGTCACATGGATTTGCCATGCTGCTTGGTTTGAAAGTGACTTTAACATCACTTTAAACATTTAGAGATCAAGATAAATCCTCTTGTGGAGTTGAGGATGAGGGTTCTTTATCTGAGGGACTGAGATGGGCCTCCTTGCGGAGCTGCGCTGTAGGCCCTTCCAGTCTGTCACAAAGATGGGCCTGTATACAGTCAGGATGTGTTCTCAGTTATGCGTCCGTACCACAGTGTCTTGTTTGTACAAGGCTGGCCTCAATATTGTGCTGTTCTACAAGGCCGTGTGGCTAGACACAGCTGAGTGCCTCTCAAAGGAGCCACATCAAAGGGCCCTGTATTCAGAAACAGACAGGTTGAGCATGTTAACCTGTGCGGAACGGCTGTTTAGAAATGGGAGGGCTGTATTAAATGAAACATATTCAGCACTCTCAGGTAATTACATCAGCATGTAAAACTCTAATTAGTGATCTCCAGCGGGACACATCTACTGACACTAATTAAATATAGTCAATCCTGCATTCCCTTCAACCTCACCACTTACACACATTCAGATACCTCACACGTCACACAGACAGGGTGTGTGTTGTGTGTTGTGTGTGTGAGAGAGAGAGAGAGAGAGAGAGAGAGAGAGAGAGAGAGAGAGAGAGAGAGAGAGAGAGAGAGAGAGAGGAGAGAGAGAGAGAGAGAGAGAGAGAGGGAGAGAGGGAGAGAGGAGAGAGAGGAGAGAGGAGAGAGAGAGGGAGAGAGAGGGAGAGAGGGGAGAGAGAGATGTGTGTCCAGGGCTCAACAGTAAGGTTTTATTTTTAAAGACTCACATTCTTGCTTGCTTCCACATCTTTTTTTAAATTTGAGATATTACATACAATTTTAAGAGAGCCACATCTGAATAAAATTTCCAAAATGTGCATAAAAACATGCATGCTTGCATGGTGGATGCAATTACGACATGGTGGATATTTTTTTATTTGGTATAGAAAACATGCATAGAAACTATGGTCCTCTCTGTTATTGTCTCTTTTTACCCTTTTTTTCCCCCTGCATGTTTGTCGACCATATGGTTTTGATTTGGTGGACAAAAGTTACTTAAATATTAATGAGCAGTTTATTTTTCAGAGAAATTATAATTAAAGATTATTCCAAAGTACTTAATCATGTTTTCTTTTGAATAATTTCATTCTTTTATTTAGACCTTTTTTTCTTCTTTCTGATATCAAGACAGGATATTTATGGGAAAAAAAGGCAAAATAAATTTGTAAATCAGAAATAAAAAGCATGCTCTTTATAGAAGAGATATATTCCAGTCGTTGTATTAATTGCATTTTTAATGTCATTTTGAATTAATATTTTTAAATTTAAAAAAGCATCATTTTATTGACCTTTTTACCAATAAATTCCTAGTTGATGGAAATCATCTAACTTCGCCTCAAGTCATGTGACTGGTTAGTTTTTAGGTTTATTTGTAGAATTATTCAGTGGATCAATACCATTGCATAATATTATGTTGATGTTGAATATAAAAAATACAAGATCAACAAATGTAAGTATGATAACACATAACTTCCCTGAAACTCTCTCACAGCGGCCTAGGCTGCACTTATAAATGAATTCTTCTGGCCCTGGTGTGTGAAAGCTGGTATTTAGGAAAGAGGGCAGGGAATAGATATAGATCAGATACAGCTGAATGTGTGTATTGTGTCTCCGTCTGTTTTAAGGTTCGACTGTGGGCCCCCTGTGACATTTTTTCGTCTTTTAGTCAGTGGCCTTTGACCCCGAAGTCCTTCTCTGATGACTGCGTTGTGTGTGCGTCTGGTTTGGAGTGACTTGTGCACGGTTACAGTACTAATTTACTACCCCACCGTTTGTGTCTCTTCTAATTAAGGCCAAGTCATGGCAGACTAGAGCTGGGCCCCATCTTACGTCTGCTCCTTGTTATACATCGAGCCTCGCACACTCTAGCACACAGTCACACACACAAACCGGAGAGATTACCCTCAGGTCCAGTTTAATCGCTTTCTTCCTTCAAGTGCAGGCTCAGGGGCGGAGCATGCTAATTCCGGCAGGGGGTCGCCAAGGTAGCGAGGGGCTGCAAGGGCGGGACAATGGCAGTGTGCAGGGCATTGATTTGAACCATACCTCTGCACATTCCTCCACAAAACACAATGAAGTGCATTATCCTCCTCGACTAACCCCCCTTCATCTCTACCCCTTTCCTCTTCTCTGTCCAACAAAGAGCCTTTCACCCGGTAATGTCTAAAGCTTCTCGTCCCACTTACTAACTGTTCTCACCTTGAACACACACGTATGCATGTCTACTGTATATATACAGGCCAACTTTGCCACTTTATATACATTGGAACCCCAACTAAGCTGTTGTGTTGTCATAAAAATGTTCTGGTTAAACTGCACACAAAAATATCAATAAGAAGCAATGTTGTTGCTTCTTATTGATATGGAAAGATATTTCCGAGATATTTCCATTATTGATACTTTTGGAAAAAAGTTGTTGTTTAGTTGTTGTCAACTAAAACTATTACAAATCATTTTCGTTAATTGAAATAAAGCTTAAATAAAATAAAATATAAATATTCGATAGAAAAAGTTAAACTAACTGAAATAAAATAAGTTTGTTGAACTTCTAAAATGACTAAAATTTAAATAAAAAGCTAAATAGAATAAAACCAAATATAGCACAAAACTAAATTACTAAAACTTTTATTTAAACTTGATAAAAGAAAAATTACTCCATCCTCATGTCATTCCAACCTGTGTGAGTTTTTTCTTCAGTGAAACATAAAAAGAGATGCTTTGAAATATTTTCCATGCTACTCTTTTCAAAAAAAGTAAAGCATATTGCGACCAAGGGCAATAAGGCTCAAAAAAGTACAAAGCAACACCATAAAAGCACCATAAAGAAAGTCCATATGATTGGTGTGGTATAATTCAAGTCTTCTGAAGCTAAATTTTCCCCGTTACAACTGATTACATGCAAGAGCGAAAGGTGATCATGTAATGAGGACGATTAAATAATCCTTTTTTTTTTTTTATTAAGACCCTTTTTTTTTTTTTTTTGGTTGTATCGTCCCTTTAAGAAACAGGATGAATTGTTTCCTTCTTGTTTTTAAGATGGCAAAATTCCTTAAGACTTGCTGATTTTTATCAATCAACTCAGTCGGGGGCCACAAAATGACAGGGAATTTATCTTTGTATCTGTTTTTTAGCAAATACGGATTATCCTTTAACTCATGTGTCTGCATGTTTGCATTTCAGTGGGAGTGAGAGAGCAGAAAAACACTTAAACCATTTTATCAGACTCGTTCGTCGTGTAAACAGCACAGAGTAAACAGTGTCGAGTCCAAATCTACTCCAGAACCGTTTGGTTAATTAAAGCCATCCTTCCCCGTGTACAAGCGAACAAATCAGCTGTCTTAATTATGATAATTAGCAGCAACATCCTTTCAGATTCTTGCACAAAAAAATGGAGAAATTGAATCGCATGATGCCACTCGTTAACGAGGTCGTCAGTCAAGCAGCGCAGCTAATTACGACAGGAGGGAGATTTCTCTTCAAAGAAACACAGTGATTTTTCACCAGCGAGTCAAGGAAGACGCTCACACACCACACCAGGGTTTCCCAATGCTATCACACACACACACACACACACACACACTCGTATATCTGGACCTCTGCTTGTAGAATAACTTCCTCTCTGCGAAAGCAACTCTAGGGAGGTTTGTGAACTTTATATTTGTAGTTCTGTTCTCTTTCACTAACCGTTTGGATGCCGTTTCAAATGGTTGACTGCGTCTCTGCGCAGCCCGTCAAGGTCATTCCAGAAGCTTCAGCTCCCATTTAAAACAAACAAGCTGCAGCAGCCTCTGTCTAAGAGTGTACATCTGTATTTGAGAGAGACAAGAGGATATTGTAGATGTGCACTTATGTAAGTGTGTTATCTGTGTGTGTGAATGTGTGTAGAACAGGGCTGATTGAATTAGAGTAATTAGAGACAGCTCACAGTGTCAGTATTAATCACACTGCAGTCTCATTATGGGCCCTGCACATCATTCCTTTCATCTCGTAATGATCCTCAGTCACCAAGTCACACATATTAACCCACATCCCCCGTTTCTCCTCTCTCTCCGTCTCTGTCGTTCCCTCTTACACAAAGACATACATGCATATGTACACATAGGGCCTATTAAAGGTAACCCCTCCCTCCACACACACATATATTTAGTTTATTCAAAACATTTGTTTACAGTTTTATTCATTTATTTATTTTATTATTTTGATTCTGATTTATTTTGATATTTTTTACTGTACTTTACATATACATAGTGTATATTCACAATTTTCCATACTAAATATTTTTTTATTGCATACATTTTGTTGTAGTAATACCACAACAATATAAAATACTTTTCTATATATAATTATTGTAATATTGTTACGGTGTGTGCAGGCAGGCAAGACGAAGACACAGAAGAGTAAGGTTCCAACACAAAGTTTACTTATAATCCAAATGGGTAGCGATCCAAACAGGTAGCAGAATAACACACATATGCATAAACGTGACCGGACAATGAGTGCAGGAGAAGGTAGGCCTACCATATAGATAACAAACTCAAACAAGATAATTAATCAAACACAGCTAAAACAAAAAACTAATAATGACCGCAACCAAGGAGACCAACGAGTGGCGGGAATCTGAACAAGGAAGACACGTGACAAATGAAAACAAAAACAGAAACTAACTTGAAAACAGAAACTAACTTGAACATAACAATGACAAATATATTTTTAAGGACCATTTTAAAATTACATTTTCATATCATAAATTGCCATTTTTTTTCCTTTTTTGTAATTTAGTTACATTTTTATGCATAGTTAGTGTTTGTTTGTGTGTGTGTATATATATATATATATATATATATATATATATACACTCACCGGCCACTTTATTAGGTACCCCATGCTAGTAACGGGTTGGACCCCCTTTTGCCTTCAGAACTGCCTCAATTCTTCGTGGCATAGATTCAACAAGGTGCTGGAAGCATTCCTCAGGGAGTTTGGTCCATATTGACATGATGGCATCACACAGTTGCCGCAGATTTGTCGGCTGCACATCCATGATGCGAATCTCCCGTTCCACCACATCCCAAAGATGCTCTATTGGATTGAGATCTGGTGACTGTGGAGGCCATTTTAGTACAGTGAACTCATTGTCATGTTCAAGAAAACCAATATGAAATGATTCGAGCTTTGTGCCATGGTGCATTATCCTGCTGGAAGTAGCCATCAGAGGATGGGTACATGGTGGCCATAAAGGGATGGACATGGTCAGAAACAATGCTCAGGTAGGCCGTGGCATTTAAACGATGCCCAATTGGCACTAAGGGGCCTAAAGTGTGCCAAGAAAACATCCCCCACACCATTACACCACCACCACCAGCCTGCTCAGTGGTAACAAGGCATGATGGATCCATGTTCTCATTCTGTTTACGCCAAATTCTGACTCTACCATCTGAATGTCTCAACAGAAATCGAGACTCATCAGACCAGGCAACATTTTTCCAGTCTTCAACTGTCCAATTTTGGTGAGCTCTTGCAAATTGTAGCCTCTTTTTCCTATTTGTAGTGGAGATGAGTGGTACCCGGTGGGGTCTTCTGCTGTTGTAGCCCATCTGCCTCAAAGTTCGACGTACTGTGCGTTCAGAGATGCTCTTCTGCCCCTTCTTGGTTGTAACGGGTGGTTATTTGAGTCACTGTTGCCCTTCTATCAGCTCGAACCAGTCTGGCCATTCTCTTCTGACCTCTGGCATCAACAAGGCATTTCCGCCCACAGAACTGCCGCTCACTGGATGTTTTTTCTTTTTCGGACCATTCTCTGTAAACCCTAGAGATGGTTGTGCGTGAAAATCCCAGTAGATTAGCAGTTTCTGAAATACTCAGACCAGCCCTTCTGGCACCAACAATCATGCCACGTTCAAAGTCACTCAAATCACCTTTCTTCCCCATACTGATGCTCGGTTTGAACTGCAGGAGATTGTCTTGACCATGTCTACATGCCTAAATGCACTGAGTTGCCGCCATGTGATTGGCTGCTTAGAAATTAAGTGTTAACGAGCAGTTGGACAGGTGTACCTAATAAAGTGGCCGGTGAGTGTATATATATATGTATATTCAGTACAGAAATCTGTGCATTAGCAATGGCAAGTTCAATTCATCAATCTGACAGAAAGATTGCAAAAATAGACCTTTGTTAAAGGAACTCATATCACTTCTAGGGTGAAGTTTGCCCATAGGGGTGTAACAACTTCATTTTGCAGATATTTTCTATGACCTGATAATATCAACATGTTTGAGCCTCAGGCAGCATGCAGCATCCCTGCAGTGAAACATGGTGGATACTTTGGGGATCCTTCTGGAAACGGGAAAACTCATAAGGATAGAGGGGGAAAATGGATGGAGCTTAGTCCAGATAAGCCCTGGAGAAAAGCGTGCTGAAATGCGGGCGAGTGCCTGGTCCTGGAAGATGATTCAGATTCCAACAGTGCAATGACCTGTATCACACGGCAGTAGTCAGACTGGAGTGGCTTGAAACCAGAATGGTTAATGTCTTGGAGTGGCCCAGTCAATCTCAAACCAACTGAGCACCTGTGAAATGACTTACATGCTGCTGTTCAAGAACTTCATGGGGAAAGATTGACAAAAATGAAGATACACGATGACAGATACTCAGAGATTAACATCTGACATATGACTGCTGACAAATGTTTCCACACTCTTAACTCTGAGGGACAAATACTTCCCTCAGTTTCTCTTTTCTTTTTTCTTTACTTAATTTATCATATGATTCTTTTGGCCTTTTCCTTGGCATTGCAGTTCTTGTTGTAACACGCGGTTCCTGAGGTAACGGATGTACACTGTAAAAATGAAGTGGATATGAATAATATTTTTGGTTGGGTAAATAGACAAGTTGTCACATTTTTGTTGTGACTAAATTGGTTGCCCAAAACAATGTTTTCATATTTTTATTCGTGATATTTTACATTTTTCATTAATGTTTCTGATTAAATTTAGCTGAAAATCCTACTCTAGGCTATTTATGGTAGGCTTCATTCATTGTGTCAACTTACCCCATGAAGTGTGACAAGTGTGGCATTGTCAACTGCAGTACATGTGTATTTAGTGAACTGTACAGTATTTTTTTTTTTTTCTGCAATAACAGAAATGTTCAACATCTTGTTTGTAGCTAAGACTTGTAAGGTATGTCTTTACAGAAACTGAGTGTTACACTAAATAAAAGAAAAATACATTTAGTATTGTATTGGTCATTTGAAAATTACAGATCTCTGGTAGAAATATTAGTCAATCATGGACAGATAAGATTTCAGAATGTCCACAAGCTTGGACTAAATATGTAAATTAAATATGAAACTTTTATATGCCTGACATAATGAATATCAGTCTGCTTAGAAATATGTATCTTTAGAAGTTAATGTCTATTGGGTTTTATAACAATGATAAATAATTAGCTTGCAGAAATGCTGAGATTAATTTCTGGTCTGCTCTAGTTCAGGTGTCTCGGCTTTTATTCATTTCTGCTCATTACGTGCTGAACTTGTTTACACAAAAGCAAAGGGAAAATATCTCCGTTTAAGAAGGAGAGCAAATCTCCAGTGTTCCAATGTCATTTAACTTTCCTTCTTTTTTTTAATGACTCTGAAATAATTATTTGGTTTGAGAAGTGCAATCCCTAATAAGGTGTATCAGGAAAAACAACAGGGGAAAAAGGAATCAGGGGAGCGGCGTCTTTTGAGTACAGCCACTGTGTTTGTGTTAATGAATGCAGGTTGGGTTAATGACAAGGAATAGACTTCAAACAGTGCAGTGAGGCTGTCTGTCTCTGATGGGGGTCTTTTTGATGCTTTTTCATAACCGCTTCTAAGGATAAAGTCTTTGCATAGGCTGCTCTCGTCTCTATAGCGCACAGTGTCACGTACATGCCGAACTTTGATCAGGGCTTTAGGTCAGAAAGTGTGTTGTAAATCAGGAGTAGTGCTTAGTGATTGGAGATTGAAAATGGCTCGTCCAATCACGTACAGCCGTCTTCATTTGCTTGAGAGAGATGCAGTGTGACAGTCTGTGAAATCATTTAACAGGTCTGCTGAGGGTAACAATGTGGGCTGATTTGGACTTTTAAATAACTTAAGGCATTATGTTATCATTAGCGTAGTTGTTTTGTTTTTCTATAGGAAGCGTGTGGTGTGTGAATCTCAAAACAAGTCAGACCCCATCTGTACCTATGTGAAGTGATCCTTAAATACATAAATATACATATGATTTTAGGGCTGTCAAAGTTAACGTGCTAGTTCAATTAAATGCAATTTAACACATTTACTGCGTGAGTTAATTACTACAGATTAAATTCAAGAATGGTTGCTGTTGTTGCATCTATATTAATGGGATTCCTCAGAACGGGATCATCTTATTTGTGGGTTCAAAATGACAGCCTCGTATCTGAACCCTCCTTCATACCTTTCTATCTGCGTCTGTTTTTACACCCTCTCTCAGTCTGTTATTTCCTATCAGTCATTCTCTTTGCATCTGTCTTGTTTGATGACATAAGTGCATGTTATCTAGCTGACTGAGGGCTGTTTAATTTGATCTAACCAGATGAAAACAAAACGGGCTGTTCCGTCACTCATCTCTGTTCTATGGACTTATTTCCTTCCTTCCTTCCTTTATTCATTCCTCCCTCCTTTTTCCGGTCTGCTTCTCCTATCATTCTTTTGTATACACACCCATTTCATTTGCTTCTCCTTCATTTCACTCTCTCTCTCCTTCATTTGTTCCTTCTCTTTTGTTCTCTCAATCATTTTTTTTTCTCCCCCACAAGCTCTATCCTGCTTTCTCTCACACTAATTGTGTTGTGAAACACCTTTGCTGTGTGTTTCGGGGCCCGAGTCCATCAGGGCCAGTGTGTGTGCGAGTGCGCGTTTGATGTGTAGTGCTGTCCGCACTGCTCTGTATGCTGGTGAGAAGGGGATCATTATGTGTGCTTGTATTCGAGTCGTTTTTATTTAAGATGCCAGACAATGGACTGGTGATTGAAGAAAACAGCAGGCTGACAATGAGTCTCTGTGTCTGATAATGCAGCACCATCCTGCCGGGCAGCTTTAGGAGGGCCCCGGCTCATTGTGGCTCCGAGGAGAAAGGGAGAGAGGGAGCGAGAACAAACCCGCTGCTTAGTAGGAGGAATATTTTGTCGTGGTATGTCATTATTTTGCAAATTTGTATTATCTCATCATGTTGTCTTCATTGTAATTGCGGCTAATTAGAGGGCTAGTTAGAGGCCGGGCTTTGAGGCTAGCTTTAGCGTGAAAGAAGCCCGCCGATTAGCACTCTCCACCGGAGGAAGCACAGAAAGGGGAGATTAATCTGGTTACCTTGACGACACTCGCTTCCATCTGCGAGGAACAATGTGGTTTTGTTTCTTTGGATCAGTTCGGATCAACAGAACGTGGTGCTCTTGCGTTAACAATGCCCAATTCTGTCTAACCTTCTCTGTTGCCCTCCTATTTTGGGCCCCCTTGCCATCCACTCCTTCTCTAAATCTTCATCCCCTCATATATTTACTACTCAGTTACTTGCTTCTTGATGTCCCTGTGATTTTTCAGACTCTGTGACTTTTAAAGTCTTTAAAGTGTGTGTATTAGGGATGGACATTGTGATTGTTTTTGTCTACTCGACGGATGCTCTAACTACTCAAGTACTATTACCCAACTATTTGACAAGTAAATAATTGACTTCTCTACAGGTAAATCACCTAATTACTCGACAACTTGACCGATAAAGCATCTCACCACTCGATAGGTATACATCATCTAACTACTTGCATACTCGACATGTAAATCCTCGGACTATTTGAGAACTTAACAGATAGATTATTCGACCTCTTGACAGGTAAATCATTTGACTACTGCCAAACTCGACAGATATAAATCATCCAAATACTCAACAGTTAAACAATCCGACCACTTGACTGGTAAATTATTTGATTACTCGATCACTCGGCTGGTAAATCATCTGATGACTCGGGTACTCAGCACATACTACTACTTGAGTATTTAGTGTACATATGCACATTAAAAATAATTTTGTCTATACTGTATGCATATACAGTATGTTTGACTGATCTGATCATTGCTGCTATGATTGAGTACTCTGGTACATCCGTCCATCCTTAGTTGCGTGTTGATTGAAAGGCAGGAGAATGTGTGCTGTGACAGGCCGAGGTTACCAGAGGTTGTGACCTTGTCACTTCAAGCCTGAAGATTTTTCCCAAATCCTCCTCTGGGCTGAAAAGCACTTAATGAAATGATACACCCGCCTGACTGTAGACCCAGCTAGGGACACCCCTCCAAACACTAACCGCAGAGTCAGTGAGCTGTGAGCTTGTACAGTGGAAGGGAGAAGGTTTTTAACAGTAAAAAAAAAAAAAAAAAAAATTTTGTTTTCTTTGTGATTGGGAAGAAAAGAGAGATGGAAAAAGAGGAAGAAAATAAGCCTCTCATATCACATGTAAGTGTTCATTGTGATGAGCAGTTAGAGTTGGAGCACAAAACGCTGTCTCTCCATCTGGTGTTCACTTTGCACTCTGAACAGAGAGAGAGAGAGACAATTGAAAGAATGCCAGTGACATCTGCTCCCATGGGCACCACAATGGAGATCCATAGAGATCATACTCACACAGCCCTCACTTACAAAGACACCACTGTACGTGTGTGTGTGTGTGTGTGTGTGTGTGTGTGTGTGTGTGTGTGTGTGTGTGTGTGTGTGTGTGTGTGTGTGTGTGTGTGTGTGTGTGTGTGTGTGTGTGTGTGTGTGTGTGTGTGTGTGTGTGTGTGTGTGTGTGTGCGTGTGAGTGTGTTCACAATCCATGTGATCTGGGACTTTACAGCATCTTGACAAAGCCATGCCCATTGTACCCTCCAAAGATGGAACTCTTCAAACTTCTGTTCTCTATTCTAATTTAGAGAAATGTAGCAAAATACATTTATTTATTTGTGTTTGGATATTGTTGACAGTCTGTTGGTCTGACAACTTTATGCCATTGATAAAAACATGTGTTTCTAAATGAGTGAAGGCAGGCATAATGTACAATCAGCCTGTTGTTATTGCAAAAATAAACCCAGACAGGATGATCAAGCTTCTTTTTTGACCAGGTGACTGTACATTATTCTAAAGTAAAGATCATTGTAACCCAGTAGTAATGACTCAAGTATTACCAAATCCTTCATAAAGAGTTGACACTTGACTTGAGTCATTACTAGTTGGTCGCCATGATCTTCAATTTTACTAATATACATTTTTAGTAATTCCTTTAGAAGGAAGTAGTAACACTTGCATCATTAGTCGGTTACCATGATCTTCATTTTAGAATACTGATCCAATTCCAGCAATTCCTTCTGAAGGATTTGGTAATACTCAAGTCATTACTAGTAGGTTATAAAGATCTTTGCTTAGAATTAATTATACATTGTGCATTACTCTCATTAATTATAAACCGGGATATAGTAGTTCTTAGTAGTCCTCTGGGAGGTATGAAAAAAATAGTAGTTACTGATTAGCTAATAGTGAACTACCTCATTCAACTGAGCGCTGTTACTTAATTCGTTAATCAGAGTTTATTGTTAGTTACTGTAATAGTAGTAATTAGAATGTTAATATTGCGTTACTCATTTGTTTCTGTGTAGTTATTTAGATGACAGTATTCTAAAGTGTTCCCCAAAAAATATATTAAATATAAAACAGTTCTTTTAAATTGTAGTAACATTTCACAATGTTACTGTTATTTCTGTATTTTTGATCAGATAAGTGCAGTCTTGGTGAGCATAAGATACTTTTTTTTTTACTTTTATCTTACCAACCCCAAACTTTTGAATGATAGTTCATACAAAAATAATAAATGTTCATTACTTTTTACTTTGGACAATTTATAAATGTAACTGTTTTTGTAAATTCTTCCAGTTTCAACCTGAAGTACAACAAATGAGGGTAAGGCTAGTTCGTGTATGTGGGTTTGTTAGTGCGGGGGTGTGTTTTTGTGTGTTTCTGCATACTTTGAGGAAAATTTCCCCTGTTGTGTTTCATGTGCATTCAAAACGGAGTCTGACGATACGCTCGTAATTTTCGTAAGTCATCTCTCTCCAAATCGCTTCAAAGATTTGTGGAGTGCCAAAGATTTCCACCGTTTTTTTTCCCTCTGGCCAGTTCTGGCGCGGTGCAGCAAGGCGTGATGAACAAATAAACAACAAAACAAAAAAGGAGAAATGCAAAAAACAATATATGAACAGAAAGTGTTTTTTTAAGGACCTCTGTCGAGATGAACTTTCAGATGTGTCTCCAACTGCACACATCTGCTGCGTGTTGTACATCTGTTCTTCAGCCACTGAAAGCTGACAGGAAATATCCTCATTATTGAAGCATCGCTGATTATTCATATTCACTCAATCATTTGTTCACCCACCTGTTTATTCCTTCACTCCTTCACTCTCTCCAAAATAGATGCTTGATTTGAATGTAGAGTGTCTTGTGTCTTCACAGAGGAAATGAGGGTGTTTTGTGTAGAAAATTGCTGTGGTTTGAGTTTACATATGGAAGCCAACCGAAATGTTGGAATTTGGAGCCAAGATGGCTTTCACCATGCACTTGACCAGATAGAGCTGTGCGTGCGTGTGTGTTTTTGTGACTACACCTGATGATTATGCCTTGTTTTGGCAGGAGCAGTGGGGGCTATCGTGCCACGTCCTCTCTATGGTCTGCTTACCGTCATGGCAACCCAGCCATGGCCCCGCTCTCTTAATGGCAGCGTTTATGACATGATGTCACCTGTGTGAGCAAGCTATTGTTTGACTCCTGCCCACGTGGCATTTTCCTGCCAAACACATGGCCTCTCTGTTACATATACACTTAAAGGAAAAGAAAAAGAAATAGGAGCTGGACTGGCGTGTTTCACACTGCTTTAAATTCTACTGCTTGAGTCATGACTCCTTAATAACCTACGAACCTAAATCAATGCAAATTCTGTCTTTTTTTGCTTCTTTTTTTTTTTTTACTCGGCCTCATGTTGTTCCAAACATATATTATTTTGTTTAATAAGAATACTTAAGAATGTGCTGCCGGCTCTTTTCAGTACAATGAAAGTGAATAGGGACTGGCTCCAAAATGACAAAAAAATGAATAAATAAAATGAAGTGCTACACACCAAGTCTTCATACTGTAAGTCATTCGAGCCTTGTGTGAGAACCAGACTGATATTCACTGAAAATCTGAATATCTGACCTAGCTCTTACTGGCACGTTCATGATGATGTGGGAGGTATGGTGATAAAAGTCTTTTGAGTTGATTCTTTTCACTGATTCAGTTGATCCAGTTGACAACAGCTTAATGATTTGTTCACAGGTCGAACTGATCTGGTTGTTGAGTTCAACTCATTGATGCAGTGAGCCTGTCACAGCAGTTAACAGCAAAGTTAAAAGCTCAAGAGAAGATCAAATGACTTAAAATTCACACAAATCTATTGTGCAGTCTGACTTCCGAAGACTTGAAATATAGTAATTGAGTCTTATGGAGCAATTTTATCATACTTTCATGGTGCTTTGCGGCTTTTTGAGCTTGAAAGCTCCAGTACACGTTCTTTGTAATAGCTTGGAAAAGAGCAACCAGCATATTATTTAACATTTCAACACCTTTCATGTTCCACATTTGAAAGTCATAAAGGTTTGAAACAACATGATGGTAATGGAAAAATGACAAATTTAATTTTTGGGTGAACTAAAGTAGATTTTTTTTTTTTTTTTTCTAATAATACTTTGTCACTTGCATATCATGGCACTTAATAGAACAGACTTGTATCCTAATGAAACAATCAAAAGTGTGTGTAATTATGAACAGGGTGTCCGTGGAGATCAGAGAACAGATGGGAATTAGTCATTGTTGAATATCAAAGAGTGCATGGTATCGGAAGCAGATCCTACAATGACAGGGAAGTGACATGGGAGAGAGATAAAGAATGAAAAATACAAGCAGTATAAAAGATGCAGAAGAAACGGAGTGAACCCTTACCCTCAGAGACCCGTACCTAGGTATAGATGCTAATGAGATGCTTTTTTGGAAGGGGGAGGTGGGGGTTAAGGGTGATGGGGAGTATATCAGGGTATTGTCTACCCCAAACACACACAGACACACACACGGTCCCCTCCCCTCCTCGTGCCATGCAGTCTGCTTGGCGATGCCCTCTGTGCCATCTGTAGCCTGTGCCCTGTGTGCGTGCCCCTCCCCCGCCCTCTGCACTGTGCTGGGTGGGCTTAACCATCTGTGTGCCAGAGGGGGATCACAGGAAATGGACATAACACACAAACGTACACAAGCACATAATACATCCACTCTCTGCATGTATGAGCCCTATCTATACCACCATAATCGTATTTCCTATATATGAGTAGATATTTTAAGTTAAAGTTTATACTTTATAAGGTCAAATGTATTTGACCAAAATAGGGGTCAGGCCAATTAATTGGCTAATACTTGGGACTTTTATCATCTCAATGGTGATAATTAAATTCTATAACTAAATTGTATTTTTTCAATATTTAATTATACAACATTTTATTTATTTATTTATTATTTATTTATTTATTTATTATTTTGCCTTGGGCATTTGTTCGTTATATTCTTTAATTATTTGCGTACCAAATGCTACAATTATAATTTAATTAACTTTTTATATTATATAAATATTTATTTAGTACATTATTTTATTTTATATTATATTTTGTTTATTTAATATTAAATAATAAAAAAAATTATTTTATTTTAATTTTTTTTATTGTCAGAGACATTTGTTTGCTATACTCTTAATTGGCCAGTCTTTTAACATATCTATTGTTTGTGTGTACCTACTTTACCATGTTTTGGGGATACATCTGTTCACAAAAGTGAGATAAACCTGCCAAAATATCCCAAAACCTCCTTTAAGTGTGTGTGTGTATATATATATGTATATGTATATATATATATATATATATATACAGTGGGGGAAATAAGTATTTGACCCCTTGCTGATTTTGCAGGTTTGCCCACTTACAAAGAATGCAACGATCTATAATTTTAATCATATGTACATTCTAACAGTGAAAGACAGAATCCCAAAGAAAATTCCAGAAAATCACATCATATGAATTTATTTAAATTGATAACCATCTGATGAGGAAAAACAAGTATTTGACCCCCTGGACAAACAGCATGTTAATATTTTGTAGAAAAGCCCTTATTGGCCAGCACAGATGTCAAACGCTTTTTATAGTTGGTGACAAGGTTTGTGCACATTTCGGCAGGGATGTTGGCCCACTCCTCCCTGCAGACAGCCTCCAAATCTTTCAGGTTCCGAGGTTGTCGCCTGGCAACTCAAATTTTAAGCTCCCTCCAAAGATTTTCAATTGGATTCAGGTCTGGAGACTGGCTAGGCCACTCCAGAACCTTGATGTGCTTCTTCAGCCACTCTTTTGTTGCTTTGGCGGTGTGCTTAGGGTCGTTGTCGTGCTGAAACACCCATCCTCGACCCATCTTCAGCTCTCTCACTGAGGGAAGGAGATGTTGGTCCAGAATTCCACGATACATGGCCCCGTCCATCCTCCCCTCAATACGATGGAGTTGTCCCGTCCCCTTGGCTGAAAAGCACCCCCAAAGCATGATGTTGCCACCACCATGCTTGACGGTGGGGATGGTGTTCTTTGGGTTGTACTCGGTGTTCTTTGCCCTCCAAACACGACGAGTTGAGTTGAGGCCAAAAAGTTCTATTTTGGTCTCATCTGACCACATCACCTTCTTCCAGGCCTCTTCTGAGTCGTCCAGGTGGTGAATGGCGAACTTCATGCGGGCCTGTACATGTTTCTTCTTGAGCAGGGGGACCTTGCGTGCGCTGCAGGATTTCAATCCATGACGGCGTAGTGTGTTACCAACCGTTTCTTTTGTAACTGTGGTCCCAGCTGCCTTCAGTTGATTCATCAGTTCCCCCCTTGTGGTTTTGGGATGATTCCTCACCGTTCGCATGATCAGGGACACCCCACGAGGCGAGATCTTGTGTGGAGGCCCAGACCGAGGGAGGTTGGCGGTGGTGTGGTGCTTCTTCCATTTCCTGATAACTGCACCTACAGTTGATCTTTTCTCTCCAAGTTGCTTTCCGATTCTCTTGTAGCCCATCCCAGCCTTATGCAGATCAACAATCTTGTCCCTGATGTTCGTAGAAAGCTCTTTGGTCTTGCCCATGGTGGTGATGTTGGATGCTGGTTGTTTGGGTGTTGACAGGTGTCATTTATACAGGTAACGAGGTGAGGCAGGTGTATTTGATGTAGATAATTGGTTGGGATTGGGGCTGTGTCTTAAAGAAAGACTAACTGGCTTGTAGGAGCCAGAATACTTGCTGTTTGGTAGGGGGTCATATACTTGTTTTTCCTTATCAGATGGTTATCAATTTTTATAAATTCATATGATGTGATTTTCTGGAATTTTCTTTGGGATTCTGTCTTTCACTGTTAGAATGTACATATTATTAAAATTATAGATCGTTGCATTCTTTGTAAGTGGGCAAACCTGCAAAATCAGCAAGGGGTCAAATACTTATTTCCCCCACTGTATATATATATATATATATATATTATATTATATTATATATATAAAGTATAAGTGTTAATAAAGTATAATGAAATTTTTTTTTTGTTGTTTTGTAAATATGTAAAAATATAGAAAGTTTTCTGTTAGGTGTGGGTTAGGGTAAGGTTACAGTATTCAAAACTAGCTTTGCAATATCCTCATTTATATAGCCGTGTGGGTGTACAATTCTATTATGTTGTGCCATGATGAACGTACTTTGAAAGAGATTAACTCTTCAATAGTTACTCCGCTAACACACATAATCAATATTTCACTGGCTCAAGGAAGGTTTCCTAATTCATGGAAGCCTGCTGTCGTGGCCCCTATATTCAAAGGCGGTGACCCTCTACTGACTTCCAACTACAGGCCCATCAGTGTTGTACCTATAGTATCGAAAATATCTGAAAAACTGATTAACAAACAAATCCTTGACTATCTCAACAATAGCTCCTTTCCACTGCACCCAATGCAGTTTGGATTCAGGGCTAATTAATCGACAGAAACAGCTACATGTTACTTCATAGAAAAAGTCAAGGCATCACTGAATATAGGCGGGGTAGTAGGGGCGGTGTTCCTTGACTTAAAGAAAGCATTTGACACGGTTAATCATAACATCCTATTGTATAAATTACTGAATTTAAATTTTTCTTCAGAGTTGGTCAATCGTATCAAATCAATGTTGTTTGCAACTGAATGTTTCAAAAACAGTTTGTATGTTTCTTTCCAAAGGCTCCCACATAGACGCAGAACAAGACATTTCCATTTCAGGACACAGATTAAAAGTTGTCTCAGAATACAAGTATTTAGGACTGCACTTCTTGCCTTCAAAACCGACATAAAGAAGGTCTGTAATAAAGTAAAGTTCAGTTTGGCTAATTTCAGGTATATCAGAAACCTCCAACTGAGGCAGCTAAGGTATATTTCCACTCATTGGTTCTCTCCCACATTACCTACTGTTTGATAAGTTGGTCTAACGCACACTCTACGGCCTTAAAACCACTCAAATCATTATACAAACAAGCACTTAAAATTCTAGATAAAAAAGCCATTTCGTTACCATCATTGCCATATCCTAAAGAAGTATAAACTGCTTAGTTGGGAAAACCTCATAAAATACAGAAATGTCTGCTTAGTTTATAAGATCATGCACAGTTTATCTCCTCCTCCTTTGTTTGGCCTTATCAATTTTAAATTGAATGCAAACAGAGTTACAAGAGGTGCAACTAGGAGGGACTGCACAATTCCACAAAAAAATAAATGCATTCAGTCAGGCCGTCTTTTCATTCACAGCATCACATCAATGGAACTCAGTACCACCATTAATTAGAGTGTCCCCATCCTATTACCCATTTAAGATTAATGTTAAGAAATGGCTTATTGAAAATCAACACTGTCAACACCGACGCTGGTCCCATCCACCAACAATAACTGTATCACCTATTATCATCTAATTTTTTTATTATTATTTTTTGTTTTAGATTGTATCTGCTCATCTTGTTTACTCGATCATTTGTGATTTTAACACAGTCTAATTTTTTACTTTTTGTTTATTGTATAAATAATTGTATTGCATTATAACAGTTTACTATTTTAGGATGCCAAATAACATCTGGCAATGGGAATGCCGATGAAAACTAGCCTGTGGCTAACTCGGGTACACTTACATTTGTTCTGAATGTTGATCAGTGTACATTGTCCCTTTTTAAATAAACAAATAAAAATAAAAAAATTCAAATAAAATAAAAATACTGATCACATTCTAATCATTCCATTGTAAAAACATTGCCTCTTCTGTTTTTTTGTTTTCCTTTCTTTTCTTTTCTCCTCTCTATTCTTTTTTTCCACTTTCCTCCTTTGCATTCCCAGAACCCTCCCTGAGGAAGTTAGTGCTGGATGGCAGTATTTGAGGGTATTTGGCAATCTGGGAATGGGGAAAAGTCTTGGATGTTTGGCAGGTTTAAGTGTGTGTGTGTGTGTGTAGGAAGGATCTAGGATGTTTGGATGAGATTACATGGCACCATGTCTGACAGTTTGGCATGGTAAGTGTTGGCCGTATGTGTTTGTTAGGTAGTCTAGGAGATTTGCCGCTCTGAGGGTCAGCAGTGTCAGGTGTTTGGCTGAAAAGTTGAGGTGGTGTAGGGCTTTGAGCTTGTAGTCCTCAGGAGTTGACAGGACCGTGGTGGGCAGAGTGGAGTGTTTGGCGGCGAGAGCATGAGGGGTAGAATGGGTGTTCTGGCAGCGGGGTCCAGGATGGACGGGGACGCCCATGGCACAGAGAGGAAACATGGCTGGAGGATTATGCAGAAAGAGAGGGAGAGGAGTCTGGGCGGCAGAGGAAAAGCTGAGAGAGAGAGAGGATGTGCCTCCAGGTGAACAGGATTAAGAGAAAGATCTGTTTGCAGTTCCCCTCGGAACTCCTGCTGTCTCTCTCTGCCTTCTCGCTCTCCCTCAATGGCTTATCGGCTTCCTCAAAAGCAGTCATTGCAAACATTACAGTTCCCCAGAACAAACAGGAACGCCACCGCCGTACCTTAACTTTCTCTCCCCAGAGGAAAGAAAAATTACAAATGAGATCCCTTTGATATCGACATTGCTTTTCCTAGATGGCAGTAAAATGACACGGAGAGCAATTGAAATCTCCTGCTTCTCAGATTTGTATCCCGGGAGAAAGACTTTAGTCTCACATGTATGGTAGCTTGTTTTCACCTCAGAGTTTTTTTGTAAGAAATAAAGTTGCAATTATGAGAAATATAGTTTGTCAAGTCACTTTTATTTATATAGTGCTTCATACAATTGAAAAAGTTTCAAAGCAACTTCACAGTAATAAACGGGGAAAGAACAGAATCACTGATGCAAACATCAATTAAAAGCCCTATTCGGACGGTACTAGTTTTTCAGGGGGTCGTTAGAGAAATTTGTGTTTCGAAGACGTGCTTTGCTATCTTAGTCACGTCAGAATGTGCCAAGTATGTGTTTTTCTCACGCAACCTCTGTTAATATTCCAAATTACCATACTGTTTTTTGGCAAACTCAACGTTTCTCTGAGAAATCTAATCCCGTCCTAATGCGAATGTCTGTGATTGCTGATATTGTGTTATCCTAATGCTTCTCCTCGTGTGTTTTTGACCTAGCTGAGCTACCGTTTGCGGACCAATCTTCGGCTTGCTTTTATTTCGTTTCAATATGGATGGTATCCGATGATAATATAACACATGCAATTAATAAATGGAGCCAAATTGTGGAAACTGCGAAGACTGCCCATTTTAAAATCAGTGTCAGGAAAGAGTAAGATACTTGTGAAGTTTACTTAAATGTTTATTTTTTTATGATAAATTAAAATAATATAAACAAATAATTAATAAATTAAAATACATGACGCAGACACAGCACATAAAATTCTGTAACAGCCACGTCTAGAAAACACACACTCCCAGTTCTGTAATAAACACGGAGATGTTGGTCCCGTCCGAATCGGTACATGAAATCACAGGCGTCGAATGATAAGAATTGTAACTCAAACGTCGTTTAGAAAACTAGTCCCGTCCGAATAGGGCTAAATATGAGACAAATTCACAGAACTCTACAAAAGACAATACTGTCATTATTCAGCTCAAGTCAGTTCAATGTTGATTCAATTCAGTGTCTCTGTTGCAAAATTGGTCAATTTTGGTTGAAGTGATTCAGCTACAGTTGCAATTACAGGCTTCTGTACATGTTGTCTCCTCCTGAAGTTCCTGAGGAGATCTCAACAACATCTCTAAACTAAAACCCCTGAATTTTTGCTCCAGGTCGTTTCTCAGGTAGACACAATTGACTTTTTAAACAATAAACTCTATTTTCATCTTGCAGTAGAGCTTTGGTCTTCGCTTTATTCACCGTTAAAAGGCGATTGCGGTGGCAGCATCAGTAGAGGCGTGGAGGCAGGCGGAGGATGAGGAGGTGTTGTAGCTGCAGGCTGGAGATCTGAGAGCTTCTCGCAGATGGACTTTTAGAGGAGCTGCACAAAGCCACTGTGGAGAATCATCTCAATGCTGCTTTCTCCCTCCCTTGTTTTCCTTTCTCTTTCCTGCCTGTTCTGTGTCGACGCAGATCCGCAGGCACAGAAGTGCCGAAGCAGTTTAGAAGCATGTGCTCTTGAGTTTCCTGGAGAGAACTGCCAGGTATATTCTCTCGGCAAACTCTGTCACATGAAGAACTCGGGACTGACACTTAAATTTAGAAGTGTCTGGGCTTTTGGGAAGAGTTTGATGTACTTGGCATACTTTAATGCAAGGCTTTCTCCCCAGATCATTTAATAGGAACTAAGCTGTAAAAATGAGTCAGCAATGGGTTACACATAACTACCAAACACTTTGAAAATAACCCGACAAAATGCCCAGCAGTCTGGGTAAAAAAAATAACCCAGAAAATTTGACATTGTAGCCAGTTTATGAGGTATCAGGCTTGTGTAACCGAAGTACATCGGTTTAGCACTAATAAGCTTCATGTGTTTGTTTGGAAGAGAGAAAGAAATATGAATTTCCCCATTGTGTGTGTATGTTTCTCATGCTCACCAATGATGTATTTGACCAAAACGTTTTCTATTTGAATATATTTTAAAATGTAATTTATTTATGTGATGGCAAACCTGAGTTTTCAGCAGCCATTTCTCCAGTCTTCAGTGTCACATGATCCAACAGAAATGTGTCTAATATGCTGATTTGGTGCTCCAGAAACATTTCTAATTATCAATGTTGAAAACAGTTGTGCTGCTTAATATTTTTTGTGGAAACCATAATATATAGTTTTTCAGGATTCTTTGATGAATAGAAAGTTCATCTTTTGTGACATTAGAAATGTCTTTATTGTCAATTTAATGCATCCTTGCTAAATAAAAGTATTAATTTCTTTCAAAAAGAAAGTAGGTTGAGTCTAACACAGCAGTTTAGTGATAGGAAGAGTAGATGAACAGAGCAAGGTACGGATGAAGGTATTGAGAGAAAGGATGGATGGATGAGTTCCAGGGGGGCATTATCGTTCGTCATTATTTGAGCTCATGGAGTGCTCCATCGCGGCTCTAATGGCGCGAAGACACTTGGTGTTTCTTTCCTCTCTCCACTCTCTCTCTTTCATTCACACTATTCTTTCCCAAGCCTGGTACTGCAAAGTAGTTTAGTCTGTTAGAGCTTGTTTCAGCCTTGTTATGTGAAGTGAAACACAACAACTGTCTTGTGAGTATACCTGTAATCCAGTAGACTGGTTCTTGACTGTCGGTTCATGGTTGTAGTGGTGCGACGTCTTTGTTGTAATGCATTTTGTAGTACCTGAGTCATGTGAGGTTGTATGTCTCTTGTGAAATGTGAAAGTGAAAGTGAAATGAAGCATAATTTTGCCCTCCAGGTTGTGAATTTTCTTCCCCTACTGGGAGCTTCAAAAGACGCACATCTCACTGGACTTTCAGAGAGAGCAACTTTAATTAATAACATCAACATTATTATCTTCTGTAATGCTGAATAGATCAAAAAAGTGGCAGTAAAGACATTTATAATGTTACAAAAGTTTTATTTTTTCCAATAAAATCTGTTCTTTTGAATGTTCAACCATTTACAACATTGAAAATAATAAGAAATGATTCTTGAGCTCCAAATCAGCATATCAGAATGATTTCTGAAGGATCATGTGACTGAAGACCGGAGTCACGGCTGTTGAAAATTCAGGTTTGCCATAAGAGGAATAGCTACTACATTTTAAAATAGAAAACAGTTGTTTTAATTTGTAATAATAGTTCACAGTATTGCTGTTTTTATGAAATAAATGATTTGGTGAGCATAAGAGACTTCTTTCAAAATAAAAACGAAATAGACAGAATAAAACAGATGCATTGGGCAATTCCTCTACTTTTTTTTTTTTTTTTTTTTTTTGTTACAGAAAAAAATCTTACAGAATCTAAACTTTTCAATGGCAGTGTAAATAAAATTGAATATATATGATTTTTTTTGTGGACCCAAGGTGAAGAAAAAGGGATCGTTCACCCAACATTTGTTGTTGCTGTTTGTGTAACACGAATCTGTGCAGGTTTAAAACTGGTTGGCAGGTCATTCACGACTACAAACGGGCAATATAGACAGCCTAGTGGGTGAAACAGAGGAAAACCATTATTACAACCCCAGAGCGCTTTACAGACCAGTAAAAGTGTAAAACATGTAATAGCAGTTGTTGTGTATTTTGTGATATGTTGATATTTACCATTGTAAGATAACTGACAGCAGCAGAGCACAACAGACAGATTTTTCAGTGTGTGTGTAAAGCCGGTCTTCTGCTGAGGAGGGAAGATAAGGACTCTATCTTAATAGCTTCTCTCGTCTGCCACTCAGCCATCAGACAGAGATTTCCTCTCTCAGTCCAGATAAACACACTTCACAACCTTGTCACACGCCTCACACAAGCCAAAGAGAGAAAGAAAGGAAGAGAATGAGAGATGGGCAACCGTAGAGATCCAGAAAGGATTAAAATTAAAATGCTGTCATCATTAACTCTACCCTCATGTCATTTCAAACCTGCATGACTTTCTTCCTTCTGTGGAACACAAAAAGGAGAAATGTTTAGGAATGTGCTGCCCTCTCTTTTCTTTACAGTGAAAGTGAATGGGGACTGGAGTTTTCAAGCTCAAAAGAAAAGTTATCCATATGACAAGCCAACCAGTTGTGAATTTCACAGATTTGGCAGTTTTATTCAATGCTTTTCACTGGCTTCATTCTGTTAAAGTAGTAAAATCCAATTTGTGAATGAATCATTTAGACCGGATGAAGCAATTCATTAAAAGAACATTCTCAAAAGAACAATTAAGTGTGAATTGGGTGGATGCCAATATTTTTAGCAACTAAAGGTGTCATATGCCTTCAAAGACTTAAAACATTTTCAGACACATTGTATAAACAACTTTTATTGTGATTTTGTGTCCATTAACAACTCAGAGTGACCTGCACATTTCTCAAAATATCTTCTTTTGTTTTTCATCGAAGAAGTAAAGTCATATGGGTTTGGAACAAAATGAAGTAAATAATATGTGCAAAAATGTTTGATTTTGAACTACATTATTTTGATGTGTTTGATATTGTGAAGGATATAAATACTGTTGGGCTTTAGTAAGCTGAAGAACTTCCCTGATTTTGCCTCTTAGGGGGTAATAGCTGAATTCTAGCGGTGTGTGTCTGTAACGGTGTAAGGGAATTGTTTACTGCCTGTCTGTGTCAGACCCTCAGTACTCGGGGCCTCTAATGCAGCACAGCTGTGAGGGGGCTTGGACACTACACATCTGCTGAAGGGACCTATTGTGTGTTTTCATATGTGCGTTTTCTGGATGCATGTATTTGTGATAAAGACGGAGCACACATGCATGCGTTTCTTTACATTTGTAGCATTTTTTTTTCTTTCTTTGCATGTATGCAAATACCTGCGTGAGCATATGTGTGCTGTGCAGTATAATTCTCACATAAAAGCCTGTGGTTAGAAAAGTGAAGTTTGTAGATTTGTCGGAATTGAACGAATCAGCCCATCTGGAGAGTTTGAACCTTGAAAGCACCTGCCTTCTCCATTCACGCTCCTGTTCTCTTAAAAAGCCATTTTCATCAATAGCAGCTTTAAAAGTGGATGAAACTGTTTGGAACTGCTCTTTATTCCTGTTCTGATGGATTTTCTACTCTGTCTTTGTCTCACTGGCTGTTGTTGATGTTATTTCAACTCTTTTTTTTTTTTCATTTTCATCTATTTCTCCATCACCTTGCAGCCTTGACTCGAAAGATCGTTAAAATGTTTAACTACAGATAATTGCTACCTGAGAGAAGCTAATTAATTTGCCGCTTATGCTGGTGTGTGTGTGTGTGCATTTTATTCACTGCGTTCTTTTACCTTTGAAACATCTCTACAGTATCCTGTCTTCTGTCACCACTTTGTATTAGTGCTTTCTAAATCAAGCATGACTAGTACTATTGCTCATATTTGGAGTTAGGAATTGAAACAAACCCTTGTACCCTAGTATTAAAATTTGCCAATATTGTCCGGCACAGTTTGTCCTACAGACATATTTGAAATTGTGTGACTTATTGACTAGAATTGTGCTGTTTCTAAACAATCAGACGATTTCTGCATGATTGGTGGATTTATTCCTACAGACTTACACTGAAGGAGGGATTGTGTGAAGACTTTCATAAACTTATGTGTGTTTGTGTGGATATACAGTATATACACACACAAAACCACTGGAGTTCTTTGTAGGGCCGTTCTGCAAGCATACAATTTTAGCAGGGTCAGGCTGGGTCGGTGTGTGCCTTGAACATTGTCATGCTGCTAACAATTTCCTCAGTGATCAACAGGAAAATGCACAAATAATGTTACCACAATGCCCTAACAACATTATTTCTGTGTGTGCTGGAGAGGCCAGGGCACAGTGCTATTCTAAGTTCACTAACTTGCTCAATAAATTGGATTATCTACCAAACATTACATGATTTTTTTTTCATGCTTATCATAAATTAAATGCCAATGCAAAGACAATTGTGTTGTAAATATTACCGTGACTTCAGGAGACGTAAAGGAAATAAGATGATTTGTGTGTGTATATGTGTATATATATATATATATATATACACACACTAATCTTATTTCCTGCATGTCTGTGTGTAACTTCACAGACGTACACTAAATGTGTCTGCAGTATGTACAGAAGGTTGACTGCAGTGTTTGTGAGGAGGTTGAGAAAAACTGACACTCTGTTTAAAGTTCACCGTTGAAGTCTTGCTGCTGTATTTCAATCTGTCAGACGTGCTTTCCTCCGTTTAGAAGAATAGTTCCTTCTCTCTCCCTCTGTCTAACTTTCTCTCTCACTCTCTCATTCTCTGTAATAAAGAGTAACAGGGGCAGTATGTTAGTTACACTGTGAAAACACAAAGCATCCAGCTCGCTTAAACTCAGATGTGTTTGTGTGTGGTTGACGTGCTTAAGCTCAGCATTGAGGGTGAATTCAGGATTAATGGGCAACTTTTTGCCATTCATCTCGATTTGCCAGAATTGAACCTAAAAAGGGTTTCACCTAGGTGAACCTAAAAATGGTTCACGCCGCCTTAATATTTTCTTATTTTATTTTAACATTTTTGTTTTGTTTTAAGGCAAAACAGCCCCAAAAAGTGAGGTAATTTTGCTAAACTTTGCAGACATCCTAAAATGGAAAAATGACTCAAAAATGTGTCAAATACATAAATATTTTTTATTCTAAAACTGAAAAATTTTCATTTTACACTTAGGGTAAGTGTAGAAATTCATATTGTTTTATAAAAAACAACAGAAGCCTATGATATTGTACAGCCCCGTTTAGATGAGCAAAGTATGTGCGTGTGCTTGTGTGTGTATGCGTTTGATCATAAGTGTGTGCATTTGATCAGAAGCACAACAGAGGGACACTGTGGCTGAAGGAAGGGGGCAGTGCTGCTGCGTGTGTGTGTGTGTGTGTGTGTATGTATGTGTGAGTGTGAAGCTGCGCTCCGCGCTACACCATGTCATGCTCTGGCCCTTTAAGAGGCGATCTAGCAGCTTAGAGCCATAGAAGAGGGGTGGAGAGTGAGTGAGTGAGTGTGTGAGAGAGAGAGAGAGGAGGGAGTGCGAGGTTCAGCGTGTGAGTGTGTGTGTGCAGCAGAGAGAAACAGAAACAGTCTTTGGTTTTGCGAGAGGTTAGAGGAGCACCAGGCAGCGTGTATGTGTGTGTGTGTTCTCGGAGGTCCCTGGGTGTTGGACGCGTATGTTGTCGTGGAAGGACTCCTGCATCTCAGACCCCTTGTTTCAGCATGCTTACTGAGCCTGAGCTTCCTCAGGAGTTTAACAGGTACGTTCACACTGACGCATGAGACATTCACTTTACCAAGCCGTGCCGGGAGGAGAGAGCGAGGGACAGGCTGATAAGCAGGAGAAAGTGTGTGTGTGTTAGTCTAACAAACAGGCTACTTTGTTTGTTTCTGTGGCATGTTTAGGGCTTGCTGTGTGTGAACGTGTCTGTGGTTTAGAAAAGAGAAGAAAGTTCAGCGTGACTGTGAGATGTTTGTTTTATAGACGCACTCAGTGAGCATGGAACGCTGGGACTGTCTTCTTCATATCCCACTTTGAAACTAAGTTGTAAATATCTCTAGTCTGGTCTAACAGGTTACGTGCTCTTTTGGCATGCTTGTACACTATATGTCTATCTTCCTCTATGTGTGTGTGTGTGTGTGTTAGATGGTGTTTGATAAGGATCGGTGATCTCCCGTCAGTGTTTCCCTGGCACACAACCTTTCTTTCTTGCTCATGTTGCATCTCTGAGTAACACGCTTGGCAACCAAAAGTCAGGGGAGGTTTTTGTACAGGTTCTTTTGTAAAACTTTCTTGCTTTGCAAAGACATGCAGTCTTTTTCCCATTTGTCCATGTTGTTTTAATCTCTGTTTTTGTTGTTTTATTGTGGCCAGATGTCTGCGTTGGCCTTCTGTTGTGGTGGTCCGAGGTGGGAAATGTTCTCACCCACTTTAATATGTCAACAAAAGTGGCTTTGCTGCCGAATAAAGAAGGTTTGACTTTAAAGCTCCATAGGGAAGATTATCCATAATACTCCGTTTTAATGCGAGCTTCACCCCCCAACACACTCACACACACACACACACTTTTTTTTATTGCATTAGAGCACTGCACTGTTTTACCAGATGAAACTAATCTTTTGTTCAGCGATAAACTCTGGGGTTTTATCCCTGAATTAAGAACACATTTATATGTCAGGAAAATGTGTTTTTAATAAATCATCACGCTCTCTCTGGGGGGAGGATGAGGAGGAGAGGGGGAAGAAAAAGATAACAACAACTATGAGGAATTAAACATTTAAAGGATTACATAGGAAAGCAGAATGTATAGTGATAAATGCAGGGATTACAATGACTTAGAAGAAAAGGATGGTTAAACTCTACTTTCCAGTAATGCTGGCTGTCAGTGGTTAAAGAGCATGAGACTGTGTGTGTCTCTGTGTGTGTGTGTGTCTGTGTGTGGACGGGAGCGAAAGCGCAGCATTTGTCCGTGTAGAGTAGAGTGTATGTGTGGCTGTGTGTGCGTGTGTCTCTTCTGTTCTGATGCTGACTGTTTCTAAAACACTGTAAGTCTTTTTTTATTTTCAATTTGTTCAGATAAAAAACTGATTTTATATGAGAAAATATTATGAGACCTAAAAAGGAGGAAATAATGATGTTTATGCTTATGTGATTTATCATTTTTGTTCGTATGTTGACATCCAAGAGCACGATTATGAATGCTTAAATTATTAAATTAAGATTAACCTAGATTTTATTTAGTTTTTAGAACACTAGTGCAATTTAAGATGGATGAGGTTTTCTAACAAAAAAAGTTTTAATAATACATTATATTAATATTTATTCATTAAGAATATTTCCTGTTTGGTATTGTTTATTTTATATATTTGACATCTAAAGATACAGGATTAAGTGTTTTAAGTTATTAAGTGCAAGTTATCTGTACTATAAATAAACTAATTCTATGAAATTTTGCTATATCTTAAATATATTAAAGAAATATTATATTAAAATATTATGATATAATAACTGTATTGTTGTTATTATTATTATTATTATTATTATTATTGGTGTGGTAGTTTGGGTGAGTTTAGTTTTCTTGGAGGAGCACAGAGGATATTCTATGGCCAAACTGTCACATTCCTCAAAGAGAGAGAGAAAGCGAGCGAGTGAGTGAGTGAGGGAGGGGGATAGGGGACTTTAACACTTCTCCATTTGTCTCCCTCCTTTAATGGATAGTTGTGTTACATGTCTCTCTCTCTCTCTCTCTCTCTCTCTCTCTCTCTCTCTCTCTCTCTCTCTCTCTCTCTCTCTCTCTCTCTCTCTCTCTCTCTCTCTCTCTCTCTCTCTCTCTGTCTGTCTCTGGGTCAGTCAATTCTTCCTGGTAAAGATACAGAGAAAACACTGTGGGTTGGTTCACCACTAAGCGTGTGTGATTGAACTTGCTGGTGACAAATGTGGCTGATGCACTTCAATTTTTTAATCATTCAAGTCAAAGATGAAACTGATTAAACCACCAGCCTGCCTTTACCTCTGTCACTTAAACACACATTATAGCAAGCAAGCTGCTTTGTAGAATACGCAAAGTGTGGCATTATGTAGTTGAAGAAAAAAAAATTGAGGTCCCCATGAGGAAACAAGCTTGTAAATCATACAGAATGAGTTTTTTTGAAAAGGTAAAAATGCATAAAGTTTTCTGTGATGGGTAGGTTTAGAGGTATAGTAAGTGTAAGGGAATCGAATATGCAGTTTGTACAGTATAAAAACCATCACGAATGGAGAGTCCTTACAAAGATAGTAAACCAGACGCGTGTGTGTGTGTGTGTTCTGTCTGATTGATGGAGGTTCTGGATCTTCTCTCTGGGTCATTCATTGCAGACTGGCTCCATTGTGTAGTCCGTGTTATGAGCTCTCGCAGCGGCTTGATAACCGTGTCTCCATGAAAAAAAAGGAGGATCAGCATAGAAGAATGCTGAAGTGTTTCCTCCTCCCCCCTTCAGAAGTCTTCCCAGACCTCCCCTGTGCGATCAGCTGACAGTCGAGACATCCTCTGAGATAGAGGGGAACTGAGTTTTGCCATTTAGGTTAAAGTCTTATTTATCAAGACCGAGAGGATAATAACACAGAAACCGTATGACAACAAGGTCAGAGGTGAGGGCCCAAACAATTGCATCATTGGAAGGATAATAAACATCAATGGACTGCTTAGCTAAATGCTTTCGTTTGTATCCGTTCCTTCAAGCTGTATAATAACAGCTTTGTACATGCAAGTACGTTTGTTGCGTACATCTTTTAGACATAGTTTGTTGTTGTACAGGCCTATATGAATGTAAGTTGTAAATTGTACCAGCACGTTTTCACAGCAGCCGGGGCTTCTGGGAGCAAAACACGATGGATAATCATTTGACGGGGACATCATATTCACAAACCCTCACTCACTCTAAAAGAAGGCAAGCAGAGGCTGAGAAAGTTTTCATAGAAGTTTCAAGTGTTTGTGTGGTGTGTGTGTTGCGTGTGTGTGTGTGTGTGTGTGAAATATGTAAAATGTCAGTGAAAACATGAGTCAGTCCAGAGAAATAAATAATTAGAGATGAGAGATGACAGGAAACTATGCAGACAGATGAAGCGATGACTAAAATACTGGCAACCCCCCCCCCCCCTCCCTGTATATGTGTGTTGATGCAGCAGTTGCCTTGGCGCTGTGGGCACGACGCTCTGGTGCCTTGTGTCCACCCAGCGGCAAACGCTCACCATTGCTTATTGTGCGTTTGTGCGTGCAAACGGGTTGTTTTTGCTTTGCTCATATGACTTTTGATTGTGTGTGTGTGTGAATTCACCTCCATGCCTAAACAGTAATGGCTGACAGTGACATTAGGCTCTGTGTTCTTGCCTTTTGTGGCGATGCTGGACAGGAAATTGGGGTGGCCCTGCAGCCTTCGCGTCAGAGGGGGAAACAGAGGCAGCTTTGTGTTTTCCCTGAGTACGTGTGTGAATAATGTGTGTGTATGTACAGACACGTACGTATTTGTGAAATGATTATTTAGTGACTTTAAGGGGGGACCAAATCTTTGTTAGCGCATTTAGCTAGCTATCGGCTATCTTAAAGACATTGTAAACCAAAAAAAAAAGTTTTTTTGTGATAGATTTGTGATGCTTAAATCTCTAATAAAGTAATGAGATATTTTTTTGGTTAAAGTACCATCTAGTACAGATCCTATTAGTATATTTTTGTCAGATTTTACTTCAGGTGAATGTGTCTTTTTACCACTTTAGTGTTACTGAGATCGAACGTCGTTAAAAGTATATGCACTTCTTTGTCATATTTTTTCAAGCATTGATGAGTGGAAACGTGATCTTTAGATGATGTTCTGGAAAATTAACCCGCAGAAAATCCAAGTGCCCTCACAGCAGTGGCGAACACTGTGATTAGTGATTACAACATGAATGATGAAGAGCCCTCAAAAGTTTGCACTACGGATGAATTTACTTCAGCGGAGTCGCTCTCTCTTGACTCGCTCTTCGCTTCCTCCCTGCTGCCGGCCGCTACATTCCCACAGAGAGAAAAATTGAGAGAGCTATAAATAGCTGTAAAGTAATATACTTAAAAGACTGTTCAAAACAGAGAGAGTTGGGCACAAATGGTTGATTGTGCAAAGGGGGACGTCCTGACGGGACTATCTGCGACTTATCGTCCTGGGAGCAGAAGATAAAGAGTAAAAAAGGGATGAGCACATCTCCTAATGTCTGAGTGGATTGTGAGGTATTCTCAGTTTCCTACCGAAGGCATTGCTGTTGTTATCTGTGCTGAACGGGGTGATTGTCTGAACTTTTGGACACACTTCGTTTCATTCCCACAGTCTGATAACAAAGAAGAGCTGACCTTCCTAACGAAATAGTTATATTACACAGGAATTTACCTTCACCCGGTGTAATGATGTTTTTTTTTATAAATTTCTTTTTAAAAGAGAGTATAATGCCTCATTAAAAAAGAAATATTGGCAGTGTTTGTTGATTTACTTGGAAGATATAAATGCCCCCTAAATCTGACAAAAACTTCCTTGGGGAATGCCCAGGAATGTCCTCAAATATAAAAGTAAAACATTTAATTAATATTTAGTAATAAATGATTCTCAAAATGTTTATTAATAAATAAATGTATGTAAATAAATAAAATATATTTTAAGATAAATCAAATGCTATTCATATGCAAAGTTTTGCTTAAAGGCTTCAGTTATTAGGTCAAATAATCCTTTATTATTCGCATTATATAAAAACAACAGTAGGTGTCTATCATGACTTTTTCAACCATTCTCTGATATCGGAATGCTTTTTATCGTAGGCATGCATGCGACATCCGCAAAGCATCATCGTGCAAGTTTTTCTGTGGGCCACGCACATCCAAGTGTGTGCGTATGTGACACGTTTAGCCTCTAAATTATGTCCTGTCATTAGAGGCACTTCTGGAGTGTTAACCACTGCTGATGGTGATTAGGTAAAGCTCCTAGATTCAGTATTTAAAGTGCAGCTCCACTCCGCTGTTTAATGGACCCTGTATTTTGGACGATTAACGTCTGCGGAGAAATGTACATGTGATATGAGAGGGACTTAGGAAAGCGCTCAATCTGTGTCTAAGCTCATAGGGAAAGTGTGCCTTTAATCTGGGTTTAACGTACGCAGCCGGCGGGAGGGGGTCGAGTGCCACACCGGTGGGGCGGCCATTAGCTTTTAACAATTAGCCATCAAAGTTAGCCTCTAAACCTACAGTTCAATTGCGATGGGACTGGGTGCGAATGCTAAAGTTCATGAGATATGAAAAAGTGATGGCATTTTCTTTGATAATACACCCCGAACTGAATAATACTAATGTTTGGAGATTATACTGACATCATTTGTGTTTCTACATATGTGTTTAGTCACCTCACCCGTATCAGCACGTTCGGCTTTGATATTCAAGGCTATTTATGAATAACATAGTTCTTAGCCTTGTGAAAATGAATGGCAATAAAGTTATTAATCCACCAGATAATGAGCGAAGACTGCTGTTAAAGTTTACAATGCAAATTAAGCAGACACGACTAGCCTGCAAGGAAGCTTCAGAGACTGTTCTTTGTGCGTGTGTTGTGTTAGCAAGTGTGTGTGTGTCAGCGGACAGGCTCTGTGTGTTTGGCAGGCTGGCCTTTATTGGAACCACAGAAGGATGGAGTGAAATTATGCTAATGGTTGCTAATTATGACCTTGGAGACCAGCTTTTCTGCCAATTTATCTGCTTAATAAAACCCTCTCTTTTTTAATCCCAACATCTCGACAAGCTTTAAATGTTTCATGTAGACTCTCCACCATGACAGGTCTGCCAACTTTAAATGAAATAGTGGCTATAACCTGCTCACCCGGGGAGCAGAATTGTATAGTAATTATACTTCAAAGGCTCGCAGGAAAATAGACATTTTATTGCACAAGAGGAGCTGTGAAAAGCTTCTGTCAGTGGGCCGGCAAGGAAGTACGGAAGAGAGAGGCAAAAGGAAAGACGTGCACGAGACGTGGAAGAGCGCAAAAGAGATGCAGACGTGTCCAAAGTAGCGCACGGATAGGAAACAGCTGGGAATTAGTTGAAAATAAATGTTGAAGCTATTTTATAACACTCACCTGAGTATTTATGCAAGGAATATTGCACTGAGAATGGGAAAATATAAGAATTTCTGGTTCTGAAACAGATTCCACTAAATGATTCCGGTTCCATTAACATTTTTAAGGAAGTATTTTTTAATCTTTTAAAAAATTATATACTGAACACAAATTGCTTCTTTTTTTTTAAACACATTTTAATATTCTTCTTTTAAGTAAAGTATTTTTTACAACAAATCACTGATGTGTTCCTACTAGCTTTCCAGCTACTCATTACGCTAATTTACTGTAAGTCTCACAAGCCTTAACTAAACAGTTAGTAAAACAACAGTTCTCGGTTCGAGTTGGATGTGACAAGCAATTTGCTGGTTCTAATAACAACCGTTTCTCGATTGCCTACGTTTAGATGAGGGTCGTGTGTGTGTGTCTTTGTTGGTCCTGATGTGTGTATTGGGGGTTGGTGTGTTAGAGAGCGGCACAGAGGTGTGTGTGTCAGAGTGAAACAAAAGGGCCCAGTGTGTGTGAGTGTCTGGAGGTAGAGTAAACAGAGTGCTGGTGGAGGGGCAGACAGGCCGTGCGGCTCTGACGGCCCAACTGCAGTTTATACAGCTGCACTGACTGCTTTTACTGCCCCAGTGTGAACCAGCATACAGCCAACGTACCCCACACACACACACGTTCACATTCATACAGCCAAATTAACACCGATATAGTCTCTAGTCTCACATTCGTACATATAATACACCTGTGTTACAGAATTTGTTATGACAGAGCAGTTGCTGTCAGACTCTGCATCAAAGGGTATCATTTAAATCTCACCTGTACAGTCAAGACTGTCTTGAGCACATCTTCATCGTTTTCATAGCTGCCAGTCTTAGGTTTGATTGAGGTGAGTAGTTTTCTATCCCGTCCAGACAGTTAGAAACATTATATGGTGTTTGTCTTTACAGCTAATCTAAACCAAATAAGCAGTAAATGAGAGAAAGAGAAACCTTAGCAGCGCCCAGGAGCTCCGCCAGATGTGGCGTCTGAGTCAGACCAGGTCTATGAGAATACCATTCAGTTTCAGCACACGCAAACTGGACCGTACTGAGACTGTGGATGCTAGTTTATGAAGGATATTGGAGCGAAAAAAGTAACTCCATTGTGTACGTATGTGAGTTTCAGTTTCCACCTCAGAGCATAAAATAAAATGAGTAATTATGAGATAGTGTAATATAAGAAATATATAAAAGTGAGCTATAAATAAGAAATGTATAAAAGTGAGCTATAAAGTCAGTTATAAAATCAAGTTTATGAGATATAGTCACATTGTGAAAAAAGGTTACAATTGTGAGAAATAAGGTCACAGTTATGAGAAATAAATAATTATGAGATCTTATGAAGTTATGAGTCATAAAATTACGAGTCATGGTTGCAATTGTGAGAGAAACAAAGAATAGAATTGTGATATATAAAGTTGCACTTATGTGCAGTAGTCGAAATTGTGAGATGTAAGGACACATTGTAAAAAATATAGTTGCAATGAAAAATAAAATTACAGTTGTGAGGTATATCATAATTATGAAAAAAGTCACAATTATGAGGAATAGTGACAATTGTGAGAGATAACGTTGCAATTATGGGAAGTGTGTGTGTGTATATATATATATATATATATATATATATATATGAATGAAAAGAAAAGGGCTTCCATAACTTTGCTTATAAAACAGCTTATGGAGAAAAGCAAAGTTACTACGACACTGCCGTCAAATAAAATTTGTTTGCCAATTCTTTTAGTTGCAGACTACAAGGCAAGCCAAATAAAAGTACTTCTCTCCATCTCCCTTTATCCTTGTCTGTCCTTTTCTTTTAAAAGAGTGGTACTTATTCCCCAGGGCCATAGTAACACTAGCTCCAAGGCTGAGAAGCGCGTCTATGTAAGCACTTAGGCAATGCCGTAAGCCAGATGAAATCTTATTACGAGAGCATATTCATTTTTCCTCACCATGCATTGTGGGAGAGAGAGTTCATTTAATAAATGCTTTTTCTTCCTGACGGTATCAGAGGAACACAGACCGTCATCAAGGCCTATTTTCTCTGGCATTGTCAACACCATATACACTGTCATTAACATCTACTGTGGCACACACGCTCACGCACACAACATTGTCTGTCTGTGTTCTTGGCTAACGTGATATTTGATGTGCGCTGGGCTGGCTGCACTTTTCTTTAATGGGCCGCTCGAGTCTTTACATCAAACAGGCTAGCTAAACACATTGTGTGCGCCGCTGCTACAGTAAATGGCTCTGTGATAGTGTAGGTGGGACGTGTCTTTGATGGAGGGATGGATGTGGACAAAGCTATGGCGTTGATGGCTGTCATTATGCGAGTAGTGTGTGTGTCAGGTGTGTGTGCGTGAAATGCTCCCGTATATGTCACTCACAATTAAACAACAGCCACGTCTCTGTCTCTGCCATGTCTTTCCTGAATGCCTCAGTCACTTTTCCTTTCTCATTTTTCCAGGATGTCTTCCAAGCGACCAGCCTCTCCATATGGGGGAACAGATGGAGAGGTAGTCATGGCGACAAGCAGACAGCGATTGGAGGATGAAGAGGTTGACGGACATGCTGTCATTCACTTGCCCCTGAGTTCGTACTGCAGCAAAGTGTCCCCGCGATCTCCTCGACTACTCGACAGCCCCCCAACACTACACGCGAACATGGTGAGTCGCCCCCCAGGAGGCGTCTATACGCTCAAACCCCTCTCATACGATTGGATGAAGACGCTATTAGCCCCTCCCAGTTGATTAATATGCATTTGATTGACTCCATCCCTTACAACTTGTCTCAGGATGAATCCCTCCCATTGTCTCTTGCTCACACTTTTGGTGTGGAAATGCCCGTCACGCTCCAATGATGTCATAGGCAGCAAGACAAGTCGTCTTTTTGAATGTGGCCAAAATGAATCAAATGCTTGACTGTTCATCTGTTATTGCGGAGTGTGAGTTCATGATGGGTCAGTGTAGTCATGGAGGTTATAGACTGTATGACATTCATGTGCTGTTTGTTTAAAGCCATAAGATGACAAATAAGCAAGGTGGACCCTGTAACCCAGATCGCACGTCCTCACGTTAACACGCACATGAGCTGTAGTATCTCTTCTGTGACCTTTTCCCCCGACTCCACTATCTCTCTCTCTCTCTCTCTCTCTCTCTTGATAAACTTGTGTCGCCACCGGCTTTGGGAATCAATTTGGCTGTAAAACAATGAATCAGTACTTAAGGAACTTAACAGTAAGCTAATTCTGCAATTAACTGTGATTACAGGGCACGCTGGACTCTGGTTTATTGTGAGAAACGGTTCCAAAACTGCAAAGTCCTCTAGCTTTCTCACTCAAGCGTTTCCTTCGTTCTCACTTTACACACTCGACTGCCAGCGCAGTGTGTGCTTTTTATGACTGTCAGTTCTCTCACTTAAAGTCGCTTGCAGTAAAACTACTACTGAGGGGAAATCGTACCGTTTAGGGGTACAACACTACACCTGTGACCCTAATCCATTAAAGGGGAGTCCATACAATTGATTGTTATTCTTTTTAGCCTAATCGTAATGTGAATAATTATCAGTATCAGCTGCAGTGCAGTAGTTGTAATTGTTGTTTTATCTGAAAGACTAGACTGCTGTATCTGTCTCTCGCGCTGACATGACAGACGTGGCATGAAAAAGCAGGCACACTGTATTTGATGTGGATTAATAAAGCGTATCCGTCTCAAGCACGGGTGGATTTTGGGGAAAGCAGGCTGGCATGTGTGAGACATTAAGTTTCCCTGAGCCGATCCACGCTGACTGGCAGAAGTGTTGAGTGAGAGAGAGATTTACACGAGTGGGGACTCGGAGGGGCTTTGTCACGGCAATTGTATAAAGTGATAGGGAAGTGTAAATCGACTCGGCGAGTCCCTGGGTAGCGCGCAGCGGAAGATTACCGCTTTATCTTGTCATTGTAAATTAACACGGCAGCGGCGCACACGCGCTTCAGACTCCACTGACCTCTTCATCCTGAGAGAGAGAGAGAGAAGGAGGGAGGCGCGTGTTCGTGGCGATGGGGTCAGCGGGCTGAAGCGCGCGGTACCTGCTACAATAGAAGTTGGTGCGGCGGTGCGCGTCCATGGCAGTCTGTAAACTCCTGCCAGTTTTTTACAGGCGGAAAGTAGAAGGCTTTGAAACCTGAAAGGTGGAAAGAGCTTTACACGCGGGTGATAATAGCGAGGTGTTAATTACTCTCCCTTTTGTCCAGTTAATGATGAGAGGCATTAAGAGAAGACGTGTTTATATGTGTGTTTCACGCTAAGATTTGTACTTGGATGTGTCAAATACAACCTTTCAATGTCAAAAACAACAAAATACTCATCAGCCTGGACTCTTCTTAAAAATTACTTTTTTTTAAATGTACTTTTTTATAAAGTAAATCAATTAATCCTTTGTTTTCCAAAACATCATTAAAAGCTAATTTAATTTGTTTTTATACTTCTAACTTTTATATTTTTTTATATATTTTATTTAATATGTTATGTATGTATGTGTGTATGTATGTGTGTATGTATATATAGGCCTATATATATATATATATATATATATATATATATATATATATATATATATATACACTTATTATAATCAGATAAATTATATGAATTAGTAAAATTGAACTAGAGATGCATTTCTTGTATTTTTCATGTGTTTTTTTGGCAAACAAACAAAAACTACAAATCTGAGAATACATTAATTTTGAAGTTTCATACAAATCTATTAATTTAAGCCTTTTTATATGGCATAATCTCATGTAAATTCCCTACTACAGAAGGACAGGGACGAGACAATGTATGGTTTTTTTAAGCACTTGTAAGTCTTCATCCGCGTGCGTGTGTGTGTTCACGGCAGGATCAGGGCTGACAATAGCTCGGTTGAGCCAGGTTTAGAGGTGAGCGGATTGCACAAACACGGTAGAGATCAGCAACACAGGCTTAAGACAACAGACGAGGTGTCAGCACTGCAGGAGAGGAGAGATGTCCAACTCGAGCGTGTGTGTTTCAGCAGCGGGACTCTTGACAGTTTAACTGATAGCAAGCATAGAGGGTTAGTACCAGGGTTACTAGAGGGTTAGTAGCGCGTGGTAATCGCAAGCCAGAGAATCACACGGCCATGTATCGAGTTAGACTCATTAGCTAGACGCTACCTGTGTCTGTAAAATAACTGGATTTAAGTTAGCATATGGAAGCGTGCTTTATTTAGGGAGAGAGAACGAATGAGAGAAATGCTCTAAGGGAAACAGGTTGGAATCCTGCGGAGTACAGGAAGGACAAACATTTTTTTTTTTTTAAGATGGGAGAAAAGAGGTGGCATTTGGAGGAATGCTGGCATCTGTGTTGAAGGGAGAAGACGAGAGGAAAAAACTAGAGGGGGAAAGAAGGCATTTTGCTTTTTTGGCAGGAGTTGAAGTGTGTTTTAAATGTGCTTCTTTCACACACGAGCTTAAGAGGACAAAAGTTGTTTAATTCTGTCGCCATGCTGCCGTGGTTCAAGGATGAAGAGAGGGTCGTGGAGAGAGGCGCAGTTTCAGCCTTTCCACGAAGAATTGACATCTGCACAACTAAAAGCAGAACCGCCCACACCGCACAGAACGGCACATCAGAAATGCATATAAATACATATACTCACAAGCACAGAGCTTTGCACACTTATTCAATTGCGGCGTAAAATCAGACGCACACACGTAAGCAACGAGACGAAGGACAAAACGGGGAATTAACCTGAATATCAACCCTACAGTAGACCTGTTACTCAGTGTGCCTTATATTTAAAGATAGGGGAAAGAAAGCAACACATAAGCCATTAGCTCTTCTGCTTCTTTAAGAATGATGCTTCATCTGTCCGAGACTTAGTGTCACGGCCGAAGACTTTAAAAAGCGAAGGAATACAGTTTCCTCCGACGCCATATCACCTTCTATTCGAATTGTTTTCTAGACATCTCTGGAGAAAGACGCGAGCTGCGGTTTGAAGTATGCAGTGGATTAGATAGATTGGAAGTGACAGGTGTGACCGTGTTTTAAGATGCATGCCACACTAAAGCAGGCAGAGAGAAACGCCTGCCATTCTGCCACTCGCTCCCACTCTCTGCCTTTCTCGCTCTCGTCCTCCCCTCTTCTTTCCATCTTTCTTCTCTGTTAGTTCTTTAACAGCGAGTTGGCAGTTTTGTTTGCGAATGACGGGGTGATCTCGCACCGCTTTGGTCATTTATGACAACAGTCTCCTAATCACAGTTCAACTACCCTGACTGAAGCCGATGGGGAAGAGAGGGATGAAACGAAGGGGAGTGTCGGGAAAAACATGCAGGGTTTTTTGCAGACAGATTACGGAAATGGGAGGAAATCAGTATGCAAGCTGTCATATTTTCCGTGTATCATAAAAGCCTGTTAAGATCTTTTAAGCCTGCCAGTCATCAGTCTGTTTGTGAATGAGTATCATTGTGAAATGTCTCTCGGTATGCGTTCGTAGCGAGTGAAAGTGTTTCAGTTTAATTAGTTCTACAGTAATTATTATTATCATCATGATGATGATGGATTGTGACGAGTCAATCTGTGTGATTATATTCAGTATATCTGGATATATGGAGTGTTGACAACTGTATGTATCTGAATATGATGTTTGTTTATTTTTCTGTTATGTGCAAAAGAAAGTGGCTGATGTTATTAAAAATAAAGCATATAAATAGCTGATATTAATTAAGTGACAACATTTATTAATTTAATAACTTTATGAACATAATTAATAAATAAATTGAAGAAAAACATTGTTAAAAACCAGCATATTCATAAATTTCTAGTATTCGTGACTGAAATTAAATAAATAAATAAATAAATACTACTACTATTAAACGTATATCTATTGCTACTTTTTCCATGTTTTATAGTTTTTTTGATTAGATATAAATAAATACCAAATCAGATCATTTAAGTCTCTAAGTAAAACTGTATTTGCCACTGTTCTGTGTCTTCTGAAAGTCTTGTGTAATTCGTGTTGCATTAAGCTCTAGTAAATGAACCATCTGCTGCTCTCTGTTCACTCTCGGAGTTAATGATTAAAAACAGATGTCATTATTAAAATCTAAGCAGGTGATAGAACTTTATTCAATCCTCTGAACTTGAGTTTGGACTGACGATATTTCGCTTTGCATGACTGATGCAGGTGGCACGGAGGAGCTGATGTTGATTGTTGAGGTGTAAATCTGGTCACTGGATCCAAACACGTCAGTGGGATTATGCTATTGCCTGATTGGCTGAGGCTGCTGTCAGTCACACTGGTGGTAAGGTAGATAATAGATGAGGATTAACCAAAGATTAACCCTGATTAACGGACTTGGACTGTTGACCTTGGCTCCAAATACCTGACTTGTTTTGTAATTAAACTTTATAAAGGGGATCCGGAGCTGGGTGAAAATAACTGTGTGTGTGTGATAATTCATCATCATAAATCTCCACATCTGTCATTTTCTCAATTTACCTGATTTGTGTGCATATAAATACATAAGCAAAAAAACACCAATGATAAAAATAAATATGTAATAATATTGTGTATATATACACTTTATATATGTATATTTACAATATATTATATAATGTTGTGTGCATATACACAATTTTTATATAAGCATTAGTGATTTATGCCATTGCATCTATGAAAGTTTCACTGTAAAAATGTCTTGTCATTTGTATAAAAAATATATCCCAATAAAAGTCATTTTTATGGCTCAGATCAGGTAGAAATAGCCCCTTAAGGCAACAACTGCACAGTTTCATTTTAATAGTGTACAAGCTTAATTCTGAGCCACGTTACATAAGAAACCATAAGATGGGAACTGTTATATATTTGGACAGAAGATCAATGCATGAAACACTGAAGATGGTGATTGATATTGCAGCTGTCATGTTGGTCAAGAACAGAAGAAAAAAATGCGGTTGAAAAACTTGGATGTTCTTGTGTGTTTGGAGCTGATTCAAAGTAGAAAAACTTCCCTTCTCAGAAGAAGAGACAGTTCCTGTGATGGTGAAATGACTGAAACTTTTTGCACTAATGATTTTGTCTAAAGAGACTTCAGACCGACAGAGGCAGAGAGAGAGAGACTTTCTACAGTACAGATGGGCAGATGAGGATGAAAGTAAACCTAAACATGCCTCAACACTCAGGAAGAGGACGAAATAATTAGTGAAGGCCTGCTTATTGCTTTGTTTAACACCCTGTCTCTCTCTCCGTCTCTTTGTCAGGATCAGGATGGCTGTAAAGGCCTGGCCCTGAGCCCCTACCCCCAGCACAACTCGTCTACCTCACCCAGTAAGCAGCAGCATCAGCAGCAGGAGGAGGGGTCCATGCGGCCGGGCAGCGAACCCAGCTCCGCTTCAGCTCTGGGCACCCCAGAGAGACGCAAGGGCAGCCTGGCCGATGTGGTCGACACGCTCAAACAGCGCAAGATGGAGGAACTCATCAAGAATGAGCCAGAAGGTGAGTGATGGAGAATTGAATACACGCTTTGACACATGGGTGTGACGTTCGCATAGAAAAAGCTGTCCTGAAACCTTGTTTCACCTAAATTCTCACCTGGTTTACAAAATCTTGAGAGCTGAACAACAATATAACCTCTCCACTAATGAACATGTCATATTATGGTGGTTGTTTGCGTATTTTGAGAACATATATTAACACCAACTCATTTAATTTAGCATCTTTATCACAAGCTGCTTTTGATGCCATGGAAAGAAATGAAAGATTTATTTTATAAAGATTTATACATACTTTTGATACCATGGAAAGAAAGAAAAAACTTTTTTTTTACTTTATTTATTTATAAAAGTAATTGCAATTCATTTATAAATACTTTTGAATAAAGTAGTAATTTGTAATTTGAAGAATTAATTGATTATTAATTAATTACTTAATATATTGTTAAATAAAATTCATAGCAATCAATTTAATTAAATATTTTAATTAATTTAAAAGATGTTTAGCATCGTCACATCAGACTTTTTTCCAGTGTAGAGAGTTTCTTTGATTATTGGGAGCTATCTAGCTTTGAGTTGTTGTTGTTTTTTAAACTTCCTGGTTGGAGACCAGCAGGTTTTAGGAGCCATTGCGCAGCCCGTTTTTTTCCCTTCAGAACCAGTTTTTCTGTGTGGAAACAGCACATGGAATAGATCCAGATTGGGCACCGGTTTCCGAAATCAGCACTGGCACCCTGTCGGTGGAAAAAGTTCACTGTATTAGACAGTCAGAGGACATTGGCACACGTGTATGTCTTATTGTGATGAAATTACAATGTGAAACCGACTGAAAGTGTGAAGGATTTCGTGGCGAGCATCTCTCACTCGGTCTTTCTTCCTCTCCTTCAGCTCGCATGCACACATTCTTTCTTCCATCTATCTACCCATCATTCCTGACTAACAAATTCTGCTTAATGAGAGCTGTTGATAAAGTCAGGCCTTTGTTTAAGCAGGCAGGGATCAGCTGTTCGGAGCCATTGTGTGCCACACTTTGCATATTCATTTCAGACTGATTACTGAGAGAACGGCTCTCAGCTCCTTCCACAGGATCTCTCTCTCTGTCTCTTACATCACATTACACTCGCTCTGTAATTAGAGGCCAGTTCCTCATGAATAATCAGAACCTGCTCCCTATGTGAATTAGCCAATGTGTGTGCAAATAAACATGTGAAAATACTGACACTGGACGGATGGATGGATGGATATATGGATGGATGAATGGATGTCGGTAGGTAGATGAATGAATGGATGGATGGATGTGTGATTGTACAGTGAGAATTGTTTTCTTCACCCGTGCACACTGAAGGCTACTTAAAGCTGATCCTGCTGTCAACCATGTGAAGAATGCAGGCAAACAAAGCTAGCATTCACTGATTTAGCACTCGCATAGTATTTACATACAGCAGGCTTTAGCGCACTCTCTTTTCTGTATGTACGGGAGTGCGGAGGTGTCTTACAACTGTTGCGTTACTCCATGCTTTGTCTTAAACTGAGGTGTCACTAGATTTCGCTCCACTGACTTCCATTCAGGTCTGCGGTTTTGCAGAAAATTTCTACAATTATATTATATGTTATTTTATTTTCAGCTCTGATTTGGGGAAAAATCTTCAGAATGGATTTAAACATGATATTGGTATATAAAAAGCATCATGATAGACAAAACATTCGTGTAAGACTTTGCAAAATGACAGGCATTGGAGTTTTGCTGGCACTGATTCTGCTCATTTGTGTGAACATCATCCTGTTCTATAAAAACCAAGCAGGATTTTGCTTCATTTACATTTGATTTTAATAGTTACGTCAGAAAAAATAGTTACATTTGAGAAAGCCGTAAGGTCATACCAAGAGTCTGGCCGTGAAATTCAACAGCTGCCGTATACAGGAGGCCAGGAAAAATATAGGAAGGATACTTACAGAACTTGAGAAAAAGCAAGCAAGCAAAACAGACAGTCCATTAGCAAGAGACTACAGTAGCGCATTATCTCTCTACATTCTGTTCAAATGAAATGTGCAAACAAAAGAAGCCCCAATCCCTCAAGAAGCATGGACATGGAGAAAAAGAAGCAGAAAAGAAAAGAGAAAAATAAAGAGGGGGAGGTGGGCAGTGCATTGAGCCAGGCCTCTCATAGCCTGATAAAAATCCCTTTTCAACTCGCCTGTCCATTGTTTGCTTGTGTACCTCACAAAGACCATTAGCTGCAAACGGCAGGTTATGATGAAAAATTAATGAATGCTTTAATCATTATGAAAGGGTCGTATTATTACCATTCTCTCTCTCTCTCTCTCTCTCTCTCTCTCTCTCTCTCTCTCTCTCTCTCTCTCTCTCTCTCTCTCTCTCTCTCTCTCTCTCTGTCTCCCTCTCTTTCCCATACACTGCTTCTAGACGGATCAATCACATGCTCGCATATACATGCACATTCATCGAAAGTCGCTCGGTGTGGTGGAAACGTAGCGCTGGCTTGTGAAGGGAAAGTAGAAAGGAAATGGGTCAGAAAGCAGTAAGAGAATACTGAGAGGGGGCCACATGCATCTCACTCCCTGTGTGAAATCGGGAGTGTGTTAGTCAGCGCGTTAGCGAGCCGTATGCTCACCTGTCCCCCCCTCGCTGCTCCACTTCCCCTCAGATAAACAGCCCGAGCTGAGTTGTTTGTTAAGATGAGATACCAGCCAAACTTATACTGGGTCAGGCGAGTGTGTGTGTGTGCGCGTGCGCGCATGTGTGTTTGACCAAGAGCAGAGCATTTGGCCTTTATAAACGCACGTCCGAGTCTGTCCCTAATCGACTGGCCTCAATGATACTGCACATCTTAAAGCAGTTTCCGTATCAACCTGTTACTGCTCGCATTCACAGATTTATACATTGTTGCAAGTGGGAAAACAATCGGTCGGCCAAAATGGGTTTATATCTAGAAAGCAGGCTGGCATTATATATTAATATATGATGATGATTATAATTAGAAATATTAATTTATGATCATTCATGATCATCAAAATATCATAATATATGATAATATATAGCAGAAAAGATTAACTCAATTTGGTGAATTAATGACCATTGAATTAATGACTAATGAACATTTATTTTACACAACATTTTATTTAAAAAAGAAAATATTCAGCACATGTTTGTAGCTTGAAAATAAAAAAAAATCCTTCCAGGCCTCTTCTTATCTCTCACTATATGTGTAGCAATATATTTCAGAACTGCAGCAAGAACAGTTTCCAGCAGCCTGTGTGTGTGGTGTGTCAGTGTCAGGCAGCGGCGTGCTGGAGTGTGTGTGTGTGTTATTAGCTTTAGTAATGGAAAGAGGGCAGAAGGGCTGTCAGGGGTTCAGAGGGAGCACAGTGTCTCTCTCAGGGGTCTGGACAGCAAACACACACTCACAGAGCACTTCCTGTGTCATCCACACACAACACACTCTTAAAGACTGACTGCAATCAGAATGCTATACTGCAAATGAACTTCATCCTCATCTTGAACTACTCCAAATCTTTGAGACGCTTTCTTCTTTGATGGTATGATCGCACTCCTCCTCCTCTTCCCCCAGCTCTCTGTGGAGGAGATGTAGTCCTCACTAGTGCTTGGCAGTCTGTGTTATGTGGGGCACAGATGTTCAGGGTCTCCCGAGTGTCCACGCGTTTGTGTGTGTGCGAGTGTGTGTGTTTGTCAGCCTTGGCGCTGGGCTGAGCTTGATTCATGGTCTGGGCCGAGCTTTGGTTGGTTCCCTTAGCACTGAACCTTACACACACACACACACAGTTCTCAAGCTAAGCATACGTCACACAGCCCTTTACAGACAATGGTCTCATTCACCTTCCTGTGCCTCTCTTTGAGTCTCCCCACCCTGTGTGCTTTTACACACAAAATAGATCACTCCTCTCATCAGTAACTCTCATCCAGAGTCCATAAAGTTATTTTTGCCATACCTGTTAACTGCGGGTAAATTAAGAACATTTTCCAGTCGTAAATATTATTTAATGGCTGTGAAACGTTTGCATTTTGCATTATTTTGCAATGGGGAGAAGAGAATATATATATATATTCTAATTGTTTTGTAATTTAATATATTGTTTTTAATATTTTACAATATTATTTTATTATTTCATAATATAATGTAATTATTTTTACATTTATTTGTATTTACAATTTAGTGTTTTGTAATATTTGTAACAGCGGAAGTGATTACAGTATCAGAAATGTGAAGATTTATTCTTCATGTTTTGTTTTTGTTGGCCTAATGGATAAAATATTCCACATACATGAGACAAATGAGGTATCAGACTCAACTCTCCTCTCTTTTCTCATAAAGTTCACCACCTCAGATGCCGCACAGCCCTCTTGAAGTAACAGCGTGGTCTTGTTTACGAGTGCTGGCCCCCTCGTACCGGATGGCCATGGAGTGAGCTGAGATTGATGGTTCAATTTAGACTTGACTAATTGAGTCCCTCTCCTTGCTTCTCTCTCTGTGGGATGCTCTGGCTTCAAAGCCCGTCCTGGGGTCAGCTGCTGCCCGGATGCCTCTATTATCTTACGCTGCCTCCACCGGTCTGGGGTCAGACTGGAGGTGGCTTTTAATGCACAGTGGGCCGTAAGTTGTGCGACTGCACTGTTTTATAGCATGACACTGAACTGTAGGGCACGTCAAATGGTGTTTTAAGATCAGAGCGAGGTTGCACCGCACACACTCTCACACTCTCTTTTGTGAGACGTGCATGAGGGGGGTGTTCGGAGGCACTGGGGCATTTTATAAGACAGCACTTAGGCCCTGTCATTGTTAGCCAAGGGCTCACGCATTCATACCCCTCAATGAGAGAGAATAAGAAGGGCGGATACACTCTTCCATGAAGACGAAAGCGGTAGAAGAGCTCTGAAGCAGTTCAGCAGTGCATCTCTGTCTAAATCTCCCCAGGGTCTGCTAATCTGCAATATGACTGCTGCTGTGGAGTGCTTTCTCACACACACACACACACACACACACACACACACACACACACACACACACACACACATACTATAATTGGACCCCAAATACACATATATGCTTGCACACACACATAAACACAGGTATGCACAGTTGTAGGTTCTTTAGCATCGAACAGATCGAACAGATCGAACAAGAAAAAAAAAACCAAAGGACTTCTATATGCAGCCATATACAGACAAATACAGGCACATAGAAGGCGAGGAGGGCATGCTACGAGCACTGAGAGCGTCTGTGAGCGAAGAGTGAGAGAGTGGGAGAGAACAACTTCAATGTGCAATTTCCAGCATTTGGTAGTAATTAGCTTGATGTATAAATTAACATTAGGAGGAAGGTTTTCACTGGAGTCGTTTGTCATTATCTTCCCCTCGTGCTCTGAAAAACGAGGGCTGAGTTAGAGACCGAGGACAGAAAAAGAGAGAATAGAGAACTACACAAAACCAAAATATGGATTTGTAGAGGTTATTGAAAGAGAGAGATTGTCGTCAGAGTTGTAACCTAAAGAAATGTATTGGTTAATAAACCATTATAAATCTAAAGCTGTTTCCCTTGATTTCTCTCTTTCTATTGCTCTATTTTTACTTACTTTTAGTACCTGATAAATGTTGATTAATCTTATAATTTTGACAGCCCGACTTTAAACCCACCCATAAGAATGAATAATGACAAATGAAATAATACCTCAGTACTCTTACTGTACTCTGACTCAGATGTTTCTGAGACAATTGCTGACAAAGTTGATAATTGAGCTCTCAAAGAGCAATAAATCTTTTTCTCTGGGCATATCTGTTTAAAAATGATGCAATCCAAACTGATAGACAAACAGATGCCTTCTGAATAAAGTTTCTATCTGTTTACAGAATCTAGCGCAACAAAACACCAGCTATTCTCGCAGCCATTATAGCGCTACAGATTTTTCTTAGTAACGCCGTCAGTCTTTACTGGGAAAAGCACAAGATGCCTCCTTTTTTTCCCTGAGTAGACGATTGCATGCCTGTTAATTTGTCTCCGGCTGAATCCAAGTCAGTGTACTTTTCTTTGAGGTTGGCAAAACAGCTGAACACATTAGAGTTAACGGGGCCCTATTGTGAGCGAGCCATTGTTCCAGCGTATGAAAGGCACATTCAAGTCAGTTGTATTGAATTGTTTGGGTCTGCCTTTCAGTTTGTATTCTTCTGCTGCCTTGCACAAGACAATCAATAGGGATGAGCCTTCTCACTGGATGGGTGATATTAGAGCTGAATGCCGCTTACGGGATGGGAAAAGCTGACTGAGGAGACACACACACACACACACACTTAGAGCCTTTGGCATAACAGCGCTGTGGTCTTTTTTTACTTTAAGTGTGGGCATCGGATTAGAGACTTTGAGATGGACGTCTTTGTGCATTACTTATGTGTGTGTGTGTCTGTGTGTGTGTGTGCGATTGTGATTGTGTGTCTAAAGTTTTGTTATTGACCTCCTGGTGTGGCATTAAGAAAGGCACAAAAGCCGGAGGTTCATGAATTAGACTGTGGCTCCATAGCAGGGCCATTATAGAGCTGACTGTTCCATAGCCACACCATTGTGGCTCAAGACTTGGACAGTTGCACACAGCCATCATTGACGTGCATGAATTGGAAATTTTCCTGAGCCGTGATGGCTGAATGCAGGGTTTGAACATGAGGAATCCATATATTAGCAGCTTCGTTTGCCTTGCTGGATTTAATGATGTGCCTGTGAATTGCATAATATGAATATTCCTTATGGAGACGTGTAGATGATGACGGATTTCATGAGATGTTTAAGAACTTCTCTGTATGCCAGTGCATACACAATCAGTATGGAGAGGCAGCCCCCTGAAAAATAATCAGTTCGCACAAATAAAGTGAGTTCTTCACCGTTTGTTTAGTTATAAAGCTCTCAGACGTTGAGCAGTTGCGTGATTCTTATGTTAATTTGCAGAGCACACCCATATCTATTAACATGCTAATTTTATTTTGTGTGTGTTGGCATTTTTGAAGCTAATGCTAAATAATGGAATACAATATCCCATGAATATTCATTGCAACTTTTAAAAACTGAGCGAGCTCTATAAAATATCACTCACCCCTCTCTTTGATCATGCTTTAGTAGATAGAGAGCTTTCTGAATCTCCATCACAGCACTTTTTTTTCCCAATCACACTGGTGACGTTTTTGAAACCGTATGTGTGTGTGTGATTTCTGTAAAGGGAGTCAAGGCAAGAGGAAATATAGCAATAGCAGGCATGTGCATATGGTTGGACCACTAGGCTTTGGCGTACTGTTGCATTATGGGTAATTGTGGGTCAGTGGTTGTTGGTTATTTTGATGTGGCATTAGAGGCCTTTCACATGGCTTGCACCAACTCGCAAATCCCTTCCACATATCCATTACGCACCCCTGTAAATCTAAATCCAAGTCCATTCTCTTCTTTTCTAACACACAGACACACTCACTTGAGCCTCAGCAGGGTTAAAAAGGGATATGTAAAGTAAATTACAAAGCGGATTTTGGTGTATTTGCTTGGGTTGGAGTAGATAAGAACAAACAGTGGATGTGCACAGGCCAAATGTCTGGAGCTGCGTACACACTTGCTCACCCACACAACATGTAGAGCATGTAAAAACAGACGCACATAAGTCTTCGGGAAAAAGGTAAACACAGAAGTCAGTTTGTTGGGATATTTTTCTGTTAAAGTTTGATTTTAGCCCAGAAACAAGTATTCAAACTTTATTGGCTAAAACATTGCAAGTGCACAGTCCTGTTGAGTACACTTGAGCCTCTTAGCAGTGCTCAAGGAGGCGATAGAGTTACCTTCCAATGACTTGCTCATTAACCTGGAAATGTTATATTTGCCTGATTGTTTTCCCCAAACCAGTTAAGCACAAATCCCACGTCCAGCCAATTTCATTGGTTAATTCAATCACGCAGTCACCTGTCAAGAAAAGTTCAGACTTAAGTTCAGAAATATTGTAAATGGATCTGATAATGACAAACAGTAAAGTTATATATCAGGATGTGCTACTAGTGCTATTCAAAAGGGTTTAAGTTAGGAGTTAGTAGTTGTTTCAGCGTTGTGTAGGCAAATATCACATGACCTATGAAATCTTAATATTCAGCAGAAGGACAGGGTTTACGCTCAACATTTTATGCCGAATTTAATGTGATTGCAAAGAAAGATCTTCCATTGTTGATTGTAAACACAACACAGTCTATTAATGACTCTCCATCACATACTACACACTCCTTACAGTTGCTCCACTTCCTGGATTTGAGTGTACGAGACTGAAGACCGGTAGTGGACACCAGCGAGTGAATGAAGCTCCGGTAGGGGGTCTTTGAACACGAGGGGGAAGCTCAGAATTAACCCCAGCAGTCCTGCGGTCAGGCATCGCACTTTGAAATGAAGCAATCTGTCTCTGCGGTCCTAGGTCAGCACCCTTCGGCCTGCCAGAAAATAGGCCCTTTATTTGAGCCAGATGTTCAGAAACAAGCTAGGCGGATCCCAATCCTCCCTCTTTCCCTTCCAGTGTCTCTCTCTGCCTTCCTTTGCTCTTGGACTCCTTCCTATTCTGCCACTGTTTTCTTTTCTTCTTTTTCCCCCTCCCTTCACCCCTTCTCATGTCCCATGGTGGCGGTGCACCCACCGTACTTCTCAGGGAGAGAGAGCTCTAGCCTGGCTGCACGCCCGAGCCTGATCCCCTGCCTGGACGTGGGGACCGCTGGAAGACTGAACAGGTGTTCTCCGCTTTTTGATTTCAGTGCATTTGAATTAATCCTGTCAGCTCAGCTGTTAAAACAACTGTCACCCCCAGCTGCTAGTCATTTTAGGCTGGATCTGACACACTCCGCCAGTCTACGGCAGTCGCCGATGACATACACACACTCTCACCGTCTGTTCCCTGGCCCATTGTCACGGCCACAAAGCGATTTGCACACACACGTACATACACAGATGCATACGCACAAAGGAAATGCCTCGGCACATCAGCATAGTCAAAAGAAATTTGAAATTGAATGTTAAAACATTGTTTATGATATAAAGAACTTAACACAGGTTATAGCCTGATGAGGTTTATATATTTATCTAAATGACAGAGACTTTTATTATTTTGAAGAAAGGCCATTGTAATTACTATAGACAAATGTAAACCTTAAACTTTTTAGATTTAAATTTATAAATGTATTTATTTATGTAAATGTATTTTTATTTATTTACATTTACATTTATTTATTAATCATTTTTACTTTTTAGGTGCACATTTTTGCCAAATGTTTAGGGACAATTTTGTCCCCTGACTATATCTATCTTAGTAAACCACACAAATTCTCATACATCACCTGTTTCCTTATCTTTCCACACTATATATTTTTAATTATTGCCATTTAAAAGCTAAACCTCCTCTTCCTCTCCCCTTCACCTCTTCTCGCCCCTCCTCAGCTCAGAGGTGCTGTTTCAGAGTGTTGTTCCTGTCATTCAGTTGGACCTTTTTCAACCTCCTTTTCTTTCATCTGGATTCACATACCCCTCATTCAGATACAGGTTACACATTCTGGCAAATGTTTCTCGCACATTTAAATATCTGTTTACTTCTTTTTATTGCCAAGAGCAGAGAAAAATGCAGTGGGTTAATTACTGGTGGATGATAAATGGTTGATCGAGGGAGTGTTCAGAAACTTAGGCTGTTTAGTTTTTGACCTGCCTTCCCTTTTTTATGCAATGCCAGTCAAGAGGGAATACATTCGTCCCCCCCCCGTTTTTAAGTGATGAATTCTCTTTCAGAGGGGCAGGCCACTTTCTAATCTTCTCGTAAGGCTGTTCTCTCAGAGATAAATGGAATGCAGAACAGAAATAAGCACTCTTGCACAATAGAATGTATAGTTTGTCATGTGTTTGTTATATTTGCTTACAGGCTTATGACGTTTCGGGGACTTTGGACCCCAGTGTGCACACAGCAGCGGGAGAACAGAGCGAGGTCGTGGATTTAGCCCCCACCCCTCTGTTGTTTACACAGATAAATCTCTTCATACTTCTTTTTGTGCATTACTTTAGTCTTTCCCAACCTTTTTTGTTTTTGTCTTACCACAGGCCTATAGTAATGCTTAAGTAATCCGTCATTGTTGCTTTTGTAACTTATATTATATTCTACTTCCTGGGGGTGCACGTACCCCTGGTTGGGAATCACTGCATTACAGTGTGTTTCTGTTTGAACGATACTGGGAACTGGGATAGTGTGCACACTTAATATTTTTATCTGATGACTATATTTGAGGACCTCTAAAGTGCCGCGTTCCAGTGCATTTAATATGTTAACATTATTATGAGTGCACTGTACAGACTCGCACAGTAAGGGTTTAAATAAACGAATTAAGATGAAACGGGCCGTTTTTGCCGTCCTGTACCCCTGCTGGTGACTAACCAATGGAAATGCAATATAGCTTATAAGTGGGGAGTTTTTCCCATGACCAACCTTATCAAGCAATCAAAGTTTTAACTTGAAAGCATTTACCGCATCCCCCACCCTGTCCACCTCCCCTCTTCCTGTCCTACAGATGAAGAGAAAGAAGTTGAGGGATGTGTCTAGTCAGATGGTGGGTGAAGGGGTCTGTTGGCTTTGCTGGGCATGGGCAGCTTCTTAGAGCTGTAAACAATCACCTAATGGCTCTCACATGGCTACCAGTATCTGGGAGCAGTGGAGCCCACACAATGCCGGCCATTCTTGCAGCAAGCATTTTAACTGCCCCAGGCACACAGAGACAACAGCAACAATTACATCCAGTGTAAATCCAGACTGTGTTAGGGAAAAAACATGTCTTTAGATTCCCTACTTCCTGCTTGCACAGGTCAGATGGAGCCATTTTGCTTATTGATAAGCGTCTGTCCATGCCTCCGTCAGGAAAAAAAGCTGCGTCCGTGAATGTGAAAGAAATGAAAAACAATGTAAAGAGGAAGCAAATTGTAATATGGGTAATAACTGTTTTCATTTTTCATTTGTTATGACAAGTTTAAAATGGAGACTTCTGAGTGGTTTTTGTTTGTTTTTTTTTCCTCCAAAATGCAAAGCAGCATTATCATGTCAGCATAGTTTGCCTGTGTGTGTGACAGGCCCGTGACAGCTGCTTTCTGAAAGCCACAGTACACTTCAACGTGACATACAGCAATTGTGATTTTAACAGACACCGCGGCCTCTTCCGTGCGCTTTGACAAATTTTATATATATTTATTTAGTTACTTATTTATTTATTTTCGATTACATTCCAGTCCATGGGTCGTGTGATGCGGACTTTGTGATAGCAAGTGTTTGCAACCGTATGCGTGTGTGTGTGGGTTGCCTCAGTCCAAAGCTTTTTTTTTTGTCCCGCAGTTAATGCATCAGAGACTTGGACGAACACGTTGTATTCTTTTGTTGTCATTTTAAAGTGATGTAATGAAAGCGGGTGGCGGCAGGGCCCCGGGGCTATGACAGCTCTCTGCTGACTGGGCTGCGCGCGAGACACGCTGAAGAGGGGTTATTGCCACGAGACAGATTGAAAGTGTCATTTTCCATTATAGAGCACACGGAGGAAGCACAAATATGCCCTGGCCTACTTTAACAGGATGCCTTTGACAAGAGAAATGTGTGTGCTCAGAGGAGAGGGGAGCCCTGAGCCCAGCTTAACCCTTTCTTCTGACATACCGCGGCACGAGAAATTACGCTCTTGTCGGAATCTGGTTGTTGCGCAGATGAGAATAGTTCACTCGAAAATGAAAATTTAGTGTTATTGTGTCATGTTATTTCGAACCCATATGACTTTCTTTCTTCAGTCGAACACAAAAGGAGATATTTAGCAGAATGTTTAGCACAATCTGCCTTTTCCTAATAATACAGGGGGAAAAGGTAATTTTACCTCTTTAAATTATCATAAACATCAATTATACAAAGTACATTCCCATAGATGCAAAACATAAGCCTCACTGCATATTATATTTCAGACCTAAGTGTCTGCAAACATTATATGTAATTCTTTTCTGTTACTCTGTTCATGCTAATTCACTTAAAAGCAAAACTCAACGGTAAGCCACATTATAAAAAGGCGTGTGTTATGACTGCATGTGTGCACATTAATTAATTTCTATATGTATGTACAATTGCATATATTTGTGCGTGCTTGTGTGTGTGCGTATCAGTAGCGTGGCTGATACTCAGATGTATGCCAGCCAGATTTGAAGTCTTGGACGTCCTCAGAGAATGTCTTAATTTTCTCAGACTTTCTCACACGTCGTGATGGTTTTGCTCACATTCTTCTTCACAATGTCATGCCCTCCACGCAGTTATTTCAATCTGGCAGTGTAAATTTGGCACCGCGCAAGAGGTGCCAGAATAAATTTGGCGGGAGTTTTGGTTCAAATCAAATTGGACATAAGCACCCACAACACCATCTGTCAGAGAAGGATTGCAGATATGTGAAGGGCACAATTCCGTCAGAGATAAACGACTTTTTCAATTTGTAAATCTCACCCTGCAATTTAAGTTGGGAATTATTTTCCATTAATTTATGGAAAATTGATTTATCATCATCTAACTAAGGACTAGAGCTGAAGAGCACACTTTGTAGTGCTTGTGGGACTTTATATCACACTACGCAAATGTAGTTTACACAAGTTTTTCACATATTCCACATTTCTAAAACATTCTATAAAGTTCAATAAAATACTGCATTCATTTCTGTAAATTGTTTGTTAAACTATGTTTAGTACTGTCCAAAAAAAAAAAAAACTGTACAGATGGAGAACAAATAGGGGTTTTTTTTCAGGCAAGGTTTTTTTATTTTTTTATTTTGTATTAGAAAATTGTGCCTGTTACCCTGGTGACCGCTCTTGAAGGTAAAGGGTGTGTAACCTTTAACTTCAGCTCTGCTCTTTCCGTTGACTCCACACGTTTTACACGTTACGACTTCACACAAACTCTAAACTCTCACCTTATCTCACTCCATCGCGCCCCGTCCTTCCACGTTTCCCTTTTTTCCTTTCTGCTTGTCACCTCTCTAAGACAGGAACGTTTTTTGAGCAAAAACAAGAAAGAAGACATTCTCTGTGTGCGAGAATGTTTGTACAGAGTGTTGCTAAGCATTGCCTTTTCCTCCATCAGCACACATAATTGGGACTTTTAGCTTGAATGGCGGCTTTTGATGAGAGATTTGGTCCGATGTTTTTTTTTTTTCCTCTTTTTTTCTTGCTCTGTGCGTTTCACAGTCTCACAGTGTCTGCCGTGCCGGGAGAAAACACGAGCGACTGCTGATGTTTGAACGTCCTTTAGAAAGAATTTTCAACATGGTCTCTGGGCAAATAACAGCCGTACATAAATTGATCATCAAGGGTGATTATAATCATCTTTTCATTTGACGGGGGAATTCAGGAGCAGAGTTTGCACAGTGTGTTTGTTTCTGTATCAAACTTCTGCCGTTTGCTCTTTAAAATCTCATGAACTTTTTTTAAACATGACACCCTAAATGACTACTGATCTGGACTGCATTCATTGATTATAGTGTTTTAGTCACAAAGGCTGTAATTAATTACTAGTTTTGTGATTGAAACCCATCTTTGTGTGTTTGTGTTTACTCCTTACAAAGATCTAAGCGCAGCTGGACTCCTGTGTGTGCGCGTCTCGTGATGGACATATATACGGCACTGAACTCAAAGTGTGTGACGGTCCTTTCTGTCCAACCTTAGATAAACTAGCTGGGTGCTTGTATAATTGGTTATTCAATCCTGACCTCTGTGGCGACTGGGAGCTGCTGCAGCGTGTTGCTTTCTGCCAAGAGCAGTCAATGTGGAGCCTGTTCTGGTGCTGTGTGCTGGGCCGGGCCCGAGCCAGGGCCTTTCCTGTGAGCCCTCCCCACCCGCGTGAAGCTGGCGCTGGGACACTGGCCCTTTTGTTGTCCACTGTGGGCCTGGCTCTCCTTGTCTCATTCCCCCACCGTCTCCCCGCTTCTCTCCACTCCTCCAAAACCAACCCCCGCCCCCTCTTTCTTTTCCGAACAAAACATCTCATTGGCTTTGCAAATATGAGATAATTGGAAAAATGGAGTTGGCCGGGCTGAGTCAGAACGTTTGGGCAAAAAATAGCACCGCAACGGCGAGGCATAGAGAAACACAGAGTGGGTGATGAAATTATTTGTGAAGTACAGAGCCCAGACCAAGTTGGACCATGGTGTGTGAAGAATGAAAGTGCACTCGCTGGTGGCACATCTTGAGTGGTTCTTCCACGCTTTTGGGCCAGGTGGCTGGACATCTTGGCTTTGGCTCTGCCAGCTGCTGGAGTCCTCTGGAGCCAGTGAACTTTAATAATGCCCCATAATTCACCTATTATTGTCAGATTAACTTCTCCTCTCCCATTTTGGCATGGTTGGTGTGGTGGTGGGTGAGTTTGTGATCTCATATTCAGTTTACAGATGAGTGTGTGCAACTGACTCACTTGTTTGTCAGATCTGTCTGCCGAACATCCTGTTCAAGACACAAATAGAGGTGGATGAGTATAAGGACAGTTCAGGTTGATGGTCAAGGTGTTCTCAAAATCTGATCAAGGGACCCCATGGGGAATGGGTGCTAGGGGGTCCATAGAATATATATATATATATGTGTGTGTGTGTGTGTGTGTGTGAATTGCTCCTTCCTTATTAATATACACATATTTATGCTAATACTATTTTATATATACTATTTTATTTATTTTTCCCCTCACCACTACCTTTAATTTGCTCACTATTTTTGGAACATTTTTTTTAAAGCTGCTTAGAAACAATATTTCAAATAGGAACATTAGAAAGAAATAATACTTTCTCGCTTTATATCTTTTAACGAACATTCTCTCTCAATCAGGTTATTTCTAATTGACACATTTTGGCACAAACACTCCTTCTCTCAAACACACCCTTGCTCTGTGTTTTTCCACTGTTCTCTTTCTGCTGTACCCCTCAGGCAGTGCTGGTCCCACCAAAAATGTGCTCCCCACCTTGTAAGGGCGCATAGGGTTCCACCCAGCTGCCACAAACAAGACCTCTTTACACTAATGCATACAAGCTGTGCTGCTGTATTGGAAATAATGGGACCAGTCGCAAAGTTTCTGCCCTCTCTCACTTCTGTTTCTCTCTCTTATGCACATATTTTGAATGTCGATAACCTATTCACATAGCAAATATGGGTTTTAAATTGCAGCTTATCTTTTATCTTTATAGAACATTTTATAGTTCAAAGTTTTCTCATTCAGACTTGGAGTTTTCACATGGGTTTTATTTTAAGTGTTACATTTTTCTCATACGTTTCTTTTAAATTTCCTTGAGAGATATCAATGAGATACAAATGAGACCAATTTGAGCATGCAGTAAGTGTATAGAGCTATTACAATATGGTTAGATTTGGTCTTTGTAAATATTAGATGAGAAATGTTTGAGTTCATATTAAAATATCTGACTTTCATTTCAGAATTCTGAGCATAGTGTGAGACTTTTGAAGCTGTAGGGGAGACATTTGAAATTAGTTGGCCATTTTTTAAAATTTGAGATGCAGGACAAAATTCTCAATTAATTTAAAGCCTCAATCCATTTAATCTCAATATATCAAAACAACTGAGATATTAAAGAGATCTCATTTGTGATTTTTAGTTCACTACATTTAAATAAGAGTCTGTATTATTAGTACACGAATAAGTGGCAGGTTAAAGTCCTTATTTTAGCATTTAAAAGTCCAGCATATGTTGTTTTTCATATTGAAAAAACTAAAAGCAACATCACAGGCTGAACTGAAAGGTGATTCTATCAAAGGCCCGCAGAAAAGGGGCGCCGCAACAGTCCTTTTCTTCCCAAACCATGAGAGGGGTTGAAGAACGAGATCAAGACAGGGGAGCTGCCACGAAAGACAGATACATCAGCATATCTGCTTCCTTTTCTGTCCATTTTGCAGTAAACGATTGCACAGATCCCCGCTGCGGGCTGTCACATAAAAGAGGGCTTTCTATTTTTATTAATAGTTAAAGTGAAGGAGCTGTCAGCAGGGACAATAGCAGCCATGTTAATAAATAAAAATAATAACTATTATGGTGCCGTGGTGAGAGAGAGGGAGAAAGTACTATACTATACATGGAGAGAGAGAGCAGGCAGGGGGGATAGATGGAGTGGCCATTTGTTGAAACCTTTCGCTTGTCAAAGCTCTTGGGCTTAAAAGCCTCTGTCATTGTTACGCACAGATGCCAGAATAGAGGAGAGAGAGAGAGCCGAGGGCTAATAACACCTGTTGGGGTGACAGTGAGACAGCTGTCAGTAGAAACAGCAGCAGTGAAGGTGATTGGCTGAACTGTGAGGCAGTGCGTCCATAAACCAAAGACGTCTGTTACAGGCCTGAAAGTGTCAAACTTTGAAGTCCAGAGACGAGACCAGGAACACAAAGGATATTCAGAAATACTCAAGAGGCAAGAATGCGACAAACTTTAAATTGCAGACATGCCACTGAGGACGTTTGAGCACTAATCAGACATGAAATATTTGGCAAGTCTTCTTCTATTTGGCAAGTCTTTGAGTGTAAGTGTGTGTGCCGCCCACCTGGGGCCTGTACAGTTTATCAGTCGCAAAGACAGAGGTTAGTTCTCAGTGTATTAACTCCAGCTGAATTGGTAATGGTGCCACCTGGTGTCTTTACTTTGGTGGAAAAGTATTTAACTGTGTATGTGTGTGTATTTTTGCTTTTGGAGATGTGAATTTTAATTTTCCGAAGGGTTTAGTGATTAAGATTTAAATGAGATGTTTTTCAAGACACGATTTATTGTATAAAAATAATATGGAAACAAACCCATGACCTTCAAATTGTAAGCGTCATGCTTTACTATCTGAGCTACAGGATGTAGAATTACAAAAAGAAAGAATGAAAATTAAATGGAAAGGAAAAGAAAATCATAATTGAATGCAAAGTTCGTGTGTGTGTTTTTGCTTTTGGAGATGTGAGTTTTCATATTCCGAAGGGCTTAGTGATTAAGATTTAAATGAGTCTGAATGAGGAAAAAGGTGTTTTTAGACATGATTTAACATATAAAATGATATGGAATTTAACCATGACCTTGCCATTGCAAGCATCATGCTTTACTCTTTGAGAAACAGGATGTAACAGTTACTCTTTGAGCGACTATCTTGGCCAGGACACTCCAGTAAAAGATATTTTAATCTCAGTGAGGTTATCTCCTTGTTAAATAAAGGCTAAATAAAAATAAGTAAATAAATAAATGTAGAATGACAAATGGGATAAAAATGAAACGTAAAGGAAATCACAACTGAATCTAAAGTTGGTGTGTGTGTCTCTGTGTGTGTGTGTGTGTAGTTTCGCAGCCAGCTAAAATACTGACTGATGCTGTCATTTACCACAAACACACACCTTGTTTCTCTTTCACTCTTTGTGTCGCTCTCTTCCTCTTGTTTTGTTTCATATCGCGGTTAATTGTTGTGATGGTAATGCTGGTACTGGTGTACGCATGTATTTGTGTTAGAGAGGCATAAAGAAGGGGGGGAGGAGGGGGGGAGGGGGGGGGGGGGTGTTGAGAGTTGTTGTAATTTTCCTCTCTCTCTCTTGTTTGAGACGTCCGTCCTTGGCAGGTTAGTAATTAGCGTGTGGGGTGGAGGGGTTAGCGGGTCCGCGGGGTGTATTAGGAAAACAAAGCGCACAGCCTCGATAATGTGTCCATTGTACCCAGTGCATTAAGAGCCTCTTTGTGTTAGCTGGAGCATAGGGCTAATGATTGGCTAACAGCAGGTGAGGAAGCCGCTCAACTCTCTCTCTCTCTCTCTCTCTCTCTCTCTCTCTCTCTCTCTCTCTCTCTCTCTCTCTCTCTCTCTCTCTCTCTGTCTTTCTCTCTCCTTCTCTCTCTCCATCCTTTCTTCCTCCTGCCCTACTGTTGGTGCCATTAGAGAGACGGGCCTTTATTACAGCAAATGGACTTTAAATGAGCTATATTGTGATGTTGCCTGCCTGTGGTAATTCTCTCTCTTTCTGTCTCTCCCTCCCCTCCAGAGGCCCCCAGTATTGAAAGGCTGTTGTCTAAGGACTGGAAGGACAAGCTATTGGCCATGGGTTCTGGCAACTTTGGGGAGATCAAAGGTAAAACGAAAGACTTTGAGTCTTCATTTGACCTCTGAGAGTATGCATGTCCGTTTTCGGCCATTGATATATCTGTTGTATCTCTTTTTAGAGCAACAACACCTTTCGCTATTCCAATCGGCGATTGGGTCAGAAGAGCTGGTTTTGCAGTTCTAGTTTTGAATTGAACCTATAATCATACTTATAATTGTACGTATCAAATGTCACCTTAGACATCTTCAAGCGTTCCGAGAGCTCAGGTATGCTAATCCACCTAGCGCTAGCCTCTTCGCCTGCCCCGGTTAATGATCTGCCGGGATGACTTGCTAAGCAACAGCCTTGCTCATGTTAGCACGGTTAATGATACATCCTGTTAGGTCGCTCAGCCGTAGCGAGAACACACTCCTCTGTCACTTTAACAAGCCTTCCTCGCGCTAGTGGTGTGCAAGGCTAACTCTGGAGTAAATGTACTTCATTAAGCTCAGAAATATTTAATCAAACGAAGCTTGTTCACGCTCCTGGAGCAGAAAAGGGAACACCATTGATCAAGCCGTCGGTGCCGTAACCCCACTGTGATGACATTTTAGCAAGAGAGCATCCCTGCCATGACCACCGATGACTAACGGTTGGAGAGGTCCCTCGCAACTGTCATCTCGCTGTGTGTGCGTAACCTTCAAGATCAGAAATGGGCACACAAATTTATAAAAATCATTTTAAATGGGGTGCTGTAAGCAAGGTTCTATCATGTTTTAGCGAATCAGGAACACTCTCAGTCTGTGAATAATTTTTTATGTTCACGTTCGGGTTTGCTTACAAGTCTTTGGGAATTGGGTTTTGGCAAGAGTGTGAAGTTTGCAAAACAGTGGAAGTTAGTAAAACAGCTGAAATTGCTTCTAGTTTCTTTTATAAAACAATAGAAAAAAGTATTAAGCAGAGAAACGTTCATAAAAATGGTATTGTATAAAGCAAATTCATCGCATGCTATTTTGCCACTAGCAGATATATTCCCTGAAATGAAACGATGGTTGATAGTAGAATGGTGATATATTATGGAATTATATAATGTATTATCGCACAGCTGAAGCACTGTATTGACCAGTCTATGAATTTTATAGAACAGATACTGTGTAAGAGAATTGTACTTTAAAAAGTCAACTAAATAAATTGCACAGTAAAGAACAGCCTGTGTTAACCACATAGGAGATAATTACTAAGCGAAAGAGACAGAATGAGAGAGAAAGATAGAAGAAAAGATGAAAAGAAAAGTGTTAATGGACAATAAGAGCCTCGGGCTAAGCTCTTTCTCTCCTTCTCTCCCTCATGTAACACAGTACTGTGCTGCTTTAGGGATTTGTCTTTTAAGCCCAGTCATTAATTAGCAGTGAGAGCTGCTTGACAGGTATTACATTGTTACAAATTGGTTAATTACTGTGGTTTGTGACATGAGGCAAGGCAGTAAAGGCAGCCCTAGGATGTTTAGAGAGAGAGGAAACCACTTATTGATCCAAAGCTGGACTTTCAGTAGCCGAGGTAAAAAGCCTTCGGTTGTGATTGATGAGGCTGGTGTATTTTCTTATGTGTGTGTATAAACACTTTCTGTCAACTCTAGTCTTAGGGCATCCAGAGTATATTGTGTCAGAGGTTCAGTCACATTTTAATGAGTGAATCTTACTATTATAGCGCTTTCACAGACCCAATGGCCACCCAATGGCGCTTTCACCCATTCACTCACTCATTCACCGACGGCGGTATCAGCCATGCAAGGCCCCATCCAGCTCGTCGGGAGCAGCTGGGGTTAGGTGTCTTGCTCATGGACACCTCGACACTTGGTCTGGTGGAACGGGGGATTGAACCACCAACCTTCCGGTTTGTAGACAATCTACATGAACCACTGAGCCACTGCCGCCCCAGTCTTACTGACAGTCTTACCGAGTTAGGGACGTGCAAAGCTACATTCAAGACATTCATCTTGTATAGTTGTCTTAAGAAAGCCTGTTGGTTTATGGGGCATGTCCACCAACATTGATCAGATGCGTTCTCGTTGGATTCTTTAGGATTCGTCCTTCCAGTAAAAAACAGCTGGACAGAGTGCACGAGTCTCGAGATGCGTTTTAAACTATTTTTTAACTTGCTATATAATGTGTTCTGACAAGGTGAGGATTTTTTTCCCAGGGAAACAAGAAATAAACAAGAAATTATAGATTTATATGCATCAGAAAAATAAATGTATATTTGTTGTTTAATATTAGGGTTTGTTATATTTTATTATATTTCCGTAAAAGCTATGAATTCATGCACACATTTTTGTTAGAAAACAATATTGTAAAATGTATGACTCGTTTGATGCTTAATCTATATTAATCTCTTTTTAACCCCCACAGTTTAAAAGTATTTAAGTAAATATTTCAATTGAATATAAAAAAAATAAAAAAATAAAATCTAGATAAACCATCCCTGGTATGAGCAACAGGGTCTCGGAATGAAAGCGAGAAATAAAGATCACTTTGATCGCTTTTTTCTCTGGAAGACTTGTCAGTTTTCACACAAGGCCTTCCCTTGTCCCATGCCGGCTCGGATGCACACCCTCTTGTGAAAGCCCAGTCTGGGAGCTGTTAAGGGGAGCTGCAGGTTTATTTTTCCAACTGGCCGCCTGTGACAGTTGCCTTTATTGTGCATTGTTGAGTCTGTGTGTGTGTGTGTGTTTGTGAAGGGGTTACAAATGGAGCCTACTCTCACCTTCCTGCCAGGGCAAAGGGTCAGGTCAGCTGCTATGACTCCCTTCTTTCTCTAGCTTTCTTCATCATCTGTTTTTCCCTGGTGAGGAATGTGGCCCCTCAGAAGGTAGAGGCCGAGAACAATGGGGGATTGTGGGCTGTGCAGACGTGTGTCTGTGTGTGTGTGTTTTAACGCAGATATATGACCTCAGACGCACAATTGCACACACATGAACTCATTAACAGACGTGCTCATTTGGACATTTGAACGCTTTAGGGGTTTAGCACACACAAACACACACTCGGTTTGATTGGTGGTAGTCTGGGGTAATACCGCAGTGCAACGACATCCTGTCGAGTGATTTAGTCTTCCCTTCTTGCCGTCTGCTCTGGGGCTGATCGTATGTCAGAGCGTTCTCATCTTTAGCCGAGGTCGGAGGTCAGCTCATGCTAAATGTGTAGCGACGGCTAGGTAAACACCAGGGCGATAGCACATCTCAGGAGGAGCACATCTGGGTGCAAGGCTTCCTCGCCTAGCTCTTTGACCTGTGGCCTGTGCCCTTTAACCCCTGCAGGCACCCCGGACAGCCTGGCGGAGAAAGAGCGCCAGCTGATGGGGATGATCACGCAGCTCAGCAGTCTCAGAGAGCAGCTACTGGCCGCCCATGAGGAGCAGAAGAAACTAGCCGCTTCGCAAATTGAAAAACAGCGCCAGCAAATGGAGTTGGCGAAACAGCAACAGGACCAGGTTAGCACTTTTTCACCATGTTTCGTCATGTGTTTCATCAATTATGCACATTTTCCAAAGACTGAAGACAATAATAGGTGATAAGAGCAGGATAGGCTACTATATTGTTGATATAAATGTTTAATGATAACATGAAAATTAAATATAAATGTTTATATCAAATAAACACTTATTTTACACAATATGTCCTCAAAAAATGTTGTGTGGTTGAATTGGCCTGGTCGTCTAATGCAGGTCCTAACCAGGCAAATAATGCAATAAAGCTTGGTGTTGTACCCAATGAAATCTCATTGGTCAAAAATCCTGAACCACTTAGCTGTATATTAATCAATTATATTGTTCCGATAGGCTGTAATTTTGTCACTTTGCAAAGCATTCTGCTCTTAGAAAAGACAGGAAAATGCCTGATGCTTTAACTTCTCATAATATATTTTCTAAATTGACTACTTGATGGGTTAAGGAAGCCCTGTATATTAGGCTGGTTCCAGGTTCTCTTGACCCTGATCATTTGTTTCTTAGGGGCCATTAACATAAGATGCTTTTTTGTATTCATAAACGGCTAGATGAAGCACAACTTAATGGAACAGAATGCAGGAGTCTTGAGACAAATTTTTATAGGTTGTAAAAAAAAAAAATATGGCTGATGTTGCTTTAAAGGGGATACATTTCAAAATATACGTTTTTTGACGGGGTTTTTCCAACACTGTCAGGATGTTAATTAGAGCACCACCGTAAAATGATTAAAACAAAAACTAATTAGAGAAAGATAAGCTAGTCAGCCTCAGTAACAATATATTGGATAACTAGTAAATTAATGACCCATTCCTTCCTATCATGTCTGATTATGCCACTGTTTTGGACATTTAAATAGTACAGAACAGTGCTATCAGTGAGTGAATGTGGAGGAGGAGAGGTATGGGTGTGTAACTAACATTCTAACGTTCTTTACTTTGAACCACATTCACAAAGAAACCTTCTGTGTCTCCTTCCCCCTATAAGTATGTGTGTAGTGTTTAGGTCCCCTCCAGCACGCAGGCAGGAGACCAAAGGTGTTTGCATATAGAAGTGTGTGCTTTAGCTTTGTTGTGTGCATAGTTGCTTCTGGGGAGCTCAGTTTTACAAAAGAAAACAGATCTGTATTAACACATACACTAACACACCCCTGTACACACACACACACACAACGCTCCAGGACTGGGCGCCACTCCTTGGTAAATATGTATGAAATACAAAAGCATACTCAAGAGCTTCAAACACAGTTTACAGTCACCTTACATGCATGTGACCCCCCCTCTGAACAAATAATGTCCTCTCTTGTTGGAAAAGAGTTTGACGTATGTGACAGTTTGACATGTTCTATCCGCAGATTGCACGACAACAGCAGCAACTTCTGCAGCAACAACACAAAATCAACCTCCTGCAGCAACAGATCCAGGTGAGTCTTTATATATATGTGCATGTCCACTTGTAGACTTGTATATATGTTTCGCGTTTATGCTTTTGAACAGTTATGTTTGTGAGATGTCGCAGTGCGTGTCACTTGTCACCATGGCCGCGGGGTTTCGTGACAATCAAACATTCTAGTCCACCAATCAGCAATCAACCTCCCAATCACAGACATGCATCAGCACTGGTATCCAGAGTCCATTCTCATAGTCCTTTTTCTAGAGCAATCAAAATGTAGCTACACAAATGAAGACGAAGGTTGGTCCAAAGGGTAGGAAGCAACACCTCTCAATCCAGAATGCATTATGATAAGCTCAGGTGAAAAAATTTGTCCAAGATTACTGAAGGATTTAAGAAACGTTGATTATAAATATAATTATATTTATTTGAAACTTTCACAAAAAAGGTCTAATATTAAAAAAAATAATTAAAAAAACACTAATTAAGAAAAGACTGTTCCCCCAAATGTGTGCATGCTGCATATTTTTATAGATTATCATGCAGTTAGCTTAGCAATGTTAACATTTGGAAACAATTCTCCCATGCACTTCGAATAACATAGACAGTCTGTGAATGAATGTTTTTCAAAGATTTTGAACAAAGCTTTTAGGTTATAGCATGTCAGCTGCTAGCTATTTGTGTGGTCCTCAAAGTAGCTGCCTATGAAGAGCATTTTCAAATCACTTAACAGGCTCCATTTTGGTTAATATGCTACCTATATAGGTAGTGGACAAGCAGCGCTGTATGTTTTGGAAAAGAGTGTGTATTCAATCATATCAGCTCATGCAAATCAACTTGTTGGTATGATCATATGATCTTTTAAATAAATGTGTAGGTAATGTCCTGATGGCTGGTAAAGAAGCATGTGGAAAACTAAACAGAGACACTATTTGATGGGTTTGTCCCAGCTGACTTATACATGGGGCAGAGAGACACTGGCCTGCTTTGTGTGTGCAGGTGTGAAGCGAATAAAGGCTTTGTGTGCAAGAGGAGATGAGATGATTCTAATTTGGTTGATAAAATGAGACTTAGCCTTGAGAGGGACTCCGGCAGTTTTGGCCAGGAAGCCACATCACACTGAGACTATTCACACACACACACACACACACAGAGAGAGAGAGAGAGAGAGAGAGAGAGAGAGAGAGAGAGAGAGAGAGAGAGAGAGAGAGAGAGAGAGAGAGAGAGAGAGAGATCACTGCCGTCCGCTGGACCCCTGCCATTCTCTTTTAGTGCCTGTGTGTGTGTTGCAGCTGTGTTTGCTTGTGTGTAGTATGTTCATACTACACAGCTTAGCCTGAACATGTGGATGTGAGACTTATCTGTGTCTATTTCAAAATCCGCATCAGCTCATGTCCTTATGTGTGTTAGTAGCAGCTATGTGTGCGTCAGTCCCCAAAACACGTCCGCTTGGGTTTTTCTAGCCCCGCTCGTCGCTCACAGAAACAAAGCTTCTTTTTCCCATGACTTTGCAACCTTTTCCCAAACAAGCACTTCTCCATTCAGCCTAGTGGAACAATAGTTTCTCACAGTCAACACGGAGGCGGAGGAGGGGGGCGAGAGGAGGAGACCCTTGTTATGGGCCAATCATATATTAGCCCTAAATCACCTCCTGAAAAACACACATTTGACTTGTGTCTAACACAAAGGCCGCTAACATACTCTGAGCAAACGCATGCGTCAGAGACAAATATAGCAGTCCTGAACTTTTAGAGTACATTTAGAGTTTATTACATGACGTTACTGAGGTCAAGAGACAGATTCCATGTCCAAAAGAAGGAAAATAAGGTTTAAAGTCAACACGAAATAAATATTGACCCTATTTACCTTTTTAATACAATACAATTGACCCTATTTACCTTTCCTGATCTTACTTTGAACAATTATTCAATACTTGTCATTGGAAACAACAATTTTTTTTATATAATTCTCCTTTTTGGCTTATCATCTTCTCTTTGACTTCACTTTGACATCATATTTTTTTTTGCAATTCAATCCTTATCCTCGTCAAATAATCAGTTTTACTGAAGTAAAACTTAAGTCAAATGGATTGCTAATGCTGTTTCACTTTGACTTTACAGCGAAATTCCTGTAGAACCTACATGGACTTTTCAACCAAAGTCTGTTCCTGTAGCACATTTAAAACTCCTTGAAGAGTTAGTTCTCTCCTGAAATATGCACACACAGTTAACACGTATATACCTCACAGTGTGGGGCCACTTCTTTAGGCTCTTGGGGGTAACATGCATACACACTCTTTCATTCTTATTAAAGCTGTGTCTCAACTCAGGACCCCTGACGGTTATCAAACCAGGAAGACAGGCTCTTTTGGATGAAAGAATCCTCCTGCCGAGAAGCATGAGGCATGAAATGCAGGATACATATAATGCATTTCCATGCTTAACGAGAGGTTTAATGTTGAGAAAGGCCTGTGGGCGCTGTGACTGGGAGCTGCCCACTGGTACAACCTCCTCCTGAGCTCCGCTGTACTCTTAACACTTTCCCGCTGTCTGTTCGCTTTTCTCTCATTAGCAGCCTCCTTTCAGCAAACCTACTCCGGCTCTGCGGGGCATCGCGCTGGTGTTAGAAAATTTCCGCTACCCAGCGCAGGGGCTGGGATGAGGCTCCTCCGCTGTCAAAGTGGCAGTTAACGCAAGTAGCCAGACCTCCCATGATGAGCTTTTTTTTTGCAGACTAATTTGACGTAGAACGACAGTCATTTAGCACAAAGGCATTAGCCACAGATAACGAAACGAGCACTGCTGTCGCATGTTTTAGCTAACTAACTAGTTTAAGTCTTTAGACACGGTGGCGACAGAAATACGACAGGCTGCTTATAAAACACATATTAGAGTCAACCTACATTTCAGGAAATCTAACCTAATAAAGAGCTTCCATGGCAGTACCTTATACATGTCAAACACGGCATGATTGCTTCATAACTCAATCAGACTCATTTGCCATGCGTCAGTGCCTCCTTGAGATAGTAAATTCATTTTCCCACGGAATGAGAGTTAAAAAGAAAACGGTTGAGGAGGAACAAAAAACAACATGAGCGTTAGCTCATCACAGTTAGACCAGGTCCTGTGTACAGGAGCAGCTAACCCAATTGGCTGTGTAATTGTTTAATTTGTCTCATTATACCTAAATGAATGTAATTGGTGTTTTTCCTGCATGAAGTGGCCGCACTGGTTGTGTGAACTGGGCTTTGCGCAGCACTGCGGATGATGATGATGGGGATCGGGGGGATTCTCCCAACACATGTTCCCGATTGATATGAGCACTCGCTTTTTATTATTAAGGATATTTCAGGTGGCATTTCAGAGTTCTTAAAGTGATGTCATTTCTGCTCAATTAGCACTATCAGTTGTTTATCCTAAAAGTTACGTTCGTAAGTTCTTGTGCCATCTGTAAGTAGACTTTGACTCCAGCTTTACAATGACATTTTGACATGGTATAAGTTTTACAGCAGATGATTGGACTTAATTAGACACATATGAAGAAAAGGTAACCCTGTATACCTCCCCAGGAAGCAGCAGTGGACAGAAAATAAGGAATATTTGTGTCTGTGTGCATATTCGGATTGTATACCTGTTCAGTTTCCCTAGAAAACAGCGAGGGAGAGACAGGGAGAATAATGTGCCAGACAGATTTGTCTAACATGCTCATTCAACTCTTATTTGTAAGTAAAGGATTGCCACAGGATCAACAGGACATTGAACAAGACGGAGAATGATGAAGGAAGTTCAACCTTAAAAGTAGGCATGCAGAGAAAATTCTCCAAAGTGCTATGTGCTCAACAAGGAAGCCGAAAGGAGAGAAATTAACAGATACAAAGTGTTATACGTGTCCATTTCCACCTCTACTTCCTCTCCAACCACAGAACAACTGTGTGTTACCTAAGCGACTGGCCCTGAGAAGCATATAACAGCCTGGTGTGTGCCCGTGTATGCGTGTCTTCATGTGTTTGAGTGTGTGGGGAAGGCTTCTCTCAGCCCGGTGGTTGGCAGCTAATGGGAGCTATTTGAGGAAGGACACACAGGCAGAGGAGCAGATGGGCCCTGCGTTATGCCCACCTACAGCGGGCGGCTGACGCACCTCCTGCACTCACACCTAATGGGGGCCTAATAAAAGGCTGGCTGTGCAGACACAGGCTCGCCACTCAATTTCATTAGCCGCTAATCAGCCAAAGGTGCCCTTGGCTCACGGAAAAGGACCGTTCGCTGGAAAAAAATGAGAGGCATACTTGAAAAAAAAGAACGAAGAACATAAGTGAGAAAATGGACATGCGTTAGTGATTGGAAAGAGCAGGGTTGTTGTTTTGGTGGGGTTTGAAAATGCCACGTTTGTCTGGAAACCGCGATCAGGCATGGAGAAGAGAGATCAAGCATTAGGGGTGAAGCCATGTGACCTTGAAGCAACTCTTTATTGGTCTAGACTTCAAACCCCACCCGTTTCCCCCTTATATAGCGCAACAGGCTGTTTCCGACTGTAATTATTTTCCATTGAGTATTTGATTTTTAAGGGTAATGTATAACGATAAACCTAGTGTGAGAGGCGAGATTAATAATATGATTGTGTGGCCACAAGTCAGTGTGATTTTTAGCTTGATTAAAAAATAAATCATGTTTAATTCCAAAATTCCTGGTCTATAAAAGCACTGCCCATAATCCTATCAGCTATCAGATAAGTTGTTGTTACCATGGAAAAGAGAACAGCGAAAAAGAAGTGAAGTATGAAGTACACTCCCAACATCCTCAGGTAACTTTATTGCAAGAATTATTTGCAAAAAGGAACTTTCAAAATATTGTACATTTATAAATATAATCAATCATTATAATCAATCATCATTATAATTCAATATTTCCAAGTTTTTGGATTGAAGTGCTTCATGGCATGCATAATTCATTGCCTCGTAAAAGACACTTGTCTTTTACTCTAATTTGTAAAAAAGGTATTTAAAAACTTAAGATTATAATGTTGTCACTCATCTCAGAGTTTGTTGGTTTGGCTGAAATCCCAATGGAGGAAATTAATTGGAACAATACAAAAAAAAATTTTTTTAAAACACCAAAGCTGCTGAAACAGCAGAGACAGTAACTGTTGCGCTCTATTAGGTCCCTGATAACACACCCTAAGGTGACGCCTCACAATTGTTGTGAAGTAACACTCTCGTGAATGTGAGATAACATTGGCAGCTTCCTTTTTTAGCCATCAATGTTTAGCCAGGTATATAATAAGCCAACACACTTAATAAAAAGAAGCAGGAAGTACAATGCAAAAGCTGACTGTCTGCACGTGTTTGTTTGAGCGTGTGCGCAATCTCAATCTTATTCACCAGGGACAGTCCTGTCGCACTGATGCCTGCACCAGACTGGCAGTCGTCGCAGGCACTCTGTAAAAGTTAATGGCCTATGCCCACGTCCACGGGGCTAATATTAAGTGCCAGTCTGCAAGTATAGTGCGTGTGTGCTAACGCTGCTATCCAAGCGCAAATTAATTATTAGTTATATGGCTATGTGTCCCCTCTTCAGTGCGAGGTCACTGAGGCCTGCCTTTAATTGCCGGAGCATATGGCTGGAAACAGATTTTAGCGGTGGGACTCGTTCTTAACCACCGTTCTTGCACACATTCTCAGATGTGTGCCATATTGTCAATGCTGGCAGCTATTGTTTCACTCATTTACTTCTTAGAGCAAATTACTCCCTAATAATAGCTCTACCTTAGAGTTTTTCTCTCCTCCGTGCCAGCAAACCTGTTCACACTGCATATGTTAATTATCTGCACATCTTCATTATGTTCAAAAAGCTTTAGGTTCAAGCTGTGCCGCCTGGCGAGAGGCTCTGACTCAGTTTTGTGCCAACTTTCCACTTTTTCCCTTTCCATTTGTTTCTTTCAACATTTTTTCCTTGCTCTTTCACTCTCAATATCTCGCTCTTTTCTTATAAACTAAGAAAGTTGCAAAGTTAGCCACGCTCTTGTTATCCTTTTTTCCTTGTCCGCCATCTATTTTTCGAATGGGTAATTAGAGGGGTTTTAAGATTCTAGTTGTATTTGCTGTAGGTTTATATTTATATTATCAATTTATAAATAGTTAAATAGTACAAATAAAACAAACACATAATTTATCTTAACTGTCTTTATTGTGGAGCTGGTCAATAGGACCATTCACAAGAGAGTATTTTTGTTTCATTTGAAAACCAGAAGTATCATATTGTTTTTAGATGTCGGTTCTGAAACCCATTTCCGACCCAATTATCTGACAGACTCTTCTGCTTTCTCAAAGTTTTTAAAAACTTTTCAAGTAAGCCATTCTTCCTACCAGAGAGTTCAAAGAGCCAGAATGAAATTCCACCGCCAGCTGTTGTCTGATTAATAAACCTTTATAGAGCTTGCAGCTGGAGTTGACACTTTTGTCATAAGTTTTCTGGAATATTCAACAGTTTTAATAGTGAGTCATGACAAAGACAATAAGGGAAGTCCTTTATTTGTGTTTGGGTGTGATGGGGTGTTGCAGCCCCTCAAACAAGGTTTTCCCTAAACTATTACTAGTTTAGCGGGGACCAATCCAATCCCTACAGTTGAGGCACGTTGTTCCAGTTCAAGAATATTCTCCCTAACCCTGAGTCCACTTTGTTTCAACGTCATGTGTTCCTGTCCCCAGCCAATGCAAGAGACGTTTTGCAAGCGATGCTAACTGTTCAATGCCTTCAAATTTAAATCTCCTTTGAAAGAAACTGTAAAGTACAGTCCTTTTGTTCTCTACTTCATGATACATGTCAACTGGATGCATCAAACTGCATTAACTGGCCTGAAAATGTCAATATCAGCCTCACCTACTCTGCGTGGGTAATGCTATTTACTACGTTGATTGAATAGAGAACAGCATGACGGTGTGTTCGAACGCTTTGAGGAGATCCACGAGCCTTTAATTCCATATGCTCCCACACACACTTGCTTACATGTCTATGCGTTTAAGAGAAGAGCGTGTGATTGTAATTTGCCACAAAAACACTCCATGCTCAAAACCACTGGAGAACAAACACACGCATGCGCGTTGGCTAGCACATGCTATTGTGTCCACAGAGCCTTAGCTCACACTGAGAAGACGCAGGCAAAACCAGAGGAGCATATGTCCAATTAGGACTGGAAGTTAGAGCTGCACCAGCCCGTGGGAGGTCCTGTCGTAACGCAACTATAAAACGCCACTGCCTCCTGATCTGGGAACAGAAGGCCTGCTGTTTGTGGTTAACCAAAATGAAGGAATGATTGCTCAGTGGTTGGAATTCAAAAACCCTCAGACATGCTACTGAGACTTAAGAGATAGAAGGGGAGAAAAATAAAAGTTTAACCTCTGTTTATCTTAAAATGCGACTGTGATAAACTGCCTCCTTTACTCTTAGAGCATGTCACTTTCATATATAGAGGATTGTCACTTTTGGAGCCTTTGTGTTTTTCTCGTCAGTGGAACCATCTGTCCTCTTCTTATTTGGGCCTGTGTGTCTCAAGACTCTCCCTTTGCCAAAGTCTCTGGCTTGTTTTTTTTTTTCCTCTTTCCTCCCTTTTTTAATCCTGGAAACCTTGTGAAGTGGTGTGGCGAGGTGCCGAGCATGGTGCTCTGCAGAAATGGAGGCCAGCTGTTGCCAGATCGTGAAGAATCTCCTTTATGTGACAATAAGTCAAGAGGACCAACTATCCCAAAAGCCACCCTTCCATATCTCACTTGTCCTCAGGTGACAGTTGCTGGACAAGCACAGTATTTGAAATCACCCGAGTAATAAACTGGCTAGAGAGGTGCATAGTGTAGCCAGACATAAAGGTACACACTGTTAAGTTTCAGGAGTGACAACCTCAATTAAATGTGGGACTGAGTCCCCTAAATTATCATTCCGTGTGTATGCAACACATAAATCTCTCCCGAAACTGCATCGGAGATGTATCTCTCGTCTGTCATCTCTCATATCTCTCATTGACGTCATTAACAACTAGTTGTTCAGTTTGATTCCGTTCAGACTGTGCATAATTTTTGTTAATGCGGTTGTCACTACTACTTAACTTTCATGAGTTAATTTGGTTGTAGAATGTGTTTGTCATTCCCGTAAATTACTAAACTGTGTGTGTACTGAAACGGATTGAGCACTAAAAGGTGAATTGACAACCGAATTTAGCTGCAGTGTGTAGGTCGCCAAAGTGTGGTCTACCTTGCAGCTTATTCCTTATCCACTTATTCCTCATCCACTTATTCCTCACTCATTCCTTATCCTTATCCTGCCTTTATAATCCATGTAGGTGAAGAAAATATCCAATAGATTTGGACCAATTTATGTCCAAAATGGCCTCAGATGGTCAGTGATCAAACTGTGGGCGGTTTAAAGCTGAGGCTAGGACTTTGGTTGAAAAGATTTCTTCATAGTTGACCTACAGTATTATGGCAAGACTCTTTGTTCATGACTAACAACATAATTGTTGTCTCTCTCTATCTCTTCAGCAGGTCCAGGGTCAGTTGCCTCCGCTGATGATACCTGTGTTTCCTCCAGATCAGAGAACTCTGGCGGCCGCTGCAGCACAACAAGGATTTCTACTTCCTCCAGGGTTCAACTACAAACCGGGCTGCAGTGAGTATTAAAGCAGCATTTCAGTGATGGGTTGTTAAATTAAAGACTTCAGTCTAGTTTATTGTTCACACTAGAGATTTCAAACCAGATTGCTGAAAGCGGAGTCTTCAACCCAATGTTGGGCAGCATCTCCTTCCTGTCTGGTGTGTTATTAAGATCAGCCAACACCACTGATGCCCATCATCTCCCGCACATGACAGACTCTCAGACTAGACAAACTCGCTTGCTTTTGTGTCTCTGTATTTCTTGTTCAAAAGTAGGAACAGGAAAAAAAAGAAAACTTCCTCTGGGGTTTGTGTTTTTGGCCGTAGCAGTCCAACTGTGAAGCAATGTGTTGTTTACCGCGAGAAACGAGGCGGCAAGTGCCAGCAGCGCAGCAGCAGAACGCTCGCGCTCTCACGGGGGGGTAGAGTGACCTGCCCCAGGTTTCTTCATATTAACACGAGTGGCCGCCAGAACACGCGTCCAGTACGCCTCGCACACGCCTCCGACTCCTCTTCAACTGTACGCGTGCACACAAACATTGCATAGATCACACACTCGCACACTCATAAACGCACATCTCCCTTGTGAGACGGACCGGTACGCATCTCCAGCTCCGCCCACTGCGCTTCACAGTTTCCCAAACAAGTCCCCCCACCCTCTTCCTCCTCCCAACGGCCTCCCTCCCTCCTAACCATAAACCCTCTATTTCAATTACAGCCAGCAGCACCATCAAACCCTGCCCAAAATTTCAATTACGCATGTCATTTAGTTACCATTACAGTGCTTGCTCACGGGGGAGGAAGCCGTCGTTTGAACCCTCAAAACCGGAAAGGAAAAAAAGGGGGATGAAATCCCTCTGGTCGCAGGGTCTGGACTAAGGGGACGCTGGTTCCCACCCATTGCTCCCCGGAGCCAGGCCACGGAGCTCTTCCAGTCAGTCTGAAGATACTGCCTTCTCGCCAACAGCAACATGTTTGCTTTTCTTAGTTTTGCTCTTTTGTTACAGCTGTACCCAGGAGAGACATAAAATAGCTGGAATATTTGTATTTGTTTAGGGACTGAGAGAAAGACAAGAAAAAAAGACAAAACACACACATCTCCCCAGAATACATCCTTGAATTGGGTCCAGGGCAATCTTTAACTAAGCAGATGAGCATTTTATTTTTTTGGGGTGGGGGTGGGGTGTAAGTGTATGGGAAAAATGTTTTGGACTGACTGATAGGAGCGTCTGGTTTATTGCTTACTGAGACAAGGTCCGACTTCCTCTACAAACCCCTTTAACAGATACTCTAGAGTCCCGGGCTGTATCCAAATGTGAAGGCTGCTGCCTTATCAACAAGTGCATTTACGTGCACATTAAAAATTTCATTTCAGTTGTACTAAAGCGATAATGTGTCTTTTTAATAAAAAAATTACATTTATTAATTTACTTCCATCAGATGCCATTCCAATTCTGCCTTACTGCATGCACAGAATGGCGGGATATCATAGGCGAAGGGCACATTTATGCTGGCTTCAAAACATGACCAGACATGCACTCCATAAATCGCTGATTCTTTTAGAATAACAGAATGATGGTGTCACTTTTATATGATATATTTCAAAGGCCATCTATCTGGACATTGAGACTTTCTCTCCTCTGTTCTTCCTCAGAGCGCTTGTATCCAACCTCTCCTCCTTTTTTGGTTTTTGGCCGACATCATTCCATTGTTCATCATGCTTTGCACTCAAAAAACTGCAGAACCGATTTGAGAGCACACTCGTGGTTTCTCATGTCACAGGCCTTTTCAGCGCAACGCTAATAACCCCCCTACCTCCTCTAGCCGAACTGGACTGACCTTTACCTCCCGGTCATGTAATTATAAATCCCATATCTGCAGGTGGACGCTAATAACTCTCGCTATTCACTCCACGTGTTCTGATTCATCTCTCCAACGTAGAGGCTCTTGTGCGGGGCCCGAGGAGACGGGGCGCTGACGTTACCTCGTTAATTACCGTCCTCTCCTTATCATGCCTTAGCCTTCAACTGCTATTGTGCTCGGGGTATTAGAGCTGCAGCCACACAATCAGCCTTTCATTAGAATGGAGGGGGGGACTTCACAATGGAGGTCTTTACCGACAGAAGAGAAAGCAGTGAATCTGTCGCGCCATCGAAGGAGAGGAGAGGGGGATGGGGCCCAGACCCTGTGCAGAAGTGTTGGAAGACGAAAGGGATGGGTGATGTGTGAAAAAAAAAATCTAAAGCATCTGACATACCCATAATGCTCTTTTCCTCAGGTGACCCTTACCCTCTACAGCTGATCCCCACAACTATGGCAGCCGCTGCTGCGGCAACGCCTGGCCTCGGCCCTCTTCAGCTGCAGGTAACGTCCATCTTGTGGATTTGTTTGTGTGTGTCCTTTTGCTGTGGAGATTCAGTCCATTTTTCCCAACCTCTCAAACAAAATCTCTTTTTCTTCCCTAGTTTTTTTCCCCCCTTTTTTGTTTTGTGATCCCGATAGAGAACAACAATGCCCACTGTTCTACCCAACTCTTTTCCTCATGCCAACTGCAAGTTGCCATAGAAATGGGCCTTTGTGAGGGGCCAGAGCCCAGAAAGAGAATGCCGCACTGCTGGCTCTGGGGTGCTGATATTGTTCACTGTGGAGCGAAGGGTACCATAGAAACTGTTTTAAGGGGGACAGAGCACAGAGGGACACTGAACAGAGAGCAAACACAAAAAGATATTATGGGCTGTCTGAATAGAGTCAAACCCTAATGCAGCCTCACTGTGCTGCTCTGAAACTGAAAATGCAGTAAACATGCGTCTCCACGTCTGTCCTTTTTCCTTTTCCTCCCTAGTTTGGTCTCTGGAAGGAGAAGAAAAGTATTAACGGACTGCCTCTGATTCCCTTGGCACCAGGTTAAGAGCCTGGCTGTTTGAGATGCATTTACCTGGGGACCCACACGGGTCCGGCCCTTCCTCTCTTTTACCTCTTACCAATTAAAGTGACTGCCTAAGAGGCCAAATTCACCCTGCCACCATTAGCCAAACATTAGATGCACATTAGAGTGAATTTTAACAGGGCATTGCACTTACGTGCACAAATGTAAGGATATGCACCTGCACATCTGTATCACAGTTTAAGCATATGCAAGAGGTATAAATGGCTCTCACACATACACACTCACACAGAAACAGGTGGTATTCCCAGGTGCCCTCTGGATAACAGGTAATAAAACAGGATATTTTTTTCTGTTTTTTTTAAAACCCTCTGTGTCTGTGCACTCACCCCTCTGTTCTCCGTATGACTGGCTTACTGCAAGAATCTTGTCCTGTCTGATTTTATCAGCTTCTGAGCTTGTCTCCATATGTTCCTTCGTGTTAAGATACAAAAAAATCCCAGATTGAACAGCTTTGTCAGCCGCAATTGGATTTTACCAGAAAAACAACTGGAGAAAAAACAACAACAACTTCCAATGCCACTGTTCTCTCATTCCATCCTCAAATCTCCCTTGCAACACACACACTCAGAGAGAGAGAGAGAGAGAGAGAGAGAGAGAGAGAGAGAGAGAGAGAGAGATTAGGGCTTTGTCACAAAGAAAATGATTTACTAAGGCTAACCTAAATACAGATGTCTCAGACAGAAGCACGTTGGATTTCCTCTGGGACAATCTGCGCATTTGCGCGTCTCATCTTCAGACCCCACAACACGATGAGAGGCCCAAAATATTTGCCTTGGTCACTCCACAAGCCGTGGTTTAGTAGTTTGTGCACTCAACCTGATGTGCTGAATCTGGCTTGCAATTCCTTGCCCCTCTTCTCAATGCACTTTATGTCCTCTCAACTATACTATATTTAAAATGTGATTTTTTTGTTGTTGTTGTTGTTGTTTGTATAATACATATAGAAATCTAATGATGATTTAATTTAGTAGGCAGAAGACCTACTATTTACATTTATGCATTTGACCGATGCTTTTATTCAAAGCGACATACATTGCATTTATGGTATAGATTTGATCAGTTTATGCATTCCCTGGGAATCACACCCAAGACCTTTGCATTGCTAGCACCATGCTCTACTGAACTAGAGGAATGCTTATTTAAGTGTGTTTCTATATATAAGTACAATACATTTTCAACAGGAAAATAAAGTGTATGAAGTTGCGGTGCAGAAGTGTAGACAGCTTTGCTGATTGTAATTTGTAGCGCATTATTGTAACTTTAATTTGAACACATTGTAATTAGGCGCTTGCGTCCTGTGTAGTGTGCATGTCCAAAGTTTTCAGAGAAATAAATTTTGTATAACAATTCTCTTCAAGTTATATTTCAACACACAAACAGACTTGTAGATCCCAGACGGATGAAGTCACAGCTGTATGAGACTGCTCACCTACACACCGGCCATTAAACAAGTCCTCTAAGTGTGTGTGCATGTGTGAGTGAGAGGGAGTCATTGCACTAGGGGTCACTATCTTAAAGGTGTTTGCCATTAGTCACTGCAGCAGTCTTTAAACCTGGCCACAAAACCACTTTTCACAACTGCGGCCACAGTTCACACTGGCCTAATATTCCATAACCAGCTAAATTAACCTGCGTAACCCACCAAAACCACACACACAGAAGCTGAGGGACAGTGACTATGACTTTGTTGGAAAGTGGAGAGAGAGAGATAAAGAGAAAAATAAGAAAAGGAGGGGAGTAATAGAACGGTATGAGCTGTGAGCGGCATACTGAAGAGGTATAAAGTGGGTCAATGGAGGAGGTCAGCCATCATATGTAGAGGCAGATGTTGGACCATATTGCACCGGATTACTGCAGCACACAGGAGAACGAGAGAGAGAAAGCGAGAAGGGAGACTGTATTTAATGCCTTATATCAGCCGTAAAAAATAGTACATGCATTTCCATTTGTAGTTCAAACCCCCAGTGATTTATTTTTTTGACGCCACTTGCATGTGTACGCACGATGATAAGCGCTGTGAATTCCTTTCAGATAGTGATCTGGTGGCATTGTCCGAGGACGATGAGGTCAGTGACACTGTTAATAGATAGCATGGCTGGATTGATCCTGTCCAGCTTGCCCTATCTGCTCCACAACATAATAAGCTTACATAACATTCCCAGTGTATCACACAATGAGAATGTTATTTTGCCTCAAAGCTTCCCACTAGCGGACCTAAAACCTGGACAGAGTACTGAGTCTCTTCCTTGACAATCCGAAAAAAAATAATTAAGCAGAAAAGAAAAAAATTATCCCACCTCACAATAGATTTTCATTTAGCTTTTGTATTTTTTGTAAACACAAGCTTTTAGCTCTAATTGACACTGAAGAGGGAGATTTCTTGGCAGCGGCTTCAGTCAGACGCAACTCATGTCAAAGTTCATCCTGCCTGGCGCACTAATCAAAATAGCACAAATTCGACAGCCAGTGTTTAGTTTAGCGCAAAAAAAATAACAAGAATAGGAAGAATTGACTACAATGGAAAAAGCATGAGACGCACAATAGCCAGCGGTGACCAAAATGACAATAGCTTAGAGGATCACTCCGAACTGCTTCCATTTTGACAACAAAGCAAGATGGGAAAAGAAGCTCATAATCTGAGTAAAGCAGGGGATTACTGGAGAGCGAGAGATGTCTGCTCAGCCACATAAAGACACACAGATTCACTCCGCTGGATAGCGCTGACAGCAGCCCGTCGTCCTGTGCTCAGGGAGGGGACGGGGACTTAGCGAGGATGGGGTGGTGGCTTTGTTAAAACATGTGTCACCAACACTAATACTCTCCAATCAGCCTTACGAGTTAAAGCGCAAATGCCAATCTATCTCCTCTCGTCATCCTGCATATAGACACGTAGAAACACACACACACACACTGCTTAATGGAGTCACATTTGACCCACTAGATCAGACAGGCCTGCAGCATTACCGACTGGCATTAGGATCTTTCTTGTGTGTTCGCCTTCTGTGTTGGCGGTATGCGTTTTCTTACCTTTGTTGCCTTAAACACACACACACACACACACACAGACTTGTGGTTAGAGAATTAGAGCTGGCCTAAGACTCCTGTGGGGATTAGCAAAGAGAGAGAGAGTGAGAGAAGCAAGGGGAGAAGCTTTAACAGTTCAAAAGGACGCAGCTTGACTGAAGGAGTCAAGAGTCCTATCAAATCCCTCACAGATATACACCCTCCCCCATTCAGCACCTCTGTGTGTGTGTTTGTGTAAGGCTGACATTTAAATTCCTCTGTTACATCCCCACTTTTGAGATCAGCCACCCCTTCATCCCCCATTCTCGCTGCGTGTGCATACGTGAGCCCGTGGGCACTCGAGGGGCATTGTGCTGTCACTTCCTGTTTGCTCACGTTGACGGCGGGGTGGCAGCGCTTTGAGCGTGTTCAGTGGCAGCCCCTGTTGGAAGGGAAGTGTGTGTCGGTCTAGTGGTTGTGACTGACAAGAGCTGGCCCTGTAATAGAACTCAATTCAGAAAGAAAATAAAGCAGTCTGATGCAGTGGACCGGACACAGAGCATCTCGCCCTCTCACGCACACACACACACAGACAGGGCAAGCTCCGACAGGGGCCGTATGTCACGCTCAGACACACACACAACCAGGGGCCATGGTGGGAGTAATTGAACAGAAATGACCAACAAGAGCTTTATTTCATGTCCTGCTCCCCTGTGTGGACTACAGCTCACACACTGAGGTCACCTCCTGATCAAAAAATCCAAGAGAAATGTGTGTGTGCGTTGAGGTGCTGTATATACACAATATCCCGCTCATTACTTACCACATAAAGTATAGATTTGAGCTGAAATTATTTTATGTTAGAAAAAAGAGTGACACAAGAGCTACATTAAATGAATTTCATAGTACAACAGTCGATTGTACAGTTTAGCTGTGGAAAGCCGATCAGAATCAAATATTACAAATAGCAGTGTATACAGTAGGTACTTTTATTAGGGATGCACAATATATCAGTGATCATATTTTTATCAGCCGTAACTAGTGCCATTTTGTTTGAAACAGGCAAAATAGTGTAGATTTAATATTGGTCATCATATCGGTTGGCAATAGCATAAATATAATTAAATATATACCAGAGAATTTTTTTTTATTCAGTGCACCTCTACTTTTATGCATACAGTTAATATAGCAGTGTACCTTTTTAAACAAAAAAAATCTGTACTTATTAACTTTATTAGCTCTCTGCGGTGCAAATTTAGGCAGATAAAAGCCCGTGTGAGTGGATAGAGATGTTCTGTGTGGAGATATGTCTCAGCATGATGGTGCGTTAATCTCTGTGTTCTCATCTGATAGAAATATTTAATTCTAGCAGATACAGCCGACAGAAGATTGTGGAGAATGTGCTGTTGAGGTTGAGAGAGAGCGAGAGAGAAAGAGAGAGATAGAACTGCCATGAACATTTGCATAAACCAGTCTTTGTTTCCTGCTGGTGGCTGGCAGCCAGAGACGAACAGAAGGACGGAAGTTTTACTCACAAACAGCCATTGCCTTCCAAACCTTAAAGAGAAAAATACAATTTAAAAAACAGCCCGTCTCTGCAGCTACTGTAAACACAGATTTGGTTCCTCATATTTTCCCACAAATACAATAAAAAGCTCCCTCTCTTAAATTCATTCTTTGCTTTTCTCAAAGTCCTCAAAATTGCACATGAAAGCTGCACAAACGTACTTGTTGCAGGAATTGCCCAAATTCCCATTCCGGGAATCTGTTTTACGCAATGTCCAGCCACTGTACTGTCTGCCTGTTACCGCAGAAACATTTGCTCTGGTCCACAAATACACTGTGTAGAAGAGCACATCCCTGAGCTCCGCATTTAACAGTTGGGAGATGTTATTGCTTGTGGTTGACTGATACAGGTTTGTTCCATTGGTTATGCAGATGACAATATCTAGAGAACTGATATAGCCAATATAATATTGATATATGCATGTAGATATACATAACGCAATTATTTATAGTATTCATAGTATTTAAGTGTTAGAAATAAATACAATATAATTAGGAAACGAACTTAAATACTTATATTTAAATACTTAAATGTACTGCTTGTACAAGCTTTTATATACTGCTAATTTATTTTACTATGTTTGATTTAAAAAATGTTGACATGTTCAAAATGTTCATTTACTGTTAATGAAGCTGATATATTTTTTTACTGATGAAACTATTGGCCAAGTGTTCATGGTTACTTTAATCACAAAAGATCAGCCAATATATCAATCTGTCATTTAATACATTTGAAACGATAGAAATAAAAAGGAGCAAAATTTTGATTTATTCTGTCAAATGGCAGTATGCTGCATTTCATTGAATCATGCTGGCAGATGTGTTTTTTGAGTTTTAAGAGTGTTTTCTCATGGGTCCTTCTGTCCTGGTGTGCATTCTTAAGCAAGAGTAAAAGAATCAATAGGGGGTCCGGCATTTGTTTCCACTCTCAGTGGCAGAGAAATTCACAACTTCTCTCTTTACATAAACACATCCACCAGTTTTTCACCTTGAGAGGCCCTTTTTCAGTCTTTTCTTTCCTTAGTGAATATGACCCTTATGGTGAGTGCGTTTTTTCCCAGGATGCACCTTGGCGGGGACATGTCTCACTCAGGCGTCTGCTAGCTGTTAGCGTAGCCCCTTGAGGCCGGATGGTGGAACATAAAGTGACAGCTCTGTCCCCTCACACATAAACAACCATCAGCCCTCTCCACTAATGGCCAAACCAGCTTTTTAGCCTGTTTTGTTTTTTTGTGCGTTCTGTGTATTCATTTATTCATGGACCTTTCTCTCTTCTTCATCCACTCTTCTGTCCCTTCTCTCTCTCTCTCTCTCTGTCTCTTTGCAGCAGTTGTATGCAGCTCAGTTAGCTGCCATGCAGGTGTCTCCGGGGGCCAAACACAGCACAGTGCCTCAGGCCAACCTGGCAACCGGAACACACTCGCCCACCAGCGGCCAGAGCGAGAAAAACAGAAGCACCCCACCACCAAAGCCCAAGGTATGTGTTTGTGGATGCAAATTCGGCTGGAACACCTGTGTACATTTTCCATCCAGAGCTAATAGTCTTTTTATGTACTGGTTTTGATGTTCTTTAGGTTGAAAACCCATAACTCTTGCAAGCTGGCACAATGCCCTCAATTCGCCATGCCTCACTACATTGTTGCATTTCAAGTGCTTTTTTATGCCAGCTTCTGAAGGTCCTTGGTCCTTGAACCCAAGGTCTAGCTACCACCACTGCTTTGTGCCTTTTTCTGATAGAGTATAAGTCTCATAACAGGTATCTTTCCCTTTGGCCAGTGTGGCAACAGGAGGCCAGAGCTATCGGAGCGGAATAAAGCTCCGTGAATATCAGGCAGGGCAGAAATAAAAGCAGCCTGTCTGGCCTCTCATCCCTCCTGCTGGGCTGGTCATTCTAGACGCCCGGACACCCCTGCAAGCCCATTCTGTCCCGCTCAGCAGTACAATAGCTGGACCGTGGGGCGGCCAGGGCTGGATACACATGTGTGAAGGCCTGTTGCCCGCTCTCACTCCGGCCTTGAGCCACGGCTGAGCCCGATGCCTATTTGGAGAGGGAAGAGAACAGACCTGGAGCTCAACCACATGCCTGTTGCATAAGAGGAAGAGCTCAGGATACGTTTCCCTCCGTCAATCTCAGTGAAGCTTTGGCGGTCGCCATCGACTGTGTCTGGCCTCCTGCAGCTCATTGTGTCAAAGGCTAATGAAGGCCGTTTTCCTCAAACATGTGGTCCTTTGTTGTCACATGACCAAATACATGGAGATAAAGAAGAGGGATCGGGATAATACAGATAATTGGCAGTGCCACCTGCACCTGCTAGGCCTCCGCAGCCACTGAGACATGAGAAAATGATATTTTTCTTAAATATATCTTTCTCTCTCATATTCCCCGTCAAGTATCTAAAAGTTGATTCAGAGCCCTCCCTTTCTCCTTCTCTGCCTCCTCTTTCTCTCTTCAAATCTTCCCTCAATCATGGGTCTCTCCTTTGTTCTCTCCATGTCTGCAAGCTTTTTGCCATCATGAAGGGGAAGGCATGTATATTTCAAGCTTGCTGCCCTGGGGTAGTTGCCACTCTTCCTCTCATTTTGAGATGTGTGGCGTGTGTCGGACAGCTGGTTGGACTGAGGCGTACAGAGCTTAAGTGCTTTACCCTGGGGGAGGCCTCACAACTCAGGTGCATCACAGACTCATATCACGGTTTTCACTCTGTGACCTACTCAGATTTACACATCCACACTATTCCTTCACTCAAGCTCAGTGCTGCCACAGTTGGCTTTGAGATTCCTCCTGAAGGTGCTGGCCATGTGTTGGTCACAATGGGCTTGAACACTTCTATCTCGTGGGAGTGTCTCTGGTTTCTTTACAGTCTCTAAAGTAGACTGTACTATCAGCAGGATATTTGAAGGATGTATACATTCATGCAAAATTCAAAAGAGATCACACAACTACTTGGTGGACAGTAAGACATTGTGCAAGCAATGTTTTATATATATATTAGTGCTGTCAAACGATTAAAATATTTAATCGTGATTAATCGCATTAATGTCTTAGTTAACTCGTGATTAATCGCAATTAATCGCACATTTTTATCTATTCTAAATGTCTCTTGATTTCTTTTTGTACCATTATTTTTCTCATTTTAATGCTCTTATCAACATGGAAAAGTGGATCGGCTTGCTTTGTGCAAATGTTTTTTATTGAAAACAACATTGGCATATACTGTGTTCAATTTCACACTAACATTCCTCACTTGGAGCAAATAATCTCTCACACAATGTAACACTGTCCATCAATAAAAGGGTGAAAGAAATACTGACAAGGTCCTGATATTGTCGAGGGGGCGGAGAATTAGCATCAGCTGTGTGTGTGTGCTTGGCCATCAAGTGGTATTTCAGACTGGACGTGCTGCGATGATGATAGCTCAGTTCACAACGACAAAACACACAGATCACTTTGGTCTTGTCAATGCCATTTGGCAACTTTTTAAAAGTAAACTTTCCATTCAGAATCTTATTGGCATCCATTTCGGCGTCTCGCGCTCGTCATCTACTCAAAACGGTAACGTTAACCTACTATTTGGCCGGCTCGCAAGCCTAAACAAGTGTGTGTGGCGTGCCTGTTGTTTTGTTTCCGGTCTAGCTAGATCCGCTTGCGCTTTGGTCGACGAAGCAACAAAACGTCCTCGCGCGGCACAAGGCATTGAAATGAATGGGTTTCATAGCGCATGCCGCATCCTGGTGCAAAAGCATGTGAAAAAAACTACAAAGTTTGCTAGGCCAAAAAGACTGTTAATTGACGCCGTTAAAATGGGTTTGCGTTAACGCCGTTAATAATGCGTTTAACTGACAGCCCTAATATATATATATATATATATATATATATATATATATATGTGTGTGTGTGTGTGTGTGTGTGTGTGTGTGTGTGTGTGTGTGTGTGTATGTATACAGCGATTAAAACTTAAAATAATTTAAATTTGAAAATATTTTTTTTAAAAATATGTCATTTTAGATGAGATTTAAGCTTATTCCCTATTATAACATGTATGACAGATCTTAAAGCTAGCCTTCCTTCTCTTACACAGCTTTGCCAGTCTTCATTAGTTCTCCTCTCACCAGCTTCCTTCTCTTTGGCTAACATCCCACCCAAGGATTTGCTTCTCGAAGAACAATCCACCATCGGGGCGGGAGGCAGGCATTATCTGTCATAAATATTCAGTTTTCCTCTTCAATGCAGCGTCGCTACACACCCGACACAATATGGGTCATGATACAGTATTCTCCTCAATCACGTCTTAGTGTTCTCATTGAGTAGGGTCTTTTGTGTGCCTCCCTTATGATGGAGTCCACATCCCACTGGTTCCCCTTCCATTGAGAACAGCGCTAATGAGGACAATCCTGTTACGGCCCATCACAGCACGGGCGGTGAGGGAAAGGTCTTAATCAAGCTCTCCAGACCTCAGAAGCTCTGTTCCAAAACCTAGCTTGCTGACTCGCTGCCTACTGCCTTTGAAACAGCGAATGTCTGCTCGTACTACTGCGGAGGCAAGACCAGGAGAGACACTGTAGCTCTGTGAGATGTGGTGGTCCTCTATGGCTGCTGCAAGTGCTTTTGTTTCTGGCCATTCATCAGAGATGGGAAGGCTCTAGAAACAGGTGTTGGTACAGAAGCTGCAATCCCCATGTTAGCACATATGAGATCCCACTGCAGTGGGAGCCCAATAGTGACCTGAGAGTCCCTCTGCCAGGCGAAGATGATCGACAGCTATGGCTTAGACGAGGGCTGGCAAGGTCATTTGATCCTGGAGAATTGCCTGAGTGCGCAAACTTCTGATGTAGTTCTGGTATTGAGCTATGAAGCTGTTAAGAAAAGAAAGGTCTTGATGGCAAGTTTAGGCCTTCGTTGCAATGTTCTGATGCTGTGTACGGGGCAGCATCTGTCATTCTGAGATCTAATTACCCCTTATGGTGCCTTCTCTGATGTGATTATGATGTCAGCATGGTTGATATCTTGGTAGCATTCATTTGCACTGTATGGATAGATGTCCACCATCACAAAAGGGTTATTCAGGGTTATTTGATTATTATCTAATTGAGCCTAATTGACATCTGTGAACATATTTGAAGCCATAATGTGTGTCAAATAATCATGCTTATATTTATAGAATACTTGGCCATTCTGTGTATGTGTGTATGCTTGTATGTGCTTTGTTTTCTTCTCAATGCGCAACATGTTTGGTAAATGTGTGTGAATCTTCTCACCTAAGCATGTTTCTTTACATGGTATGCTCGCTTTGTCCCTGTTCTCTTGTTTGATTGAGCATGGGTGTGCTGCATGTTGATTACGCCATGGCAGTGCGCAAAGTCAATCCAATATCGGCAAGTTTTTCAACTGGCCTGCGCAACCACAATTACTTTTACCTTTCCTTGTGGTCTGGCCGCATTTGCTGAAAACGTCCTTTTTCGGCATGCAGTCAGCTGATTTGACCCCCTGCTGGGAGTTTTGATTGGGTCCCAAGTCTCTGAGGAGAAAAATCACACCGGGCCAAACGTGTTGCTTTTTTGCAGGACGAGGGCGCTCAGCCCTTGAATCTGTCGTCCAAGCCTAAGGCATCCGAGAGCAAGTCACCCACCTCCCCCGCTTCCCCACAGGTCCCCACCCTGAAGCTGGGCCCCGGGTCCCTGAAGCACAGCGCCCACTCCAGCATCGGAGGACCGCCGTCCAGACTCAGCTCCATAGGTACCCGCACCTCCACAGTTCACTGCAATTCAATAAACACATAAATGGCAGTATAACCGGCTTAATGTTATTACATATTGCCCTGAATGTATCTCTCAAGAGCATTTCCTACTCCCAGGATATGTTTTTTTGCTGGCACAGACTCTTGTATGAGACGGTAATTGATGTTACATTTTTAGGTTTGCAGAATTAAATTTTGCCTGAAGGGCACATTGTCAAACATTTATTAGTCTAAATGGAGGGGGAGAGCTTGTTAAGCAGCTGTGTTTGGAAGCGAAAGAGAGGGAGACAGCGGATGGGAAGGTTTAGCGGCGTTTATTTCTGTTGTTTAGAGGTGCTGAATAGAGCAACACAAGCCTTTCTGACAGGCGCTGAGATTAGACAAGCCTCTTATACAACTCTGTTACCACCCACAGCACAAACAACATACATTAATAACACAATAAAGCAATATTCTCCCCTCCCCATGCATCACTCCCTTTACAACAGTTAGCCATTTCAGACTACTTCCCTGTAATCGCTGTGTTTTTCAACAAATCCTGGGATTTAATAGCAGATTAGTGGATTTGCTGCCCAGATGTTTTTTGTTCTGAAAAATGGATTAGGAAGTAAAGTTTTCACTGAAATCCTTTAGAACATGTCGTAGTGAGAGGCTCTTTTAGATCTAGAGATTGAGAGTGCCGTATGTCCCTTGATTATTCCATCTGGTGCACATCTTTAAGGGGTCAGGAAGTATTGTAAATATGTCAAAGACGTATTCGGAGCCCCACTTAACATGCTGTTCCGAGGTGTATGTGTGTTTACCTGGATGAGTATTTATATTTAAACTTGCCTGATCTTTGGACGACTTTTTTTGTGCAATTCTCTCATCTTTCCATCATCCATGTTCTCCACCTCTCTCATCTTTTTGACCTTGTTAAGTGACATCTGTCCTGAGACTTTCCAGCATGCCCGACCCCATGTGTCCCTTTCTTTTTGTGTCACTGTCAGCACAGAAACACAACAAGGGCTGTCAAATGCTGTGTCCTCTAAGGCCATCACTCTCCCTTGCTTTTTCTCAGAGGCCGAAAAGAAAGTTCTACTTTCCAGGTCACTGTAATGTAAAGTGTGATATACTGTTTATTTTTTGGGTTATTAAACTGATATACATCTCTACTTTAAATAAGTCATTTTAAATGCAAGTACATCTCATAACCATCTCTCTTTAGTGGGGTCGGTGCTCTTAATTAACACCTCAGACATTTTTTTGACCCCCAATTAAATTGACTGTCAGGAAGTGTGCAGGCTTCCACTCATCCTTTGACTTGTGACCATTTTAGCAGATTCCAGAGATATGACTTTTTAAAAAAGAGTTCTCTCCTCCATCATTTCAAATGAAAGCATTTAATCCATCCTATCCAGCATTAGCGACCGGATTAGGCCAGATAAATACTCATAATCTAGCACAGGTCTTTGTTAGATCTATCCTGGTGAGATAATGCTCCACCACACACACACACACACACATGCACTAGCCAACAGATGCAGCTAACGGCTTGGGCGGTTAAGCTGCTGAGAATAATACAAATAATAGCCATGAAAAGATGGTTGGAAACATCTTTGATATGCTCGGAGGCAGATGTTGCGGAATGGGCCAAATTAGACTGCTTATGGCTTTAATATAAGTAATCTCTACTGGGTTTTTTTTTTCCCACTTTTAAGATTTCCATGAGCTTTGGTCTGAATAAAAGCCTACAGAATGGTAGACAGAGAGAGATATGAGACAAATGGCACTTTTTAGCAAATCTCTGAATGTAAAAATGCGGATTTGTGAGATTTTCATCAGGCTTCAGCATCTGTTTTCAACTGGATTTCTTATCCTTCGTCTGTGTGAAAGAGAGTGTTGCTCTGTCCAAAAGCTAGTGGGCTGCCTACAGAGGCAACTTTTTTAAGGCAAAGGCAAAATGTAAACACTTTAATTCGAGAAAAGCAATCACAAAATGCATTGCAACAGGCACAGAAAAACAATTTAGGCAATAGACAGCGAGGCAAGCTCACTGGGTTTCAGAACAGAGCTTGTGTCTGAGTGTGTGCGTCAGCGACAGGTATCTGATGACAGCTTCTGCTGTAAATTAGAATAGAGATTTTATTTTCAGCTTCACATGATCATGTTATGTACACAGGCATTAGACAAACACTGATCTCCAACCAGTTTTCATTATTCTAGCACTTCATGTTTAAAGTAGCTGACAGACCCTAATGTTAGCTGCTTGAACTAACCGCTCATATGCCTGAGAAGTCAATATTTATCTTCCACACTTCTTTTTTTCTGTTTGCTTTGAGTGAATGTTAAGAGCTAGTTGTGCCATAGGCAGGCTGAGTCACAGAGGTGACAGTCAAATGGTCAGTGTGTGTGTGTATGGTAATATTAACACAAATGCTGATAGGTGACCTCACAGCACGCTCGGTGCTAATGTGTGATGCCCGGAGTGCCAGCAGTGTTTTAGTGTTGGGTGACTTCACTTTAAGTCGATACATTAAACCAAAAATGTTTTATGTCAGGCAAGTACCAAAAATGTTCCAAATCAAACATTGAAATTGACAATATAATGAAATACTTGTGCCCAACAATATGCAAAATTAGGGTAACATTTTTCGATTTGGTAAATACAGGAACCATTTGGAAACGACTGCTTTATATCAAGACACATTTATGCTTTACCTGTCTGTTGTCTTAGTCATACGCCTTTGATCTGTCTCCCTCACACCTGTCATTCTTTCAGACCTGCTGTCGTCTATCACCTCCGGCGGCTACCTGAACGACCATGAGGCCGTGACCAAAGCTTTCCAGGAGGCCAGACAGATGAAGGAGCAGCTAAAGAGAGAGCAGCAGGTGCTGGACGCCAAAGTAGCGGCAGTCAACAGCCTGAGCCTCAACAATGGACGCTCAGAAAAGGTTTGTTTTACTCTAGTCTTGCATTTACACACTCACTCAATCTTCTAGCTTGCGACTGAAAAAAAGTCTGCAGACCCCTATCTTGCTCATCACCAATGAAAAGTGCAAATGAAGTTTAATTCACAAACAGATGCGTTAATTACAACAGAAGTGTTTATCTCTGAACAAAGTGATTTCCCAAAGCTGTTCTTGTGAAGAGGGGGAGTAGAGGTGACTAAGATCTGAAAGCTCTTTTGTTGTACACGATGGCGACGTCTGGGAGGCAGGCTGAGGGCAGGCAGGGCGCAGTGAACAGGACGCTAATTTTAATGGCGTAGCTGATGCTAATGTGAAGTGACTGGAGTGACTCCTCGGCTACACGGCTAAATTGGGCTTGTTTGCTAAACACACTGGAGTCAGCTGGTCCACGAGCCACAGCACAGGAAACGCCTTCGACCGCAGATAATAAAAAACACTCGCTTTCTGTGGAATTTGCATACAAATGCTTCAAAAAGCAGAGTTTGTCAGTAAACAAGCATTAAATTATGGACACTTTTGCCTCGTCCACCTCTAATGATGTGATTGTGCACACCAGCAGAGGAAGACGCTTGTATATACACAGGTGTCCTTGCTTCCTGATTTTCTCCGCCACACAGAGATTTGGTTTATTTCATAAACCTTTGTGTGTAAACTCGTATCAACATCTCCAAATACACAGTAGGTAAATGCTTAACAAAAGCACGTTTATGGGTCCGTTGATCTCAACTTCAGTGTAGCACCCACATGCTAACACTGCACTGACGTTTTTTTTTTTCTTCTTCCCTTGGGTAGGCTTAGTGGCTGTGCTGATTGTTACTAGGTTAATGAAGGTGCATTAGGAATAATCCACATCTCCCAAGCACTCTATCCTTATTATGATTTACCACAGATCAGCTGCACTTTACCCTGACCACAGCTTTACATTCTCACACACACACACATAACTGTCATCCACGCTGCACTTTTGCACACGTTTTCAGTACAGAGGGATTATTTTTGACGCCACACATTCAAATGCTGAGAAAAGGGCGGATTGGTTGTGGTCAATGTGAGGGCAGCACACGTCAAGAAAGAGTATTATCAATGATCTCAGTCTTAAAGAAAAGTGGATGTTGGAGTTCATCTGAGTGATGTTGTTGCAAGCAAAGTTCTTTCTCCTGTATCTGATCAATTTCAGATTTAAAAAGGAAATTTCAATTCATTAAAGGACCTTTCTTTGCAGGGGAGTTAGGGGCTGGGCATACTCATTCTAGAGAGTATCTGATTAGACAAAAATCTGTAGTGCAGGATGGTTCATCAATATTTTTTGTCCATTTCCTTAGAACAGAAATAAGTAAGTAATGTAATTTTTAAATGTGTATTTTTGTCTTTAGAAGTACACTAGCATATAGTTGGCTTTAAAGATAATGGACATAGACTAAAAGCCTCTTAACTAAATGTTTTAAATCTTTAAACTGTATTGCGGTGGTTTGTGCTGAAATGCCACATGGTAAAGTGGCACATTTTTTTTCTGTTACGTGACTGAGGTCCACATCAGCCAGCCCATCTGATGTTTGTTTTCCTCTTCAGCCCATTATCTCCTGATTTTAGACAATTACTGTCCCTCTATGTATTAACCTCAACTCTCTGAGAGAGTGCGCTGCGCTCTTTGAACTTATTCCCCAGGAACACATGGTGCGGTCAAACCCTGCGTTGTTCCTAAACCCTTTTGTGTCACACTAAGATAAATGGATTGTGGGAGATGAGCAAGGTCAATCGCCTATGAGATGAAAGAGTTTTAGCGTCGATCCAAGCAAGGTTTAGGCCCAGTTATGGTACATGTTGTAACTACTCCAGCTTAAAAGCATCTTTCTCCATTGACAGCCAATCAAAATTAACTATGTATTCTGTCAAAATATAAATTGTGCAAGCAACATACGTATACAAGGCTAATATTTCATTATAGTGTAGTAGATTTTTTTTTTACCAATTTATTTTTTGAGGGCTCTTAAAATAGTAATTATTCTTGCAGTTGAGATGAACAGGAGTGTTAACGGATAGCTTTTCCCAATATTACAAACCTTCTTGTGTATAAAGCTGAAGTTTGTATGTTGTCACATTATCAAACCTGATCATCTCTCTCAGTCTCTCTCTTTGTCTCTCTGGGGAGAGATTCTCTCTCCATTACACATTCATTTAAACCCCACTCACTAACTCAGTCTGAACAATTAAATCTCGATGGCTGCAAAATGGTGTAATGCATTTCATTACAGAGTCGCAGAAGGCCCAGGTCACTCTCTAATGGTGAGGACTCTGTCTGCGAGTGTGTTTTAAACGTAGCGTGGATTCAGGATGGAGTCTAATTGACTAATTAAGCCCCAGATGCAGCTCCGTGGGGGGGGGTGCATGTTTAGAGAGAGCAGGGGGTGTTGTGTTGAAATATGCAGCCCAGCTACATTAGCCATGTAAATGCATAGTAAATCTCTTTTTATTGGGTGTAATAAATACCCAGGAGGCTGTGCGGTCCAGCCCCGCTCTCATCTCTAGAGCGCTCGTGCTCTCTAATGCATTGACCTCAGGGCTAAGCGAGAGAGACCGAGATAGAGTGAGAAAGAGAGGGGAAGAATAAGTGTAAATAGATTGCAGGTGGCATCCAGACTACTCATATTTGATGGATAAACATTAACTCCCATTTTAATTTTTTTTTCTTCTGATTCTCTTTCCATGCACTTGATTCATCAGTTCATCTGTGTTTATGCAAATTTCATCTGTTAATTTGTCAAGAATGAATTTAAATGGATTGGTTTGTATATTGTGTGTACAGGATAAAGCTGCTCTTGAGAGCCTAAGCCAGCATTTAAAACAGTCTGAAGAGAGCAAGTTCACTCACGCAATGATGGACTTTGGCATCAGTGGAGATTCAGATGGTAAGATCTTTTTTTTACACCCATCATAAATTCCTCTCTCAATTTATGTTATTGTGTAATCAAAAAGTTCAGTTTAAAGTTGGCATGAAATGGATTTTATGTTTCAATTCATCCATGCATGTTTTTTTTTTTACCATATTTTTTAATAATACAATTAATGTAGCTCAATCTTCTGGTGAAACGTTTCCTCTCTGGTGACATATGCAGGACTTCAATTATTTTGTCTGCATAAACCCCACCCTGTCCTAATTTTTTTTCTTTTGGATGCACCTGAATATACGTCATACAGAATAACATGTGTCACTACTTCTGTAACATTGTGACTTTAAAGACATATTAAAGTAAAGTGAAATAAAAATGGACCCTATTTACTTCCCTATAATCTTAATTGTAATCTTGGTGGATGATGCTACCTGTTTTTTTTATTTTTTTATTTTTTTGTTTTTTTTCAATTAATCACAGCCAACATTTATATCTTATTTTATGTGCATTGTACATATGAGCATGTTTGTCCACCCGCGTTCCTTCTCCAGGAAGCCCGAGTGTGTCGGACTCCCGGATCTTCAGGGAGGCTCGAGGGCGTGGCGGCAGCAGCGAACCGCACATCAAGAGGCCCATGAACGCCTTTATGGTCTGGGCTAAAGACGAGAGGAGGAAGATCCTTCAGGCCTTCCCTGACATGCATAACTCAAACATCAGCAAGATTCTCGGTGAGACAGTGCCACTAAATCTCTCCAACCACTTATCTAACCACTTCAAGTTTACTAGCTCCGTCTCTTGTTTTCAGCTGCGCAGTTTTTGACTGAAGATTTATTTTTCATCCAACTTTGATTCACCATACACTGTATTCCCTTATTGGCTGAGATTTGTGGGTACATTAAATGTGGGTGGGGTTTAAAGGCTGGCTCCTTCGGGAAGAACTATGCAGCCCGCGACAGAGAATCCCCTCTGTTCTTCCTCCTCAACACACACACACACAGCCCTCTCCCGCACTGCATTGTGTAACCACCGCCTAATGAATCGCTCTAGAGGGCCGACTCCAACAATGATGATATAATTCATTATGCATTAAACCAGCTCTCCAGTCTGTCTGACATTTTCTCCAGACCTCTGGGATTGTGTTTGACATTTTAAAGAGCTCCTAAGCGTTTTATAACGCCGGAAAATCTGGTTTTAATAAGGCCCCGCTCTCTCAATTGTTAACAGAAGGAGTTCCCCCTTTACAGCACTGGGTGCATGTCAGGGCCAGTGGTGACAGCTTTTCCCCATTAAACATACAGTAGGACTGTGTAAATTCAACACAGACTCACATACACGCATGCATAACACCCTGAACACACATTTACTGCAGTTTTTGGGACAGTGGCGTGTGCCCCAGTGTGTAAATGTGTATGTGTTCACATGCCTCCGTTAATGAGAAAGAGAGACACAGGCCACAGGTACGCCTGTTGAGCTCTGATAATTAGATGGAGTGTGTTAGTGGCCCACTTAACCCGCTGTCACCTGGAATAATGTCGTGTGTGTGCGCGCTTTGGAGGGCAAAGAGCACACTCTATTCTTCTCTGTCTGACATCAGTTCCACTCAAAGGTACTCATTAGACCAAACAAAAACCCTCTCTTGGTGCAAAGTACCCGTTTTTAAGGCTCACCGATAGGCAGTTAAAAACCATACTAAAGTGTGAGTGTATTAGAGATGTGCAAAATTACATATTTTAAAAATCGAATCGTTACTGGGTTGCCTGAATGATTAGTCAACTACTCTGTCTTAAAAAGCCCTGTATAATTTGGCTGTTTGAGTTCACCTGACTTTGCTCTAGTACGTTTTCTTTAGGGGACATTTGCATAGGGAAGCTCAAAAATGCAACCATTAAAAAATGTTTGTTTGTAGCAGCTATCCCTGACTTTCTGTCTGAATCATAACTATGCATGCATGTGAGGTTCTCTGAACACCTTGTTTTTCTTGCAGGTTCTCGTTGGAAGGCCATGACCAACCTGGAAAAGCAGCCATACTATGAAGAACAGGCCCGTCTTAGTAAGCAGCACCTAGAGAAATACCCAGACTACAAATACAAACCACGGCCCAAACGCACCTGCCTGGTGGATGGAAAGAAATTGCGCATTGGTGAATATAAGGCCATCATGCGCAACCGCAGACAGGAGATGCGCCAGTACTTCACCGTAGGGTGAGTTTCATTAAATAAGTTTTACTAATGTATTCTTTTCAAGTCAACATGGAATCAAATTGACCCTGATCAATTTTGTGTAACACATTCCTGATCTTACTGTTAACGATTCATCAGTGAATTCATGAACCGTGCACATGCACCACCTATGAAACGACTTTCCTTTTGGGTGACATCACCAAACAGTCAAATTTTTCAACCCCTCACTTTTTCATTATTTCACTATATACAACAATCAGACTAGGGTTTTCACCCAGGCCCCACTAACAGGTTGTGTGTTTATTGTACTACAGGCAGCAGACCCAGTTACCCTTGTCCTCAGCGGGCGTAGTGTACCCGGGTGCGCTCTCTATGGCGGGAATGCCCTCTCCACAGTTGCCCTCTGAGCACTCGAGCATGTCAAGTAGCCCCGAACCAGTCCCGCCCACCAGCCAGCCCTCATACCGCACACACAAAGGGGAGGGGCCTCGTGTGAAGGAGGAGGAGCTCCGAATGGATGACGGCAACGGCGACGCCTACGATGACTTTGACTACGAAGACGATGACTATGGCAGTGACAGTGAGAATCACATCACTCAGTAAACCTGCCAATCACAGCCATCTCACCTGTCACTTGACATCTCACGCAAGCAAACTTCATTCCGCCCCCATACACCGTCCAATCAGGACTCCTCCAGAGCCAAGCCTGATATCCACAGCAAAGCACAGGACCTGTCAATCAAAATGACTGTTACATGAAAAGGAGGGTCTTGTGAATGAAGTGTAACACTTGCCCTGACTCCCGCTGAGCGAACGTACTGCGGCAAGTTCTTATTGAATCACGAGTAAGCTATGACTACATAGGAAAAATGACGCTTGACCGGTTTGTTATCAAGACATTTATTACTAAGGACCTGTCAGTCGACCCGTCATAGACACTTTAAAATGGTGGACCTGTTTGTTTCTAAAGAGACACTTTTAAACCGCTTTTTTTTTCTTGGTTCTATAATATTCTCACTCAGGTACACAGTGCCAACAAGTGGCTTGTGAATGTGATTTTGTTGTTTTTGTGCTACAGTTTTAATAGAGAAAAAAGACATTTATTTTCCTCTTCACCGTAAAGCACCTGACAGGAGTAAAATGACAAACATTTCCTTTTTTTTTTTTCTCTTCGGCGTGCTGTTAGCTGAATCTCTTTCTATCATCCTCACGCCCATGTGCTCTCACTCAAAGATGTCTTTTCTTTTGGACGAAAGGATGGGAAGGGAGGATTCGCGTCCCTTCACTCAGGAGTTTGGACACCGCTGGATGACAGACAATCCCTCCTTCCTCACATCTTTTCCTCTTGACACGCTTTTACTGTTCCTTTCTCCTCTTCTGTGGGAACTTTGGATGTTGACGTCTCTCATGTGTGGAGACAAACTTTATGAGATAGCACAAACTTTGTGTTTGGTGAACAGCTGACATGGAGAGTGAAGCCTCGAGCAGAATTATTGTACGCGTGCACATTTCTTTATGTTTGTGGATGAATGCGCCTTTTGCTAGGTTTTAAGTTAATTTTTAGTACATGTAGACAGTTGATGTGCTGGTCATGTGAACATTAACAACAAAAAAACCTATAATATTCAATACGTACGATTCATGCTAGCTGCCAGATCCTTGAGGAAGGAAACCAAACATTTAATAATTACACTGCATTTATAATTTCTTTATTTTTCTTTACATCCGATCATTCCTTGTTCATTTGTTTGTTCGCTTTTTCCTCCTATCTTACCTTCTTTCTTTTTTGCCCTTTCATTTTTTTCCTGTCCTTCTCTTTGTCTCCCTGAACAACCTGTTTTTGTCATATCTGGGTACAGGGAACATTGCTCCTCATTCCGAAAGGAAAAGAGGGGATGCGGAGAGAAAAGCTCTCTAGAGAAGAGTCTGTGCCTGAATGGCGTATTGAAGGAGGAGAATAGAGTTCCCACAAGCCCCAGTGCTCAGCACTCTGTTTTCAAAGGACAGCTCTGAGAGAAACCAGGGATCTCCGCACAAGACAAGCACGAGTGTGCGTTTCAATCAGCGCCCCTTAATATATCTCACATCTCTCCTCCTCCGCAGGGGTTTGTGTTGTCTCTCTCTTCGCTTTAATTCCCACACTTTTTTCCATCTATCACTCCGTTTATCAGTGCAGAGGAGTCTCCGAGCCGTGCCATCAGTCATCCACTCTCTGTGTGGCTCTGACTGACCCACTCCATCTTACTGCACCTGTGTGGCTGCTTTTGGCACGAAGACAGCGTTTGATTGACGGCTGCCCTAACTGTAACTACTCTGCCAGCCTCTCTCTGGCCTGGTGTGGGCATAAGCGGGCAGCTGGATGAGAGAGAGACACAAGCTGTTAGGTGAACAGCAGCCAGACTCCAACCATTAAACATCTACCCAAAAGCTGTCAACTCGCAAACACATATCAAAATATATATTACGATTTCACACATAGAACTAAAAACATATTAAGACTTTTCTGGCCTACTTGAGATTTTTACTTGAGGTACTCTGACACCTGCAGCGCTAGCCAAGTGATGACCGATCGCATTTTGCGTGCTTGTCTTTGTCTAGTCTATTCGGTTCGAAGAGGTCCAGTCCCGTCTGCTCTGTTGTTTGTATTTATGTTCTGCCTCCATGTCAACGTCACTCTGCTGTCGAGGTTGGGAGGAGCCGTTTCAGACTCTGCATGTCAATGTTTTAGTTCGTATTTGCAAATACTGTATTTTATTTTCATTAAAACTGCCTCTAGTGTAATAATATTATTAACATTAATTATAAGAATAGGCAGCATTTCCTAAGTTTAGTAAGTTATGTACAGTATAATTTATTATTTTCCTCCAGTTGGTTTTTTTTTTATGATCGTATGGAAACTGCGCTTGATAAAGCATTATATTTAGCTGGGTAGGTATTTAGATCTAATTATTATGTTCAATATTCTGTTTTTTGTTTTCCTTTTTTTATTTGTTCTCGTTTTTTTTGTTGAATTAATCCTTGTTCTGACGCTGGTATATCTCTGAAAAAGTGGTCACGGTGAACTGCTGATATGAAGGAAAAGAGACATTTCTCTTTTTTTCATTTTCTTTTTCTCCTCCGTGCATCATTCATGAACTCCAAACACATTTCTTAAAGCACTAGGACTCTGGACACTCGGAGACGAACATAATAAGAAGAACATGATATTTTTATTTGTAATGGTTTATGTATAATGTGAAGTTTCCTATCTGTTAATTCTCTTTTACTTTTACTGAAGATAAAGAAAACAGCTATATTATACCCCAATTGTTATTGAACAGAAAGAGCGCGTGGATCTTGTTTACTGATATTTGTCATCCTCTCCCTTATGTTTCATTGGAACATCATTGGTTTAGATGAATACATTTGTTTACCTATCGTGTCAAATTACAGTTCAGGGTTACAGTACACAACAACTAACCCTTGAAAGGATGGTTCAGCCCAAAAATGAAATTTTGCCAAAAACCTGTATGACTTACTTCTGTAGAACACAATAGGAGACGTTTAGCAGATGCTCCGAGCTGCTCTCTTCCAAACAATGAGAGTAGATGGGGACCAGGGGCTCTGAAAAGAAAAAGAAAAATCACCATAAAAAGTGGTACATAAAACTGTACTATATTCCTTAGTCTGCTGAAGCCATATAATATCTTTGTAAAAGAAACCGACTTGAAGTCCTTATTCACTGAAAATCTTGCTTGAACACCATGGTCACCACTGCAAAAGAGCGGCTTGGACATTCTGCTAAACATCTTTTGTGTTTCACAAAAGAAAAAAAAAGTGAAACAGGTTTTAAAAGACATAGTGGCAGGTGACTATTCCTTTTAATCAGAAGACATGACCTTTCTAAAATGGTGATCTGATTCCAGTGAAGCTCCACTGAACGGCCATATTAGATGTTTTTATCTCCAGAATTGTTTTAGCTCCACACTGTCTCCATCTGTCAATCAAGCTCACTATAGTGACATCACAATCACACCTTGTCAGATAACGAAAGTCACAATCGCAGAATAGCTGCCATCTGGTGTGACCATGCTTTCACTTGCAAGTAATTCCCACAATCATATCAATCGATAGGGACACGTATGCTGGAGGTTTAACATACAAGGTCACTAATTCTTTTTCGGCATGGTCTGTGAACACATACTCTGATGATGGCCTGTATTACGAACAATAATTGATAAGACAATCAAAGTCACGTGTGGAGCTCAAAACAATGTTAAATGACAACAAACAAAAAGTACTTAACTTACCATTTCAACTTGAAAATCAAGAAAGATAATTATGTAAATATAGCATAGAGTTATAGATTTATATTTTGTTCATAACACAGTGTAATATAAGTTGTATATTTCTTTCTCTTTTATTGATGTTATTCATGCCACAATAAAAGCAAGAGTTACTGTACTCTTATGGAAAAAAGAAAAAAAAGCAAGCTGTGGGTTACCACCATCTGTTCTAAGTTGACGTTTTTCAGTATTACTGCCAGTCAAGGCTCAAATAAAAACAGCAACGTGTTCTGTATCTCTACTGTGTCTGTGGCTTCTTTTTCTGCCCTACTCCAACTCACCAACTCCATAATTAAACTCTAGCACTGTTAGATGACAGTCCAGAACTGCCAAAAAAAACACCACACTGCACACTAAATAATCTGTCTACTCTTATACATGTGCCAACATATGAAGCAATCCCAAGATTTTTAGGCCAAACAAAGGGAACTCCCAGCGCTGAACGTCACTGCATGAGTCTGGAATGATCTACGTCACACTGGACACCTGCTGAGATTACAAATATTTGTAGAAGAGTGTTCATGAATTAAACAATATTGTTAACAAATCTTAAGGGTTTGTCTTGATCACTCCCCCTCAAGTAGGTGGTCAAAGATGTTCCATCATTTGAAAATACTTTCATACCAGACTTTCTAAAGCACTCATTTCAATTAGAAATAATATTTGTGACACAAATCAAAAAATTGCCCAGTGTTATCATACAATTACAGCATCCAGAGCAATAAAAATACCACTTTTATGTGGATGTATGTCTGGATTAGATTTTAGTCAAAATAACAAGGTTCTGGTGCTGCCCTCAAAAATCGTATTAATTTTCTCCACAAAAAAACTTTTTTTTTTTTTTTTAAGTAAATTACTACATTACCCACTATGGGTAGAAAGTGGCATTATGATTATACAGGCATTATTGAGTCTTGAACGTTTTCCAATATGCTTTTTATTTTTATATTGTTGTTGTACTATCATTTCTGATTCTAATATGTCACTGCTTAATGGGATGGCAAAGTTCATTCCCTTATAAAAAAGGAAATGTCTTTTTTCCCATTTTCAAACACTTTTTTGCTTCAAATCAAGTCTTATAATGCTGTGAATCTATTTGACTTAGTTTCATGGCTTCTAACTCTGAAGAGAAATGTCTGAAATGCCTCTGGAGAAAATAAATGAAAAGCTTCCCAAATCAAGGCTGCTTAAAAAGCCACATCTAACTTTTAATAGTAGTTTTACTAGGGTACTTATAGTATGTTATTCAAAAGCAGGAAACCCAATTTTACCACCAATCAGAAGGCCAGATGTAGAGAGCATAATGGATCTCACATCCAATGAAACTAATGATCTAATTAACCACAACACGCATGGTGGAATGGAAACAACTGAAAGGAAAATGGATGAAGGTAAGGTTATCTTTCGGAAATCACAAACTTTATGTAATGAAATGTGATAGTTAATGTTAATGCTTTTGTAAAAGCTGGTGGGTTCAGAGCTCTTGTCTTTTCTGGCCCTGTAATGAGTTTCCTCTCTGGTGGGTCTCTGCTGCTGTCTTGAGTGTTTGTCTGAGAGGGAGTTAAGTACTCCAAATTTTCGTATAAACACAGTGGAAAGTGGGCTGGAAAATTGAGTCTTTAAGTCTTTAAGTGAAGTAGCGTAGCTCCTGGCACTGTAAATATTTGATTTTTTGCCTGTAGCTAATACTGAATAGAGTGTTTTGTAAGAGTGTGCGCGCTCAGTATGAGGCAAAGTACAGAAAAGAAACATCTTGATTCGTTGAGGTATCTTTCCTGCTGTCTACATATCAGTCTTTGCTGAGTGTCGGGAAAAAAAAGAGGGCAAGATGCTTTCATAAGGCAACAACATCATCTGAGGGAAGTAATTTGCATAATTCAGAGTGTGTATTTACTGTTTTTACATGTATGTAAGCTCATGCTAGCTTATGTATTTTTACAGTTACCATGTCTGCGTACATGATGCATATGTCTGTGTGTGTGTGTGTGTGTGTGTGTGTGTGTGAGTTCCAGAGCTTCTGCGACAGCTCAGTGAAATGTGCAGATTTGAAGCGTGGGTGTTTGGAGATTGAGTGAAAACGATGTCACATTAATGATTTAAAGTAGGTAATAGGATGTGATGTGCCTCCAGAGCCGCCAGCTAAGCTGAGTTTAAGACACTCCGCTAATGTATTCATGAAGAGGGGGGATTAGAGAGTACTCAGAACTCCAACACACACACAATCACACACACATTACCAATGACAGACAAATGTGTACGCAAAAGACACCTTAGCGCGACCAAAGCCAAACGCATCTGCACTTGCACTACAAAGGCGAAATGTTAACACGCATGCCATTCAACATCACAGGGGCCAAATACTTATGACTGCCACCAGAGCAAATGTTAGACAACAGGTTAAGCACTAAATATAAGCCTAACCAAACAAAATCACCAACCACCATACACAACTACATACCCACTCAAATATGACAAAAACCTAAACAAATAAACTACATGACATTACCCTTCAAAAGTTTGGGGTTGGTAAAACATTTTTTATGTTTTTGAAGTCTCTTATGCTCAACAAGGCTGCATTTAATTGAACAAAAATTTTAATTTTGTGAAATGTTACAATTTCAAATAACCTGTCTATTTTCATATATTGTAAAATGTAATTTATTTTTGTGATAGCAAAGCTGAATTTTCAGCAGCCAAAGAAGATGCTTAAGAAACATTTCTTATTGTGTTGAAAACAGTTGTGCTGCTTAATATTTTTGTGGAAAAATTTTTGATGAATGAGAAGTTTAAAAGAACAGCAATTATTTGAAATTACAAATCTTTTGATATTCACTGTCATTTTTTTATCAGTTTAATGCATCCTTTCTAAATCCTTTCATTTTTTTTTATCCTACCCCAAACTTTTGAACAGTAGTGAAGGTAGTAGTTGAGGTAGAGTATGAAATTTAGGTTCTGTAAATGTTCACCACATTTCTTCACTGCTTTTGGTATTGTGATAAAAACATCCCTTTTTGGACCAAAATACATAACTGCTTACAAGATCTTGCCATTTTGTTTCTCTTTGGAATTGTATCTGTTATCTATCGGATGTTTGAGACTCATGCTAAACACCTGTTCTCAAATATCTGCATTACTCCCACTCAAGAAACTCACTTGTGATACACATCAAAAGTCAAATTACTTTATGCAGATGTTAATAACCTCTCCTGATTCCCCCTACTATGTATATTTGCTTTCCTGCATGACATGATTGTATTTCTTTTCCCCTTTTTTACCCTCATTGTATGTTTGAGGCTGTATTTGTATGTTTCTGAACATTGGAGTAACAGACGAATTAAAAAAAATCCAAATTTTTAAAGGTTTTTCATCATTTTAAACACTTCTACCACTAAACCACTTTTTTTATATATGGCCATACAATATGCCACATTTTTTAAAGTACTAATATTGCATCATTTCTCTATTAATATTAATGTATAATAATAATAAATTATTTATTAAAGTGCTGTTTAAAATCATTTTAGATAGAATATGTCCAACTGTCGACTTCCCAAAAGACCTGTCAGTCCAAATCCGATTTTTGTGCATATCCGATTGAAACCCGATCAGATATAGCAAGTGTGAACGGCCAAAAACCACAAATCTGTTTCGAGCTACATTCACATGTGGATTGAAATCCTATTCTAATCGCATTTCTGGAAATCCGTTTCAGTCTGACTGCTCCGATCGGATTTTGCGTGGTTTATGTGACTTTCTCACGCCACATAAAACTTAAACACCAGACGTTGTTATAGGAAACATGCTGAAAGTTGCTATGGAAACAAGTTTGTGTTGTTGCAAAGTGCTGGTCGAAAAGAAAATGACAATATATACATCATGTTTTGAAAATGGCGGAGGCGACAGCGCAGAATAAAGCTGCGTTCACACTACAAGCGACTTTGTGGCTGCAGGTCGCCAGTGGCTGCGCTGGAGGGCGTTCCCACTACTGGTTGCCTAGTAATGTTTGTGAGTGACATTCACGGATGTTACTCTATGTTAGACAACAAATACGTTTTCTTGCCGCTACAAACAAATATTTCGGAAGGAAAAGTCTAAATATAAATGGAATCAGTACATAAAATGCATAATATTAAAGATGAATGAGAAATAGTGAGTGCTCTTTGCCATCGCGGCTATTTAACTGCAGAAAACGGGCAAATACCGGTCTATCTGGGTTCCCGAAACCATTCAGGCGCGGAGTCAGTACGGTGAATACCACTGTATGTACACGGAGATATATCATAAATAATAGGACAGTTTCTGACTGCAAAAAACGACCTTCTCGTTCAACTTGCCTCGGTCAGACTCATAGATATAAACACTAGATGTCGCTTTGCGGTTCTAAACATGCGTCAAAACCGCCGCCATCTTGGAACAGGTGTCTTGTTATAGGAAGTAGCTAGGTAACGCTGAATTCATGGATGATGCCGGACTTTTGTGCTGCGTATGGATGTTTACACGAACGAAATCTAAAAACCAGACAGCAAGGGATTACATTTCACAAGATTGTGAAATTTTGTAATTTTTTTTAAATTTCTCTGGACTCTATAATAAATGCATGTCTGACCGTTGGAACGAACCAAAACAACTAGAAAATCGCATTCATGACGATTTATGGTGATTTTATTTCCGTTAGACCTTTTCCTACATTGACGCTGATGAGGGGTTCCCCTGTTTCAAGATGGCGGCTCTATTGACGCATTCGTTCCAATGAACTGCCGTAGCCAAGGCGACATCTAGTGTTTATATCTATGGGTCAGACTCAGCACTGAAGAGTAACGCGCTCCACTGACTTCACTCCTATTGGTTGTCGCTACCGAAAGTTGCTCTGCATTTGCATAAAGTTAAACAGATCTCAACTTTGTCGCGTCGTCAGACACGCCCCATCCAGTCGCCAACGGTCGCCGGAAGTCGCCCGCTCACCATTGAAAATGAATGGTATCGTGTCATGTGTAGTGTGAACGCAGCTTTAAAGCCCCGTTCACACTACAAGCGACAAAGCGACACGATACCATTCATTTCAATGGGGAGCTGGCGATTTCCGGCGACACGTGCGACAGCGACCGTTGGTGACCGGATGGGGCGTGTCTGGCGACGCGACAAAGTTGAGATCTGTTTAACTTTATGCAAATGGAGAGCGACTTTCGGGAGCGACAACCAATAGGAGCGGAGCGCGTATGATCCTTCTCCACATCATTGGATGTCATTCATAAAGGCAACCAGTAGTGGGAACTCCCACTAGCGACCTCATCGCCAGCCACTGGCGACATGCAGCGACAAAGTCGCTTGTAGTCTGAACGGGGCTTAAGCCACACATACCAGCCTCCTATGTTTCTGCCGTTGCCTCATTAGATGCAGTAGTCCAGGGCGACGGCTACACATTGTCATGTTGTAAATAAGACAACATCTGTATTGCAAACCAGCCCATGTTGAGGTGGTTGTTGTTTTGCTACCTTTTTCGCGCTGCTGCTACTACAAAGTTACCCAACCCTCTTTGATTACACGCTGTCATTTGCGTTGCATATGAGAAACATCAAATGGCAAACGCTCCAAAAGCGTAACGGAGCTTGTTTGAACTGCACAGCGCGGAGCATTTATCAGCTCGGCCCAATAAACAGCGAGCGTGCCCAAAGCAGCTGCGTTCAAGTGTGGGCTGATGTCGATCACGAGACCATTATTAAACAGAGCTGTGTGATCCAGTGAGAAGAGTGAAAATTATAAAATTTACAATTTGTGTTGAATAAAAAAATAATTTTTAAATCCTTGTCAGAACAGGATATCAAGGTAATTTTATTATTTTACATATGATGGTGATTAAAAGTAAAGTAAAAAAGCACCACCGTGTTATATTTATAATAAATATTTTTGAGTATAACAAAAGTAGCCCTCTAGATTATTTTATCCATTGAGGTAACCCACGCTCACAAAGAGGTTGAAGACCCCTGGTGTAAAATAAAACAGCTTTAATTAGGCTACTGATAAGACTGGACATCTCATGTGAGTGAATGTGATTTTATATTCTATTTTTTAGTATTATTAATTAATTTTAGTAATATTAATTTCTTTGTGTAAAAGAAAGAGTTTTTAATAAGGAAAAAATTACTGAGTGCACCTTTATATGAACAATGTGTATGAAAATGTTTTCTTTCTTAGCCTGTCAAAGATTGAGAATTCAGTGTGTGTGTGGTCTGGGGATTGCTAGACCTGCAAGCACAGCTGTATATGGTTTATTCTGCTGTTTTGCTTCAGTTTAGCAGTAGGTGAGAGACAGGCATGGCATTGAGAGGAACAGCACAGCCTAAGGCTGCTGTCCAATCAGTTCTGACACATATTTCCCCTTACAGACGACACATTACGTTTGTTCTCATTCAGTGACTTCATCAACAGCTGGCCTACTCCACCCCCCATTAATGTTCATTCATATGAAATCATATTTTGTCTTTGAGAGACGTCTGACTGCCTTGCATCTCTCTGTTTTGTGAATTTGCCAGTTCTTATCTCAGGTCTTATGTCAGATAGTCTCAGCCTGAGATGGCACACCCACAGTCCATAGTATCACAGCCTATAAAACTCCAAACAAATTATATTAAAAATACACTTCATGGACTGTACACTATTTGGATTGAAATAGGCAAATGCTGAAAGTCCCTGTAAAGGCAAGTCTAAAAAAAAAACCTCTGTCTCACGGGAGTTAGACCGTTAAACAATTTTTCACCATTGCTGTGTTCAGGATTTTTTGGGCGGGGCTAAAACGGTGGCTCGATGACGCACTTGAGCCACTGAGCTCCTGGCCCCGTCCCTACTGTCGATGACGCACTGGAGCCACTGAGCTCCTGGCCCCGTCCCTACTGTCGATGACGCACTGGAGCCACTGAGCTCCTGGCCCCGCCCCTACTGTCGATGACGCACTGGAGCCACTGAGCTCCTGGCCCCGTCCCTACTGTCGATGACGCACTGGAGCCTCTGAGCTCCTGGCCCCGCCCCTACTGTCGATGACGCACTGGAGCCACTGAGCTCCTGGCCCCGTCCCTACTGTCGATGATGCACTGGAGCCACTGAGCTCCTGGCCCCGCCCCTACTGTCGATGACGCACTGGAGCCACTGAGCTCCTGGCCCCGCCCCTACTGTCGATGACGCACTGGAGCCACTGAGCTCCTGGCCCCGTCCCTACTGTCGATGACGCACTGGAGCCACTGAGCTCCTGGCCCCGCCCCTACTGTCGATGACGCACTGGAGCCACTGAGCTCCTGGCCCCGTCCCTACTGTCGATGACGCACTGGAGCCACTGAGCTCCTGGCCCCGCCCCTACTGTCGATGACGCACTGGAGCCACTGAGCTCCTGGCCCCGTCCCTACTGTCGATGACGCACTGGAGCCACTGAGCTCCTGGCCCCGCCCCTACTGTCGATGACGCACTGGAGCCACTGAGCTCCTGGCCCCGTCCCTACTGTCGATGACGCACTGGAGCCACTGAGCTCCTGGCCCCGCCCCTACTGTCGATGACGCACTGGAGCCACTGAGCTCCTGGCCCCGTCCCTACTGTCGATGACGCACTGGAGCCACTGAGCTCCTGGCCCCGCCCCTACTGTCGATGACGCACTGGAGCCACTGAGCTCCTGGCCCCGTCCCTACTGTCGATGACGCACTGGAGCCACTGAGCTCCTGGCCCCGCCCCTACTGTCGATGACGCACTGGAGCCACTGAGCTCCTGGCCCCGTCCCTACTGTCGATGACGCACTGGAGCCACTGAGCTCCTAGCCCCGCCCCTATTGTCGATGACGCACTGGAGCCACTGAGCTCCTGGCCCCGTCCCTACTGTCGATGACGCACTGGAGCCACTGAGCTCCTGGCCCCGTCCCTACTGCCGATGACGCACTGGAGCCACTGAGCTCCTGGCCCCGCCCCTACTGTCGATGACGCACTGGAGCCACTGAGCTCCTGGCCCCGCCCCTATTGTCGATGACGCACTGGAGCCACTGAGCTCCTGGCCCCGTCCCTACTGTCGATGACGCACTGGAGCCACTGAGCTCCTGGCCCCGCCCCTACTGTCGATGACGCACTGGAGCCACTGAGCTCCAGTGCCCGGTTGCATAAAGCACCTTAAGTTTTTCCCTTAAGTATGATACTTAAGGGGCGATTTACCCTTACCTAAGAGAACAACTTAAGGGTGTTGCATATAATCTCTTAAACGGTTCTCTTAGGTAAGGGAAACATTTAAGTGTTTCACGACAGCGATCCTGGATTCACGTTATAAAAGTCTGTTGTTGCCATAGATACGCAAAACACTAACATGTCGGAATATCACGTGTCAGTCCAGTGACGCTATCACGCAACACCGCGTCTCATGCTTTGGCATTTGTTTAGGTTTTGTGAATGCACTTCTGGCTCTGTGTCTCGAAATACAGCTGAGTATATTTCCATAGCATACCTGTTTTCTTCTGTCATGATTCCTTTTAAAACACAGAATCAGCTCGTTCTCCTGTAAATTTTTTGTCGGCCACACACTCTCCGTGCGCGCACTGACTTAACGTTGTGATAGTTTACATGCGAGTCGCGTGTAATGACAGACAGACAGCCGTCTAGTTTGATAGCGATGTCAAATATTGCGCGGCGATCAAATCGGCATTCTTGCAACAATTTTTCATGGCTAAATTGGTCCAAAGGGTTCTTCCTATTCCCTATGATCTTCAGCTGGTTTCATAAATTCAGCCATGTCGTCTTATTTTTGTCCGCGTTACTCTTAAGGTTACGATTTCCAAACCTTAAGTTATACTTAGGGAAATTACCGTTAAGGGGTTTTATGCAACACTTAACGATTACTTAAGTGAAAAAACAGCATTTAAGGGAAATTCTAAGTGTTTATGACGTTTCACTTAAAAAAAACGTTAAGTAACACTTAAGGGTATTTTTCTGCAACACCCTTAGGTTTAAGGGAAACATAAGGGCGACTTTAAGGGAAAATTACACTTAAGGTGCTTTATGCAACCGGGCACTGGCCCTGTCCCTACTGTCGATGACGCACTGGAGCCACTGAGCTCCTGGCCCCGCCCCTACTGTCGATGACGCACTGGAGCCACTGAGCTCCTGGCCCCGTCCCTACTGTCGATGACGCACTGGAGCCACTGAGCTCCTGGCCCCGCCCCTACTGTCGATGACGCACTGGAGCCACTGAGCTCCTGGCCCCGTCCCTACTGTCGATGACGCACTGGAGCCACTGAGCTCCTGGCCCCGCCCCTACTGTCGATGACGCACTGGAGCCACTGAGCTCCTGGCCCCGTCCCTACTGTCGATGACGCACTGGAGCCACTGAGCTCCTGGCCCCGTCCCTACTGTCGATGACGCACTGGAGCCACTGAGCTTCTGGCCCCGCCCCTACTGTCGATGACGCACTGGAGCCACTGAGCTCCTGGCCCCGCCCCTACTGTCGATGACGCACTGGAGCCACTGAGCTCCTGGCCCCGTCCCTACTGTCGATGACGCACTGGAGCCACTGAGCTCCTGGCCCCGTCCCTACTGTCGATGACGCACTGGAGCCACTGAGCTCCTGGCCCCGTCCCTACTGTCGATGACGCACTGGAGCCACTGAGCTCCTGGCCCCGCCCCTACTGTCGATGACGCACTGGAGCCACTGAGCTCCTGGCCCCGCCCCTACTGTCGATGACGCACTGGAGCCACTGAGCTCCTGGCCCCGTCCCTACTGTCGATGACGCACTGGAGCCACTGAGCTCCTGGCCCCGCCCCTACTGTCGATGACGCACTGGAGCCACTGAGCTCCTGGCCCCGTCCCTACTGTCGATGACGCACTGGAGCCACTGAGCTCCTGGCCCCATCCCTACTGTCGATGACGCACTGGAGCCACTGAGCTCCTGGCCCCGTCCCTACTGTCGATGACGCACTGGAGCCACTGAGCTCCTGGCCCCGCCCCTACTGTCGATGACGCACTGGAGCCACTGAGCTCCTGGCCCCGCCCCTACTGTCGATGACGCACTGGAGCCACTGAGCTCCTGGCCCCGTCCCTACTGTCGATGACGCACTGTAACCACTGAGGCTGGCCCCTCCCCTACTGTCGATGACGCACTGTAACCACTGAGGCTGCCCCCTCCCCTAACAATAGAGCACATTCGCATCAGTTCGCCTCTCAATCGTGATCTGTCAGTAGTACTATTAGTTACGACAGCCTACAGTTTGCTAGTAGTTAGCTATGCCTTCGTCACGGAAATGCGTATTACGTGGATGGGATCACTTACAAAACAGATCGGTGTCCTTCCGAAAATTTCCGAAAAATTACCATATTAAGAAGAGGTGGATTAATTTTGTGAAGAGCCACCTTGATGGAGAGCTGAGGATCACCACCAACACCCACCTCTGTAGTGATCATTTTACACAGGATATTTTTATAAACTCTCATAAGGAACTGGGATTTCACTGATAATCCGCTGTTACTGGTGAATGGGGCCGAACCGACTATCTCCCGTCCTGAAAGCAGTATCGCCTAATATCACCGTCGGCTGGTTTCCCGCAAGTGGGCGTGGTTTCAGCGCAGCCAGCAGACACGCCCCCATAGGCCATGAGACGGGACCCCAAATTTGGGCTACCGGTACCATTTTGAGGGATTAAATTTCTTTTTGATTTTCATGAAGGTACACATCTCTAGTGTTGGAAAATGTGTGATAGCATCCGATCCATGGTAGCTTTCATTAGAAATCAACACTTATATCATCCTACCTCAAGGTAAGGTGTTCAGTGACTACAAGAGAGAGAAATTTATCCTTTTATAATTTACAAAATTTATTAAAACAAAATGTATAAAAAAAAATTATAAAATTTTATAAAAAATTTATTAAATTTTAAATTTATTTAAAGATAAATTCATTTATCCTTTTTCTTGACATATGTTTGAAAATCGTCCTCCGTAACCAAAAACTACCTTGAATCTAATGCTATCACACATTTTTCAAATACAGGGTCATATACCTACACAAAAATCACCATGCGGTTTAATCCCTCAAAATGGTACCAATCAACCCTCTGTCTCACGGCCTACCAGCGTTTGAGCAGAGAATACTTGAGAATAATATTTTGATAGCTTATTTTATTTACTTGGCTGCTTTTTTTATCATTCAAATTTGGCTGGGTGGCTAATAACACATTTTTCTGTGGTGTGACAAACTCAGAACACATACTTAATTTTGACTTTACATGGACTTTAAGAGTCTATGATTCAGTGATTATGTTTCTAGCATGTTATATGTTTGGCAACAGTTCTTCTAACCCTAATTGATGGAGTTTGTAGCTTTTCATCTCTTAAACAATCATGTAGGAAGACACATCATGGTCATATTCCAGGATGACAAATGTCAAGATTCATCAGGCTCAAATTGTGAAAGACTGGTTGGGAGGGAGCATGAATAATCATTTTCACACATGAATTCGCACCTTTGAGTACAGACCTTAAATTCATTGAAAGTCTTTGGGATGTGCTGGAGGACTTTACAGAGTGTTGGACTCTTGCATTGTCAATACAAGATCTTGACCAAAAACTGATGCACCTCTTAATGGAAATAAATGTTGTGATGTTATACAGTAAAGAAAATGTGAAAAATGCATAATAGGACCCCTTTAATAAAGATTGCTGCATTATTTAAATTTATTGAATGTTGCTTTATTATGGTGTCCCACACCAACATGATCATGACAAGTAAACACAAACTCTGCTTGGTCATTTTACTATGTCAAAATGTCTTTTCCTAGGCTAAAAGATTAAGCCAGAATAGGGGCCAGACTTTATACTGCAAGAGAAAATGACTGCATACACGAAACTATATAAGCTCAGAGTTACGAAAAGCTCTTTGTGCTGTTGATTCTGTTTGTTCGTGTAATTTTCGCACAAATATGATAAAAAAAAACTCTCAAATTTCAGCAGTTTTAAAAGTTCTTGATACAGCGCTTAACATTTTGTACCACCAGTTTGACTGTGTTTGTGCTTTATCCAGAGAACAGCTTGACTAAGCGGTATGTGAGGAGACCGTTTGCACCCGCTGGCCTCCATTTGTAATTTATCAAATTGATTTTTGAAGCATTTTTCTCCAGCCATTAACACCCGAATCCACACATGCTAATATTATGCTAATAGTATGTTAATTGAGAGGGGAGCTGCTAAGCAGGCCTGCTGTCAGGAGCTCTTGTGAAAACTGGGTGGGGTCACTCGCAAGCTGCAAAACGAGCCGCAACACAAATAAACAAATCTCTAAAAGCTTACGGGAACAGTGCTGCATGTTAACGCACAAAGGAAGGGGGGGCAGTCGGCCACTCATCAGAATAAACAAATGTGTGATTAAAAGCAAGGCTGCAGTCCTGGATATCACTCTTGTCATTGTCACTAGATGAGAGGTGATTCACACAGAACACATTTTCGCGTTTAAAAATGCGAGACGCAAGGCAGTGGAATAGAGAAATGCAAGTATGTTTGAAGTACAGATGAACTACTTAAGTGATGCAAGACTCAGCCAAAACAGTTAATGTCCATCTACTGTATGTTTAACCCTCTGGGGTCTGAGATGTTTTCTGGGCCCTGGAGGTGTTCTGACATGGTCTGACATTTGAGCTTATTTCTGTTACTTGTGACATTTTCATTGATACAGTCTTATTACACTGTATTCAGAACAAACTCTGCTACAATAATATGTCAGCAGCATGCATGTAAAAGTTTGGAGTTTTAAGATAATGATGTTTATGCGTGGTTTGTGAAAAAAAAAATTGTCACTGAAATAAGGTCATGAAACCCATACTGATAATTTCTTCACAAGACTTTTGAAAATTGTATCACGTAGCCTAGAATATTTGCTCCAAAACTATGTGAAAATCATCCTCCATACTCATTCAGATAAAACAATATATTGATTTAAAATTTCTAAGACATGTTTTGTGTAAGAAAGCTTTATGTGAAGAGGCGTGAACCACCCATTAATATTGAATGTTTCACATCTGAGAAAGACAAAGACCCTTCCATAATGGCCCTATTAGGTGCTATCAGGCCCTATCATTATGAGGAAGAATGAGGAGTGAATTTAAAAAAGAATGGCTTTTTGATTGTTTGGATTTATTTACAACACAACAGAATCCAAAGATACACAACAAAGGACAAAAAAGCATATCATTGAACACACTTAAAGCTGCAGTCCGTAGCTTTTCCTCTTTGTCGCCATCTCTCTGTTCGAAATCTGTAACTGCAGTGATTCGCGGAATTATCATCTTTACGTGGGTTGTAAATCGGCATGAAACAGCGCGGATGAACACAGTGCTTTGAGGCGAGTGCTGCTGTCAGTCACAGCGCTGTGTGGATACTGTCATACAGAATCACAGATTCACTTTTTGAAAGTTTGACCAACATACATTCATAAGAAAATATCTTCTGAACAAGTAAGTAAAATCCATTTTTGTTCTGACCAACTAAGGGGGAAAAAGCATTCGACATGATAAGCTTCGTTAGATTTAATCAACGCGATTTACAGCAACCGTGCAAATTATAGCCTACTTTGTTCTCAAATTGTTCATGTTAACAACATCAGCATTGCGTGACTAATGTTAAATTTAATGTGTTTTATGGTTACCTGTGTAGTTCAGAATTCATATTCTCCATAATAGCAAAACGAGAAAGGCACAACAAAGGAAACTCCATAACTGTGTGAATTAAGAAAACGTACTGTTACACGATTGAACTATTGAAATGTCTTACTTGTTCAGCAGAAAAAGGCCGTCTCTTCTTCCGTTTTGAACCCCTTCAAAACACGGAGTTCACGCACTTTTCAAAAGCCCCGCCGATGTTTAAATCCTTGTGTTCGCATGAGACGGTTTCTTTCTCTTTCTCTAGCCACCTTAAATCCGAAGTACGAAGTCTTTTTGGGTTTTATAACTGCTGAATCTCCAGTTGACACTGATGATTGTTGTTTGGATCTTTCTGGATGCCATAAGTTTAATCATGTAAAGTGCTGCGAGAAAAGCCTATACATCTAAACATCTCGTCACGCGCAGTATAGCCGGCTAGCCGAAACTCCTTCTTTATGTGTACGGGTGTGACGTAATGACGCAAAGACATGCTCGAATTTCCCGCGGAAACCCACCAGTACCACTGGAATTAAAATCATTATTACAAGCTAACCGTTTTGAATCTAGCTATGGCAAGCAGATAGTTTTGACCATTGGCAGAATATGTTTTTTTTTAATATAATTATTTTGGATTATTTTTAACTTAAAGTTACGGACAGCAGCTTTAATCAACTTGAACAGTCACACACCTTTGTGCCATTCCTGAAACATAGTACATACCTGTCATCTCCAAGGTGTTTGATTTTTCATTTTACCATGTTCATGTCTCATGTGAATGTTTAAGTCAGAAGGACGCGTATCAGTGGGGCATCTGGTCCCTGTAAAAAATAAATAAATAAATAAAAAACTGAAACAACTGTGAACATGCTGATATCAAGATAAACTATAGAAGGCACGATTTTGGAAATACATTTTAGATTTTTCTGGTTAAAATGTAAAAATGTACTATATATATATATATATATATATATATATATATATATATATATATATATATATATATATATATATATATATATATATATAAAATTAACACCAGGTATGTTGTGCCTTGTAGGCATATGGCTGCATAAAATAATAACAATAGCCTATAGCTGGCGGCTTATAAATCGTTAAAAATTAACACTGCAGAAACACTACACTAGAGAAAAATATATGGATTAACATATGTTACTTCAAATGTTTCCATTCGTTATGATGTTATGAAATGAGATTGGAGAAAAAACATGAAGCCTAATGTTTGGTGCGTTTTGCACATGTACAGTATATAAATGTAGCATTAGGCTTCATTTTTACTCCAATCTCATTTCTTAACGTACATTTTAGTATGGCACCAGTTTGACTAGTTGCTATAATGTAAAGTTTATATAACAAAAACATGCTTACTATTATGAGTGAATGTCTTACCTCAAAAATCTTTCTCATCTTCAAATCACGTTCTTCTAATTCTTCTGAGGTAAATCCAAGGTAAACAGCACAGCACAAACACAGTCTTCCAAACTCGATGAAAAGTTACTGAAGTCTCTTATTTGTTCCGAGGTGAAGAGGGCGTTAACAGTTTTGCATTCCTCCACATGGATCATTTGCATGTGAATCGCTCGAGCACGCGTGGGTGTGGTCACATTAGAGTTAATTAGGAAGCGTTTGAGAAACTGTACATGTCGTTGCTTTCATACGGATTACTTAGAGTATATATGTTTTTGATATAATTTACATCCTTAAAAAATAGAGACTCCAAGCTTTGTAAAAACATACGTTTCAAGTCTGTGTGAAAAACATTCGCCGAGTTACAGGTCATTTTCTGTCGCGTTTCAGAATGAACTTCACATTTAGAGAGACGGCAGAACGCGCATCATGTTTATTTTCTTTATTTTACGAGAAACGTAACATTTTGTTTTTATTATGAGTGTACACAAATAAAAGAAGACATTTTAACAGTTTTGAATGATGTGTAACACTTATATGTAAGATCAAAATCAACAGAGTATTTTGAGTCTCTTTTGCACTGATAAGAAAAAAAAACGAGCTGGTATCGCCGGCACGATAGCCGACCCCAGAGGGTTAACGTTAGATCCATTGGCATGATGACAAGTTTCATGATTCCACGCTCATTTACTGTGTCATCAATCTACACCTTTGTTATTGTAAGAGGTTAGCGACCCCTTGAGGCGAAAAAATTACATATTTTAGCTTTAAATAAATAACAATAGAAAACCAGCGTAACTCTTTGGAGGAAGATTCAGTTCAGAACAACAAACACTAATAGAAAGTGTTTAAAAAACTACTAACATGGCAAACGTGCAAGACCGACGGGGTTTGAGCGATTAATAATCAATATCTAAATATATGAACAATATTTATATATTCTGCAACAACATTTTAAACTTTTATAAAGATACATTTGGCCATTAAATTTTAAAGTCGTCATGAAAATCAAAATTGAACCCATTTACTTTGTTAGCGCACATTACAGTCTTGTGGAGAACAATTAATCCGTGCAAGTTAATACACATTAAAAAAAATTGTTTGTCGTGGTAATCTTTAATCAAAATCAAAAAATTTGCTTCCATTCTGGAATGGCGTTCCTTCTCTGATGATGTCAGTTTGACGGCTTGGGTAGAATATCTATCTTTAACCACTCCCCTCCAACCGTCAGTCTGCTATGAGCAAGGGATGGAGAGGAGGTGCGCTAAAATAAAACCCTGCCGTCTATTCAATATTCCGTTTCAATATTTCCTATTGACGCTTGCTGGTTAGTGTGAAATGCATTCTGGGATACCTAACTGTCTCAAGTCCGCACAAGTCACCTCTCAATGCATCCTTGATAAAAGGTGCGGATCAAGAACACATCCAGGATCTGAACTGTTCTTGGCTATATGTGAACTTTGAATTTGAACAGTACTTGGTCAGCAACTTATGATGTTTCACAAGTCCACAAGAACACAAGTAAAGACAAGAACACATATTGAGAAACAGCTGTTGTCTCACCCTCACACCAAAAAACACCACCCTCACAGAGTCCAAAATTGCCCCCTACAACCTTAATTGGGCACTGCCATTTGTAGTGGTGTCCAAAATCATAGTGGACGTTATCGAGTGCACTCATTCAATCCCACAATAACGAGTGTACAACTGAAGTTCGCTCAACGGCTAGAAAATACACAATGCACCGATGAATGAATTCCTGCGTCTTGCCAGAAGACATAACTTGTCAAAACAAATTCAGTTACTTACAATGCAGAGAAAACACACAAAATGAAGGGCCGATACCTCAACAAATCCACGATGGAGAACAAATGCAAACACACACAACATACACACATAAAACACTATGTTCAGGTTTGACTGTAATAATGTTATAATTGCGCAAAATAATACTTCAGTACAAAAAAATGCTAAACTTTAAAAAGTAATTTTTATTGTTATAATAATTATTTTAGAATGTCTAATAAAAATAACTTGTGAAAATATGTATACCAATGAGGAAATGGCAAATGAGCCATTGAGTAATGCTTACACTGTGTAGGAATTTCTCCCATCTAGCGGTGAAATTATATTTTGCATTCAAACGAATAGTGCTCTCTAGCGCCTTGCTTTTTTAAATGCGTGTTGCAACTACGGTAGCCGTTATGTACCAAGAAGCTTTGACAACATGTCTTCCAATAGCACTTCATCGAGTTTAACTATACATGTTCTACTGTTATGCTGCCTATTAGGGGTGGGAGAAAAAAATCGATCCATCGATGCATCGCCATTCTCTCTCCAACGATTCTGGGTCGATTCTGAGAATTCCAGAATCAATTCTGAGCTTAGTTTTTAACCAGATGTGCGATGACGTTGAGTTTGCTTTAGAAACAGCCGTATTCTGCTTGCTTCCAATTCCTCACACACATACACCACTCGAACCTTCCGTAAAATAATCTTTCATAAAGTTCGGAAAGGTTGAAGCGAATTACATTCACAGGCTTCATTGCACAGGATACGCTGTGAGAGACGCGCGCTTTCTTTGATGTTACACTTGAAGTGTGCTGTCTCGCCCGTCGGTATTTTCCTTACAAATGCTCTACGAATTCGTCATTTATGTGGTTTGGAATGCAGTGGACTTGTATATTTAAAATATTAACCTCACTAACAGAAGGCTGCTTTCAATTTCAAATGCTGACGCGCGCTTTGTTTGTGAGACTGCTCGCGCATGCGGCTGTGCGACTCCGCGTAGTGGTTTAATGTACTTGTGCAAAATTAACGTAAACACAGCCAGTTATGTCTTAAGGGAATTAAACGGACAGGACACACCGCATTACTTCTTTTATTTCAAAAGAGATGCGTGCGTGAATGCAGCTTAATAGATCTCCCGCAGTCTATGATGTCATAGTAAAAAACAACAGTAAAGAATAAGAAAAATCACTCACAGTTCTTGAATGGAAAACGTTCAAATAATCTAGGCTACTGAAAGCACTTTTTGTTTGTTGTTTGTTATATTTTTCTATGCTCCTCTTTATTATTTGTTATATTAGTTATACTAGTTTAAAATTCTTAACATACAACTGTTTTAATAATAAAAACAAATTAATTTGTAATTATTTTTTAAAAAGTAGCCTACTTAATTACTTATGTAAACTAATGAATTAATAAGGGGGGGAAAGGTAGATAAAGAATCGTTCTGGAATCGGATCGTGACTCCCAGAATCGGAATCGGATCGTGAGGTGACCAAAGATTCCCACCCCTACTGCCTATATAATGAATTACACAACCAAGCAATGAAAAAAAGCTTGTAACTAATGGTGCGTTCCCGTGCTATGGAAAATATGATATTTTCCACTTGTGAACTGGTATTTACCAGTGTGTTGCGTTCAAGTGCTTTTGTTGTCGTAATGTGGTAAAAAGATGGAGATCCAGACCTGTTATTTAGCTAAAAACTATTTTAGATTGCTTAAGTCATCTGCTACAGCAAGATAATGATTTATCAAAACTCAAACGGTAAATAATATGCTGTATATTTTCTAGATCATGAATAGTACATATTTTTACCATTCACAACTCTTGCGTTGCTCTCCGCCATTTTGAAAAGGTCAAAGGTAATCTCATCTCGGCAACTCGTGCATCAAATATTCTACGAGTTGCCCAGTGGAAAATACCACATGAGGGGGTGTTCATGTGCATTTTCCATGTCGGCTTTTGGTATTTACCATAATTACCATAGCACGTGAACGCACCATTAGACCGTAACATTGACGTACCTGTCGAGAAGAAAGCAGGCAACTTCAGCGTCCCTTTCAAAGTCTTTCTCCTTCATTAGCTCTTTCCACCTGGGAAAAGCTATCCCGATATTTACCCTCAGTTTTTGAATTCGCTGGTCACGTTTCCTTTTAAATGAAATTTTTTGCTTTTTTGGCGACGAGGATTCCTTCTCCTGTGGCTCGGCATAAGTTTGATCCTGCATTATGAAGTACCGTGCACTGCAGCCTTTCAAATTTGCCGGGGCAGTGACAAGTCCCTCTCACTGATCTCCTTGTCCGTTTCAGCTGGTTTCAGTCACGTGACGCTGGCTCTGAATGGAAACGAGTTTAGGTAGGCTAGTGCTTTTTGTCCCTCTCTGCCATTATAGTTTTTCAAGATGGCGGAACGACATGGAAGCTTCCATGGACTTACCCCTCCCATGTAATTAAAGATAAGAAATTCTTCGCTTACGAGGATAAGTCAGATCATTGGCAGAGGTAATTTTACACCAATGAGGACATATTTATGAATAAATACATTGATTTTAGCTAATAAAATACTTAAACTACACAGTGTACCTTTAAGCCATCTACTGCCTGAAGTTGAAATTTCAGGTTATTTTAATTTTAAGTGTTTGTTCTCCAGTTGATGGCAGACCAAACAATACACACATGTAGAGTAAAAACATTAATAAAGTGAGCGATATTAAATTTGTTTTTGTTTTTAAATACATTATGAAGGTTAAATAAAATAAAAACATTTTATTGTCTGGGCCTCTGGGGTCTCTAGAGACCCCAACATGAGTGTGCATCCTAAATAGGTTAACGACGCAATCATCACGTGGTAAGACGTGACGTTAAAACTTCACACTCTATGTACACTCTATGTTTTTTTCGTTGAGGAACTGGACAAAAGAACACGATAAGAAATGACTAACGTGACGTCCTACTCTCTCACACATAAGTGCATACTTACGCATCTTCTTGCCACCGCTCATCTGTGTATAGTCTCTCCCACTCCAGCCAGACTGACAGCTATACCTGCAGCTTAATGAGGTCTAGAATTCCTGTAGAAATATATCAGTTAGCATTCCCGTTGCCTTCAATGGCAGGACAGCAATATTAAGCAATTTCACACGAGCAAATGTCCTGTCGCTCCGAATATTAGCACGGGTGTAAAGTTGGCCAGTGTCTCGTGCTACGTAAAGGACATTATACACACCAACGGCACTCTTTATCGTGTGGTAGGCTATTGCTTTAATACCTCATTAAGCAATAAGTTAATATTGAGTGACTTACAGTTTTGCCAGTTTGCAAATTTAGGTCACAATCAACCGTCGCGAGTCTCCGAACAACATGCAGTGGTGGCGTATCATTCCTGAATGAATCAGTGTTTTGAATGAATTGTTTGAGTTAATGATTCAGTGACTCAGTCCATTATCGCCACCTACTGGCAAAACGATGACATTTCCAGAAAGTCCAAGTGCTGTTAATCGCCAAGAATTCTTATTTTTAAAGGAATATTGCAGTATTTAGCCTATTAGAAATTATTTATCGCATATGCTTATTTTATTTTTTTAATTGATGTGCCCTCCCTTGTTAATCTTGTAACAACATTTCTTTTCTGATGACGTTCAACGACGCAAGGGCAGGACAATCTGTCACATATGTCTGTCACTCACATGAGATCGCAGCTATAGCAAACCACAGCGATCCAATCAATTCCAGATAAACAAAATCAAGTTACACAACAAAATCGCATTTTTTACTTGTTCGAGAAGCCGTTTCACTCAGATATATGCCATAGCCTAATTGGAAAGGGGGAAAAAAGACTACTGGACTTCCCTTGATGCAGCTCTGTCCTGTACCTCCATAAATCCCCTTGACTCCAAAAGCCCACTGCTGACCTCTTCAGGATGTGGAATTGTCACACTAGCCAAAGAAAGGCACCTCCTTCCCCCTCTCATATTTGCCCTTTCACTGACAGTGCACTGAAGCGCATCTTTAATTTGCCCCGGTCACCATTTGCTCTGTGCTTGAAGACTTTTGAGTTTGTTTTTTTTTTTTTCTGGCAAATATTTGTTTTTTGATTTGCCAGAATGAGAGAGGCCCCACTGGCATGTTCTGGGGCAGCATTGCTCATGCCCTCAGTGTGGTGACCGCTATTGCCAGCTGTTGACTTTGTAGCTGAAATTTGTTTAATATTCACTTTTCTTCTTAGACGTGCCCTCGTTCAGAAGTAAAGGTTTACAGCCTCAAAGCCTTATAATTGCATAAATGCGTTCATGATGTATGTGCTTTAGTAATAATATTAATAATGGTACATTTTCTAAACATAGACCTGATGCTCCTGTAAATCAGGTGTTTTAAATTTTTATGATGTCATGGATCCCCACATATTAAGAACTTTTTATTGAGGGATGCCTTTCCTGAAACATAAAGGCCGTTATATATTTTCATGTGTATTTTCAAGACCTATCAGTAGATTTCCACAGTTAAATAATTGGGTTTTATGTTGCCTATGTGCACTGAAACCAAATCAAAATGTAATAAGTAATAAAACATAACTTTGTATCTTTTTCCCACCAATTATAATAGAAACCTGCAGAGAAACATTTATAATTTAAAATGATTTGTAACCAAACAATACTTAATTGTGATTAAACTCAGAATTTCCAACCAGTGTTTAGAACGTGGAAACAGTTACAAAATAAAAATCAGTAGTGATAAATATTAAGTTAACTAAACTTTGACAGAGCAACATGTACTTTTAAATTAATCATGGAAGCTCATGTGGACCCCCTTGCACCCATTCAGGGGTCTCAGGACCCTAGTTTGACAAAAAAAAGTCAGTGTGAATTGCTGTTCACAACCCTTTTTACATCCATGATGTGCTTCATGTGAACAGGATATTAAACAAGAACATATATGACTATTTTACCATCAGAACTGATTCCGTTTGTGAAAAAGGTCCTACATAGCCAAACCAAATGCAAAATGATGTAAAATGAAGCCTAAATATATGAATTAACATTATCTAATAAGGCTTAAGAGAAGTCAGCAGAAAAGAAAGTTGTACATTTTGATGAAAGATTGCAAAGTTTTTTCTTTAGAACAACATGCACCAATGAATTACTCATAATAATACCAGGAACATGCATTAAGGGAGTAAATAGGATAAATTTTGATTTCATGTTGGCTAGAAGATCTAAAACCATCGCATGTCTCTGCTTCAATTATGACTGATTCTTTCAAAGTTGGAGCATCTGGCGTGGAGAATAAGTCCATCAGGGATGAAAGGGTAGGTGTTTTTTACATCCATAATGTTATTTGCATGAGGGACACATTAGTTGCCTTTGCCATGTGAGATGAGAAGGGTCAGACAAGACATCAGAGACCACGAGATCGACAGGATTTGCGCCAGTGTCCGGGGATTACAGTGCATTGAGAACACACGTTATTTTGAGCGACATGGATTTAACCGTGGCCAGATAAATCCCAGGGTTGTGTAATTGTTGAGCGCCGAGCGTTGTTCGCACAGAGCGGGCCTGTCGAACAGATGTGGGGTCATCCAGCGGTGTCTGTTAGTCCTGCGGTTAGTCCTTTAATAAGAGCAAGGGGACACTGTTCACCACAAACTACTGTGCCTGACTGCCTGAGTGAGCCACAGTACACACAGACATGGGGAATGTTGGTTTTGTCTTGAATATTATTTGATATCTCAAGAGAATTCGGTGAATTAAGCGTGAAACAGTCAAATCATAGTTTTATTTTTCAAGGTCATGGACAGAGAGAGCAGATACTCACATGGACAGAGTATTCCTGCATGTTTCATAGGCTTATGGATTATGATGTTTTTAAAGAAATATCTTCTAAGCCAAAAATGCAAGTCAAACCCGCTATTTTTCCCCCTGTTTTGACAAGAAATGGGATTGCATTGAGAACATCATGAATGCTTGTATTGTTTGAGAGATGTGTTCGAGGAGCCGAGCCAGACTCCAGCTCTGATAAAAGATCACAGGTCACATTAAATGAACTTGAAGAATTTGGAAAAGGAGAATTAAGTTTGAATGCTCTTATATGGAAGAAAGGATCATGACATGATTGTCTTTGCAGGGACCAGACTCTTGAAGCTGAGAAATCTCTGTTAGAAAATGTATTTCACTCCTGTCAACCCATTAAGTATACAGAATATCTGTAACATGTCAATATTAATTTTAAAACGATATTTTATTTATGAATATTTATTGGTCGATATTGGATATTTAATTGTAGGGAGAAACACATATTTTTACCGTCATCTAACATTCGATTAATGTATATCTCTAAAAACAATGATAGTTTAATAACACTGTTAAATGTAATCTTTAGAAAATCTCAAAATGAATATTAATTGTTCATACTGTACATTATAAAGCTGTAATACCTATAAATGTTTTTCCTTGTATGTGTACATTTTTACTTTAAAAAAGCCAACTACACATTAAGAAATAAAAAAGAGGAGAATAGCTCTAAGCATTATTTTTAATGATTAAAATTATGCCTGTCTTTTATACACACTGTCCATATACAGCTATTTTGAGAGTAGAAATGCAAAAAAAATCTAGACAGACATAATTGGTGTGTCTGAAATATTGCAAATAACAGTAATTATCAGATATTACTTGTTCCGTGGAAACAGCCGCCTTGTCATTTTCTGTTTTGAATTCTCGGTTTATATTGCAACATTAGAACTTTGTTTTGAGGATGTATTTATTTTGGTGTTCAACTCTGTCACATTTTAATGTTTTTTTTCTTTCTTTCAAAGAAAAGAAAGAAAACAAACAGAAGTCAGTGCCTTTTGTTTCAGATTCTTAGTTTTGGTGATTTTCGACCCTTTAAAGTCCTCTGATATCCGGAAGTGTTTACAGTCTAATTACTGTCTGTGTTCAGCTCCCCTCTAGAGCTCCCAGCTGTGGAGCGGCTCGAGATGAAAAACATACGCAGGGGAAAGAGAGAATGAGAGAATTAATGGAGAGAAAGGGGGGAGAGGATGGATGTGTGTTGACAGTTGGAATGTCTCTGGTTCCTCAGGTCATGCGGAGATTCTGTCCCCTGAAAGTGATCCAGATGCTCCGGGCTTTGACTTGGGACCAAGAGGCGTCTCTCTCTCTCTCTCATACACACACACACAACCTGTGAGCCATGTCTTGAGGCGCTGAATACAGACGAGGGAGGGGTGGCAGAGCAGAGGCCCTTGCGCATAGGGGATCCCCTTTTGCCAAAGACACAAGGGTAAGCGAAGGAACGCCCCTGCCGTGTCGGGATAAGATTATTTCCATGTTTCTGACAACCTGTTTCAAATGGAAAGCAGTTCGAGACTGTTTTTGACAAGGGCAGAGATTGCCCTTCATAATTAAAGTATCTGAACGTTAATAATGCAGACAAAATCATAGTATAGAATCGCCCTCGAATTATATCCAGCTAATCAAACATGCAGCATCGGAAGGGTAAGTTTAATGAAATGGAAAAATGGAATTTAGCGACACTTTTGTCTAATTTGTCTATTTTTCTGATTTTGAAATATTTAAGATGTAGCCTACAATGGGGTCCAAAGTCTGAAAATGCTTCTATTTTTCGTTTTAGACATCTCTAAGTGCATTGCATGTGATATATGTATGCATGGATGATGCATAGGAACATAAGATCACATCAGATTGTTTTGCATTTGTGTGGACGGAGCTCCTTCCATCTGCATTTCTCCCACTGCAAATCTGCATCGCTGACATTTGCGAGCGATTTGAAGTGCGTCGCAAAGGTTGTCAAGGGATTAATCTCGTATCATGCTGTGGTGGAGAAAAACGGCCCTTTCCAAGAATTAAACACAATTTACCCATCAAGCCTCCTTATTCTCCACTGCAGACAAGCATAAATAATATCTCTGCGGTCCAGATTCGCTAATTTACCAGCTTAAGCATCTCCTAAAATGTTATTAGGGAAGCCGAGGAGCTTCACAGACCTCCTTCCGGCAGTGATTTGTTATCCGGCTGCGCAGCACGTGTGTGCGTGTGTGAGAAACGTAGGCTACCTGACACCTTCTCCAAGCAGCCTGTAACCTCAGGGCCATGTACCCTGTGCTTGGCATCCACTTTCCCATTCATCGTCAAACACAACTGTCTCTGTCTCTGTCTGCTGAAACATCTGTATTCTTTTACATGCCGCTCGCATTAGTGTAATTTCATGTGCAGAACTGAGCTTATTTGTTTAAAGTTTGCCTGACACACTAAACTGCTACATTTTGTAGTGTTTGCACACTGTTTACACTAAGATCCATTGAGTGAGCCGTCTAGGCAGTACCTTAAGTCAATATGCACGTGTCCCCGATGCAAAGACAGTTTCAAAAGGTAACTTACATTTATGGATCTGGCAGATGCTTTTATAAACGACTTACATTGCATTCAAGATGGTGGAAAAAGTGAATGTTGATTGTAAACTCATGGTTGCATTTACCATTTATTTTACAGTATGTGCATTATTCATTTCTATTTTTGTCCAATATCTGTTTGTATTATGTTTTTATATGATTGAGTATCAACAGAGATGGTCTTATTATTGGGAGATAGCAATGTCCAGAGCTCTACCATTTGCAAAAGAGTAATGGCCAACTTGGATCATGTGCCTTGATAACCAATCACATTACAGCCCATCGCTGTTTGTGTATACCATAGAAATGAATGAGAATGCCGTAAACCAAATCCTTCCAGTCACAAAATTGTCTGAGACTTCTCTTATAAAACAGCATTTTTTGGGGGTGTACAAACTAAAAATAGATTAATCCAAAACAAATGTTTCAGGGCAAACATATTGAAGATTAGCTGATTGGCTTTCAATTTAAAATATAGATTATTTTACCCAATGTTGTCTTATACTAATTAGAGTATCAAGCTGTTACTTAGCAACATGCTAACATCAAACTCATCACGAATCGAGTCTCCGGTGCAGAGCGCTCTTTGTCTGTTATGTGGAGTTTGCCGTCTTCTAATCAGTCCCTAATGAGCTTTTGTTACAGTCTTGACACTGCTTTAAAAGGCAGCTCCCTATATAGGTCGTGAGCAGATCATAGACAGTAGCCCTATCTTCTCAACATGTCCATCTTTGCATTTGTGCGCAGAGCCGCAGACTGTCTAGATCTCACAGTGTATGTTTATCAGGGTGCAACCGAGTGCATCCCCTGAGCGAAAAACCTGTTATTATTCTGACAGTCCTGATTGGAGGCCATGCTGGCAGGCTGGCTTCTCTAGCAGGGTAGCAGTGGAGAGCTTAGCTTCACCTGCCAGCCTGTGTTAAAGAGGTGAAGACTTTTCCACTGCCTGGCTTAGTGTCATACACGCAGGGCCTGTGTGTGTGTGTGTGTGTGTGTTCACTGGAGCCCTGTGGGGGTTTCCCACACCATCCGTCCCAGTGTGAGAGAGGTGGAGCCGGGTGTCAAGCGCTGTTAGAACTCCTCACTGCACCCGGAGTGAGAGAAGCGTGCGAGAAGTTTTTTCATCTTGTGTGTCCAATCACAGTGCTTAGGTGTGTAAGAGTAGGCGGAGCATGTCTTGACTAGTACACATGCTCCACCTGAGCCAATAAACTCGAAGGAATCTGTTTTATTTGTCAACCTAAATAATTAAAGAACAGCTGATCACACTGGACAAATCTTTAAAAATAGATGTTCCAAAAGGGAAGATGCTACAGAGGAACAATTATGGGTTCCCCAAAGAACCTTTCAGTGAAGAGTTCTTAAAATAACCTTTTTTTTAGTGTAAAGAACATTTTAATCATCTAAAGAACCTTTTTTATCAATGGAAAGGTTCCATGGATGTTAAATGTTCTTCATGGAACGATCTAAAGAACCATTATTTTTTAGAGTGGACTATACAATTATTTTTCCCAGTGTGTCCATTTTGTCCCCACAATGAAAATCATCTAAGTGGTTAAAGTTTATTAATTAAAATGATGTTTCGAGCACAATTAATTAAGTTAAAGCCGTTTAAAAGGTTTACAGAGTTCTTAGCTTAGTGGGCTTATTAGGAACAATAGGGGTCAATGAGACAATCCTCATTGCCCGAAGCATTATAATAATCTTATTTAGGCTCAAGACGAGTCTTAAATATATTAATTTAATATGAAGATCAACAGTTTTATTCATTCTCTCTGTTGCATCAATATTTGTAACCATCACTCAGCCAGTGTCTTGTGCTCACTACAGATATAAAATCCATAATATTGCTTTAAAATCATAGCATTTTGATTGTTAATCAATACTCAGCCAGTTTTGTTACCAGAACCTAGAAAACTCTTAGGAGGGCTTCTGAAGTTTCCAAGAATCCGACATGGCAAACAATATTTGATGAGAAATGACTCAAACTACATTTTAAATTAGCCCATAGGAAAACCAGTGGCGGTGATGTGGCAATCTTCTCCAGTTCATTTCTTCTGTTCAGTCAATCAAGGTCAGACGTTTCGTTTGCGAGTAAAAACGTGAACACACTGGAGAGCTGCTTTATAGTAGAAATTGAAGTTGTAAATCTAATTGAAATTGACACTGACACTGATTTTTCATGTTTAATACTGTAAAGCTTTAAAGCAATCTATTATATAAAGTGCTATATAACTAAATGCAACATGACTTGTCTGGAGTGCCGAGTTTTCTCACTGCTGTAATTTTTGTTGTGTGCATGTAGTACATATTTACATATTCACCTAAACGGTCCTCTAATTAGCATGGGCAGTGCTAGGAATTTCGCTAACAGTTTATAAGGTATTTCAAACGTTTTACCCTTAAGCTAAGAATGAAAAATAACTTTGCCGTGAGTATACCGGGGCCACTAGGGTCACTTCCCCCTAAATTTTAAGCCCTTTGATGATTGGCTATCAAGACCAACATTTAAAATGTTTTCAATTTCATTGGCTCTTATTTTGAAGGACATTGAACTCCTGAAAGTCTGTTTTCTATCGTCATTCTTAGTTTACTCTTTATTCTGGTCTCTTTCAAATGTGGTGCTTGTAACCATAAAAAATGATGCCTAAGCAAGCGTTCAAGGTCAGGTAACGTGGTGGCTAGTCAACTTCAATACATTCTTAGTTGAGATCACACATACCTGCGTCACCCACAGTGCTCACCGTCCAGACCAGTCACCCTTGTGAGGTCGTCGACTGACTCCAGCTGTAAGGCCAAATTAACTTTTAAACATCTTTCATCTCGACTTCTGGACAAACTTCATTTTTGACAGGCAAATGATTGGTGAATTGCTTCACATCAAGTAAACAATATCCCCGCAGTATGATATCATTCAGCACCATGTCTTTTCTTGATTCTGCTCAGTGTTGATGTGCCTGACGTTAATACAGTGAATTGGTACTCGAAATAGGTTTCCGGGCAAAGGCTCAATACTTTGATAAAAGGCGTTGTTTTTAGAGTTTTTTCCCCTTTTGGGGCAAATCGCACACAGGAGACAGGTGAAAAGTGATTTTGACACTCACTCACACAAGCACGCGCACACACACGCAAACAGAGTGGATCGTTGTGTCTCGCGCCCACACAGGCCTAGTTTTTCCCCTTGCCAAGTCACAGGGTGCCGGCGGGGTTCGAGGTGACAGCGCGGCATCAATATCACGCGCCGCCGACGCCTCCTTGCTCTCTCTGGCAACGTGCACCTCGCCAACCTTTCCCTCTCTCTCACACACACATACAGACATACACACTCACTTTCACTCCTCTCACCTTCAGTGCTGAGCGCTCACCATCTGCAGCGCTGCTAACACCCAGCCACTGCCAAAGCACAGGCCCCCGCACGGCCTAGTCACACACACACACACACACACGACATACGTGCAGTGCACACACACGAACTCTCATATCCTTACACACATAAGCACAGAAGATGAGGGGTTATTCCCAACTTTTCTGAGGCACACAGTCAGTCAGTCAGGTGAAATCACTTGTTCAGTTCAAATTGTCTGATCTTTCTTACTTTTCCAGAGCACACTAGTGGTCTGAGTCCTCCTGAAACGAAATATTACAAAGGTTCTGGTTTGATACAATTAATAGTTTTGAGGAAGAATTTGCAAGGTTAGCAGCATGAAAGACTTTAAGAAAACTATATATCGACTAGCACACCTGTATATTTAGCTTTATACAAGCACACCTGTAAATTCAGTAGATTCTGTGAAATTAGTCCTTAATTTTAGATGGATATAATTTCTAATCGCTATAAATATATTAAAATATATTAAAACATATGTAAAATTTCAAATAAATTCTTAATACATAAAAATAGATCTACTGATCATACTATTAAAATTTAATTTTAAATATTTAAACGTTGATTAAAAACAATATATTTAATAATTGTTAAATATTTTCCTCTATTTTTATAGTATATTTTGTACAACTGTGAACAAAGATTACTGTACCATTATTTGAATATTTTTTCTAATTTAATTTATTTTATTATGTATATATTGTTAAATTATTTTATAATTTCTTTATAAAATTTATAAATAATGTATGTTTGTGTGTTAGATATAAATGGTAAATATATTGTATATATATAGAGAGAGTATAATATACTGTATTTAATGTTATGATGATAGCAGAAGAACCCAAGCGCAGACGGTAGACAATTACACAACGTTTATTATAACAGAAAAACAGGGGAAAATAAAGCCCACGAGGGGGCAAAACAGAGGCAATACAAACGAGGGATAACTAAACTAGATAACACTAGACAAACACTATACTATAAAACAGCAAATACAAGATCAAGACATTCTCCAAAGACAAGGTACTCACAGGTAGACTCTCACAAAATGTGACACAATGAACCGGCACAGGACAGCAAACACAAGGGGATGAAATAGGGGAACACTAATGACAAAGACAGGTGAAGCTGACTAGACAATAATGACGAGACGAGGATAACAAGGGGGCGGGGTAACGTAACGAGACAACACAAGCACATGGCTCAAAACACAAGACCATGTGCTTGCACACAAAACATGATTCTGTCATGATCCTGCCTCAAGACTAGAGAAAATCAAGGACACGAGGGCAGAATCATGACATTTAATTTATCAATCTGAAATGTTAAAAATCTATTAGTATGTAGAAATTTACACTACCCTATTAATGACTGCTGTGTTGTTCTTTGTAAGTAACTGAAACCCAATGCATTATCTAACACTAACAAACTTAAAGGGATAGTTCACCCAAATATGAAAGTTCCAGCCCGTTCTCATCTCAAGGCGTCATACATGAGACGCTTTTGACATTTCGCCGAAATCTTACGCACATGGCATCCTTTAGCGTCAATATGAGACGCAGAACCCAAGGCGTCATACAGGTGACGCTCGTCTAAATCCGACGCACATGGCATCCTTTAGTGTCAATATGAGACGCAGAACCCAAGGCGTCATAACCGTAACCCTACGCCAGACCAAAACCTACCCATAACATTGCGTGTTATATTGACGCTAAAGGATGCCATGTGCGTAAGATTTCGACGAAATGTCATATGGTGTCACCTATATGACGTCAAAGGATGAGAATGTGTTGGAAAATTCTGACATCATTTACCCACCCTCAAGTTGTTCCACACCTGTATGAAGGCCCCACAGACTCCATAGTATGGAAAATGGAAGTTAATGGGTGCTGTCAGCTGTTTGGTTACTGACATTCTTCAAAATATCTTCTTCTGTGTTCAGAATTAAATTCATACAGGTTTGGAACAACTTGAGGGAGAGTAAATGATGACGGAATTTTCATTTTTGGGTGAACTATCTCTTTAACTCTATTGTAAAGTGTTACCTTTTCAAATAAACCCGCCTTAAAACGTGAAAAACATAATTGGTCGCTTTATATGTTAGTCAGATGGTCTTTTGCTGTGTAAGTGAGCGGTTCTCGACCTTTGACTTTATGCTGGTAGTCAAATGTCTGTCGGTGAAAGTAATTCCCTACAAACTCTGAACCAGAGAGAAAAGAAAGAAGAGCACATACCAGGCAAGAAGATCATTTTGGTGGAGAGCGAAAGCGCACGTATGACCAAAGCAGAATGTTTTAGTTCTTACAAGAGGAAAAAAGCCCCACAGGTTTATTTAATTATCTCTCAGTAATCGAGGTCCCAGGTGATCGTTCCCGAGAGGAGAGCATGAGGGCTTGATGATATTACACACTGAATTACGCTCTGAGTGCGATATTACAGTGAGAAATTTCACGTCTTCCAGGCTAAACGTCTTGTTGTGGAGTGTCTTAATTCATTTACCGCTGTTTGCTGCCTCAGTGCCCCTGAGCAGAGGTGAATTAATGGTGGTCATTTCTCGCCCTTCCTCATTCCATTAAACGGACACGGGCGCTCGCAGGCACCCGTCGAAGGGGAAAAAAAAACTCCATCTCATCCAGGCCTCGAAGAGAAGAGCCCATGAAATGTGTAGTAGAGTTTAATGACTTATAATGAGATTCATAAAACATGGCTGAAATTGCTTGAAAAAAAAAAAAAGCGGCGGGAGAATAAACGGTACCGAAATGCGTTGACAGCAAGCAGGCTTGACATTTGGCCTTGTGTAATTAGGAATGTGCCAGCCTCCCTTCCCTCTAAATCTGGGCTCTAAATCATTATTCTCCACGGTGTTGACTTTGTCATGTTTCTGCGCTTAAGCTTTACCATTTCTGTAAATATTGCAGCCAAAATTACATTATAGGTTTTTTTTTTCTACCCCTTAATTGCTTGCCCTCCAAACACAATCTGCTTTGGCAGTACATAAGATGGTATAGGAGTTAACGGAGGCTGGGAGCTGGCACACAAGCTGCACGCGCTCAGAAGAGGCCCGCTAAGAAGAGGAGATGAAGAGTTGAGAAGCTGGAGACAGATGATCACACACACAAGCTGTAGAGCAGCAGGCAGATGCCATCGGAACATGGCTGTCTGTCAGCAAAACTGGCAGTACAGAGCAGCCGAGAGAGAGAGAGAGAGAGATGCTGAAACGTCGAGAGAAAGATGGAGTGAAGAAGACGCAAGCGGAGACTGTAGGATGGAGAGGAGAGATAAAAAAATACTAATGTACAGGAAAACAAGGAAAGAGGCACAGAGACAATTCTATGAAGGAAAAATCAAGAATTAGTTTCTTCTAACTGGCCTATTTAGAGACCAAGTGGCATTTATTTTAACGAAATATAGCAACAAAAAATCTTTGTTAGGTTTTAATTTATACTGTCAGAGGCTGACTTAGTGATACTGTTCATATTATTTAAACATTCTGGTGGTTACATTTTTATAAAAAAAATCACAATTAAGTGAAATTAGCTCTGAGTAAATCTCTAGCATCATTTGCTTACGGATTCCACTTGTTTGTTTTTTTTCTTCTTCTTTTAGTTGTTATGTTTTAATTCAAAGACATTTCATGCATTTTAAATGTCCAAATTTTTAGGGCCACTGAATCTCCAAACTAAGGTCAGTGCTCTCAAAACAATTAGCATAGCGATTGAAACTGACTCTTAATTTTCAAAAAACAGTTCAATTTCACTGTATAATGAAGCACATTCTTTTCACATAACACATTTAATTTTGATCTGGGTCGGACTTATTTTGTTTTGAAAGCACTGCAGTTAATTTGGAAGTAAAATCACCTGAGAAAAACAAGGAAGACTGAGAAAAAAAAGCTTAATGCCTCATTGATTGATACAGAAAAGTAGAGAGAGCAAAGGCTATTTATTTTAACTGGGGCCTCATAGATCAGAGGTCAATGAGTATTCCTTTATTCAGTGCAAAACTCTTAAAGTATTTGCTTACTTGGACTGTTGTAGAAGTGGAAAAAATACAGAGACATTTTTTTTTTTTTTTTGTAGGCTCCAAATATCTGAGAATATCTGAGTTTATTTATTTATTCATTCAATTAATTTGAGGTCTGCTTCTTTTTCTTTTCTTTTTTTTAATACATATTTCATTTTGGTAACACTTTAGTTTAGGGTCCAACTCTCAATATTAACTAGTTGCTTATTAGCATGTATATTACTAGAATATTGGCTTATAAAGCACATATTAATGCCTTATTCTACTTTATTCCTACCCAATACCTAAACGCAACAACTAACTAGCCTATTAATAAGCAGCAATTAGGAGTTTATTGAGGCAAAAGTCATAGTTAATAGTTAGTTAGTGAGGATGTAACCACCCTAATCTAAAGTGTGACCTTCACTTTTTTAAAACTCAAGGAAACAGATCCTGATTAATGTTTCTCCATTAATGTCATGAAACTGTTCTCACCGTTTCTCAACGTATCTTCAGTTCCATTATATTCATCTTCCCTTCGGCTTCATTTGATGCCCGCTGTGAAATACACTTTCCTTAACTTTCTCTCCCTAAGAGGCTGTTGAAAGGGATGTCATCAGGGGTGGAGAATCTCTGTGATTGTTTTTGCGAGGGGTGGACGTGGAGTTCTTCCGTATGGCTTTTTGGGAAGGGTTCTCGGCGTCACGCTAAGCCGCTAGCTTTCGGACTCTAATCCCTTCATCCAGTGGGAAGCGATGACACTCCGTAAATACCAACAAATAATGAAGCATTGCTTTATCTGTGTGATGGGAGCCGAGTTAATCTGTGGACCACTTTTGACACTCAATTAAAAGTAAAGAATGTGTCCCTCTCCGAGTTTCGGAGGAGTTCAAGGGTGGACCGCGCTCGCAGACATCTGCGCGCAACCGCTCGCGCGCCCCCCTCATCATAGTGCCCGCGAGCTCTCTGTTATCGCTCGCTTGCAAAGTAGCCTACGTGGAGATGAGAAGTTCGGTGACATGTTAGGATCTCAAGAGCCTTTGGCTGCCTTGTTTAGCTTAGTGCTGCGGCAATAGGGAGGACTCGATAAGAACCTTAAAATGAGTCTTTATGTAGCCTTGAAGCAATTATCAGGACGTCTGAAGACTGAATGCAATGGATAGATAGCCTAAATGTGAATGTGTCAGGTCACAGGTGATCACTGAAATTGAGTATGAAATAAACGTTCAGTCCAGTGAGAACGTAAATTACTCCAGTGAATATTTCTCAGCAGTTTCTAGATATTATTAGGTAAAAGTGGGGCATGTTGTCACATGGGTAAGTTGTCACTGAGCATTAAGAAGCTTGTCAGCAAAAAATGCAATCTATAAGAGAATTATGATACAAAATTAATGGAAAAACTAAATCTGCAACATAAAAATATAAAACGATTGTTTTAGCCAACAAATTTTGTAATTCATGAATTGTATAAATTACAATAACATTCAAAATGGATGAGAACTTTTATGGGGGGAAAAAGATCAAGTAATATGAAATACATCATGAAGCTAAATCAGTGGTTCTCAGGAGGCCAGGGGCCCATTAGGGGGCCTCAAGACGACCTAAAATAAGACAAAACAAGCATTGATTGAAATAAATTGCAACTACTAAAAATCAAGATATTTGTTATTTAATTCACCCCCTCAAAAACCCCTCTCAGGAAACTCTGGATATATGAGGAAGCCTATTTTTAAACATGTGATTTCAAGACCTGGAACAGTCATGTAAATTAATACAATTTTAGCATTTTTAATACATTTTATGAACATACATTTTTCTAATTATTCCAAACTCTAAAATATTTTAAAAAATCCAGTAAATCACAAACAACTGGAAATTTGATGGGGATTTCGAATTTTGTTGTGGACAATGGGTTGTCAAAGGTCAAGAACAACTGACATTTTTCGAAACCAAAGAGTAATTGATTCCCATTTTGAAATTGCAGGATACGGTTATAGATGAGTATGTGCTCCTGCAGGCCAGTGTTTCCCAACCCTGTTCCTGGAGGCACACCAACACTACACATTTTCAAACTCTTCCTAATCAAACACACCTGATTCAACTCATCAGTTTGTTAGAGACTCCAAGACCAGAGAAATAGGGGAGACAAAATGTGAACTGTTGGTGTGCCTCCAGGAACAGGGTTGGGAAACAACTGGACAGGATGCTGCAGAGATGGGATTCTGTCACACAGGCCCAAACACATACCACCCCGTCACTTGTACTTTATTTGCATATAAGACCTACAGCAGCAGCTACATTTAGAGCGACATCCCTGCATCAACCCAACTGGTGCTGAACCGACAACCTTTTGGATTAGAAATCCTGATTCGTAACTATCAGTCACAACTGTGGTGAAGGTGTGAATTAGCTGTTAGTAAATAAATTAATAAAATCAATAATTAATCATTTATTAGAGTAAGCAAATTATATATTTAAAAAAAAATATTATTATACATAAGACCGTAGGGAAAATCTGAGATTCAAAATCTAATTTAAACCTGGAATTAAAGACAGAGCTTTAGGACTGTAAAAAATAAAAATAAATATTTTGACTTAAAATGAGTAAGAAATGTTTCAGATTCTGAACAATTTCTAGGTCATTACATTATAAAAAGTGATCAGTTGACAACTTAAAAAAGTGAGGAAATCGTAATTAATTACACGTGTTATTCAAAAACATTAAGCTATGTGAACTTGACAATTCCACATAACTTATTTTTTTCAATTATGCATGAAGTTTATTTACTTAATTTTTTAGGGGTTTCCTCACTTTTTTTGAGTTAAGTCAACTGATCACTTTTTACAGTGTAATGAAATAAGCATTTTTATTTATTTTTTTACTTTGATCATGCGACTTTGTTGTACTTACAGTCAGATGTTCATCTTTAGATCATCTCAAATCATCCTGGAGAACATGATCATTAGGTTTCACATAATCTTGTGGAGTTCATGCAGCTCAAGTGCTGATGTCATTCATGTAAATGAGGGACAACCCAAATACCAAATAGACATTATAAAATTCTACTTTTCACTCAGAATGCTATTGATTTTATAATGGGGGGGGGGGGGGGGGGGGTTTATTATTTATTGTAATAAACGCGCATTACGTTAAACAATGCAAAATAGAATTAAATATAATTTTCTTTACTTTCGCTGTGAATTTGTGAGCATGTCTATGCATGGCTTTGTAAAGTTTTAAGATAACATGCCCGGATCAGTGTGCTGACATCAACAATGCAGGTCACGTGATCCCAGAAACTGATTATGCCTCTTGAATCCATTGATGTGGGAGTGATGTGGCAGCGGCTCGTGTGTGAGGGTCTGTCTTTGGCCCCATGTGTGCCGTGTGGGCAGAGGGGGAAAACACAGGGCTGCGGTCCGTCAGCACGGGGCCACGGGGAGCCAACATTCTGCAGTCCATTTCCCTCCACTCACAGAGGAAATACACTGGGCTTTGTTTATGCTTCAGGGGCCTCCACTGTTCAGAAATGAGAGAACGGCAGAGAGGAGGAGGGAGACGAGAACTTATCTTCTACTTTCCATGACGATTTAGAGGTTTTTACAAATTAAAAAAAAAGGATGACACCTCAGTCCCAGCAGATGGTTGTTTAGAGCCGTGTGTTCTTAAAAACAATCTGTAATTCCCCCCATTTAAAGATGTTCTGTGGTCACCCACTCTGCCCTCAGGACTGTATCTGCCCTCACATTATTAAACTCAGTGCATAGAGAACAGTCTGGCATTGCTGTCCCGATAGAAATGTTTTGACATCGGCACCGTGCCGCCCTCTCACCAGACGCAATCACGCCGGTTTACCTTCCAAAACACAACGCAATCTATTTTTTTATTTTTTTATTTATCCTGCAAAATGGATTTTTTTTGTCTCTCGCTCTTAAACCCTCCATTCTTCTCCCCCAAAGAGGTGCCTCTGTTCGTTGCAGATAAATAGGAATTCCAAACTCCAACGCTTCATTTGTCATGGTATGAAATCCAAGAGTGGAATCTAGAAATAGCTCCAGCAATGTTAATGTGCAGTGCCTGAGGCCTGATAACATGTAGGAGGTTTTTAGTGATATTTGCCTCTTGCATATTTTGTTCCGGGATTTTTTTTTTCTTTTCTTTCTTTCTTTCTCTTTCTTTTTTTTTTTTTAAAGAAAGAGAAGGGGGGGGGGGCAAGATCTGCACTTTTTCGCTGCAAATATTGCGAAATGATATTCCTTTTTCCTCCTCACTGGCTGAGCCCATTATTTGGCTATGACATTACAGTTTTAATTGAATTGAATGCAATTTACTCTTTAAGAAAACTTTTAATTAAACACCATATGGACAGATCGTGGGGAGAAGTGGCCTCCACAAAGTTCCCTGAGGGATAATTGTGATATAATTAAGAATATGAACTGTAATGACACTCCGGGATTTAATGAAACTTGCAATGCAAATAGGGCTATGTATAACCAGCACTCATCTGACAGAATGAGTGAAGTTTGGAGATGCGTCTGGGGAAGCCTCGTTCCCCTGAGTCTACTTTGTGGAAAATACGAGTGTATTGTGGGGGTGGGGAACCGAAGGACCGGCCACATGAGAGCTCACATGACCTTACTGAGACTAATGGCGAACCCTGGATCACTGAAACATTTTGTAAACGATTTGCAACACATCCCAGACTCCGCATTTAAAAAACTTGGGAGGACGCCTTGGCTTCAATTGAAATGTTGACCGCAAAAAGCAACCTTGGTTATTTTTAAAAGAGAAATGTGCCAGTCTCTTGTGGAAGGTTGTCAAGCAGTCACCTGTTTTCTTTTGACCGCTTGGCCATCTTTTCACACCACATAACTACTGCGAGCACTTATTTATGGCTCTGCGGGGATGAAAACTGTGTTATATTTCAAAAAAAGGATTGCTGGTCTAATGGAGCTTTGTTACTCTTTTTTCAAATGGCTTCTTTCCTTTTGTGACAATTACAGCAGTCCTACATTGATATTTTTGGCCTTACGAATGAAGTTAAAAGAAGTACTCATTTTTGGTTCACATGCATGTTTTAAAATAATAGTCAAGTCATTGAAAATATTAAATAAAACAAATGTAAGTGTGCAAGTTATAATGTGACCAAATACACAAATAAAACAACTTATATTTCTTCTTCATCATAATTATCATCACTGTAAAAAAATATATGATTAATAAATATTGACAACCCATCAAAATAAGTTAAGCAATTTTCAACTTGTTTTTGATGCAAGATTCAACTCATTTTTAAAGTCAGTTTAATGTAATTTAAGTTGAAATTACTTAAACATCCAAGTTGATTGTACTTAAAAATTTAAGGCAGCTACTTTTTTTTTTTTTTTTTTTTTTTTTAACAGTGTAGTCGTAGTGATCCATTAAAGGAATGCACATATATGCTGGGCCCTTGCCTTTCTTTCTATATATGTATTAAAGGAATTAAAATTGTACTTCGTAAAATCGATTCAGATTAATCAACAAACAATGTGAACCATTTAAGTATAAACAGTTATATGAGAAAGTTTTACAGGTCATGAGAAACATAAAATTAGTCAAGTGAATCTAAACATTTGACTGGCACAGTTAATATCTATTAATTCGATGTATGTCAATTATATATATATATATATATATATATATGTATGTGTGTGTGTGTGTGTGTGTGTATACATCTTCATGAAAAAGCATTTGATATGGGAACTTTCCCTTTGATGTTACAGCAAAAACTGCAGATTGTTTCATTTCAGAATATTTGCACGGAGACATGGGAAGAAATAGTGAGCACAAACCATCTCTATGCGTGCTGCACTGAGGCCCTTCTATGCTTGTTTACTCTGTGATCCTGATGCATCTCACAGGGGTCACGGGGGTGAGGGAGGACATCGCCTAATCACCAATAAAAGCGGAGGTAAAATGTCTTCTGTTGCACAGATTCAAAGTCTGGGGTGAAAGCAGAGAGACGAAATAAATAGCCGGGCAAAGATGTTAAAAGCCTGGTACACAAAAGAATTTGCAGTGGGAGCTTCATGAAAGCCAGGGAGAGCTCTAAATATGAGAGCTGGGATGACAAGAAACAAAGGCAAGGAATAGAAAGAAATAAAATAAAAAACTGGGAGCTGAATAAAAGACAGGAAACACAGTGTTTTCAGCACAACAAACTCGTTTACAGATAGCCTAGGACTTGAAAACAATTATCACCCATCTTTCCTATCTCTATAGCTCCGTCTCTCTCGCTTTGTGAGGGCCCTTTGTTTTTCTCAAGGACATATTAATTATTTTAGATCAGCCTGATTTATATGCTCAGAATAAAGCTTGCCTTTGTGTCGTTTAAGATTGGTCAGCCTTTTATGTTCATGCGTCTGAAGGCTGGAGAGACACATTTCAAAGTTGTGGAGGAGTGTTTGTTCTAATGTAGGTTCATTAAAGCTTATATGTCCCCTGCGTTAAATGCACTTTTTTATGTTCAAACCCGCACAAACTCTACTTCAATAGTACACGAATAGGCATCCTGCATTTCTAAAGTTTTAGTTTGATCTGAGGAAGAAAAAAAGAAAAAAAACCTCAATGTTGTTCTAAGATTTGAAACGTGATAAAGTGGCTCTAGTGTATATAGCAAAAACACTTTGACATCCCTAATCCGAGCACTAAAAAGGCAGTTTCATACATGCTAACTTCGGATTAGGTGACATCACTCTCCCTCACTCAGACCTCTTTAAAGAGACCTTTATATTTGCCTATGAATAAAAAGAAAGGGCACATATACACACAGGCTCCCCCCAAAAAACTCTGCATTCCACATTTAATTGAGAACAAAATCCTACAAACAGAGTCGGTCCAAAGTAAACGATTCAAAACCCCAATTTAGCCAATCAGGTGAGGAGCTTTAGTCTCCCTGGCAATGGCGTCTCCGCCCTCTTGTGTGGGGCACAGATGACCTATTGTCCCACTGACTCGTGAAGCACACAGGCCGTACTGTAACACCTCCGAAAAGCTCCGTCACTTTCACCTACAGAGACTAAACACACCGCTGTAATAATAAAGCAGTGTTTCTCTGCTAGAAGAATGACTTCATTCTTCATTTAATGTGTTAAAATACATGGAGTGAGGAAAATGCAAATATGTCCCTTTTATATGGCTTAATTATATATTATTATGAAAATGTCATAAATGATATTTTCCATAAGAGTATGAAAACACATTCTGAATAACAGATAAAAGGTATGCATGATAATCTCCCGTTTACAACCATTTGATTAAATGCAAAAATGATTCAAAACAGTTTGATTAATACATTTTAATTATAAAATTGGTTTATGTAAATATACAGATATTCAACATGTTCTCAAGTGTTTACCCCATCATTTAGTACAGTCTTTTACAAAATAATTAAAAGCTTGGATAGTATTTTAATTACCTCCAAAAGAATGAAAAAACTGAAAAGCAATTGACAAATATCATAGGGTTGATATTTTTATATCACAGTGTATATAGTTATAAATTATAAATGATATTTAAAGTATTAAAATGACCAATATTGCATTTATTTTCTCAATTTTACGAGGTCTTAAAAACTGCATGAACAAAAGAAGTAATCTGCACTACACACTGCAGGATACTGTCATGTCAACTGCTTATATGTTTTACTTTAAAACACACTCATATAGATTTTATTTTTGCACTATCATCATTATATAGAAGAAACTCACCTTAGTTCTACTGCTATCCAGATGTTCAGTTCAACATGACTAATAAGACATAAGGAACTGCAGATCTTGCAGTTACTGTAGCTGAAAGTCATATAACACAGAGCATTTTTATAATCTCATGTACAGTTTATAAAGAGGCCCTTTTAACTATTGGCCATGGAAAGCACACTGCTGCCATCTGTTGGACATTTCTTGTGGCGCAGAGACACATTCTTTGGCATCCATTACATTATTAGATTTATAAGCTATAGTCTGCTTTTAAATTAAGTCATGTAATAGCATTCTATATCATACAGTTTTACCCTACATTTCTGAATTTGAAAGGTATGCTGATTTTAGACAAAGATTAATCATCATCAACAACAAAAAACATGCCCTTTACAGACAGCAATACAAATGACTCCAGGCTTCTCTAGAGTTGAAAATACACAAACAGCAAAAAAACACACAATCAAATGTTTTCAAATTGAGCCTTAGTAAGAAGCTGATGGGAAGCATGCTTGATCATAATCAATGACCCACTGCACAACATTATCATCACCTCATAGACCAGTCTCTGATGACCTCTGACCCCAAAGGTAATGTCATTAGGAACATTAGGAAACTGACGGTCGAACACATGATTTCTGGTGTGCAATCATGAATACGGAGCATTTGGAGGTGGAGTGTCGGGAAAAAGTGATATTTGTCTCACATTATAGTGTGTGTGGGTCAGATTATCCTACAGAAGGACAGTAAAATCTGAAATAACCTATATCTAATAAAATTACTTAATTGGGATACATGATGTGTCACCATGAAATCAAAACAATTATCTTCTCTGATGATGCGAGGGCGGGACACTCACATGACATCACAGCTATAGCAAACCACAACCATTCAATTGATTCCAGATGAACAAAATCAAGTCTTGCCCTACATATTTTCCTTGTTCAAAAAGCAGTTTCACTCAGATATACGTCACAATAGGGAAGAAAAGACTAGTCAGAAATAGTTTATATTTTAATGAAAATATAAAAACGACAAAAGGCTTTTGTGAGGGTTATAGATTTAGGGATAGAAAGTGTCTCAGACTGGAAAGTGTGTGGTCCTAAATGTCACCATGAGGAAAACAACTTGTAAATCATAGTAAATGTTGTTGTTTTTTAAATGTAAAAATGCAGAAAGTTTTCTGTGAGGGTTGTGATTAGGTTTAGGGGATAGAATATACAGTTTGTACAGTATAAAAATCATTTTGTCTATGGAATGTCCAGTAAACCCTACACCAATTTTTTTTTTTCCAGTGTAGAAGACAATTGAAGAAAACAAGTTGGTCTGATGACGTTACAGAAATGAAAAGACTTGGCCAAGTCTATCAAGCGCTACACATATCGTGTTCGTAATGCTTCGTATGTTCTGTACAGTAGGCCTACAATGCGAGTGTGTTATGAATTGACGTAACCATTAATGATGACAGTAATTCTATCAATGGAGACTTTATGCGGGCCACACAGGCAGCCTCCCATTGTCGAGAGTGCTTAACGGAACACTGACATTGTCAGAGGCTGATTTGCTCCTGTTTTGAGCGCTGACAATTGCGTTCACACCATCATTTTTGTTCCGCAGACAGCAGGCCTGTAACAACACTATCACAGTCAGGATTTGCTCAGTGAAAAAAAAAAGACGAGATTAGTTTTGGAGCCCTCTCGTAGAGTTAAGTGCCGAGCGGAGCTCTGATACAAAGCCCGTTTGATCCTCGGGGATTGTGGGATGTAAAGCGTTTGAGTCTGTCAACCCCTTTGTCATGATAGCACATGTTTTTCTCCATCTTTTTAGTCTATTGTTATTATCCGCTCTAGCAGCAGCTGCTGGCATTGTCATCGCTGTTAATCTGAGGGAATATCTTTAGCTCCCCGCGTTACGAACAGCTGTCGGTATTGTGCGAGAGTCGTTAATCTGATTCTCGATCTTTAGCTCCTCAATTTGAGGCTTTGATCTGGCCATTACGCCGCCTATTGCATGCATTCTTTGTTGTAAATCTGAGCTGGAACTGTTCCACATCTGTAGACAAACAGTGCAGCGGCCTGCTGTTGACAGATGTTTCTCCTGCAATCTTTCATCACACAATGGCTTATTTAGTTGAATCTGAATCTATTTCAACAATTGCTCCTCTATAATGGGAACATATCATATCACGGATAACTCTAACAGAGTGGTTTGAAAAGAATGTCCAAATGCACCTGGATAGGATCAAACCATATTCATTTTAAGGGACAGTTCACACAAAAAATGAAATTTCTGTTATTATTTACTCACCATCATGTTGTTCCAAACCTGTAGCCTGCCTAAAGACTAGAGGGTCTTTTAAAAATGTCTCAGACTGTTTCCTTTTCCATACAGTGCAAGTAATGGGGTCCAAAAATGGGGTTTGTTGGCTTTCATTGTATGGAAGAAAAAAAAACATACCGTTGTATGTATAGGCCTATATATATATATTAATAAATAATATATTATGTTGACATGAGGGTAAGTGAATGATTACAGAAAGCCTTTACACTTTTTTGTTTTAAGCCTTTACACTTAACTGTTATACTGTTTTAAGGCAAAACACTACAGGCAAAACCATTGTTTTTTTTTTTTTTTTTTTTTTGCACCGGTCAATTTTGAGATTTTGGGCCATTTTGTCTTCTTTAAGTCTAAAGAAAACACCCAAAATACACATTTTATATTTTATTACACTTTATCTAACTGTGTCTGTAGTCTTGAGTGGATTTTTTCTCATGCCAGGAAGAGCCAGAAATCTCCCCTTCAATAGCACACAAAACTTTTTAGTTAAAAAAATAAATCAAATTAATTTTGTTTATAGTATTTACTTATTGATGGAGTAAAAAACTTTACTATGTCTTAAAATGAAACAAGAATGTAGAACCTGGCCAATTTCTGATCTGGAAATGCATGCAAATGTGTGCATATTTAATAAGATTATGTCTTGTCTTCATATATAAACGATACATTTGAGAAACAGTTGTATTAATACTGTGATAAATCAAGTGAGTAAGTATGGTGATCTCAAGTAAAATGTTTTACTCTAATTCACCTGTGGTGTCTTGCCTGCCTAAATGATTTTCAGTATTCATGAACGATAATATGACTTAGCATTGACCCAGCCATTTTGTGATGTCTATAAATGCTGCTGGCCATAAACAAAACCGTCTTCATTAATACCCTCAAAACATCGGATCAGCCTTGCAGCCTATTAAAGTCATCTCATTGTGAAGACACACACATTAGCCTGGACAAGAGCTTCCATTAAACAATGAAAACTAATGAGGTTACAGTGAAATAAAACTAGATCGAGCAAGCCGAGTACAATTACCCCAAATATAAATATCCCCCCATGTTTAAAGAGCCATTAATCAGATAAAAATAGACTGAAGAAGTCTTTTGTGATTAACGAGGTGAGACTTGTGCTAATTACTGTTTCCTCCGCTTGTAATTAGGTTGGCACATCTAATCAAGATGAATGAACGCCCTGACCCGCTGCACATTGTTTGTGGCTCACAAACCCAGCGGCTTTTACATCTTTATTCCTCAAACCGTATTATCATGACCTTGTCTCTATGAGACACACTTCCATAACTGCGTATTGCTTTATTACACCCTTCCTGCCGTGTGTTAAAAGAGATGCTGTGAATACGAGCTTTGTCTGATCCGTTCTGCCTACAGATGCTTTTAAGCTTTTTCAGTCATTTAGTCCATGTCTACCACCTGTTGTGGAAAAAAAGAAGGATGCATGAATAGATGAGTGCATTCTGCATGGGCTTTTTGTTCGATTCATCTTGCTTTTAATAAGAGTGCAGAGAACTTGGAGAAGGCTGCAGGAAACAAACTTTTAGGGTTATACTGTATGTAGCCTAAATGAGGCACAAGAATTGAACGAAACATCGATATGTTTTGCACTTGTAATTATTTCAGACAAGTGTTTAAAATATGACCTTTGTAAAATGGAAATAAGTTGAGGCGTGAATACAGATATTGAATTTGGTAATTAATGCAGAGCTCTTGGTGGAAGTCGCTGGAGGGACTGGAACTAATTCAATTACAGTCTGAACTGGAGAGCGCCGTTATAATTATTTCTTTCTGAAACACTCTAGCAAAAAATGCAGGAGGGCCTGCCGTGAACCTCTTCTGTGAACAAAAAGTGGCTCAATCTATTAGAGTTTTGATTCGCTCTACATAAACACACTGTACGCATACCGTTCCAAATAACTGTGAATTACATCAAATATTATTCTTCATGGCACAATCTCTTACTTTTAAGCAGAATGAGAAGTCAAGACATGAAACGGGGCAAATAAACTTGTAGAATTTTATTTCCATTCAAATGATTTGAAACAGAATCTACAATGCAACACTTCAGGATTTCATCCCCAGATTATTATTAAATCTACTTAACAGTACTTCTGTTTAGATAAAAGAATATCTCTGTTTAGTTGTGGACAATAAACATTGTTTAATAATAAGCAAAGATTTTCTTTTACAGTTTAATTACAGTTGTACATACACACCTACACTAAAAAACCGCCAACAGATGCGTGCACGAGGCAGTTCTGTACATTATATGTTCACCAGAAGCACTTCATTGGATGAAAGTTGAGACCACATCACTTCCGGTTTTATACAAATGCTTAAGAGTGCAAAGAAATCAGTTAATCATCGTAGACGGTTATATATTTCCCAATATTATGGTGAACTTTTCTGGGTGTATTTAAAAAAAAAAAAGAAAAGAAAAAGAAAAACGTAGCATTCTGTGTGGTCCTTGACAGTTCAAAAACATTATCAAGGTGCAAGCTTGACAGTTACAAAAGAACTGGCATAGGAAAAGAAGCATACTTCAAAATACAATAAAACAACCCGTTCACAGTTTCTAGTATTTACACAATTGTATATGGTTGTTTGTAATTATAGGCAAACTGACACAGGAAAGTGAGGTAAATGAGGGTAGCCAGGCGGTGCGAAGGCAAGTCTCAAAGCTGAAGTTTGCACTAGAAAACTTCTTGGAAAAATCTTGATCACACTTTATATTACATTGCTCATGAGCAGCGTCAGAAACTAACTGGAAATGATTTACAGAGGCATTAATGATGGCTATTCTTATTCTTTTTATACCCATTTTATTTCAAATAACTTAATTGAAAGGGTCTAAACACAACTAAATCAGCAAAGAATAGAATATTATGAAAACAAATATTACACTACTGTTCAAAAGCTAAGGGTCAGTATGTTTTTCTAAGGTTTTTGAAAAAAGTCTCATCAAGGCTGCATTTATTTGATCAAAAATGCAGTACAACCTTAAAAGAAATGTTGAATAAAAATCTTAAATGTAATTCCTGTGATGGCAAAGCTGAATTTTTAGCAACCCAGTTGTCAATTATGCTTATGCTTAATATTTTTGTGTAAACCATTATTGGTTATCTTTCAGGATAGCAAAAAAATAACTGAATAAAAGTATTTATTTCTTTAAAAAAATAAAAACTCACTGACCCCAAACTTTTGAACAGTAGTAGTGCATGTAACAGATAAAAAAAAATATTTATATACTATATAAAAAAATAATAATAATTTAACACAAGGACATTGTTTTCCACCACATTTTAAATTCTAGGACTTTGTTGTGCCAAGCCCAAATTAATTTCTGACCTTGGACCGGAGTAAATTTCATTACTGTGTGGAGAGACTTGCGGATCCATATAAACACTATTGACTATAGCAGTTCAATTTAGTAACATGTGTAACAGGGACCCTGTAAAATAAAGTGTTACCAAAATCTCTACTCCCATGCAGTTAAAACTATTTCTTAAGCAGAAAGAGTGGCCCATCGCAAGATAAAGTGGGGACTGGTTTTGTTCTCAAAGCAGTCGGTTTTGTGCAAAAAGGCCTGTCATGCGGACGGGGAGTATGAATACAAAAGCTTTAGTGCGTCTAGCAGGCGATGCCGTTGTTAAGGCTTCCAAAAATTACATCCATTACAAAGAATTCACCAATACCTCCAAGAAAAAAACAAAAAAGTACACGGCTCACGAGCAATCTCTTTACCAGCGGCATTTAAATAAGTACAAAATCCACCGTTCGACCTGTAAATATTACCATGTTATTTCTAATGTGGAAAAATAGACATGTGCATAATGTACAAGCAAGAAATATCAGCACTTTGGTGTGGGCTTCAGATTAGCTACCGGCTCATTGTAGCCACGGCTACTGTGCGTCTACCTTCTCCAAGCACCATGCTGAGAAAACAATTATGAATGCGCTATACAGTGGTTCACAGTGGCATGATGAGGGAGGAATCGTCTGCCAAAAACAAACAACGAAGCTTCTATTGGTCCCTGAATCACACATCTTTTACCACAGCTGTGCCAAGAACAACCCTCGTAGGAACAGGCAGGCCAGAAGTTCGCCGTTTAGACAGAATCAGTGACTATCAATACAGTAAGCCCAATATTATCTTACAGTACACAGATTTCTCCCCTTAAAAGTTGTGTAAACAAGCAGGAATGACCTTTAGGATGATAGTTAGTTGCTAAAAACAGACCCGGTGGCCGTCCTCTGTCTTCTGATAATAATTGTTGTTGTCTGAGGTTCCCTGTCCTTGGAGGATCGGTATCTGGGGAGCTTTTCTTTATTTGTGATTCTCCAAGGCTCACTCTGCACATACATTGGCAAGTCAAGGCTCCGGAGTAAGCCATCTTTTTGTCAGTTGTTTGCTTCCTCAATTGGCAATATCATGAACTAGGGCACTGGGGTGACCCTCTCTCTCGACCGCCACATAAAGGCGAGGAGGAAGAGGAGGACGACGACTTGGGTACTTGGTTTTCTATAACACTAAACCAACTTTGAGTTCGGAAATTATTTTGGGGCTTATCTAAAATGATGTGTTCAGACAAGTAAGTGCAGTGTTCAGTCTACGAACTGAAGAAGCCTCCAGCTAGGTCTAGTGTCCACCAGGGGGAGCCCTTCTCTAGAGTAGCGCAACACACGACCTGAGAGATTATTCTGGAAGGTGCAGTGACGTCACCTCTGGCTTCATCTTGAAGTACTGGCTGAAACGGAGAACTGCGTATCTGCAGAAGAAAATATGGTGGTCAAGAGTGAGAATGCATTGTTCAAACCTCAATTATATGGACATTGTTGTTGAGAAGATAAAACTTACCCCAAGAAGTCAAAGTCAATGGTGGAGTACTGAGCCTGGATTAATGCCCACAGTCCCCAGAAGAAATGAGATGCCTGGGGAGAACCAAAACCAAATACCAGGAGGAAAAATTAGGATAGATTTAACTTTGGTAACACTTTATTTTACAGTGTCATTGTTACATGTTACATGTATGCACTGTAGTAATAACTATAAATGATGCATAATTACATGCAACTAACCCTAAATCAAACCCCAATCCTGACCCTAGTCCTATAGTAAATGAAGTTAATTATTAGCACTTAGTACTTTGTATATTTACACTATAACATGGACACCTTAAAATAAAGTGTAACCTTAACTTTTTATTTACTTTTTTCACAGAGGAAGAAATCAGGGTATTGGCAGGTAAAGCTCAAAGAGAAATGTCATACTGTATACAAATAAAAAAGAATAATATATATATATTCATATCAGCGTTGTCAATAAAAATAATTTTCGGTAATTTAAATAATGCTTCAGTATTAGATGAAAAACTTTGCAACATGGCAACTAACATAAAACATCAAATAAAATAAAAATGACAAAAGCACATAAAATTAAAAACTGATCATATAAAAATAAAATGTATTTCAAAGTATTAATAAATATAGTATATAAATATAACACTATTTTAAACAATGTATGTAAATGATCACTGATTTATATATTACATATGAAACTATTTAGAACCACAAAGAATTTTGGCTTTATTTAAGTAAAGAAAATCTAGACATAATTATATTTATTTTATACAAATGCTACCCTAATATATATATATATATATATATATATATATACATAAAATGTTATTTTTTTTTATTTTTTTTTGCATTAAGATGACGAGGTGGGCACTTAACTGTTATAACTAAAACAGGCTTCATTTAATAAATATATTAATATTTATTTAAAAAAGAAATTCTTAATGTTTTATTTTGATTTCGGGCTAAAATAAGACTCAGAAATCTTCTAGACAGGCTTTGTTGGATTCACCCTGACACTGGAGTTAACTGTGACCGATTGTATGTTGTATTGTTGCTTGGAAACATTTGACCCACGCCTTTCTGAGCAAAGACTGCTTCCTTTTAGTGGAGCCATTAAAAAAGGAAAAAAGATAACTGCATGGAAGTTATTTGTGTTGATTCTGGATCACTGACAGCAAAGTAAAAGCTTATAAAATGTGGCATATATATATAAAAGCCCTTCTGATGAGACTGAATCACTCCTGCCATCATGTGAGTAAAGATCACGGGTTTGCTGGCCTATAATAAAGTCTCTATCCTGTTTTTCACTCAACTGCACAGAATAAATGTTTGTCTCCGCCAGATCCAAGGGTCCTGAACCCCCTCAAACACTCTCTGAGCATATTCAGACCATCTTTTATAAAACTCCATGTCTCCTGGCCGAAGCATGTGAAGATGGTTTGTAAACCTTTAGGTGCCACACTAAAGCAGAGCTTTAAGAAAAACACGACTGACCTTAAACTTTTGAACAGTAATTTTTTTTGTCTCTTATGCTCAACAAGGCTGTATTTATTTGATCAAAATGCAGTATAAACAGTAATATTGTGATATATTATTATAATTTAAAATATTTTTTTTCTGTTTGAATATATTCTAAAATGTCATTTATTTCTGTGATGGCAAAGTTGAATTTTCAGCATCATTACTTCACGCTTCAGTGTCACATGATCCTTCAGAAATCATTCTAATATGCTGATTTGATGCACAAGAAACATTTCTTATTGTTATCAATGTTGAAAACAGTTGTGGTGCTTAATATTTTTGTGGAAACCGTCATGCATGTTTTTTTCTCAAAAGAACAGCATTTATTTGAAATGTTTTGTAAGAATATTAATGTCTTTACTCTCACTTGATCAATTTAACGGATCCTTGCTGAATAAAAATATGAATTTCTTTCAATTAAAAAAAAAAAATACTGACCCTAAACTATTGAATGGTAGGGTGTATAAATCATAAATTATTATGTGAACAATTTCTGTAAATTTTCTATTGATTTCCTCTTTGTAGCCATTTAAAGGGGTCATATAATGGTGCATGCACTTTTACAAGTTGATTGTACTGAAATGTGTGTTGGCAGTGTCTGTACACAACCATCATATAATAATAAAAATCCATCCAGTGGTTTTGTTTTAATCTCCTTATATGTTTTCCCCTGCCTCAAATCGAGCCGTTCGACCGTGTGACGTCACACGCTCGGAAGCCCCTCCCACGATTGTTGATTGACAGGAGCGTCTCAACACAGACCCGCCCTCGCGGGTGAGATCAGCTCCATGAGAGAGCTGTCAATCATAGTCTGCGCGGACCGGCGCGGTCATTGTTGACATGCTGGAGCACTGTCTATGAGCAGAATGGCGTCTAAGCGATTGTGGTGTTCTGTTCTTGGGTGTAATAACGAACACAGCAGTCATTTTAATGTTCCTAAATCCGAACCGCTGAAGACGCAGTGGCTGAGTTTGTTTTCGAAGGGAATATTCCCCACGAGCAACGTCAATGCTTTCATGTTTGCGCGAATCATTTCTCACCAGACTGCTTTATAAACGAGGATCAGTATAAAGCTGGATTTGCTAAGCTGCTGCTCATGAAAAATGGATCGGTAGCTGCTACCAGATATTCGTGTTCCTGCTGAATCTCCAGAAGAACGGAAGTGAGTGTAACGTTTTATTAAACTTTATATTAATATATTAATCTTTGCAAATCGCTAGCTGCACGCTTCACAATGAATGCGTCTAAGGTTTACACTCAGGGTACATTACGGCATGTTTTCTATGTATGACGTTCTCAATATAATTCATAATCCCACGTTTATACTGAACAACGCGTTATGGTTATTGAGTTACAAATGGTGTACGCCAGAGCTCTGGTGTACGCATAGAACAGAGGGGCGGAGTCAGCAAAGCTCATGATCATTTAAAGTCATATACACTGAAACGGCGTGCTGAAAAAAGAGCTGTTTTTGACCAGGTAAAATAAGTGTTTTCTTACAATACTAATGAGAATTTTTAATTAAAGTATATTACAAACTTTTAATTTAGACCCTAAAGAATCATATTAGCTTGTACAAAAATGGCATTATATGACCCCTTTAAGGCTTTATCAGCTTTTTACACACTATCTTTTTTTCTTTTCAGCATCTTTACACAACTAACTCATATCAACCAAAATTACCTTTGTTTGACATTATATCATCTAAATGACATAATATAGGTAGATTTTTAGATCATGTATTCTGATCAGCCATTTATGATTAATACAGGCATAATCCAGCTGTCTTATTCAGTAATTATGGCTAAATCTGTTTATGGCAGGTTAGTGCGCTTACATTACGCCTACAGAATCAGAAAATGCCCATATTCTGATTAATATAATATTCTTGGGCATCGCTTCGGTTTTCTCTAGGCTTTCATATAAGGAAAGGAATCCAAAATATAGGGAACAAAACACGCTGTGTTTTGCAACAAAACACACTGTGGCATTCCTCTGGCATTTGTTTTAGCGTCTCTCAAGGTCCCTCTCAGGGACAGGGAGAGAGAACGGTGCCTCCTTCAGTTTTGTTCGCCATATCTGAAAGCCAGAGGATACATTTTTTCTTTGAGGGCTTTTTCGCCCCTCCCGACAAACTGGAAATTAAAACATGTCTGCCTGCTTTTAACACGTCTATTGATCACAATAACTGAACTGTGAGAGTAAACTGGATATTCAATTAGTTTTCCTCTCTGAAGTAAATAACATCATCAAGCAAGGACTAAAGAGCAGGTGTGCGACTCAATCGTCAACGAATGACCTGCACGCACACACACACACACCCACCCAGAGGTCCTCTTATTAGATGCCTGCGAATCTCTATAAAGGTGTGCAGGATGTCAAGGCTCCTACCCTGACTACTTGCGATCACTATTCATACCTCGGTCTACATTTCAAGCGTCACTCTAATGCAGACCATCTACCTGCTAAATTGTTAAACCGCTCACGGTGTTCCAGTTTGCTTTGTAAAATGCATTAAAGAAAGTAATTAAATTGAAAAAACAAAAGCCTGATGTTTAGTTTGGCAGGGTGCAGATGGATCAAAATGCGTCACGATTCCAGACAGTGGCGGATAAATCCAGTTTCAACTCACCAAGGCGAAGCGGTTGACTTGCACGTACAGCAACTCCACTTCAGTGTTGGAGACCTGTGTGCCCTGTGATTTGTACTCCTTGTAGGCCTCCAGATAGGACCGGAGCCACTGCAACTGGAGCTCTCGCCCAGGATAATGGGTGTAGTCCACCTCATTCAGACCTGTCAATCACAAGGCAGCCACACCCACAACCATTCACATTAGAAATCTTTGGTTAAGCACGTTAGAATAGCTTCATTTTCAGGTCATATAGCATTACCTGCAAATTCATTGAAGTGATTCCCAATGTCATAGGCTTGGTAATTGTACCCAGCATATTCGTAGTCAATGAATTTGACATTTCCTGCAGGAGGGGAAACAAATAGGAATTTGTTTAGAAAAGCTCATGGGCATTGCCTTCTTAACCCTTGTTCTTTTTTTTTACTGTAACAATCTATTGCCTGTATTAGCAAACCAACACTACATGGACATTTTCTGCTATTTACATGACTGATCAAATCACATCTGGGAAAAGGAGTAAGGATTTGCATTCTGGTGCAAGACAACAAAGAATAAACAAATGACAGAAAGAGAATAAGACATGGGGACAGATTTCATGCACTCATAGCATGCATGTGGAATAAAACCAGCATGCTATATTTAGGTGATTTTTCAATTAGGGACACTTTAAGTTTAAACAGCAAATATATCATTTTATTTTTTCCACATCCAGTCAGAATAAACTGATCAAGGCTATTGGATGATTTTGATTTTATGTGTGAGATTTTATGTATTGGTTTTTCACGTTTTGGGCAAAAACATGTATATATAGTTTCTGAATTAAAATTCTCAAATTCTGATCATTTTGGAAATTATGCCAAAAATAGCTACTCTCTCTCAGATCACAATGCAACGTTCTACCAATGTTCATTATACCAGTATAAACCAGACGCTACCCTGTCACGTCTCATTTCCACATAAATAAAAATGTCCCTGATTTGAACACTTTTCTTAATTTATAATGGGGGTGAAATTAAAAAGTTTAGGTGTAGGGGGAATTGCAAAATTGACAATACAATTTGTTAATAATATAAAAATTATAATCCATCTTTTAAAACTAAAATAGCATGTTTTTAATTTTAAAAAAGTGGATCTAATTGATGAATCACTCATTTACATGAGCCCGCTGAGAGGAAAAGTGAAAAACTTGCAATCAGTTTGTCAAAGGAACATGTGTATTATCAGAATCATGGTCAGAATCAGAATTATTATTATTCATTTTAGGGTATTTTCAAATGAAAATAAACAATTCAAAATTTGGCAAGTCATTGCAAGTTTTTGACCGTTTCCAGGAAATCTCTTGGCTGGTAAAAGAAAGTGCGCCTTGCGCAAACAGTCTTCTGCTCTACACTGTTAAACAGTGAAAGGAAAAAGAGTGAAATAAAAATGAAGAAAGGCAAAGAATGGATAAACAATTCAGGTTAAAGAAAGGTTTACAGCTTTAGAAAATGCATAAAAGACAGCTGTACTGTAAGTAGGCCCAGGGCTGGAAAGACAGAGGAGGTAAAGGAGAGAAAATGGGCGACTTCGCCATCTAGTGGCACATAGTCTGTATAGCAGTGGTCTAGCAAGCAATGATTTGATTGGTCAGGTGATGTGAACAGTGTTGACTTCAGAATACAAAGCCTTACTCCTCTCGGTCTACATATGTGTAATGTATTATTCGTTAAATCACTGCCTGATAAGTTACATGTAACATTAGTGCACCTAATGTGTGTTTATGGCCTTTATGGCCTTGCATATGGCCAGTGCTCTAGAGCTTATGGTGTGTAAAAAAGTTTGATTGACATTGGACAGAAGTGTTGGTCTACAGAAAGAGACACGTGAGGTGGTTACCGGACCCGGTGGCGTCCTAGCGGGACACACTGAACACCTCCAGTCAGTGGCTATAGCCCTGTGCAGCAGATGAAGAGATTTGGGCAAACTCACATCTGTCACAGAACACACACAGCTTCACTGCAGAGAGGCCATTGGGCACCTCCCCCTTTAAGAACAAACACGGCTCATCTCATAAACGCACACCCCCACCACACAGCATCCCCATTGGTCGATTAGCCATCCAATGAGGCCCCCCCAAGTTACTGGCTCTATGCAAATGCCACGATGGCTTCCTGTGCAGCTCGAGCCTGTGGGACTCTCAAACTTATTTGACTCCAAAGTGTCAACGAAAGACATGAAAAACAAAAACAAGTATGCCCTCAGACTGTTGCGTAACGCTCCCGGCTCTTGCCTTCTATAGGTCTCGGCGTGAAGGGGAGGGGGCTGAGTGTGCAGGGTTGTCAAAAACTTAAACATTTTACTGTCAAAACTTCCTCCCACCCCTCAGTTTGTGTTAAAAGCGAGTTGGAGGAAGTGGCTTGGCTTTTTTTCTGAAAACAGAGCCTCCTTCCTCTCTCAAAATTCAAATACAAACAAGTGCCCAAGGTCGTAGCTGCCTCCAAGCCCTGTTCCCGAAGCAGATTTCCATGACCCAATCTGTAATCGTGTGTTGTGAATAATTTACTGCTCCAAGAACAGTTTTTAGGGGCAACTGATACCTTTAGGGCAACTGATACATGCTGGTCACGTGATAATCGGTTTGAAAGCCTCAAAAAAAAGAGAAAAAAAAGGTGAGAGACAGGAACTACACGTTCTCACACTACTACTGTGGCAGAGCAGCCATTTTCTCATGCTTCCATGTGGGTCATTCCTGTTATGCTGATGATTTTATTTTTCCCAATCATATATGTCCTCCTGATATATTGGATCAAATATAAAGCCCACTTTATGGTGGAAATCAATTAATAATTTAAATTTTTTTTTTTTTTTTTTTTTTTTTACACCTTAAAGATCTTGACAAAAATGTCAACATCCACTCAAATCATCAAATATATCAAAAATATATTAATAAAACTGTTAATAATACCAATTGCAATTTTCCTTATCTAATTTAGGTTTCAAATAAGCATGGTATAACATAAAACATTAAAAACATATTATTTTCCTTTCTGTTTCTTTTCTTGCCATTGTATAAATAAAGCTGAAGTGAACTACGCCTGACCACAGCATATTTATGAAAGTCTGGTATAGCGTTTTATTGAAATACTTCCTTATTTCTTAAAATATATTCACAGAAATGAAAAAGGACTGAAAACATTCTGCATAACAGGAATGACCGGAGTCACACCCTCTCACTCTCCATCCTGTGGCTCAGGTAGCGCAGACAGTCGCCAGTCTCTACATCATGAAGAGAGTAAACAGCATCACAGCAACATTCCCCAAAGCAAACAAAAACACACTTTTGCTTTTGATTTTCAAGAACAGAAAACACATTTTATGGAAACCAGTGGATTCTCCTGATCCCTTGATGAAATTGGATGAGAATGTAATTTGACCATCCTTTAGGAAAGGTCATCCACGCTATATTTCAGAGGTGAAAACACTGAATTGAAGCCTACCTTAGGCAGGGGGGTTGGGGAAACAAACGCTGTGGCTCAAGGAGGCTGTTGGGGTTTGTAGGACTCACCTTCCTTTTGGTTGTAGATGATGTTCTTACAGAGCAGATCGTTGTGACAGAGAACGACTGGGGAACCCAGTTTAGAAAGGTTCTGCTGAAGCCAGATCATCTCGTCTCTAAGACACGCGGAGCTGGGCACCTCACTGTTCAGCCTGGGCACAAATGACACATACATGCATTCAGAAAACACAAACAAGCTTCTGTGTTCCAGTGTGATTCATTCAATTAAGGCACATTGTACCCATACCTGCCTTACTCAGTCAGATAAAGACCTTCATTTCCGGGTCTGATGCAAGACTACTTCAAAAAATGATTGTCTATAAATAGTAAAGTAACCACAGAGACACTGTATGGGCATGTAATCTGTTGTCACAGAGGCAGAATCCGTTATTGTGCAACAACCAAAGGCATGAATATAATCCATTTTTAATCCTACACTAAATTCAAACCGACCTGAACTATTTATTTTGCTCAAACTTGACTTGGACTATCACTCTAGCAACATGCATAGGAATGTGGTAAAGAAAACAAACAAACTCCATGTCCCAGTTTTGCACGTACAAGGCAAGCACCACTCACATTTCCTGCAGACAATGTACAAATTTAGTTGCATCTGCAAAAATTGTCCAAAAGACATTTTATGGGTATTTCTGACATTAGAGAGCCAGTGACTTTAAATCTAATTGTAAAACAGTATTTCAGAACAGCCTATTGACTTTTCAATTTCTCTTTTTTGATAAGCATGTTTGTTTTATAATTGATTTTTTTTTCTTTCTTTATTATCTTGCCTTGTCTTTTAGTCGTCTTATGTAAAGCACATTCAGAAGCTATCTTTAAAAGGAGTTATTTTTAAAATATTATTAAAGATTATTTCTGCTAAATGAATTTTGTTTGTTTTTTAATGTGTGTTTTTCTGAACTTGCTCCTGTGCAAACACATGTTTCTGTGCCAGGATGAGTCATGTAGCATTGGGAGGATTTTCAAACCACAGTGTAAGCAAAGCATATTTTCTTTATGTATTTTATTTTCTGTACGTCATAGCAAGTGAAGTTGAGATCTCAACCTCTTTGTATTGCAAATTTCAGGGTGTCACAAGCCTAAGGCTGTTACTCTACTCTGTTCTGCTTTGCTGAAAAAAAAAAAACACCCAAGCATAATTTCACCATATATACGGCTTTAAAAACAATCCTTAAATTTAAAGCTCACCTCTGGTCCATCTCAGGGTCCTCAAAATGTGTAGGAACGAGAGAAAAGTACTTGCTCATTCTCAGCCAGAGGTCTGACTGGGGCACCCAGCCGTTGTGGGCATGTATGGCATGATATTTTGCCATCTGTCTTGCAATGCTCCTGTAAACAAATAAAATCTGATTATTTTCAGGTTTAGTTTCAATTTTCATTTTTGAACTCTACAGTATGTAATATACTTACAAACCGTTCAAAAGTTTGGGGTCGGTACGATTTTGATTTAGTCTCTTATGCTCACCCCCCAAGGCTGCATTTATTGGGTCAAAAATACAGTGAAAACAGTAATATTGTCAAATATAACTACAAAAAAAAAAAAAAAAAAAGTTTTTTATTTTAATAGATTTTAAAATGACATTTATTCCTCTGATGGCGAAGCTTAATTTTTAGTAGCCAGTCTTCAGTGTCACTTGATCCTTCAGAAATCATTCTAATATGCTGATTTGGTGCTTAAGAAACCTTTTTTATTATTATTAATGTTGAAAACAGTTGTGCTGAAGAACATTTATTTGAAAATAGAAATGTTTTGTAATGTTATAAATGTCTCTTATGATCAATTTAATGCTGAATAAAAGCATTCATTTTTAACCAACCCCAAACTTTTATATACAGTGCATTTAAAATAGTTTAACCGCCAACATTTTATCACGTCATCACCCTGCTAACACAGTAGCCTTGTTCTCTCACAGCTGTCTGAGACCCGACACGTCTTGGCAGGAGGCCTGGGTCAGTGTGCGAGAGAAAGAGTGGAGTGCGTCATTCATGTCTTAAGGGATTGCTGGGTAAGGTTTGGGGTTATGAGACAAGTGTCTGTCTAGTTGGAGGTCAACGCCAGTATCTCCATCTCTGTCACGCCGTCCTGAATCAATTAGGTCTGATCACTTGAACATACAGTTTCTAACCTGAAGACGGCGGAGCTGCGGATGTGCTCGGGCTCCAGGGCCACACCCTCCAGAAACTCATAGCACAGGCCATTGTTGAAGGTGCAGTAGAGACGTGGAGCGCACCGGTGTGCCTGCAGGACGCGGAAGCTCTTCACTTCGTTTTCACGGTCCACAAACAGTTCCGTCTTGTTCCCGTAGACCCGTACCAGGACCACTTCCTGCATGGACCCACCGACGTAACAGCCAATCAGCTTGTTTGTGATGCCGTCGGTGAAAAACTGCAGAAAGAGGAAGAAAAAAAGTAAAGAGGTCATCTTTTTCAGCTCGCTCAGATGGTTTGAGGTTAACCGTTCGTTATGATGTTCATTAAAAGACTCTTTGTTGGCATCAGCATCACATGCCTCGAGTTCCTTTTAGGTTTTTTCGCCACTTGATCAGATCAATGCAAAATGTATACAAAAAAGATGAATCACCAAAACTCAACGTAACCAAAACAACTAATTTATTTCGGATCAAAACCAGCACAAAAGCTGGTGCATTCAGTGTGACCGAGCTGAAGAAATTTGCATTGTCTACTAATGGAGTGTGTTTGGGACACCGAACATTCCAGGCCACAATCATCTGTACTATCTGGGATTGACCGGCAGTGGGCGGAACGTCAGGAATTTGATTTCTGCCAGGGTCAGAGCCTGGCATGTGCTGAGCCCTCAATTTTGTTTCAAAGTTGATGAAAACAACCCAATACATATCTAGTTTCCCTCCCACATGCGAGCGAAGTGACACACCCCTACCAACTCTGTTTATACAAGGAAACACTGTTCCGCACCTCAGGCTAAAAAGTGTTCAGCTTACAAGAATATTATTACAGACTGCTGACTTCTCATCGGAATGGAGCCTTCGGATGTGGGGTTTACACTATAATGGGGAAGTGACTTCATTGGGGTTTATTCGTAACTTAAAGGGACAGATGTCGCTCAAAAACCTGTATAGTTTTTGAATTAATATATTTTGAAGAATATCTTAGGGTTTTTTTCATACTGTGAAGATCAATAGGATGTTGTTTGGATGCTCTTCAAAAACCAAAGAATTACTCTGGCAAAATCATTGTATGACCAATAAAGCACCAATTAGGCCCTAAATGATGGAAATTTCCAAGCGACTCAATCTCGATCCGAAATGCAGAGGACGTTCGATCCAATGCCATTACTAAGCACTTGAAAAACTTGATTCAAGGTGTCTCCCCTGGTGCCCAGCTAAAGAAAAGATTTCTATCACAGTAACAACACCAAGGTGACGGAAACCTGAACCGTCACATTAAACATGGTTATTGCCGTGGTCAACAGTCAATACATACAGGTTACCCAATTAGTGGAACTGACGTAAAAGCTTCCAAGAAACTGTGAAATGTTGCTTGTCTGGAAAGACCGAAAACGTCAAGGAGAATGAGAAGTCATGTGAAATGTACTTGTTCTTGGAAAACTCCTTCGCTGTACTCTTGATTCCACCCATCTCAGGTCAATCAATCATGTATGAATGCAGTGGGGTGTACAGAGCAGTGTAATGTCACTCCGCCTTTTTGAGTCAGCTGTAAGTATTCACCTAATAGTCTTACAGTAACTTCACTGGATAGCAAACAAATGTCTTTACTTTGACTGTCCTACATAAATATTGACTTCGACCCATTTTAGAAATGAGGAATGCTGTATGACCATAATGCACTGCTACGGGAAGAAAATTTGGAAAATATCTTCCTCATACATTTGTCATATAAAACCCACCCAGATTTTCTCACTGAAATTAAGTTAAACAAATATCACTTTATAATAACTTTCATTAAGAACATTACCTAGCATTACTAACGAAGGATTTTTTTTTTTTTTAAATGTCGGTAACACTTTATTTTACAGTGCCCTTGTTACAAGTAGTTACTATTGTAATTACTATAAATTGTGCATAATTACATGCAACTAACCCTAATCCTAACCTGATATCTTGTTAATATTATTATTACTCAGTACTTGAATGTTTAATTATACTGTAAAATGGACACCTTAAAATAAAGTGTAACCAAAATGTCTGTTTCCAGTGCATTCATGCCTCATCAATTGGTTCTAGTACCTAAACAGTACTAGCTAAACTGCAATTAGACAACTATTGGGACAGAATTAAGTACCTAAACATAATGAATAGTTAGTAAAACTAGAATAGGTATACCAGCAACTATTGTAATACACTAATAACAAAAAAAAATTATATTATAAAAAAAATATTGTTTAATACCTCGGAATCAACCTAAATACATAATGTTTTATGAATTAGATCAGGTATAAATACCTCATTAAGGGAACAATTTCAGCTTACCACTTTATACAGTGTAGAATTTAATGGTGATTTAAATTTGCAATTTGCTACCTGTAGCAATTAAACAAGTACTTGTCACTATTAGGATGTATGGAATATATGGAAGCTTGTTTCCATCACCGATAAAAAAGAAAATAATACATTTTTATCTCACAATTCTGACTTTTTTTCTCACAATTGTGCGTTTATATCACGCAATTCAGACTTTTTTCTCTCCAAATTGTGAGACAAACTCGCAATTGCGAGTTATAAAGTCTGAATTGCGAAATATATACTCGCAGTTCTAAGATATCTCAGAATTCAATTCAATTATTATTTTATGCGAGATATAAATAATAATATAAATAAATGTGCAATTCTGACTTTTTCTTCGCAATTGCAAGGTCATATCCCACAATTCCAACTTTTTTCTGCGAGATATAAACTCACAATTGTGAGTTATGAGGTCATAATTGCGAGACAAACTCAGAATAATGTCAGAATCACAAGTTCATATCTCAAAATTCTGAGAAAACAAGTCAACTACTTGTCAGAATTGTTATATTGAGATATTTACTCGCAATTGTGAGGAAAAAGTCAGAATTGTGAGTTTATATTCTGACTTTATTTCTCAGAATTGCGAGATTTTATTTCTATTGCGAATTTATATCTTGCAATTCTGACTTTATAACTCGCAATTAGGTTTTTATATTTGGCAAATCTGAGAAAAAGTCAGAATTGTGAGATTTAAACTCGCAATTGCAAAAAAATAAAGAAAAAGAGTCCGATTTGTAAAATTCGTAATTTTTTTTATTTTGGGAAACAAATAATTTGGGAAACAAAGCTTCCTTAGGAATAAGTATAGGCTACTAGTAATGAACAATTAGCTAAGAGTAGCTAAATTAAAAATACACTAAGCACTATTGGAATACTTTTTCTAAATTTTTAAGAAGTAATAACATAAAATAGATACTAGGTAGTTTAAAGGAAGAAGTCATAACAAAAAAATACAATGCACAAATTCCAAGGATCCACCACCCACCTTCCTCCCTTTGCATTTCGCTTTATATTTATTACTGTTGCTGTAATTGTACTGGTGCAATAAATACTTTGTAGCATGCAAGAGCAATATATTTTAATGAATGAGTGTTCCAACATAAGCGCTTTGACAGCTCGCATTGGCTGCTGTGTCTCTGCTTAGCGCCATGGTGCGACGGGGTCTAGTATCTGGTGACGCAGCTCACGATTTCAAGGCGCAGCACGCTTAACTTCGCTTTTTGCATTATATAAGACGTTAAACGAGTTGCAGTGAGCACATGCCGACTCTCTGCTCCAGTTGGGGTCGGTGTGCGACCACCCGAATTGTAAGCGACGAGATAAGACATGAGAATTACCTTCAATTTGACCTCAGAAGGTTTCCAGTGGGGTCTGAGCGTCTTGATGAGTTTCAGCGCTCCGGCTCTGTAATCGTGCTCATCTACCGTCACGTCTAATTTAGGAACCGCCGGTGCGCCTTCTGGGACATGGATGTACTTTGCCATTGCTGTTATGTTCGCTGTTGCTGCTCTGAGACGGGGAAGATTCAATGAATGCGATAATGTAAAGCAGGGTGCGGATTTAAGCTCAGGTTCTGCTCGGTTACGCCTCCAGTGGTGATGTTCGATTCGCGAGTCAATCGTTCTTTTCAGTCGGTTCTGTATTACGATTCCACTGAACCGATTCTCTAAATGTGAAAATTTGGTCATTTACTTGATGTGTCATACTGTTCAAAACATTTAGGCCTAAACCTTTTGTTGTTGTTGTTGTTGTTGTATTTAACACAGAAGGAAATGTTCTCAAAAAAGATCCAATGAATAGCCTAAATGAATGGGGATTTTCTTATCCCTGTAATTCTGCAAATATAAAATATTCAATTTATTTTAAAATGATCAGTGGTGTATATAGTGTTTTTGAATCAAATTTTAAATTTATTATTGTTATTAATTGAAGTTTTGTATATTGTGTTGCTGAAAAATATGTTGTTGTTATGTTATAATTTATGTGTGTGAAGAAACAATTACCGGTATGCAGGTTTGAAACAACATGGGTGAATAAATGACAGAATTTTCATTGCTGAATTTACATCCTTTCGATCACTAATCATAAACAACACACAACTACACACCGGAAATAAACACGAATTATTTTACTTGAACGATGATTGAAACAAATCAGTGAATCAGCTTTTGAACCGGTTCACCAAAGTGAATTATGCGAACGAACCGATTCGCTAGAATGATTCGGACTTCTCAGAGTATCAGATGATCTCCCACCCCTGTGTGTTAGGAGACTGTCGCGGTGCATGCTGGTACTATATGACTCACACTGCTTTGCATCTGTAGCTTTCAGCATTACTGTGTCACTAAGATAATGCGCAGGTAGAGAGGCGTCCGTGTTTGCTTTTCTGTTTTCCAGTCATGAAAATGTGTGCTTACTGTAGATGTTCATCCTAAATGGCTTTTAGCAAGATTTTTAGAGTGATAAAATTGTGTAAGATCTAGCAACCTTTGATTGATGGCAATCACAAGCATTACAGTGATTTTGAATATTTCAGATTGATGTAACTTTTAAGTAAATTTAATAAATATGTGTTTATTTCCTGTCAAAGTAGTTAAACAACAAATAAATCTATCCATCCATCCATAGCATATCTTTCCAGAATTTTCTCCCCGGACTTTAAAGGGATAACGTTAGTTTACCCAAAAATTATATAATTTACTACTCAAAATATCTTATTTTGTGTTCAGCAGAAGAAAGAAATTCATACAGGTTTGGAACAACTTGAGAGTGAGTAAATGAAAGAATTTTCTTTTTTGGGTGAACTATCCCTTTAAAACAGGTATGTGTATTTTTTTTACAGTCTTTGGTCCCATGACACTGGGATCATCATGACATCACAACATACGTAAATTGTTATCACTGGAGGTAACATCAGACCTTTAAAACAGTGAGGCTCGCCTCGGACGCATTGTTTCCATCTGGATGTCTGTATGCAAAGCATTTCTCTTCGCAACCTGTCCAGGTGTAGATGTCGTGACTGTGTTTATAAAAACAACAAAAAAAGGGAAAACAGTTGCGCAGTTCTAATTTTATCCTGAATGGATTGTCTTACCTACAGGAGGCGCTCCGTGGCTCAAACAGTGACTTGATGGATTGATTTTTAGCCACATCTGGGTAAAATGTGATTCATAATAGTCATAAATTATTTCATAATTCAAAATATTGATAAGCTTAATATATTGAGTTTCTCGTAATTTGGAGTTCGTATCTCATTAATACAGAAAAATATTCTCATATTAAAGACCTACCGCAAAATCTTTTATATAACACCATAAACATACAACATATTACATTACGTGTTAGCAAACTCTTTACATGTAATAATAAGCTCGGTGTACAGTACAAGTGCTTCTCGAAGCGACGCTATCAGTGCGTCACGTGACACGATTCTGACCAATACTGTGGCGTCGCCGGCCGGAAATGATGTCTGGTTTTCACACTTCCATTATGTTCCTGTAGCGTTAGCGAGGGCTCTAGTTTAGCTTACACACACATTCACACACACCTCGTGTAGCTGGTGGCACAGCACTGTAGCTGGGAGTGCAGCTGTGAGCTCCACAATCCTCCCCGACACGTAATCTGGCCACAAAGTACTGGAGTGTTTCGTTGTTTTTGCGAGGTAAGTTAATGATTGAATTCCTGGCTAGCCAAGCTTGAGTTAGCCAGCACATCTGTTCTATTCACTACGTTGTTTTGTTTGTTTGTTTAGGCATTTACTTGATTTTTGATAAATGTGTGGCAGTGTTTGAGTAAAACTGCTTATGTGTTTTGCCATCTTTTTAGGTATCCTGTAAGTATGGCTATGAGACAGACTCCTCTCACCTGTTCTGGCCATACCAGACCTGTTGTGGATCTGGCGTTCAGTGGAATAACTCCTTATGGATATTTCCTTATTAGTGCTTGTAAAGGTATATTCTTGAATCTTGTAATCAACCCTTGACGGTAATCCGGATCTCTTTCCAGGGCAGTGAGCATAAAGAGTCACCATTTAGTTGAAATGTCTGTCAGATAGGTCTGAAAGTTTGTTTTGTCAATTAAAAATTACAGATGGCAAACCTATGTTGCGCCAGGGAGACACAGGGGACTGGATTGGGACGTTCTTGGGTCACAAAGGTGCTGTCTGGGGTGCCACCTTAAATAAAGAAGCTACAAAAGCAGCTACGGCCGCTGCAGATTTCACAGCGTAAGTACAAACAGTAACAAAATGTGATATGGGTGAAATAATATTGGGTAAATATTATTTTATATTTTGTATTTATTTATTTGAATCTGACAGAAAGGTATGGGATGCTATCACTGGAGATGAGGTCCTCACCCTGGCGCACAAGCACATTGTGAAATCTGTGAACTTTACACAGGTAAGACTTATGATGGTCAGAGCCAGATGTTCACAACAGCTCCAAATCAGCATATTAGAATAATTTCTGAAGGATCATTTGACACTGAAGACTGCAGTAATGATTGCTGAAAATTCAGCTTTACCATCACTGGAATAATTTACATTTTAAAGTATATTCAAATAGCAAAGTTATTTTAAATTGTAATAATATATTACAATAGAAACCCATTATTTGAAATAGTCAAATTCTATTTTTGATCAAATAAATGCAGCCTTAGTGAGCATTAGAGACTTAAAAAATATTAAGTGAAATACATTATTTAAATATATTTGACTTATTTTACTTCTTGCATTCACCGTTTTAAATCTACTAGAATAAATATAGTGGTCCCTCTGAAAATGTACTCTTTTGAGCCATTTCAAATACAAAAATTCTGAAATATAAAGCTTAACATTGAGATGTTTTCTGAGCTCCATAACCCAGACTATGCATGCAACTACAAGATCACAATATTGATTATGTCTCAGTGATGTCACCTCATTTTATGTCTCCAAACCCTCTGTGTTACTTGTGCTGAGGCGTTTTGCTTGAATCAACAGGACAGTAACTTTCTCCTGACTGGAGGAAATGATAAAGTCCTGCGCATCTATGACCTCAGCAAACCTGAAGCAGGTATGTAGAGTGACTTATTTAAATTATTTGTTTTGATATCAAATCAATTTCCAAAATTCAATTCCTGTCATAAATTCTACTAGATGAAATAGCGCATAAGGCTATATGGCATTTGTAATGCAGATCCCCAGGAGATTGCAGGCCACACCTCTGCCATAAAGAAAGCTCTGTGGTGTAACAATGACCAACAGATTCTCTCGGCTGCTGATGACAAAACTATCAGGTGAGTGTCCTGTCCATAATGGTAATGGACAAAGTATTTGAACTGTACATTGCATATATAGAACCCAAACATTTTGCGAGTAAATGCAAACCTTCTTAGGGGGAAAGCTATATATATATATATAATTCTGAGTTTGTGTTGTCTTTCATATGTAGACTTTGGGACAAGAACACACAGGAGGCAGTGCATACTCTATCGTTTGATGCCTCTGTCACCAGCATGGAGTACATTCCTGATGGGGAGATTCTCGTCATCACGTATGGGAGAACCATCGCCTTCTACAACGCCCACAGGTAGACGGCTACAGGTTGTCCTATTATGCAAATATTACCTTGAGGACTGAGTTGGACAAAAAACACGTCCTTAAAATGTATGGAGAACTGATAATGTCAATCTGTTGTTTTCTTTTACTTTCAGTTTGGATCTGATTAAGACCGTGGACGCCCCTGCTTCTATTCACTCTGCCTCACTGCATCCTGAAAAAGACTTCTTTGTAGCTGGAGGAGATGACTTCAAGCTTTATAAATATGACTACACCACCAAAGAGGAAATGGGTAGGAACGTAGGCGCTAATTAAGTTTAAATTAATGTAATAAACTCCATTAGGAAAAAACATAAAGCTTAGTATAGATTGGCTCATGAATATATATGTATTTGTTCTTGCTTGACAGTAAAATGCATTTGTCTCTTTTTCAGAGTCATATAAGGGTCACTTCGGGCCCATACACACTGTGCGGTTTAGCCCTGATGGAGAGCTGTATGCCAGTGGCTCAGAGGACGGCACTCTGCGTCTGTGGCAGACGGCTGTAGGGAAAACATACGGCCTGTGGAAATGTGTCCTGCCTGGTGAGTTCACATAGATATTGACTAGATTTACCTAAATGTTTCAATACACAGTCAAGAAAGTTAGCATGAAAGGCTGTACTATCTATCAAAATAAAACCGAAAATACAACAATGAAATTGCAAAGCCTGCGATTTTAATTGAACATGTGCTACATGTTTTAGAGTAAAGCAGAGCACTGTGGTGTTTTACATGCGAGCAGCTCATGATCCAGTGTCTCTGAACCTAGCCTAGTTCACACTACATGATTTTAAGCCCGATTTGCAAATCGTTGAGCTCGCCGACTGGTCAGGGTGTTATCGCGTGCAAATCGCGGGGGATTAGTGGGCGATGAACGCTTGCCAATCTGTTAGTATGAAAGAGCCAACAACGCATCAAAGACGCTCGCAGACGCGTCGCCGAGCCCAGAAAAATATCTAGCATGCTAGATATCCAGAGCTGTCGCACGACTCAAGCTCACGTGATGTCATGAGCTACAGCCAATCAGAGCAAGGCATGTTCGCGTGTTGTGTTCTTCTTTGTCTTCTTCGCTGGGTATTGGCGCGCGTGCTGTTTCGCGTCATTTCCGGTTCGTTTTATCGCGTGATTTTTCGTGACAAAACGTGGTTTGTAGACAAGATAGAATTGTTGGGTGACAGTTGTTGTCAACTCGTGTAGTGCGTTACCTCCTGTTGCGGATCAATCACGTTGTGTCGTGTGGTGTGAACAGCTCAACAACTTGAACACTCCTGATTTCACAGAGAGCAAGTCATGTAGTGTGAACCGCACAGTTCAGCCCGACGTTTTAAAATCATGTAGTGTGAACTAGGCTTGAGCAGCTCGGTTGAGAACTTGAGATTCTCTTACAAACCGGCTGTTGTCAGCTATAGTGTTGTCAAAAATATCGATATTTCGATAAATATCGATACTTAAATATCTGAACGGTACCAATACTAATTTCCCGAAGTATCGATACTAGCCGAGCAGTCACTTTCACTTCTCTCAAAAGGCGCGTTGACAAACACCACACGTGACGCACTCGTCTCATTCGCTCTGGTTAAATAGCAAAAGTGAAGTGAATGGAAAGATGGCGAGGGCGGCGCCCCCGCGACCGCCTTTGGTTGATTGATAAAGAACACCGCGAGCGGGCATGTCGGAGAATAGCGCGGACACGCGTAAAAAACACACCGCGAGCGGGCATGTCGGAGTCGGAGAATAGCGCGGACACGAGCTACACACCGCGAGCGGGCATGTCGGAGAATAGCGCGGACACGCGAGCGGGCTGCGGGCACCCAACAGATTGTTTGACTATCAACAATCCCTCACATCACTCATTTTTTAAAATTATTGTATAGGTGAAAACAGACTTAAGGAACAGGCTCCAGGGGTAGGCTACTATTTAGCAGCATATGCTCAGCATTAGGGGTGTTTGTTGTTTGGACAGACCTGCCCCCACTGCTAAAACAAATCCTCAAGGAAACACTGTAACTCTTCTCATTTGAACTTTTCTGAAACATTAACCAAGATGGCCTAGTATTGTTGTTGATAAGAGTCTGTGTTGTCTCGTTTTAATTCTTAAAGTTAACATAATCTGACTGAGGAATCTTAGACAAGTAAATATTGTAACTGTGGTCAAATGTAAATTAACTGGTGCCTATTTAACTTTATTCAGAAATTATTATTTAATTCTGCAATTTTCCTTCATTAGCGATTATCATCAATTTGATTACACAGATATTAATTAAACTAAACAGCTAGACAATGGCATCTCTGAATTCAATAATGACATGCCTTTAACTGAAAATTGAATGTTTAATCTTATTATTATACATTACTGACTCTCTATCCTCCAATTTGATACTGTTAAGTGCTTTTTTGTTACAGTATATTTTAATCTTTGATAACAGTAGGTAATAAAAATACATCATGTTAGCTCTGGTCCAATTAAAAAAATATAAACAAATAGAACTCAGGACATTTTTGTTCATGTAAAATATACCTCATTGTCATGTTCTAGACTAGTTATATTTAGCTTTAAATAAATAAATAAAAAACCTTAATATTGTGGCAGTTTTATCTCCGTGGTATCGAAAATGGTATCGAATATCGATATTTTTCAAGGTATCGTATCGAAGTTAGAAATTCTAGTATCGTGACAACACTAGTCAGCTAAATATATTTTTTTAGGCAGGGATTCAAAACTCAGTTCCTGGAGGGCCACACCCCCTGGAGAGTTTAGTTTCAACCCTGATTAAACGCACCTGATCCAGCTAATTAAGTCCTTAAGGCTTGTTTGAAAACTACAGGTATGTGTGTTGAAGCAGGGTTGGAACTGTGCTCTGCAGGGCTGGGGCCCTCCGGGAACTGAGTTTTGCACCTTTGTTTTAAGTGCCCTCTGTGGTTTTCTGGCCAAAAAAAAAAAATCTTGATGCTTTAACATTGAATTAGGAAAGCCTTAAATGTTAGTATTGCAATTTTACAGTTGTTTTGGGCCAAATTGTGCAGCCCAACTAACAAGCAGAGCAAACTTGGAGCTTTTTAATTGAATTTCTTTTTTCTTTTTTTTTTAAATCGTAATTAGATTTGCACCAAAATGTGCTGCCCTATTAGCATGTATGTATATATAAATGCATGATTCAAAAAGATGCACTTTATTTCTAAAATCTTAAAGTATTCATTTATTGTCACTTTAATTCACTTCTATTAATATCTTTCAGAATAAAAGCTTGCAATATAGGAAAATGTAACAATGCAATATAAGCACTAAATCCAGCAACTATGGGCAGATTGTGAAACGCTTATGACAGATGTCACTGGCTTCACTTTAGCGATTGCCTCTCATTTGCAAGAAGAAATGCTCTCTCAGCTCCACAGTCATTCCTACAATACCTGGCATGATCCTACCTTAATGAGAATGAATCGAAAATGCCTCGTGCTCATTGTGGTTCGACTGTTTTTATTCCCTGGCGAAAACAAGCTCCCATAGGAGTAGGCTTCATTTGTGGCCTTGTGTCAGATTCGTTATCCTACACTAAAAGCTGTCTGTCCCTTTCAGAGGAGCTGTCGTCAGAGAACTCTGAAGTGCTGTACTGCCCTCCAGCTGAGATCAAGGCCTGAGTTGGGAAAGAGAGGGAGACAACAAGGCAAAGGAGGAGAGGTCAGGGGACGGGATGGGTCAAGGAAACCACACCCCAGCAGAGTGCTGTGCCACCACCCTTCTTCACTTGAGATGGACCGCACTGCCGAGCATGACTTGAGCGTGGAGATGAAACAACTCGCACATTCACATTGTGGAAATGAGCATCAGGAGACGGCGGTAGAGCTGAGCGTGCTAGTGCAAATGCTAACCCTCCAGCTGCCTGCTCTTTCTTTGATACCCATGATACACCAGTCAGCTCCTTCATAAGTGGTCGGTTTCTGCAGCACTGTGATCACTTTGGTTAAGATTTTGTTTTTTGTTTCGGTGTTACAACGGTGTGATTTCAATACATTTTGTTTGTTATTGCAAGAGCTCAATGTTCAGTTTGATGACATCTCTCAGCGGAAGTGCTCCTGAGGAACGTGTTCTTCAAATGTTTATCAATAGTAGTGTGAACTTGTAAATGTTTTCCATGAGAGCCTGGAGAATATGTAAACTTGAAAAGCTTAAAAGTGACTTAAGTTGTTTAATAAATTTGTCTTTGGTTGCAACATAAGTTGCATCATTTGGCCAATAAAATGTTGACATACCTTATATCATCTTTGTGTGTGTGTTTAAATCAGATCATATAGCAGTCTTCATTTCAAAGCATTACATTTAACTTTGCTCACTTCTGTCGCCCATCAGCTTCTAGTTTAATTTCTAGCCCAGTCTTGTTCTTTCTCTTTGTGTGCAATATTTATTTTACATGCTAATTCAATTTTTAGTAAGTTAGTAGGTGAATCTCCTATAAACAAGTGGTTCAACTCGTCTATTTATCACCAGTGATTTTAAATGATCTATCTACCAATCAGAGCGCTTCTTTCTGCGGAACGCATCCAATAGGGGTCTCTCTCCTAAGATGGTCACTGATCCCATAAAAGAAATCAGTCTCAGCCAGCGATAGTGTCCTGCTCAAGCCAACAGACATGTCGGAATTTCTGGAAGACCCGTCTGTGCTCACTAAAGATAAGCTTAAAAGTGCGCTGTTGGCCCATAACGTGGCTTTGCCGAATGGCGACCAGAGGAAGGATGTGTACGTGCAGCTGTACTTGAAGAATCTGACCGCGCAAAACAAAAAGAGCAGCGGCTCTCCAGATGTCTTCTCCAGCGACGAGGATCTGCCTCCAGCCCCCGTGATCTCCAACAGGAGCCGCTCTGGCAGGGTGGGTTCGGAGAAGCTTGCTTTGTTTTGGCTGTTGACTTGCTTTGCATGTAAAATGCATCAAATTGAGCTGATGCAGTTCGCGGTATTGATTTTTATTAATGCTATCAAGTCGTGCATTTTCTAAAAGTGTGTTTGTTGGATTAAAGTTCTGAGGTTAGAATTATCAGAGTAAATAAATGTCATAACTGTGATGTTTGCACATGCAAATGAAAACAAACCGGCATGGCGAACTTTTACTAATGGTGTCCGGTTCGTGAGAGAATCGTTATATTTTGAGTTGGATCATTTCTGTGAATCAATTGAGTGAGTTAGATCACAAAACCGGTCTGAACGATGTGGTTACGAAAGGACTGTAACTTATCAGTTTTATCATACTCACTAAATATAGTTGTTTTAAATGAATAGCATTTTATTAAAACATGCAATACTTTCAGCCGAGGGTTGAGAATGTTTTAAAATCCAAATTATGATCTGAAGCATTAGCATATAGCTGTGAGAAACCTAACTGGTGGTCATGGAATGACAATAAACGCCCTTAAAATATAATTAAAAAAATAAAAACGCGTAACGTTAGCAAGACGTGTTTATCACTTTATTGGAAAGAATAGAACGTGTAATTTGGAACGTCGTGCATCATGGAATTACGCAGTGCTATAAACGAAGCATTTTTAAAACCGGATTTTGAAACTAGCTGTTCGAAAGAACCGATTCCGGACTTCCTATCACTACCGGCGGGCGACAGTTTCCCGCTTAAATGTATCAGTCAGATTCAATGGATTAGTTTCACGTGTTTAAAATCCATTGCGCTATCCGTTAAAAAAAAAAACATCAAAAAAGACGAATTACAGAAATTATAACGTCCTGGAAATCTTGCACTGCTATATGTTATCTCAGTTACACATCTGTTTTAGGCGTGTCCATCAGAAAACTTAAGATCCCAGCTTGAATGAACACTTCAGTAAAGATTCATAATGTAGAAAATAGCATCCCAAAGTAATTTTAATAGAAAATGGACACGTATCTTAGACTTCTTTTTATCTGTGTCTAGGTCTAAACCTGATAATGTTGCTGGTTGTTATTGGCATTCTTGAAAAATGTTACGGTGATGAAACACCTGGTGGTTCATAGAGAAGTGGGAGTGTTTCTCCCCCCACTTCTGTTACTTAGTAATTTTTAATACCCACAGCTATTTAATAAACCCATAATATGAACCGTGTGCACTAGAATTGTTTAATGCTTACCAGTTATTTCATACCTATTATCAGGTATGCGTCTATTGTTGCCATTATTAAGAGTAGACACTTTCCATAGTGAATGTGAATACTATAAGTGTCAAGTTAGTTCTGGTTATTCAGCCAACTCGATTACCTCAACCCTCCACCCAGACAACTTCACAGACTCCTTTTATGTTATAGCAGAGATGTTTGATGTTAAAGGCAGCTCTCTGTATTCCAGTGCCAGTGAATGAGGTAGTGCAGCCGGTCATTGTGAAATATTCTACAGGCGTTTCCCTGTCTTTAACAGAGTCCATATTTATCAGGTATGATGAACTACCATTGCAAGTTGGTAAACAAATTGCTTAAATCAGGGGTTATCAGAGATACTGCAGACTCCCCAACTTTGTTCAAGGGACCCTTTTTTTATTTACTTTAATCCTATATATATTATTGATTTTTAAACAAGTTTACATTAAACCCTCTAGCACTCCTTTGCCACCCCCCTGGGGGTCTTTGAAACCCCATATTGAAAATGCCAGATTGAGCAGGAAGGTACAGGTCTGAAAGTTGTATATCTGGAGAGCACCACAAGGGCTGTTTTCATAGTAGGTTTGGTCCCTTTATTGAGGAAATACTTTCTTGTGAAGTGGAATTTTTGCTTCGGCTGCCAGATGTGTGAGTGCTTTGCATTCTTCTTTGAAGTTGCTGTCTCTCAGATAGTAATTTTCAGAAACGCATGACACACACACAAATTGTGGACCATAGATGTTTGATTTTATGTTTAGTTTTTTTTACCAGAGTTGGTAATGTTTTTTTGTGTTCAAATAAATAAAACTGGTTTACAAGCTGTGCTGCGAAAGCCACAATTGGACAAATTGTGGGTAACCAGCAACATCATGCCTCATTATTACAAATTTCCAGAGAGATGACATTAGCATTATAGGTCTCTCATACCCCTTTTCCACCAGAATGGTTTGTGTTCTGGAGCCTGTTTTCGGCCAGGCGAACTGAAGTCTGTTGCGAACCGGCCGCATGTTTCCACAGGCTTGAGGAACGAACGGTGACGTAACACTACTGTGTGTTGTTCACCTGACTATAACCAGTCTAAAAAAAAACATTGCACATCCCCGTGTTTTTACAGGCAGTGCGGCCTTTTTGGAAATAAATTGAAACTGAAACCGTTTATTTTCTCTCTCTCTCTCTTGCACTCTCTCGCATGCTGGGTCTCTAGATATAAAGAGCAGATATAGTGCAATGTTATTAGATTGCTCAGCGAGACCCGCCCAGCATTTCTTCGCTCCCCGGTTCTGTTTGAGCAAGTTTTTAGGGCCGGAGTTGAGGCCATCTTTCCTGCCCGGAAACACCTTTTCTGCAGTTGAAAAGTTTCGAGAACTGCCCAATCTGGAATCGCTTCTGTAGAAAGACACTTGACTTCCCAGATTGAATAACCAGCTTTGAAACGGCCCATAAAACTTCTCAAACCATGAACCATAAAATGTCAGAAAAGAAAACGCTTTTGGATTAAAAGAATTAAAAATGAAATGATTAAATCAAATGTTTTTGTTACACAATATTAATTAAAAAAAAAAAAAAAATCTCTGTAATATCAAACCCATGTTGTTCACAGGCACATGCTGAGTCTGACGTTCTCGAAAAACTATACGTTTTGAGGGTGTTGTCTGTGGACTGAGGAAGGTTTTTCTTTTTCTTTTCTTTTTTCCTGCATCCTGCTGGAATGCTGTGATTTCTGAAAGTTTGAGTCGGCAGTGTTCCAGATCAGCCCTGGTGAAGGCCCCTCACTGAAGCTCATACGCCCTCATGATCTCCTCCTGCCCCTCGTAATACATTCTCTCCTTCTCCACTTCACTGTTTTCACCATTTCTCCTCGGTCACATGCTTGCGTTTGTGGAGCAGGGCTCGACTCCAGGAAATGTGGCTGGATTTGCATTGTTCTTGCTTTGTCCCACTCAGTCTGAGAGTTTGCGCGTATGCCTCCAGTCGAATGGCACTATCACTGTGGCACTTTGCATAAGCATTATTGAATTATTTTATAATCATTAACCTTATTGGTTTATCCAAATTAACGTTTACTCCTGCAGTCACGTGCTAGGCACATGTTTCTTCACACAGCTTGTTTGCCTCTGAGCTGTTTCAGGTGTAGTAATAGTGTATAATGTGTTATTATGGGCTTTGGGGATGTAAAGAATGTCCTCACCTTTTCTGTTAAACTAGTTGAAGTGTCAGAGCAGTAGGGCTGTGACGGTGGTTTTTTTTTTCTTTGGTTCATCTCTGTGTCTGATTTGAAGCATGCAGAATGCTAGACCTGTTGCCAAAATAACACATCGGGTTTAGTTTTTTGCCACCACACCGTTCATTCAAATCTGTTAAAAGAATTAGCAGCCCTCTCTCTTGTCTTTGAATGTTTTCATATTTCTCCTGATATTCCAAAAGCAACTGACAATGATAGTAAAAGTTTGAAAGAGCAATCTTATCTTCTGCAAGAAATTTATGTTGCATTGCCCCAGGAAAGTGAAACTGAATTATTATTGGCGTGAGTGAAATGCGCTATACAAATAAGCTTGAGTATCTTAGCTTGCCTAATGAATACAAACTGTGTTAAAATCTCGAATATGAGGAAAGATGAAAGACTGAAAAAAAAGAGACAAGATATTTCTGAAACATGGTGTGCCCAGTAAAATATGCCAATAAACTTTATTCACATACTGTATAAACCTTCATCAACTCGTACATCAGTTATGGTAAACGGAAGCTCAAGCATGTTCGCTTGACGTGCGAGAACCAATTAGGTTCATTCTCGTGTTAACTTACGCTGCACGTTTGAGCTTCAGCAAGAACCAATGAGGTTTGTTCTCGTGCGTCAAGCAGGTTCGGTTGAGCTTCTGTTTATGTTCCCTGATCAAAGTTTATATGTAGATAAAAGCCTAAATTAAATCTGTTCATTATGAAGCAATCGTGTCTCTTCAGAAAATTTGAACTAAACATATGGATTAGTTTTATGATCTCTTTATTATGAACTTTTTGAAGTGTCAAAGTGGTAGTTGCGTAGCTGTAAATGGAGGGACAGAAATCACTCAAATTTCATTAAAAAGATTTTCATTTGTGTTCTGAAGATGAACGAAAGTTTTTTTTGTTTGGAACAGCATGAGGGTGAGTAAATGATGACAGAATTTATTTTTGACTGAAATATCCCTTTAAACCAAATTTTTGGCCTCATTTCTTTTGCAAAAAAAAATGTTTTGTACTTAACTAATTTCCCAATACCCACGTAAACTGCAACCTTTATTATTATTATTTGTTTTGCATGTCACGCTATAATCAAGAGCTGTCAGGTGTATTTAAACATCTGTTCTTCAAGTTCAGATACTTTACAGTATGATGTCTTAACATATTTTATTACAGCTCTGCAATGTGCATTCATGAAAAATGTGACCACTAAATTGAAAATGATAAACCGCATGATGTATAACGTGACTTTTTTTTCTCCACAGAAAGCCACCAGGAAAACGGACAAAGTTCGTCCAGAGGATGTTGATGTCACTGAATTGAGCAATGAGGGTTTGAAAGACCTGTTGCTGAAGTATGGCCTGAATGCTGGACCCATTGTTGGTAAGCCGCTTTTGAGATTTAAACTCAGATTAAATATTTAGAGATATTGTATGTTTCCTTAGATCATACGTTTACCTTAAAAAGTATTTGGACACTTTATTATATTGGATAACGAAATATCAAACCAAGTGCTAGCTATTTGTTAAAGACATAAAACACAACATACACAAATTAATAAAAACAATCCATATATGGTTCAAAATGAATATTAATTAATTAAATCAATTAATTCTGGTTGGCAATATTTTTTGAAGAAAGCTAATGTGTGAACTACACCTGTTATCGCCTGTGTGAACCTGAGGAGAACTGACTTCATATTCCCTAAAACGGCAAAAACACCTTGGGAACAAAAAGTGACTGTAATAAATGGGGCATTTATGTGATAGGATATGTTGTTTTATGTGTGTATTTGTACATTTTAAAATGTTTTTATTTTAGATTTCTTTAAACAATGACTAGCCCAAATTTAAGGAGGGATTTAAAGGAACACTCCGACTTTTTGGGACTTTAGCCTATTCACCTTATCCCCCAGAGTTAGATAAGTCCATACATACCTTTTTCATCTCCGTGCGTGCTATAAGTCTGTTTGACGCACCCACCGCTAGCCTAGCTTAGCACAAAGATTGGATGTAAATGGTTGCAGCTAGCATACTAATCCAAATAAGTGACAAAATAACGCAAACATTTTCCTATTTACATGTTGTGATTTGTATAGTCACAGAGTGTACAAAAAACAAAGTCACATGAGACACAGACATATTTTAACCGTATAAATACTGGGAACTATATTCTCTGAAGGCGAAGCACTGCTACTTGGGCGGAGTGATAACCGCAGCACCTGAGACGCGCTCTCTGCTCCTCACCACGGCTCGTCTCAGGTGCTGCGGTTATCACTCCGCCCAAGTAGCAGTGCTTCGCCTTCAGAGAATATAGTTCCCAGTATTTATACGGTTAAAATATGTCTGTGTCTCATGTGACTTTGTTTTTTGTACACTCTGTGACTATACAAATCACAACATGTAAATAGGAAAATGTTTGCGTTATTTTGTCACTTATTTGGATTAGTATGCTAGCTGCAACCATTTACATCCAGTCTTTGTGCTAAGCTAGGCTAGCGGTGGGTGCGTCAAACAGACTTATAGCACGCACGGAGATGAAAAAGGTATGTATGGACTTATCTAACTCTGGGGGATAAGGTGAATAGGCTAAAGTCCCAAAAAGTCGGAGTGTTCCTTTAATAATAAGCAAATACATAATGAAATAAATGTTGCGATAGAGTACAATGAAATGTAAACATACCATGCATAAGGCATGAAATACCTTTTTTCATGTTACATGGAGGATGTGAAATACCCCCTGAAATAGATTTTATAATCAAAAGCTCATGAAATGCAGTATGCGCAAAAATCTTGTCTTGTCTTTCAGCAACTAAACAAAGTCTTTAGTCTCTGGAATAATCGGAATTGTCTCGTGGTGTTGTGCAAGGCTATCAGTAAATCAGCAGTTTCACCAGGCATCCAGCTTTGCATGTTTTTGCAATTCTGGCTTGAATAGTGTCCTTAAATGGATGTTGGAAAGCTCTTCAGATAAAGCAGCAGCCTTTCTCACTGCTTGTTGCGAATAAGACTTTAAGTACTTTTTTCCATTTGAATCTGCCTCTAAATGAAACGATATATTTCAGCCATGATGTGTTGTCTTATTACTGCTTTGACATCAACACCAAACAATGTCTTCACATCAGCGTCCACTCGTAAGGTGTACGAGAAGAGGCTTCAGAAGCTGCTGGATCAGGGTCCTCCTGAAGCTGTGGCTCCTCCCTCAGAAACATCACAGACAGACGGCGGCCAGAATGGCAACACAGACTCAGACCAGTACAGCGACAAGGAGGAAGGTAACAGACAAGCAGATCCCTTTATTTAACCATGTTCTTATAGAAATGAATACGTCAAAATGCTCTCTTTTCTGTTCGTTAGAAACCGTAGCTCCAGCCCCTGTGTCTCTGCCTGAACCGGAAGTGGAGGTCGAACCCATCCCAGTTGTGGAGAGACCAGTCAGGAGCCGAGGGAAAACGTCAGTGACCAGCAGGACACGCAGTATTCAGCTTAACAGGGTGAGGGCAAAACCTGTGCATTATGTTTGCTCATGCTTTGATTTCTGAAGGATCATGTGGCACTGAAGACTGGAGTAATGGTTGCTGAAAAGCTTTGCCATTACAAGAATACATTTCATTTTTAAATGTATAAAAATAGGGTTTCTGTGGGTCTCAAAAAGGCCTTATAAAGCCTTAATTTGCCCATACGTGAAATAAGGCCCTTAAAGGGGTGGTTCAGGATTTTGGACATCGGGCCTCATTTCCAAGTTAGCCTTAGTGTTATTTATCAGTGGAGACAGTTTTCAAAAATTTTCATCCAGTCGTTCCAGTTGCATAGTTCGCCGGTGCTAGGCTAGCGCGAGTCAACGGTAACGGCTAGCCTGCCATTAAAAACAGTTTTACACACTCCACAGTACACCAAAAGCAAATAAATTATAATGCCAGACTATCGATGTAAATGTCTGTTAAGAGAAAAATGTTAAAAATCAAACTACTCTTGCATCTCAATGATCGCAATACATTTACAGGAACTAGTTTCTCAGCAGCGGTGGAATTTTACTTTGCTCCGGTTAGTAGTACTGCGCCGAAAAGTAAACACAGAACCGAAGCGCACTACAGTCGGAACTGCCTGCACTACCTCTCTCTCTCACTACCTCTCTCGGTTGCCTAGGTAACTACATATCACTCCGCCGCTGCTGTAGACTGTGCTAATAAATACAGGGAACAAAGTATAACGATTGCAATGCAATGAAAGGGTAGTTTGATTTCTAACATTATTCTCTCAACAGACATTTACATCAATAGTCTGGCGTTATAATTTATTTGCTTTTGGTGTACTGTGGAGTGGGTAAAACTGTTTTTAATGGCAGGCTAGCAGTTACCGTTGACTCGCGCTAGCCTAGCACCGGCGAACTATGCAACTGGAACGACTGGATGAAAATTTTTGAAAACTGTCTCCACTGATAAATAACACTAAGGCTAACTTGGAAATGAGGCCCGGTGTCCAAAATTCTGAACCACCCCTTTAAAAAGGTCTTCAATTAGAGTGCAAAGTCTTAAATTCATAAAGTCGCTACGTCAGAACGTAGGCTCACTATTGGCCAGCACCACACTCCTGAACCAGCGTCGGCCAATAGTGAGCCTACGTTCTGACGTAGCGCTGCGCTGTTACACTACGTGAACTCACTCTGAGGCCTACATAGAAGAAAACGAATAGTTGAATAATGTCGTTATTTTTGTTGTTGTTTTTTTCCACAAAGTATTCTCGTCGCTTGATAAACTTAAGGTTGAGTCACTGTAGTCACTTGGACTATTTTAACGATGTTTTTATTTACTTTCTGGGCCGGCAAGTTTCAGTTACAATAGGAGCCTATGGAGGAGTGATCCAGCTCTCAGATTTAATCAAAAATATCTTAATTTGTGTTCCGAATATGAACGAAAGTCTTACAGGGTTGGAACATCATGAGGGTGAGTAATTACTGACAGAATTGTCATTTTTGGGTGAACTAACCCTTTAATATCCATCCATGGTGGTTTTTTTTTTTTTATTGACAAAGTACCACTTCAGATGCAAGCACTGTTAATTTAAGGCTGATAACCTCAAAATGGTCTAATATCAGCTGATCAAACAGCCCTGCCAAAAATATCTCATCTTTCACAAGTTAAGCAAAAGACTGAAGATTTGATGGTTCACATGATTTCAATTACAGTTAGCACCCCCACTGTCTTGTATCCCTTGCTTTTTTCTTTTTCTTTTTTTTTTACTTTAGCTTGGACTTGGTCCAGACTTTAATCCTCTTTTATTTTTGTATTCCCTCCTTTCCTTCAGACACACTTGGTTTCTCATTCCTGTGATTTTACTCAGTCTTACATCTCTGTGAAAACTTGAAGATCTTTGTTTAGGTCACTTGTAAACGACTAGCCAGGAGGATTCTGTCTTCAAAGACTTCTTACTACTTTGCTCACATAAAAGCTGTTTAGGCAGTACAAGCAGCGCATGCTGTCTCGCATTAGTGTAAAGAATCAGTTCTTTAGTCTCTAATATAAACAGATTTTCCCCATGTGATGTTCCCACCTGCATATTTTCCCACCATTATCTGTTAAGAGTTCAGCAGCACCACCTGCTGTAGAAGAAATCTGACCTACTTCAGGTGGTCACATGACCACTCCACATTTAAATGTTGTCATACCTCCTGTGGAGATCGGATAAGCCATTTGCTTCTCTATGGAAAGTTCTAGAGTTTCTAAGTTTGCTGTGTGACGTATAGGAGGATGAGGAGGATAAGCAGGAGGAAGATTGGCCGGTTTTGAATGTTAAGAGAAAGCTGAAGAGACCTTCTCACAGGCTGGATCAGATGGTTCCCGCCAGCGACGACACCGTAACTCAATCTGTGGTTTTGTTATTAATGTACATCACCTGGTTTCTGGGTGTGGTAACTTTTGGGATCTGCACAAGGCGTGTTTTGGTTTGCACATGGGTGAACAGTGTTTGGTTGAGCCTTATTTTTGTTTCACAAACTAACCGAGGCCGTAAAATACTTTGACTCAATTGTATTTGTAAGCAAGGTTTGTGTGAATGTCTGGTGTTTTCAGGAAAACTCTGAGCTCTCATCTGCAGAGTACTTCCCTGTTTCGCAAGACAGGAGAAGAACAGGACATGTGGTAGGTGGCCATGACACTAGTGTAGCGCTAATGGTCAAAGTCAGGGATGGGGAAACTTTGGTCCTGGAGGGCCACTGTCCTGCAGAGTATAGTTTTAACCCTAATCAAACACACCTGAACAGGCTAGTCAATAAGCGTGTTTGACTTGAAGCAGCAATGCGATCGGTGTATGACAACAAAGGACCGCGAGACCAGGCGTCTCTTTATACTTTCGTATCGCTCTCGCTGTACTTTGATGCCATACACCGATCGGTCTGCGCAGTCGAACACACCTAATGTCTTCAGGATTACCAGAAAGCTACAGACAGGTGTTTTATATCGGGTTTGGAGCTAAACACTCCAGGGCAGTGTCCCATCCTTGGTCTAAATTATTAGCCTGACCTCAAAAACCCGCTTCTATTCTCCTATTAAAGGCAGAAAGAAAAGACCCCAGACCACTGCTTACAGACAGGACATCACAGCTCTCGTCTAAGACTGAATCTCTGAAGCGACGCAGCGCACCAGTCCGCTTGTTTCGGCCTGATTTGAACGAGGCTCCCACCACTGATAAGGTGTCTTTCTCCTTAAAACCCTCTTTGGAGACTTCAGTTTGATATGAAAAACATAACTATTGAAGTTCTCTGTGAAATTATTAATGTTTCTAAATGGTTGCATTATTAGGGTCATCCTTTTCATGCAGTATCTTTTGAACTTTAGCATTCAAAAAATGCATGTTTTGCATTAAGGAAGTATTTCTATTAATCTATTTTCTGAAACATGCTCTGGTCAACCTCGGGCACTTACATTTGATTAATTAGAACCTAATTATTTACCCCATGTTGAAAACCGGATACAATCCATCAGGAAGCTAATATTAGCCATTCCTCAGTAAAGGACTGAGGTGTCAATATAAGGTCATGTTAATTTGTATTATAAATCTCAATATTTAGATATTTAAGCCATTTTCAAAGAAAACTTGTCAAAATAAAACCTCACAGAATCTCCCTAAAATTGATGTCACTTCCTGGATGATCATGGCTTTTGTTAATTGAAGGGACATCATGCAATAAAAGCAGAATAGAAAGTGTAAGTGGTTATATATTTATGGGCTTTCCCCCATATTTCTCATTTAAAACCGCATTCCCCAAAAACAAAATAAGGATATTTTTAAATTGCCAGTTTTTTTATGTTAAAATTGCAGCAACGATATGCATGGCCAAAGAAAATCACAAATCATTTCAAATTCACCATCATGTTCACTTAATTTTGAAATTGTAATAAAAGAGAAAGAAAAATATATATAATTATCTGCCTTTTTCGTATCATTTTTCTTTTTTTTTTTAATGTAAAAATAATTGTATCCAGTATATTAAGCAATACGTGAATAGGAAATAGAAATGCACCGCATAGTAAGAATGAACCATTGGAAGTATATTTTGATCCTTTTTTCTTTTCTTTTTCATCTGTTTGTTTGGAAATCGCATGTCTCATAGGATTTGAAGGAGGTGTCTGTTCCTCTGGTGCGGATGAAAGCGCATCCTTTGGTAGGTCCTGAAGAAACCTCACACATAAACATGAGGATGCAGGTCGTATTCTAATGTCATAGTGTTTCTTATGGTGTCATATATTAAAGGCAGTGCCAAAAGAACCCAAACCCTCAAAGCGGTCCTCCATGTCTGCGACTGACTGGTCAGAATCACCTAAACATCACAACTCTTCTTACCAGTCCACCATATCCAGTTTACATGGCGTTAGTCCAGTTTACAAGGTGCCAACTGTCTCTTTCATAAATCTTCCATGTCTCTCAGCATCGCTCAAATGTCTTTTGTGGTTTCTCTGTAGTTTGATGAGAATACCGCTGACATCACTTCCCCTCCGATTAGACAGTCCAATCGAGAGCCACTTGTTTCCCTTCTTAACACTGCTTGTGTTGAGGTGATGAGACACACACTTCTTGTAAATCAAGGCATATTTATGCAACATAAAGTGTCTTAATTAAAATTTCCGTAATCTCAGGTTGATGACCAGGGTATGCAGGACATCCTGAGCTGTAGACCTGCGAGCCGAGCTCCTGTGGTACATCTCAGCTACGCAAGGATAGTTTATATATGTATTAAACATTCATTTTAGTGGCTCATGAGTTTGTTTCTTCTCTGAAGGCTCAGGAAGTCAAATCTGTCTCTGTATCGAAGTACTCAAGGCCTCATTTGAGTCAGAACAAACCCTTGACAGACATGAGGTGCCATCTTTCACTTGACTGCGATGGCCAAAGAGAGGTTTTCCCATCACACTCGCTTTCTTTTAGGGACTCCCGTGTGGCTCCAGAGGACTCTCTTCGAGTCTCGTTTGACCTTTCCCAGGTTTGCTGATGATTGTTGTTCATTTGTGGACATTTGTTAATGACACGGTACACTCTAAAAAATAAAGATTCTTTATTGACATTGATGGTTCCATGGAACCTTTCCATTTGACAAAAGGTTCTTTATAGTGGAAAAGAGTTCTTTAGATGTTCTTCACGCTAAGAAAAAAGGGTTCTTTTAAAAACTGTTGACCGAGAGATTCTTTATAGAACTCAAAATGGTTCTTTTTGGCATTGCTACAAAATGCCCCTTTTGGAACCTTTATTTTTTTAAGAGTGTATTAGGTTTTAGTTACAATGTTACATAATTTTCTAGTTATCAGGGTCATCACTAAAGCTTAAAGCCATCATTTACATTGTTGGTTTATCAGGGGAGCTGTGGCTCACCAGAGACCCAGCCCAAGACGAGACAGTCCAAAATCACGCCTTTCCTCTCCCAACTCACTTCTGTCCGAGGACTTGATAGCAGCCAGACGGAGACACCAAAGAAGGAGACGGTAATTTCATGAGCTCTATGGTGTGTCTCCACAGGTGTATAATGGTGATGAGGAAACTTGTGGGACGTGTTTACTGCACACTTGTTTACCTCGGGTCATACCTGGTTGTGGTGTTATATAATGTTTTTCTTTCTTTTGTTTTTAAAATGAAAGCTGAAAACATGGATCTTCAGAAATTGCAGCACGTGCAAGGGATTGCCAGCCTCAGTGTTCACATCATTGTGGCTCTTGTCTTTGTGCGCAGGTGGAAAAGGTGTCAGCCATTGATCAGACCCCGAGGACGGTAGAGAGAGATCTGCTAAAAGAGATCTTTCCCAATGAAAACCTCAGCACTCCCACTGGAATCAGGTATGGAGGGGAAGTGTTTCAAGCATTCGCACTGAACAAACACCAGGGGCCGGATTCACGAAACATTCTTAAGAATTAAATTGACATTAAATTAACTGGCCATTTCTTCTTGCTTTCTAACTTGATACAAAAAATGTTTATCTTTTTTTTTTCTTCCCAAAAACTTTTCTTAAAGGGATATTCAACCAAAAATGAAAATTGTCATTTACTCGCTCACATACAAAATTTGATAACATTCAAGCATTTCTTGCCCCTTAGACATGAATAATTTAATAAGCTCAATTATTAAATTCATAAACATTTATTTCATGACATTTAACCTAAACCAAACTTGCCTAGTCAAAAAAAAAAAAAATTTAAGATGTTTAGTAAAATAATAAATCTAAACAAAATGCATGTTATCGACCCATAAAACTGTACATTTTTGGAAGTGTTAAATTGTCTACACACAAAAAACAGATAAGTCTCACAGAGTGAAAGATTCTGCACTGCAAAAAAATATATAAATCTAAAAAAAAGTATGGGGGGAGTCAGTGTTTTTGCATTTTGTCTTGTATTTTAGCATTATTGCCTTTGTTTTTACTTTTTAGTAAATATGTAAAACTTTTTTAAAACAAGATATACTTCTTAAAATATTCCCTTTTTTTAGAGAATCTATATCGAATTAAGTATATTTTTCAATTGTGTTTCTAGTGCCACCTGTCGCCGACCAATCAGGGGAGCAGCTGGCCGGCCCCTGAATGAGACATGGCTGGACGAATCCCGTCTCCGTCTCACAGAGTTCAGAGAAACCAGCTCCTCTTCCTACACAGAGACCCGATCAGTTCCACGCGTGTCCGCCATCCCTCTAGCGGCTTCCAGACCTGCGGCGCCCCCTGCTGTGAAGACCAGAGCACGACGCAGCCTGCCTGTGTGGGTACAGCTTGTGCTGCTGAGCGCGCTCGCTGGATTCCTGTTCTTTGTCTACCAGGCCATGGAGACTAATGAGGTTGGACTCTTCAAGCAGAGCGGGGCCGTTGATAGCACTAGCAAATGAACGTCATGCGCTTCACCCAAGTCTTTGCCCTCTTTATCATACTCAGCCAGTACCTCCCTTTGATTCTGCAGTCGTGGACTTTTACCTGAGATCTTTATATATTCATACAAAGACAGATTTTCTCTGCTATCATGCCCTCTTTGAGATGAACTGGTTTAGAGGAATGAATCCTGGTTTTAATTTTAAAAGTCACGTTTTTTTGCCTTTGTGTGTTTTTCTTTTTGTTTTGTTTTTATTAATGATGGTGCTGTCCATAAGTCGGAGTGCTGAAGGAGTTGGCTAAATACACTTGTTTTGTTTGTAAACTACATTTAGCATTTACTTGTGACAATATTTTTGCATTTATTTTCACATCTAGCTCTTTAAAGGTGCCGTATCCATCTTAACGTTGATGTAGTATTTATGTACATGTTGTCGGAATACAAATATTTTCAATAAACTGTTTTGCAATGTATTCTGGAAGATAAGGTAATTTCACTTTTTTTATTATAATTTTAATCATTTAATTTTTGTTATTTCAGGATCTTTGAATTCCATGTGGTTTTATAAAGCGTAACATTTCAGGCAATTAACTTGAACAGCGTAATAACAGCAACTGAAAGAATTTGCATCTAAAAAGCTTATTTGTTTGCTGAAATTTGGAATATATACATTTAAAAAAAAAAAGTAATTTAAATTGACAATTTATAAAGTATGTCTTTGAAAACAAATTTGTGTTAATAAACGTAAGAACCTGATACTTTATATATTACATTGGTAGAATTGGACAATGTGTAAACTGCCCATCATTAAGCCGTTTACTCTGCTTTAAAAACTGATTTAATATTCTGAATCTGTATTTATTTTACATTATAAGGTGCTGCGGATTTGTGGGATAAAGCTGGGAGGGTTCAGATACTTTTTATGTAAATGACAGAATGTGGTTTAATAAAGCGTTTTACCTCGTATCTACATTTCAGTTTGATTGTTTATTTTATTTTTTTAAATGTATCTATGTTGGACCTAAATTATGACGTTCCCTCTACTAATTGTTGTCTTTAGGGTTTTCTGCGGTGCATTGCTGTTCCTCACAGAGGCACTGGAAATTCTGACCTCACTTTGATCTTGAATAGGTAAGGATAAGGGTACAAGGCTCTTTGCTCTGGTCCAGGAATAGAATAGTTTAATCGCCTTACACTACGCACTCCTGTGCGTTATAAGCTCACACCATGAGCTCAAGTTTACAGTGGGTCTCAACTAAACGGTAACAAATTTAGTTGGATCCATATTTACACCAATAACTTGATCCACTGGCTGTTTTTGTTTTTTTGAATGAACGCTAGTGTGGCCCATAATACCATCATAGCTCTTTCCAGTGGGAAACGTAGTGAAGTCTCTGTGGTGACGTCACAGAAGGTCAGGGTGATTTAGTCTGAGGTCATCTGATGTCCCAGATCCGCCTGCCGCTGATGCACCCAGGAGGCGTCTTTCTTTACAACCGACAAGTGAGTGTACCGTTTCTTTTTAACATGAATTTTCTGAAATATTTGAATGAGAGATAAATACTGTTCCTCAGCAAAAAACCTAACTTTTGTTTGATTTAAGATGGTCACCTGTCTGTTTTTGGCAGTAAACCCCTGGTGAAAATGTACCCAACCACCTTAACACAGTTGGCACGGTCGAATCCTTTCCAGACTCCTCTTTTCTCCATTAAACCAGATCAGCAACATGAGAGCCGGCAGATAAAACGCAAACTTGCTGCAGCAGCTCATAATGGTAAGAAGTTGTTGTTCTTTATCTTCTGAAGTCGCAAACAGAATTAGACATATTGAATAGGCTTTATGTCCAAGATTGTATTTATTTATTTATTTATTATTCGTTATAAATATTTGAAAAGGTCATGGATGTAATGATAAAGCTCAGTGAAATTACACTATGCTATTTTTAAAGTGGACTCTATCAGACTGCTTGTCATTCCATTCTTAAAGAATTAACTTCCTCCACAAGGATTACACGTCTGGCTAATAGACTTAATTGTCATGATTGCCTGCCAAGGCACTTTTTCTCAAGACTGTTAAAAGAATAGTTAACCCAAAATTAAAGTTAAATCACCATATACCTGTTTCATCCTCCTCCTATGGGACACATTTTGAATAATGTGCTGAATCTGCTTGTTTTCCTCAATGCAATTACAATGAATGAGGACAAAAAGGATGCAAAATCATTGTGAATGTAGTCAATACGATTTGTGAATTATATTCTAAGTCTCTTGCAGTCATGCAAGTTTTGTTTGACAAACAGGCTCTTTTTCCCAGTTTTTCTCTGTTAGCTGCTGCAACAATGTTCATTGAGCCAGTGAGTTGAATATGACAAATGCACAATATCCGATTTGTGAATAAAGCATTCCGATTATATGAACTGGATCAGATTCAAAAGAACAATTCATTCTCAATTCAGACATCATCATTTGTCGTGAACTCTCGTGATCTAGAACTATAGGCTATCTGATTTTGCTTTGTTGGCCTCTCCAACTCATTAAATTGGCAGCAATGCAATTCAAGAACCATTTTGGGTTCTCTCAGTAAAGAGTTCTTAAAATAATAATTTTGCTTAGTTTGAAGAACACTCTTGAAAATAAAGTTTCTGTATTGGCTTCCATGACTCTATAAACATCCATGGAATCTTTTCAATACACAGAAGTTTCTTTATAGTAGAAAAAGATTCTTGAGATTGTTAAAATGTCCTACACACACACACACACACACACACACACACATAAAAAAGCTTATTTTAAGAACTATTCAGGTTCTTTGGGAAACCAAACATGGTTCTTCTATGGCAAAAACCCCTTTTGGAACCTTTATTTTTATGATCATTTTAACTATCTTAAGAATATTTTTCCACTATATTCACCTTTTGTGAAATGGAAAGGTTCCATGGATGTTAAATGTTCTTCATGAAACCATAGGTGCCAAAATAAGCTTTATTTTTCTTCAAAAGAAGTGTGACTTCTGATTTTCCATTCTGTATTACACACACAGTATTGATATTTGTGATCAAATTTAAAGGGAAATGCTGTGATGTCAAATGACAAGTGTTTTCCTCCCTCAGATGCAGATGTGAGCTGTGAATATGGGTCAAATAAATTTTACGCCCTCTGCGGTTTCGGTGGTGTTTTGAGCTGTGGCCTCACACACACTGCAGTCGTGCCCCTCGACCTCATTAAATGCCGCATACAGGTCATTTAACATATAAAAACTAAACAAGTTACCAGCTTACCAGCCAGACATTCACTAATGCATTATTCCTGTTGTCCAACAGGTGGACCCGGTTAAGTACAAGTCCATCTTCAATGGTTTCTCAGTCACTTTGAGAGAGGATGGCGTGAGAGGGCTGGGCAAAGGGTGGGCTCCTACATTCATTGGTTATTCCATGCAAGGCCTTTGCAAGTTTGGTTTCTATGAAGTCTTTAAGTCCCTGTACAATGACATGCTTGGAGAGGTAAGTCTACATTTGGGATACAAATAAGAGAGAAAATGAAAGGGAACTAATTTGACTCTGCAAAGATTGTTCCAAAACAGTTATTTGAACATATTTTTGCAAATCCGTTTGTGATAGATCTACAGCTAACTGCTGTCGTTTGGTTTGGTCTGGTAAACAGGAGAATGCTTATTTGTGGAGGACGTCCGTTTATCTGGCCGCATCAGCCAGCGCTGAGTTTTTCGCCGATATTGCACTGGCTCCTATGGAAGCGTGCAAAGTGCGCATCCAGACGCAGCCCGGCTACGCTAACACCCTGAGAGAGTGCGCCCCCAAAATGCATGCTGAGGAGGGGATAAACGCGTGAGTAGATCCTTAACTCTCTGCTCCTCCTCACTTAAGGGTCATACTTGTCAAAATAGACTGGATTATATGTACTATAATTTATATACACAGTAATATTTATTCTTTAATATTTTGTATTTTGAGGGGATTTCTTGGTGCAAATAATTTTTTCCAGGTTGTAAATGAAACAAAAAGGAGTATGTTTTGCAAGAAAATACTATTTCACAATTTCATGCCTAATTTAATGTGTTACTTGCTGATTCTCTGTCATTATTTGTGTAATTCACTAGCAATTTCTGAGTAAAAATTGGTTCTGTACCAAATTGTTTCAGTGTACTAGTAGACACCTATATTTTTATGTAGCACCTATATTTTAGTATTCAAAGTATTCTCCTCTAAATTATGCACCATTTATTCCTATTAGTTTTATTTTTATTTATATTTTGAATAGGCTTTTATTATATTTTTAGTTTTTGTGTTAAATTTAGTTAAATTTTGAATCATTTTGTTATGCCCTTTGTTATGCACTTATTTAAATATTTAGGTTTACTATATTTTTGTTTCAGTTTGTCATATTTTTCATTTATTTGCTGTTAATCATTTTAGTCATTTCAAGTTTTTTAACTAATATTTTATTTTATTTCAGTGAACACAATGTTTTAATAGTTTTAGTTTAGTTAATGATGATAACCATAATTTCTATAAAATAATACATATATATATATATATATATATATATTTTTTTTTTTTTTATTAAATTAAAAGTTAAAATGGAGTGTGTGTATATATTATGCCCTACTTGATAATTAGATTCTTTTCAGATATAATTACTTTTATTCATTTTGGATGTGGATATATTTAGACATTATCAAAGATTATTTCATTGTGGCTGAATTGTACCCAAAAATTGCTGTCCGTGCGTGCGTGCGTTCATATAACAAATGCCAAAAACTCACAAAGTTTTGTACCATTCCGATAAAAAAAAAAAAAAAAAAAATTGGGTTAAAAAATTACTGAAGATCACCAGAGGGTTAAGGCTGCCAAACAGTAAAAAATTGATTTCATTACCCACGAGGCCCTTCAGTAGACCTATATTGTGTGCTGGAGAACTGATTGTTGATGTTATCATCTGTGCAGGTTCTATAAAGGTGTTTTTCCCTTATGGCTGAGGCAGATCCCCTACACCATGATGAAGTTTGCCTGTTTCGAGCGTACCGTGGAGATGCTGTACAAACACGTAGTACCAAAACCCCGCAGTGAGTGCTCCAAAGCTGAGCAGCTGGTGGTGACCTTTGTTGCTGGTTATATTGGTAAGTGTTTGGGCCCTTAGATACAAGGTTATAAACTTTTAGACATGTCTTTGTAAAGAGTGCTGGCTCAACTTTGCATAGATAGATATAGATACATGTGAGCTTTGCTGTGTGTCTCTCCTCAGCTGGCGTGTTCTGTGCTATGGTGTCCCATCCCGCGGACTCTGTGGTGTCTGTACTAAACAAAGAGAAAGGCAGTTCAGCTGTTGAGGTGCTGAAAAGACTGGGACCTGTAGGTGAGTCACAGCACACACATACCAGTCAACAGCAGTGGGTCACAAAGAAAACCTGAGGAGTTGATTTTGCCATAATGACCAGCAAGACCAATAGATAAATTCATGGACATGAAATACTGATTTGAATTGCTATTATTTTATTACATTAAAAAAACTTTAGACATTAAAGCAGCGTGAAGTTGCAAAGGGATGTAATACTCTTTATTACCAAAAGAGGCTGCTGTTGTTCCTGGATTTATTCCCATTAGATAACATCAGTTTCATATGGAAAAACAATCATTTTATTTTGCTCTTTTATCTCAGTTGGTTTGATTATTAGCATGATTGAAGTCAGATGGATCAATTAGCACAGCAGAGTAACAGTTAAATACTGTCGGGTCAATCTGTGTATAAATCAAGTGTTCATATAGCTTCTCTTTCTCCCACAGGTGTGTGGAAGGGTCTTGTTGCTCGAATCATTATGATTGGCACGCTGACCGCCCTACAGTGGTTCATCTATGACTCAGTGAAGGTGTACTTCCGTCTGCCCCGTCCACCACCCCCTGAAATGCCCGAGTCCCTTAAGAGGAAGATGGGTCTCCTGGACTACTAGACTCCTCATTTATCAACTTTATCCTGAGTAACTTCACAAAAAAAAAAAAAAATTCCACATTCACCCCTTGCAATAAACGCAACAGGTCCTGGTGTGTTTATCAATGCTGAAAGCACTATTAAATGATCATATGACACTGGGTTTCTCCAGTGTCACTGTATGTCTGTATGAATATTAGAGTAAAATCAATCACACACCTAACATCTGTTGATTTTTATTTGACTTTTGTGCTTTTCAAACCTTTTTTCTCTCATTAGGTAACTGAATACTTAAAAAAAAATAAAAAATCTTCTGGAATGAGAATTTTGGTTGTTATTTGTGTGTATTAAAAGTGTTTTGTCATTATATCTAGAATTGTAAAAGTTTCCCTAATATTAGGTACATATATTTCATATGTAGTGTAAATATTTAAGCTTATTTTTTATACAATAGATACTTTTATTAAGGCGTATTTATTATACAGTAGAACAGGGTTTCAGACAGTGTTGTTGTTTGTTTACTAAATAAAAAATATTTTTTGTTATTTGAAATAAAAATAAAATATAAATGTTGGATGAAAAACTTAAATGATAATTAGAAATATTGCCTTGGCAACTAACTGAAATGAAAATTACAAAAACTTAAATAAAAATAAATTAAATTTCAAAAGCACATAAAATTACTAAAACATACACTAAAATTGAAATGAAAACAAAGTATAAAAATTAAATATTACTAATATAATGTGTAAATAATATTAAAATAACTTTAAACAGCATGTAACGCAATTAAACAAGAAGTAATTCAATCACAGAAAAACAATCCCTTACTTTAATTTTTCAAGGGAAAAGTAATTAAATTACAGTAATCCATTACTTAATAATGCATTACACCCAACACTGGTTTGTGAGATTGTGATAGAAATTAAATTAATGTATAACCAAATACATATATGTACATATGTATTAGGTCATACCAGTTCAGCTAACAAAAGGTGAACAAGATGGAAACTCCTGCTCTTGAATATCATTTGAATGCACCTTTAATTAGTTTCCTTTATGAATATTTTATAGCATTTCAGTGATGTGACATCCACAGTGTCTCAATTGCTTTGAGTGGCCAGTACGAGTGATGAACTAGATGTTACAATGAACGTTCTCTCTCCTATTGTCATCACCTTGATGTAAGCAACGGGAAAATGGTGACCTGTGACCTCAGTACAGCCTGTTTTGAGCTCTTAAGAGACATCCTATCAGAGGAACACCAAGCAGAGAGGGGTCATTCATTTCACAGAGTGTCCCTGCATTTGGACATCTTTGTGAGAGAGTATGAGTTTTTGAGAGCGAAGGACAGGGTGTTCTCTTATAAGTGTCTGTTTGTTCCATTGTTGTCATTATATCCCATTTGGTTTGTCTTGTTAATGTGGTTTGCAGTGACAGTACTGTGAAGACGAATTCTGAGAAATGAAGGCTCTCTGATTTGCTTCCTAAGCCGCTGATGCTGAGGGTCAAAGGTCACGAGGTGCACAGCTGCATTTCACTGTAACCTTTGTGCCACAAATCCATTTACTCTGTAATGGCTCCACATGCACCTTCACCTCCCTAGTTTGTATTACAGCATCAAGCCATCAAAAGTGTGTTAAAAGCACATGATTTCACTGTGATTTTGGTATATAAATGAACTTTAGTTTGACAAATCATATAAACTGGAATGAATAAATAAATCATAACCCACATGGATGCAAAATACTGTTGGACCAGCTGGCAACATAGAGAGTTAAATGTTAAAGCAGCTGTTTGTGAAGCTCATGTGATCATGTGCAATAGAATTACACAAATTAGATTTGACTGTCACGGCTGGAAAAATGCAAAAGTAGCAGCATTTGGATGAGTTGGAATAAAAAAAACTTTTTCGTTATTTGAAATAAAATAAACGTTACCTGCAATAAAAGCAACATTTTTTCATTTTCACTAACTAAAACTAAATAAATGATAATAAAAAACTGTATAGGCATATTTTCAAAAATGAATACTCAAAACTACTTTAAAAATTACTTTAGCTAAAAACAAAATGGAAAAAATAAAGGTAAAAAACAATTAAAATATTTTAATGATACTAAAAAGCACTGGTTAGAAATCATGTTTTGTTAAAATCTCAGATAAATATGCTGTATCATGCATAATCTGCACTTACATTTCATTTATGCATAATAATTTCTCAAAACACCTCAAAACTTTCACTCTATAAAAAAAAATCAAAGGTGTAAATACTGAGATCATTACTTAATGAAGATTTGCTTTGCTTCACCATTATGGCTTCATATTTGACAAACATAAAGATTTGGTACTGTTTTCATACATTTATAAAAGTTGGGTAATGAAACATTTCGTCCAAAAGAAACCCTGAGGTGAGAATAGTGTTGGCAAATGCCACACTCTATGTATTTGTGCATGTGAGTGTGTGCTAATGTGTCTGTCTCTCTCTATTGTTGCAACCCTTGTCTCATAATAAAGGTCAGTCTGAAATAGCATGCAGTCCTTCAGCCGGGTCACATGGGTTCATTAATAACCAAACGTTTGCCAGCCTCTGTGATATTCCATGAGAGGGATTGAAGAGCCTAGAAGCAGAATAAAGATAGCATACTAGACAATGAATTACATTCCTTCTTAGTTTAATTTATAAGGGTAATAATCTATATGCAGTACATGTAACTGATATACAACTATATAAATGTTTCATATACAACAGTTTTGCCGACTCATATTCAGAGCTGACTTTCCATGTTCAAGCTGCCCTCATTTTCCTCATGAAGTACAGCGTCTCTCTGTGATTGGACACTGGTTTGATGGGCGGTAGGTTTGTGCTCACTGATTGGTGGGAATATAGGCTATGAGGTGAACTATGCCAATGAGGGACGGACAAACCTGTTGTGTACACATCTACTTCAGTATTTAGACAGCAATGGCAATAGATAAATACATTTCTCAACTGACACCTGAACTAATTTCAATGACATTAAACATGACAGGTTGTATTTGTACTTCGGTATTTACAAAGCGCCATTTTTAGACTAAAAAAGTCTAAATTTACCAGGATTGACACATCATTTTAGATAAACAGCATGAGAGAGTAAAGTATGGTTACGTGTTCGTTTGCAGCTTGATAAGGGCTTGAGTGCATTAAAGAAATAGTAAACGCATAGATAGACTACAATGAAAACTCTAATGGGAGAATTTAAAATTTCCAGGAACTATCTATAGAACACTATAATAGCTCCATAGTGGCCGTCAGGATGGCAAGACCTAGAGGGCACAGACAGTTTTGTAATACACCAATCTATCCACAAAACCAAACACTAATTAGACAGCAAGGTGTCCCATAATCCCCCCTAACACACACATGCACAGCTCCTCTTCTTCTCTCTTGCTCGTTTCTTCATCTTCATCCATTTAGTATATTCATCTCTTTATTACCTTATTTGATGTATGTAGAAAAACATTCTTCCTTTATCTAAGCTTTTAAGCAAATAATGGCAGTGCCCTTAAATCTGCTCTGATGTCACTGACTGATGCATGCTCTTATTGGACGAGCCAGTGGGAGGAACAGAGGCCTCATTGGTCCCCATATTTAGGATTTAAGAAAGCATTGTTTGATCATAAAAAGGCTGTTGCTTTGTTGCTGAGGTGCCATAGCACATCTATCTATCTATCTATCTATCTATCTATCTATCTATCTATCTATCTATCTATCTATCTATCTATCTATCTATCTATCTATCTATCTATCTATCTATCTATCTATCTATCATAATCTAGGAAACATGTGGCTCCAAAATGCAAAAGCCATTTGAGATCAATTGTTTTATTTCAAAATTGAAGGTAATCTATGCCCTCTTTAAGTAAAGTAGCCACGCGAGTTTTCTTGATTTTGTATTTGAAATGTAATGTTCGAGTTACAACAAGATTCACTAATTATGTTCCATCTGCATGTGTTTACTAGGCAGTTCAAAACCTGTCATGTTGCATAACACACACAACCCCACCCATGCAACTCCATTGGGCAACCAACATCCCAAATAATATAATGAAAGCTGGAAAATTCAATGTTTTAATTGTAATATTTGACTTTGCATAGTGATTATTGGGATACAACTTTAATGTGGAATTATTGACAAATATTTCAGTAATACAGATCCCATTAAGGTGCAAGGTCAGTGGAGAGGAAGTATTTTTATAATAACAATTAAATCCTTGACATAGTCCTCCAAGGGGAAAGTGGGCCGGTCTGTCGTTCTCATATTCCTCATATCAGTAAGGGCATCGCATGCACTTGTGACAGTAGGTCATACGCTTTCTGCGTAGCGCCGCACGCTTAAATTCCGCTCCTCCACGAGTCACGCGACCACGCACGCACGCGCTCGCTCTCACCGGTACTCAGCAGCGGCTTTCACTGCCCTTCCTGCAGCTAAGGATACATATTTAACATTCCTGCAACAAATGTATGTATATGGTTTGAATGGCTGTTTTATTGCTTCGTATAAGCCTCATCTAAATAAATTCTCTCGATTAGCAACATTATGTTAAACAAGCACCGTCGTCATGGTGCGATGATGTATAACCAGTGTTTTTGACATTGAAGAGGTGTGAAAAATCGGCGTCCTAATGTTTGCAACACTTCCGTGCGTCACACCTTGAAGTTTGAAGTCTTTTGTTGCGTTTAAAGTGAAGTAACAGTCGTGTTTCCAACCTGAATTGATAGATGAGCAGCCAAGGACGTTTGTGTTTGGTTCACGCATGAACATGGAGGAATCCACTGCACGCTGACCGTGAATTTGGCCTTGTTTAGATTCATCTGATGGACAGAGGCCAAACTACGAATGCATGATTAACTCGAGGCTCTTAAAATAAGAGTGAATCGATTACCATCATGATTTTACAATTTGCTGTTTGTTTTCAGACGCAATTACTGCATCCGAATCGTCAAGGACGTGATAAGGACGGTTGCGTCATAAAATGGTTTTATGAGCGCTGTATTAAGTTGAAATACTTACTTTTTGTTTTATTTTTTTTAGAGCAATTCGAATTCTCTGTGGACACCGTAGCAAACTATTTAACGAGTAAAAAAATCTTCTTATTATACGATTTTATTTTAGCTTTAAATAATGTAATTACATTTGTAAATGAGAAAGTATTTAAAATTATTGTTAATAATTCTTATAAAATGTTATGGTTTTAAATGTTATTTACAATTGAATGAATAAACAAAGGTGAATTTTCACACCATTTTAGTTCATTTGATTTATACATTAGCCTTCGCTTGCCACATAGCGTTGCATTATTTCATTTTTATTACACTCATAGCTTTGATTTTGTTTGTTAGTTTTTACACAGTACTTCTAGGCCACTATTTTGATTTTAAGTGTATGTTTAGCACTAGCAGAGAGTAGTCTTCAGTACTGCTTAGGCTTCATGTAATTGGTTGAGCTTTTCACACAAATATCAGTTCATAAAACGATAGTTATGTTAAGTAGCAGCAGCATTTCAATATAAGGTTTAGAGATAAAGGCGCACGACTATGTTATACTGGCTATGACCCTTGAAGAAGTGCAATTAGACCTTTTATGATGGCAATATCTAACACTTTCTAGATAATATCTAACGTCTAACATAATCCTCATGAGCCCATTGTGGATTAGTGTCACAATTGAGCGCTCTTTCTGTGTGTGTGTGCCAGAATTTGCATGCTCATAAGCCAGTGCAGTCTTGTCTAGTCAACTGTAATAAACTTAATTGACTGGAATTCTAACTGCCTAAAATAAATGGTTTAATTTGTATAATGCACTTAGAAGCTTCCTAGATGGGGCAAAGTAAACTATAAATAATTTAGTATATATATATATATATATTTTGTTACTTTTTTTTCCCCTCTTGTTTGTCTGGGATGGACACACTGCCTAATTAATATTGCAGTGTGTAGAAACACTCCTTCAGTTTGTCTAGCAAATGGGGGCAGAGTGACTTGGCTCTAGTGGGTAATTTTATTATCAAGTGGGCATCTGCTGGTTGCAACTCAGGATATGGGTAATTTGCACAATATGGAGTAATGGTTTAAGGAGTGAGGGTTACCTTGACCCAGCTTTGATGCCTGACCATGTCCTCTTACCCAGTTAACGTTTACTCCAAACCTTCCTGTCATTTTTTTTTTCTTTTTTCTACTTTCATTTCTATTATTGATGGCTTAGAAGTGGTACATTCTCATTAGTTTGCATTGTGTACATGATCTGTCCTGTTCTTCCAGTGGGATCATGGCTTCAGTAATGGAGAAACTGATCACTCCTTTGGCCAGCGGCCCCGCTGAGCCCCCCAGGAACAAAGTCACAATTGTTGGCGTGGGACAGGTGGGCATGGCGTGCGCTGTCAGCGTCCTGCTTAGGGTAAGAGACTTAATATCACTCTACACAAGTGTAATGAGCAAATGTTTTTACTTTGAATTTTGGTGGCATTCATGCCTTGAATATATATAATATTTATAGCTACTATAGTTTGTGGTCACATTTACTGTCGCTAGGTGAAGTTTTGCAGGCAAAATCTAGTCATTTCAATAGGAATCGATGCAATTGGGAGCATTGCATAAGCTGCACTATAGACAGTGAGCTGCTTTTGCCTGCTAAATTTCTCTAATGTGACTGTACCTTACTATGAAAATTGTCATGCATTTAAAGTAATGTTGTTTCCTGTCTTGTAGGAGCTTACAGATGAACTGGCTCTGGTGGATGTTGTGGAGGATAGACTGAGGGGAGAAATGTTGGATTTGCAACACGGCAGCCTTTTCCTCAAGACCCCTAAGATTGTGGCTGACAAGGGTGGGATGCACTTCCATGAGCCTGACTGTTAAAATGATCAGATTATTTTAGCTTGTATATTAATATACATCAAGTTCTCGTGATCTTATAAAATAGAGGCTTAAGGTGCAATCGATGTTTTGCATGCAAAAAAAGGTACTTGTCAATAGTGTAGTGATGTTTGAAGCAGAAGTTACTTGCAAACCAAACAGTTGGTCAACAGCAGATCCGTGTAACCAACCTGAACCCATTATGAAATATTTTGGCCTTGACGGAAAATGCCTGGTTCTGTGAATTCTTATTGAAATTGCTAGATTTCGCCTGGAAAAATTTGCTGAACAATGCACATTTATGCTGAAAGGCTTTAAGTTTTATTTCAGTTGTACTGCCTGAAGTTTTGAGTGGCAGTGTATGTGTTTCTTTGATAGACTATTCCGTGACTGCTAACTCTCGTATCGTGGTGGTGACGGCCGGAGTGCGTCAACAGGAGGGTGAGAGCAGATTGAACCTGGTGCAGAGGAACGTCAACATTTTCAAACACATCATCCCTCAGATTGTCAAATACAGTCCTGACTGCATCCTTGTTGTGGTGTCTAATCCAGGTGAGCAAATCAACTCAAAACATGCTTAATTTGAATGTTTTGCGTTGCAGCACTTCAGGTACCTGTAGTGTATCTGTATTAACTGTGGTTGTCCGTGTTCATCCAGTGGATGTTCTGACCTACGTGACCTGGAAGCTGAGCGGCCTGCCAAAGCACCGTGTCATTGGTAGCGGGACCAACCTGGACTCCGCCCGCTTCCGTTACATCATGGCGGAGAAACTGGGCATCCACTCCAGCAGCTTTAATGGCTACATCCTGGGAGAGCATGGAGACTCCAGCGGTGAGAGAGGGAGCTGAATGGAGAGGAAAGATGGAGGGTGTGGAGAGGAAGAAAAGTAACTGGGAGATGATGAAGGACTAGCAGAAAGAATAAGATTGATACACAATATCAACTGCTGCATGATGTGGCACGATTTCAGTTAATCACAGCATATTTGATTTGAAGTTGCTGTTCTTTTGTTTAACAGTGCCTGTATGGAGTGGAACAAATGTGGCGGGAGTCAGCCTGCAGAAACTCAACCCCGACATCGGCACAGATAAAGACAGCGAGAACTGGAAGGAAGCTCACAAGATGGTTGTGGACAGGTAGGGGACGTCTTGTTTCGGGGGCTCTGTTATATGACTGATGGGCAATTGGAAATCTAGATTACATTTTTAGTAAACCACAGTGCTGTTGAAAAGGTAAATTATAATTTTCGTTATTTTCACAAGTTATAATAAAATGGATTTCAGCCAGAATAATACCAAAATTACACGAATTGAATGTTTGACAAACCCATATACTGTAGGGGTTTTTTTTAACACAAAGAGGATTTGTAGTAATTTTCTACACAAAATGGTTCATAGTGACAATCTGTGCAACTCCAATAACTTTCAGACAGAAATTTAATGTTTGAAGTTCAAGCTTTAAGTTCTTGGTTTCAAAATACTCAAGAAAAAAAAAAAAAGACAAAAGTGGTGTTTGGAATGACATGACTAAGTAATGTTAAAGTAAATCTCCACTGTTAATTAGTTGCTCCTATCTTCTCTTAGTGCTTACGAAGTGATCAAGCTGAAGGGATACACTAACTGGGCCATCGGCCTCAGTGTGGCAGACCTGACCGAGACCCTGGTGAAGAACCTGAACCGGGTCCACCCTGTCTCCACCATGGTGAAGGTGAGAGGAGTTTACACCGTTTATCATCATGGTGTAGTCATACACTTTCATATCCCAGAACTACACATAATGAATCAAGGTGTTTTTGTTTAGTGATCACTTCACGTGTTGCTTGTCGTCTGCAGGGCATGTATGGAATCAGCGAGGAGGTGTACCTGAGTCTGCCCTGTGTGCTCAACAGCAGTGGAGTGGGCAGCGTCATCAACATGACCCTGACTGACGAAGAAATTGCTCAGCTGAAGAAGAGCGGTGACACTCTGTGGGGCATCCAAAAAGACCTGAAGGACCTGTAGGTCAACTGCGGGATGCCACACTCTTTCACTCTTCACACTCCCTCAGTATCTCTACACACTTTCTAACTATGTCGGTCCTTTCTTCTCACTTGCTTTTGGATATGGTTGCTTTGAAGTATTTTTTTTTTCCATGGTGGTTAATGTAGGCATAATAATCTAAAATATGAAATCATTCTTCTAAAGCGAATGATCAAAGGGGAACATCTTTGCACTTGTTAAGTCATTGTGTAGGCAATGAAGAAAGAACCAACACCTCTCTTGTCTGGACATAATTTAGTGAGATCATTAGGGAACATTCTGTTGCTGTTTAAGTCAAGAGGAGAAGGGAATGAAGTGAGGTAGATACAAATGTATTCATTCTGAATTATTTTGCAAGTGTTGGTCATTAGTGTATGTGTGTCAGATGAAGTTAATAAAATAATGAACTGTTAAAATCTGTCTTGGCTGTTTTTGTGATCTTATGGATGCAAGTTGCACTTTCCGGTGGTAAAACAAGCTGTATTATACAATGACTTAAAATAGAGAGGCTAGTTATCTAACTTTTTTTTTGTTGCTCACCTAAACGTTTTAAAGATGAAAACTAATTTTGTTGTATTAGTGACAATTTATAATAAAACACAAATTAGTTTGTCAATGTTCAATCTTTAAAGGAACAAAAGGGTTGAAACAGCTTTTACCTGCAGTGAACAATCAGGCCTACATTCTATTTACAGCCAGGCGAAAATACGCGAGTAGGTTACTTGTAAACTAAACTTTGAAAACACTATCTGAAAATAATATTCGACATTTTATACGTCCTGTGACTCCTGTCTGCTTCAGGGTGCCCAATTCGCACTCTGCACTGCAAAAAAATAAAAATGCTTTTCTTCTTTCGTATTTTTGTCTTGTTTCCAGTCCAAATATCTAATAATTCTTAAATCACTATGCATTTATAGATGAGAAATGACATAAGATATGTCCTGTTTTCCGGGGGAATTCATTAAAATTAGCTAAGTGAGTTTTTGCTTTAAAAAAGCTAAATTATCTGCCAATGGGATAAGAAAAAATATCTTAATTCAAACAGAAACAACATTATTTTCCCTACCCCATTGGCAGATAATTTTGCATGTTTTAAGCAAAAACTCACTTAACTTTTATTTATTTCCCCAGAAAACAGGACATAATATCTTATGTAATTTTACAACTTTAGTAGGCTAAATGCATCTTGATTTAAGAAGAGTTTGATATTTGGACTGGAAACGATGGAATGGAAATTCAAAAGCCATCAAACAATATAAATCGTTTATTGCACAAATACAATAACTCAATGAAACAAAGTGCGCCATATAATCCCATAAAGCATAACCGGCAAAGCGTGCCTGAAATAATTACCCGCAGTTTTCAACGAAGCAAACCACATCCTTCCAACTGATGAAGAGTTATTTTCACGAAGTTTCTAATTGTTTTCTCAGGTAAAGAATCATTGGCAGCAGGTGCTCGTGTTTGGGTCTGTCAGAGTCAGTTGTCGCTTGATTTCGCTTCCCAAAACGCAGCCCAAATGGATTGTAGTTGAATTTACTGCGTGTTAATCGATGTTTGCAGGAAATTTTACTCGATTCATCTTTTTCTTGGATGAAAACGCAAAGGCTTCCGTCGTCCGAAGCGTTGGGCTCGTCAAATTGCCTCCGCTCCATTGAGAGATAGTGCTGCTTAGAGTCTGTAAAGTAAGATATCCTTTTCAATACACTTTTTAACAAGCATTATTAATCATGTATTTGGATTGAAATCCATCACCTTACCTGGACTGGCTTCAGGTGTATCCATGTCAGTGAATGGTGCTCTCATAGCTGTGGACTGACAGATCATTGCTGACAGGAAGAGAATCAGTGCCTTGATTTTCATACTGCTGAATTGTAAAGATTATGCAGCACAGCTGAGCCTTTCTTTCTTCAGTGAACAAACCCATGCTCTGCTGTCCTCCTTCAATATAAAGCTTGGCTGGTGACATCCTCTGACCTTATTTTACATAATGTCTTTGAAAAAATAGGTCCTCCCTGTCCCTGTTGCCTCATCCAGAGCATTTCAACTGTAAATTTTTTCGTTTTTTTTCTTCTTCTTGGAAATCCTGTGGTAAACTGTACACTGAAGTCGATTATTCAAATAGCTGCTGAAATTTTGCCTGCGAAGCCCACCAAAAGCACATTATGTGTGTTTGTAGACACATCACACATTTTAATTTGTTTTCTCTCATTCTGTGCCAGAGAACAACATGATATGAAAGTAAAATAAGGGTCTTGTAGCAGGAAAAGGGAGGCTCTATAATCTTGTACAATCATGGTCAATTACTGTTTGTGGGGAAAATATGGTAAACTTTCATTGTTATCTTGCCTTCAGCATGCATATCAACCTGGATATCATAACTACAAGAAAATGTTCCTGCCATAAAGAGTCGTCACTGACAACATTAGCGGCATGTGAGTATGAATTATGCAAAGGTCTGATGGTTTTATTTGTGATGGAGCACTGATAAAAAGCTTTTTACTCTCAGCCTTCAGGGTTGTTGTTCTTGTTTTGTGAGGCTACAAACATCCTAAATGTAAATATATAAAAATGATTGAAAGTGAAAATGTCATTTTTAAATGGTTACAATAGGCTTTTGAACACTCTTAAGGACTGTTTTTCAGGTAATAAAACAGATCATCATGCAGTGAAAGTTATACAAAGTATTTTAGATTGTCACGAATGTCCACAAATTCACATTATGTAGAGAGCTTGATTCAGAATTTTGTGCATGAACTTTAATTGTATCCCGTTTAATCAATGGGCAAAGACTCTGGACTCTCCTGAAAGCGCATTTTCTTCATAAAACGAAATGGCAAATGTTGTTCAGCAGTTAAAAGTCAAACACGTGTAGACGTGCGTCATAATTTGTATTTACTTTTTCCTGTTTTTCTCAGAATTATACTGACTGACGTGGAAAAAAAAATCATGCATTGGAATATGCTATTTGTTTTACAGTAGTAGGGTATAAGATGGCCCAAAAGATGAATATAGCAGTAGAATATGGGTGCGTGTGCACGTATCGTCCAGGGTCAGAGGGGTCCTTGATGTCTGTGGACTTTAGACACACCATCACAGTGTGCACATGCAGATTTTTTTTAGACTTCACTAAAGGTTAGAGGAATAGATCGAGCAGCAGCTCACATTGAGCCGAAGTGTCTCCAGGTGCTCCATTACCTAAAAGAGAACCACAATTTGGCATCTCAGTGGCTGTTTAGATGGTTTTAGGTTATTTTTTACCACATAATTGTAATTCAGGCCCATTACATCTTTGCATTTGCAGCTCCAGTTGACGGATAAAAAACGATTTATAAGAGTTTGTGAGATGCGACTGTCCAGATCTTTGTCAATAACATCATTAAGTGGACTTCCACAATGGGAAGAGGAAAGTCTACCTGTGGAAGATCTCCTGCTCTTTGAGGTCGCCTGGGAAGTAACTAATAAGGGTAAGAACTTACAATACTGTTTGTATATTTTCACTGTGCACTTGTTTTATTTTTGTAATTTCTTTTAATTTTACAGTGCATTTATATGTGCATTTATAGGTATACCGGTATACCAGTAAAAAATAATATTTTATGGTAGGCCTATTTAATTTGACACATAAAATGCTAGGAATGAGATTACCTAGCCTTTGCCAGGCAAATATGTAGGCCATTTTATTCCATAAATGCTTATGCTTTATTTTGATGGTCCCCTTTAGACATTCTGTTGACTGTAAGTATTGTTGCACCTACATGTCAACTCGCTCTCATTAGAGTATTAGTAGACTAGTTTCTAAATAATAAAATCTTCAACAGTAGACTGTAAGGTTAGGTGTTAGTGGAATAAGTTGACATGTAGTTGTAAAGTTACTTATAGTCAGTAGAATGTCTGTTGGTGAACCATCAAAATAAAGTGTTAGGATAAGCAGACAGTCTACTAATACTCTAATGAGAGTTAGTTTACATGTGTAGGCCCTATAGGTATAACGTTAGGCCTACTTATATTCAACAGAATGTTCAAAAGGGACCATTCAAATAAAGTGTTACCTCACAAATATTAAAATTACATTTCCATCCCTTTAATTTTCACCGCATAATAATAATCTTTTTATGTGCTGGAAATCACATATGTCATTTGTTCATGATGGTTCAGGAAGGAAAAAAACAACAACTTACAATTTACCTGTGATGCATGTATGTCTATTGTTCACAAATTAAAAAAAAGTTCCTAAAATTCATTTAGGCCAAAAATACTCAAAGCTGAAGAATTAAGCTCACTTCACAATTGTCAAAATCGTGTTTGCTTTATCTCATTACCAAGCATACATGCTTTTTTAAACTTTCTTGCATAACCTTAGCAAGAAGGTAGTGTGTTTTGACCCTGAAAGTGTACACATTTGACCTCAAGATTGTTCACCCCTTTATCAGAAGACTTGAAAACAGTTCAACAAGACAGAGCTGTCATTTAGTAAATGCATGTGTGCAGCATTCATACACCTTTGTATCAGTGGGGCCACGTAGGTTAAAAATTAAGCTCCAGATCAATAACCAGATTTTGAGACCTAATTCTCTTTTGTATGGATCGTTTTAGAACAGAGGGTTTCAATCTTTTAAATCCAAAATATGATCATCCTCATGCGAGGGGCTCCATCCTAAAATTTAAAAGGCAGTTATAAATCCCAATTAATACTGTGGAAAAAATAATATTATAAATGTGTCAATTAATTTACATTCTGTTTTTTTCTGTAGTACTGTGCTGAATGTATTGTTTAAATTACATTTTTTTTTAAATATATATTTATATTTTACAAATGCTTATTATTTTAATCAAATGCATTTATTTATTTAAATTAACTTATTTTAATCAATTTATTATCTTAATCAAATGTATTTATTTTATTAATTAGTTGAACCTTTTTATTAATTAATTTATTTATATATTTTTTACACTGCTTTTCTCTAAACTAAATTTGAAAACCCCTGTTTAAAAACACAACAACTGATGTGTTTTTGTGTGCGAGTTATATTATTATGTATGTACATATCTTAAAATGTAATCTTATTGTTACAAAATGGCTTTTAAAACGATATTATGTCCAGATTTATCCCTTTAAAGAGATAGTTCACCCAAAAATGAAAATTCTGTCATCATTTACTCAGTTGTTTCAAACCTGTATGAGTTTCTTGGTTCTGTTGAACACAAAAGAAGAGATTTTGAAGAATTTTCGGTAACCAAACAGTTGATGGACCCCATTGACTTCCATAGTAATTTTTTTCAGTCAATGTCAACTGTTATAAAGAAGAGAATATCTTCTTTTGTTTTCAACAGAACTAAATAACGCATACAGGTTTAGAACAACTTGAAGACGAGTAAATTAATTTTCATGTTTTGGGGAACTATCCCTTTAAGTTTTATTTTGAAAAATGTTCTTATTTAGTTAATTTTCTCATTCATAAATGTTTTATTCCCTACACAACTATGTGTATCTCCAGTGGGGGGTATATATACTGTTATTCAGACTAAAGCAAAGATCACAGTGGATGAATGGGGTGAGAACTACTTTATGATGGGACCCTACTACGAACACAACTTCAAGACCCAGGTGGAGAAATGTGAACCTCCAAGCCAAGCCATCAAAGCCGCCATGGACTCCTTGAGTAACAACGGTTGCCAGGTATTGCATATACAGTTATTGGTGTCCTATCAGGATGCCCGCATCACACACATAAAGGCCCTGGACAGGTTTATTGTGGGTCTAGTAGTCATTTGTCCAATTAACAAAAATGTTTAAAAGCTGATCGAGCGTCAATACACCAGCTGTATTAGAATCATATTATAGTATTAAAATTAGACAGAAAATAAAGCGGCTTTTAAATGTATTCAACAGCGTATCTTGGGTATAAAAAATATTTTTTGCTGTTCATTTTTTCTTAGTCTCATTCTGACCAGAAGATGACGCTAGAGGATCCCTGTAAGGGGAAACAGATAAAATATCCTTTTTGAGTTTAACAGCACCAGCGCCAGCACCAGAGGCACTATAAAAATGTTTTTAATACATTCCTTTATATATATATATATATATATATATATATGAACATAAAAACATGTCTTGGACAGCAAAGCTTTTAATTTGATAGATTCCAACTAGAATAGAAATAAGTGGGGTCTTTGTATTGTTGCCTGTGTGTGTTGGTATATTTGCCTATTTTGATGAAATTGCCTTCACTTTCTCTCTACATGCAGGTTCACTTTGGCCGCTGGTTGATTGAGGGCAGCCCGTACGTCATCCTCTTTGATATTGGGGCAGCTGCCTGGAACCTGGACCGCTGGAAGGGGGATCTGTGGGACACATGCAGCATCGGGCTGCCCTATCACGACAGGGAGGCCAACGACTCGCTCATCTTTGGTTCTCTTGTGGCCTGGTTCTTCAAGGAGGTAAACTTTACACTAAAAACCATCTGAGTGAGCTCGCCTGGATTTTTAGCTGTAGTTTTTCCAGTCTATCCGAGCTGGAATATGAATCGATTCAGTGTGTTAACTTGTCAAGGTTTGATGTAAACATTAGGAATTAATCTGCTGATGATATTAAACTTGTCTGTCTCCTTCTGCAGTTAACAGACCAACTTCAGGACAATCCCAACGTAATCGCTCATTTCCACGAATGGCAGGCTGGGACAGGACTTGTACTGAGCCGCTCCCGCAAGATTCCCATGGCCACCATTTTTACCACACACGCCACCCTACTGGGGCGGTACTTGTGCGCTGGAAATGCAGACTTCTACAACAACCTGGACAAGGTGAGGATATTTTTCACACTGTACATCAGAGATTCTCAACCTTTTTGACTTTAAGGCCCTTGTCCAACACAATATTCTAAGGCCCCCTACATAATATAATATATTATACATATAATATATTTATGCCAAATTTATTGAGTTCCCAGTATAGGTAGGTTTAGGAATAGGTGTGGGGTTGGGGTTAGGATTAGGCAACCAGGTTGCAGCCTTAATGAGGGCCTTAATAGTTTGTCAGCGAGTTAAAATTTGGCACAACACCAGTGTGGTGTGAGTTTACAGCTGAAACTGATGTATATGGGAGGTGTGATGTATGATATATGATCACATGGGCCCCTAGGCTACAGCTTAGGTTAGCCTATGCGTTAATCCGCCCCGATACACACACACACACACACACACACACACAAACATACACTGCCGTTCAAAAGTTTATGTGAGGTAAGATGTTTTTGTTTTTGAAATGTTTTTGAAAGTCTCTTCTGCTCACCAAGGCTGCATTTATTTGATAAAAAATACAGTAAAAACAGTGAAATATTATTACAGTTTAAAATAAAGGTTTTCTATAGTAATATATTTTAAAATGTAATTTATTCCTGTGATGGCAACGCTGTATTTTCAGCACCATTACTGCAGTGTCACATGATCCTTCAGAAATCATTCTAATATGCTGATTTGCTGCTCAAGAAACATTTCTTATTATTATCTGTTGAAAACAATTGATTTATTTGTGTGAAACCTGTGACATATTTTCTTCAGGATACTTTGATGAATAGAAAGTTCAAAAGAACAGCGTTTATTTGAAATAGAAATCTTTTGTAACATTATAAATGTCTTTCCCCTAACTTTTGATCAATTAAATTCATCCTTGCTGAATAAAAGTATTAATTTCTGAAAAAAAGTTATTCATTACTGACCCCAAAATTTGGAACGGTAGTGTGTATATTCTGTAAACCTTATCCTTGTAACACAGTGTCTGTATATGTATAAACATTAAAATGTGGTTCTACTAACATGGGCATCATCATTCAAAATACACATCAAGTTTGAAAAACTTTTAATTTACACTAATTTTTACAATGCATTACAATAATAAAAAAACCTACAAAAAAAGTGTGCCCCACAGAAATCAATCAGGTTAGTTGGTGTAGTGAACACTTATTAGAGGTGAAACTGGGCAAGTGAGAGTGCATGTAGACTGCAGTGATAATTGGGGCTGGTGTAGTGAGCATAAAGGTCATCATGCCTGAAGGTTGACTGAAGAATAATTGACAGCATCTTATGATTTACCGACTGATGCTATCGCCTTTTGGCCCCAGAGAGACTTCCTTCACCCGCTGATGGGGGGAAGCTCTGAGACTTTTTAAAATTAATATTGCATTGTTTTTTATGAAAAATGGTAGAATCAGACTCATTATCAGGATTGTGACTAAAAGTTTATTATTATGAAAATAAAATAATATTTTTGATCTGTAAATTCTCAATTCAGTAGAGTTTGCAACAAAAAAAAAATCAACTTTGCATCCAAGTGACTAATAGTCTCCCCATTTCAAACTGTTAATTTAATCTAATTTTATTTCCTATTTCGTGCAGTTTAACGTAGACCAAGAGGCAGGAGAGAGGCAGATCTACCATCGCTACTGTTTGGAGAGGGCTGCTGTACACTCCGCGCATGTCTTCACCACCGTGTCCCAGATTACAGCTGTGGAGGCCAATCACATGCTCCATAGACAGCCAGGTATTACAAAGCCCCTCATCTGGCTCATAATTAACTTCTGATTACATGATGTTGAAAATATCATGTTTGTATGCGCTGCCCTTGCAGATGTGGTCACCCCAAACGGCCTGAATGTTAGGAAGTTCTCAGCCATGCATGAGTTCCAGAACCTGCACTCCATGAACAAATCCAAGATCCAGGAGTTTGTAAGAGGTCACTTCTATGGGTTAGATCTCTTTTCTGTCTGCACAATAACACGCACACTTGTAAAAAAAAAAAATATATATATATATATATATATTGGTGCTTGTTATCATTTTTTACATTTTTTTAAATCTCTTCTCACTGGCAGCTATCTGGACTTCAATCTGGAAAAGACCCTGTTCTTTTTCATCGCAGGACGATATGAGTTTTCAAATAAAGGAGCGGACCTGTTCCTCGAATCTCTGTCCAGATTAAACTACTTGCTAAGGGTATGAACAGTCACTGCTGTACTTGTACAACTTATAGTTTCTTAATAAAATATAATTATCTAGTTTAAGCATACCAGTCAAAGCAAAAGATGTAAATAATTGATTGTATGTTTGTGTTATGGCTAACAGGTTCATAAGAGTGATGTTACAGTGGTTGTGTTCTTTATCATGCCTGCCAAAACCAACAACTTCAATGTGGAGTCTCTTAAAGGACAGGCTGTACGCAAGCAAATGTGGTGCGTAACTGCTTGAGTATATAACCTTCATTACTAGTCTTAATCAATTAAACAGGCAAAGGTTCAAAACCATCGAACAGGAAACTAGCGAGCGCTCAGAAATGCAGTGTAACATACAAGACTTTGCAATAAGTGACTGAGTTAACCAGGTTTATATATGCAGGGGCTGAATCCGAAATCGCCTCTAAACCCTCAATCACTATTCCCTATGTTAGTCCACTAATACAGTTCACTTAAAGGAGTAAATGAAAACAAGATGGAATTCGGACAGCCTTTGAGCATACATTGGTTGCACACTCGTTATGCAATGTGGGATTGAATAAGTGCACTCAAGAACGTCCACTATGGTTTCAGACACCACTACAAATGGCCGTACCCTCAAATAACACACTATTTGAGGGTATAGGGGGCGATTTCGAATTCAGCCAGAGTTAACAGGGTAAATGAGAGACGGGCTGAAACTAATCAGGGATAATGAGCCTGGGCAATGGATTCTGGGAAATGCAGTTCATGGTGGAATGACAATGGTCTGAGGAGGATGCTCTCTGGTTGATATCCTGGTTTTTATTTATTTTACTCATGGGTCGAGAGTTAATTTTGGATCTCAATTTCTAGTAGCTCACATTATTAAAGTAGAGCCCTGATGCTGGATCAGATTTCCCACTAGTTATACTTATCATATTTATTAGGCAATAAAAGGAAATGGCTTTTTCTTTTCAGATGGCTTTAGTATACAAGACTTCTCCAATATATTTTTCGTCTGTCTCTCAGGGACACAGCTCAGTCGGTGAAGGAGAAGTTTGGCAAAAAGCTTTACGAGGGCTTGTTAAGGTTGGTTGTTTCCACTCTCTGTTAACCCTCCCTCGTACAGACTTGACAAAACAGGGCTCAAAATTGATGTGACCGTAAATGTTGTCAGTATGTGATGATGAAGAGTGATGTCATAAACTGGAGTGGCTGAGTAACCTTCAAGTGTTGATATTTCACAGTGTCTACCAAGTGTTGATGAGAATACACTGCACTTCTCCTGGGAGTTGTCAGATTATAGGATATTTATAATGACATTGTGTGATGTCAATAGGTCATTTCCCATGTGTGATCATGGAGCAAGATAGTGTGTGTGTGTTTGTAGGATCTCATCTAATGAAGCTCTCCTGCGTTCACAGGGGTGAGATCCCAGACATGAGCAAAATCCTGGACAGAGATGATTTCACAATCATGAAGAGGGCCATTTATGCAACACAGGTCAGACAAAATGTTGCACAATTCTTTCATCACAAGAGGCCACATTGAAAAATAACCAAGTGAATCCTTTAACCATATTACTGTGCTTTCAAGGTATCCGTTTATGATATCCCTAATTATTATGGTTAATTGTTTTTAATTATGGTTTTAATTATATACTCTGTATATAGTGTGCATATATATATATGAGAGAGAGAGAGAGAAAGATTAGAGAGATACATGTTTAAAACTGGTTATTTAGTTCATGTTCAAGGTCATTGGCTACTCCTATGTACTCAAACTGTTTAGACACTTTTTTTAAGAGAAGCAATTTGTAAATGCAATTTAATAAAAATAAAAAGCCAATTTAAATGTTGCATTTTGAATTGATTTAATTTATTTAAATTGTTTACATTTGACTACTTTTTTAAAGCTGAATTAAATCAGCATTTTAAAAGTATTTTAAAAGTACTTTATTTGTCCTTTTTATTTTTGAATTAATAATTTGATATATATATTTTTTTTTTGTAACAATCACTAAATTGGATATTTGACAGTTATGCATGTCAGCCAATCTCGTACCTTGTGCTATTTTCATTATGCTCTCTTCTCACATGCTAAAATAATTTCAACTCTTATCACCATTTCATGTGCATTTATTTATTTGATAAGTAGCCATGAAAAAAACGATAATGTCAGCTGGTCATTATCACAAAATAAACCCTTTCAGGATGACACTACACATTATCTTTATGTATTAAACTTAACACTATGTAGTTTTGATTGAATTTATTCTGTAAAATCTAATCTAATTAATATTTCCTTCTCTTTTTGAGAACATCACTTAATCATGTTTTAGGACAAACTATGGGTCTAAAGATGGACGTGAATTAATGAGTAAATGTTTTTAGGGGGGTTTCATTCATTCTCTCCCGCCCTGCATCTGTTTTGTATGAATGGACTCTAATCAAAGGTCAGGCTGAGGTTATAGTGAATATCGACATACTAAGCCTCTGTAAATCTGTGGAGGAATCCCCTGCATCATTCTACTGGATTACTGGCGGCAGAGCGGTTTGTGTTACAGAGCTCAGTGACGTATTTAACCTGACTGTCTGCGGTCGATAGATTGAATGTGTTACTGAGATTTATTCTACAGCTTCTTAATGGCAGTGTTATGAGCAGAACGTCAATATACAGCCACTCCGGTTAGATTTATTTGGGTATCAATATTTCGGGGAGCTACCGAAGGAGAGATATCGATCTGTTAGTGTTGGTGTTTGTTTATAAATAAGGAATGAGAGTAAAAAATGAGGCTAATTTTTCTGGAGAGTTAAAGTCCACTCACTCTTTTCCTATGACTCAGTCTCTGGAATTTAATAGCAAGAATAATGTATATTAGAAACCATTGAAATGGTGCAAGTAAGTGCAGAGCAGGCAGCCAATTTTGATAGGAAGATAGTTTCTAAACTTTGAACCTTGTGATTTTTATTCAATGACTGCTTATGGATCGCTGATTTCTTGATTTGTTAACCTTTCATACACTTCCATTGACAAAAAAAAACACTCACCTGCAATTATGTTCATGTCTTTGTCCTTCATAGAGACACTCTCTCCCTCCAGTAACAACTCACAACATGCTGGATGACTCCACAGACCCCATCCTGAGCAACATCCGCCGAATCGGCCTCTTCAATGGACGCAATGACAGAGTGAAGGTGTGCAGTTCACTTTGTCTGACCCCAGTAGATTTAGACGAGCATAAAAACACGTGTATCACCGCACGTTTCAGTTTTATCTACTGACCCCAGGTCATACTTATAGTTAAGCCCTGTAGAAGCCTTGGTTGTCTTGAGTTCATGTTAAGTGCATCACATGATGCATTAAAGATGTGTTGTATTGATTGACTGTGGTAAATCTTTATAAAAATGTGTGTATGTATGGCCTTGAAGTATTAATTGTCAGTATTTGGCAGATTGTGTTCCATCCGGAGTTCCTGTCCTCCACCAGTCCCCTGCTGCCCATGGACTATGAGGAGTTTGTGCGCGGCTGCCACCTGGGAGTGTTTCCATCCTACTATGAACCATGGGGCTACACGCCAGGTTTCACACACAACGCATTTTAGTACCTTTCACATCTTTGATTCGGTCACAATCTTGCATTCAGCATTTTGTCACTCGACTTTAACATAAATATTGACATCAGAATTTGAGCTCGATTTTATACATTAATATGGCTACAAAAAAACAAAGTAGCAATTTAATATCCACCTTTTTTCCTGAACGTAGACATTTTGCCTGACTTGTACCAGAATTAGGCTTTATATTTCTGATCTCCTGTATTTCTAGTCAAATGAAAATGTAACGTTAAACATATGAAAGGGGTTTGAAAAATAGTGCCATCACTTCACAGTGATCGTCTTTTCTCAGTGCCTCACCCTTCAAAGTGTAGTAGGTGATGAAGCGACCCAAGGTTAGCTACACTGAAAACAAATGGCCGCTCACATTTATGTTATGTTACAGCTCCCGATTGGGGTGAAGTTCGTATATACCTTTTTGGAGAGTGTTTTAACTGCAAGCCATGCTCGTTTTCTCTTGTCAGTCTTTGGCATAGATTGTGAGGCATACGGCACCGCATACGGACATTCTTTTCAGAATATATCGGTATTGGCCGATATCTGTTAATATTTAATGTTATTGTTATCGGCCCGTTAAGAAAATTTGGCCGATATATTAAAGCCGATAAATAATGGATTATTTCCTTCAGCTGAGACACTTAAGATGTGCACTGTTCACCATGATGATGGTTTAGAATAGCTTGAAATAATATGATTGTAATCACTTAAAAAAAAAGGAAAATACAGTTAAGTACAACAAGTGCTGTCATATAGGCTACCAAAAATTATGAGAACATTATAATTGTGTGCTTGGGACATGGATTTTAATGGTGAGACTTTTTTGTTTCAGGCTCTCAGAAATGAAATAAAAACTTGGATTTAGATTTATCGGGCAATATATCTGTTATCGGTTTTCAAATATAAAGAATTATCAGTTATCGGACAAAATGTTCATATCGGTTCGGTTCATCCCTACTTTCCAGGAATTCCTTCATTTTATTGATGTTGTTGAGGCAGACAGAAACAGCACAGCTTAAGCCTGCGCTCATTTTTATTTTTAGTAATGTTCAAAAAGATTCTGTATAATTAATTCAGTCGCTCTTTTTATCCTAGATAACAATGGGTTCCATATGGAGACAGCATACAAACGGAAGTTAGAATCTATCATGGCGGCTCTCATAGGTTACTCAGGAAAAAGGTGGATATACACAGCTTAATTGTTTATTTGCAATTACAGTAAATATATATATGTGACCCTGGATCACAAAACCAGTCACAGGTCGCACATGTATATTTGTGGCAATAGCCCAAAATACATTGTATGGGTCAAAAGTATTTTGAATTATTATATGCCAAAAATCATTAGGATATTAAGTAAAGATCATGTTCCATGAAGATATTTTGTAAATTTCCTACCGTAAATATATAAAACGTTTATTTTTGTAAGTGAAAGCAGCACAATCGCGAACATAAATGGACAAATTTAAAGGCGATTTTCTCAATGTTTAGATTTTTTGCACCCTCAGATTCCAGATTTTCAAATAGTAGCATCCCTGACAAATATAGTCATATCCTAACAAACCGTACATCAATGGAAAGCTTATTTATTCACATTTCAGGTGATGTATATATCTCAATTTAACAAAATTGACCCATATGACTGGTTTTGTGGTCTAGGGTCACATACACAGTATATTTATTTTTTTGTACCTTTTTTGTCAGTTTAGGATAAACATGTATTGCATATGACTCTTGTTGATCATCATCTGTAATCTGATGTGTTCAGGTGAGTGTACTGTAATGGGAATTCCCAGCGTAACCACCAATCTATCTGGGTTTGGCTGTTTCATGGAGGAACAGGTCTCCGACCCGTCTGAATATGGTGAGTGAATCAACGAGTCACTGCTTTCCAAAACTATTTGCACAGCTTAATTGTTTTTGTATTAATTAAATGTTTTAATTACATTACATTGTGTATTTTGACTAAATCAATATTTTAGGAATCTACATTGTGGACCGGCGATTCCGTTCTGCAGACGAGTCGTGTAACCAGCTGACTCAGTTCATGTTTTCATTCTGCCAAAAGTCGCGCAGACAGCGAATAATCCAACGCAACCGAACTGAGAGACTCTCTGACCTGCTGGACTGGCGATACCTCGGACGGGTGAGTATCTTCTCAGCTCACGCTCTGCCTCTGAGTACTCGGCTGTGATTCACCTTTATTTCATTGTAAAAGGACATTAGTTAATTCGCATGTTTTCTTTATCAAATGGCATGTGGTTGTCTGTGTTTCTCTCTGCTCAGTTCTACATGCAAGCCAGGCATCTGGCCCTCAGCAGATCCTTCCCTGCTAAATTCAAAATGGACCATCTCAACCTCGCACCGGTGAGCCCTGCTAACACTCACACTCTCTCAGATGCACATTAACGCTCTAGCACTGACAATGACAACACAATCCTGCACTACTTCTAAGCTGTGTGCTTAGTTTCAAGGACATTATATACACCATTATTCAAAAGTTCGGGGTCAGTAAGATTTAAAAAATAATAATAATAATACTTTTATTAAGCATGGGTGCTTTAAATTGATCAAAATTGACAGTAAGGACTTTTACATCGTTTTTCACAAAATTCTACCTTGAGTAAATAGGCTATAAGCAGCCCTGAAGGGCAAAGTGGAAAAAAAATCTTATGTAAGAAATAATCTCCCTTACAAAAATCACTCAAATACACCTTTCGCTCAAAGATACGCATATATGACATCATTAAATCATTATCAGCATGGCAGGTTAATGCTGATAATGAGCAAAAACTTTATATTGAGTTTCACCTCATCTCTCTGCTCTCAAAATTGCTAATCCGGGTGTTATTGAATGTACTGTATGACATCTAACACTCATCTAACACTGAGTGATGAGGATGCACCTCAGTTGAGCTTCGTTCTTGAGTTTAATTGACAGGATAACATTTACCTGCTCAGGAAGACGACTTAATTCCCATTCGAGCTCACTCACAGTTGTTCTACACATATGCTTTAAACGACTACACACAGACACACACAGAAAATTAAAGTGAGACAGATGTGTGAAATCAATGAATCAACAAGTCTATTGTTTACCATTATATCAGAATCCGTATGAGTGACTGAATCTTTTTGTTTGCACAGACACAAGGTTTCCGTTACCCGCGACCCTTATCCGTCCCTCCATCCCCGTCAGCTTCCCTCCACTCCACCCCTCACCACAGCGATGAGGAAGATGACGACACCTATGATGAAGACGAGGAGGCCGAGAGGGACAGGCAGAACATCAAGGCTCCTTTCACTCTGGGTGCGGAGCCTGAGGGTAAGCTGGAAAATGGGAATTAAGATCCGCACCCTCCTGCTCCTGTAGCTCAGGCATATTTACACCTGCGACCCTTTGAGAATGTGCTACAGCCTTTACATGGATTATTGATATCACCAAAGTATGAACAAGAAGACATCTTGAACATACAGTGGCGTCCAAAAGATCATGTCGAAAAGATTTGGGTTACACTTTATTTTAGGGTGTCCTTACAGTGTAAATATGCATTTAAGCACTAAGTAATTTAAATTAACATGTACTTACTTTAGGGTTGGGATTAGGGTTTGGTTTAAGGTTAGTTGCATGTTTTTTTGTTTGTTTGTTTTTTAAACATTTCCCGTTTAAAATTCCAGTAACACTTTATTTTACAGGTACTGTAGTAATAACTATAAATTATGCATAATTACATGCAAATAACCCTAAACAAAACCCTAACACTTATTATATAGTAAGTACATGCAGTTAGTACTTAAATGTATAATTAATACACTTATAAATATAGAAAAAACAAAAACATTTTCACTATTAAGTCTCAGACAGTCCACTGTATGAAATATCATGTATGTTCCACTGGTGAGATATTAGTGGGTTATTTTTATTTTTGGTATGTTGGTGCCATGAGGCTGTAATAGAGAAAATGTCAAACAAAATCTGATGTATATTTCCAAGATATGCAAAGTTTTAATAACAACTTTAATGTGCAGAAATGTAAAACATCCCATCCATGTTTTGTTAAAAAGGTGGAAATTTCAGTGTCCTTGTTATACGTTACATGTACTGACTATGTAAATTATGCATAATTACAAGCAACTAAACCAAACCCTAATCCTATGTTGTTAATTAATATTGCTTTGAGTTTGTACACAATGGTATAATTACACTGTAACAAGGACATCTTAAAATAAAGTGCAACCAAAAAAAGTCTCACTCATGGTAGCAGTTATCAGTGCAAATTTAGTTTAATTAATTGAGAAAAAGTTCAGACATTCTCAAAAATGTATTTTACAGGCCATTCAATTCACATGTTGATTTAACATGAGAAAATGAAAAGGAAACAAAGTCTGTACAGAATTTCAATCATCATAAATAGTCTCTTTTCCAAGATGATATGTCTTGAAAAAACAATCCATTATTTCACCTGAAATAAAACAAAAAGAAATTAAAATGCCTTAAAATCAGTCTTTGCACTATTCCTTGTGTTACTTAAATTATCAGTCCAAGTCCACGTGGAATGATGCAAACAATCTGGAAACATAACATAACTCCACATTACTCGAGTGTTACTGTAATAGTGTTGAACATTAAATGATGAACCTTCAGAGAAGTTAAACACAGGCATCATCGTAGCTGAGGGTGAACTTGAAAACATTACATTCCACATGATTCAGATGCAAGAGTGAGTTGTTCGAGCTCTTTTAGCTGGTTTCAGTAAGGCTCACCCTGGTCTCTGGCTTGCTGGAGAACATTTAACAGAAATGCAGCCGCTTTAGACATGCTCAGGTTTTCTGTGTTTTGGCTGCGTGACTCTGTAGAGAGAGTTTACAATTTACATTAGCGTTCATGCTACAATGTATTTGCATTAGAAGTACACTGTAAAAGAAATATTTTTGGTTTAACTAAAATTTTTAATTTCAATGAACTCAAAATTTTGAGTTAATACAATGGAGATTGGTTTAATAAATAGAAACTCAAAATATGTTATCTGAACCACATTAATTATCTAAGTTGATTTGACTAAAGTGAAAAAGTCATGAAAATATTTTTTTTTACATGTATTTACTAGCTTATATTACTAGCTTACATTTTACTAGCATACATTTTACAATTGTACTTACACTTGCGTGCCGCATGAACACTGAAGTTTCACCATGCAAAAATAACGGTTAAGCTTACAAATTATGAGATATATAATTAATAATTCATACCCAAGCGTATTGTGTCATACAAGTCCCCTTCATTTCTGTCTTCTGACACAAAGCGCCGCCCCTCTATAATAGACATGAAAAGTTCATTAAAAAAACCCAAAATGGAACATATATGCAGTTTTAGACACAGATATGGTTAAAAAAACAGCAGTAACTTACGTGTTCCTTTCAAATATAACATGGCTTGGGGTGTCCAATTCCGACGCTGAAAACTGCCCTTTAATAAAATATAATATATATATATAATAAATTATATATATTTGCTCCGTTTAATGTAGAACAGAATTAAGTATTATTTTAAAATATAAAATATTTTTATAAAATAAAAGCTAATGACACAAGTAAAATGTTTAAATTAAAATAATAAATGTTTAGTCAAATTAAACAATATTCAAAGTATAATACGATGGATCTCATTACCTTGGGCGCACTCCAGGAATGGGACACGAATGTTGCCAGAAGTAACAGCGCAAGTGCGTACGCCGCAAGAGTCCTTAAATCCTGGAAAGGTGAAGTCATGTTCAAATTGATCATTTCCCATTAGCCTTTTAGAACAGTGTCTAAAGCCTCTTTTCTCTTCAGCGTTATTTATATTGTGAACAAAAGTATCAAAATTCCTAATATTAAAATGACTAAATTCCTGGTTGTCACTTTCACTTCTTTTTTTTTTACTCTGTCTAGTTGTAAGCTAATTGCTGAAAGTGTTTGAGACGAATGCAAGCATTAATGTGGACTTACTTTCATAGTGTCAGACGTCCTCTTCAGCTGTTGAGTCTCAGAGGAAAGATCAAGAGTGAAGACTGTGAAGTCTGTCCTTGATATTTATAATCATCAGGGTGGGGGAATGTTGAATGAATTAGTCTTCAGCTATAGGTCAAGTCCCATTGATTCACGACGGGGCCGGACCACGAACCTTTCAGAACCATTAGTTAACCCTTCCTTTAAAAATAATAAACCTACATTATTGCTATGGCGTTTGAAGACACGCATCTGTAAGTTAGGATGCTTTGCAGCTTTGCCGAAGGGAAAATTTCATTCATGTGCACTTTTAATAGTAACTAATGAAAAGAAGAGGGCGGAAAGTATTGATATGTTTACACCTTCAGCAATGAAGCGTCTCAAATACACCAGCTAATCGTTTTTTATGAATGAACAGTGTGCGGCTGATGGGGTTTCCCATATATATAAATATCTGCTGGGCTCTGCTTGTAATTTATGTCTCTTCTTGAAGGGAATAATGGATGAGAAACAACCTGGTTGAAGAAGAAAACAAGTCTCATTCCTCACTCACTGTAAAAAAATGACAAAATACTTGAGACATCATTTGCCATTCTTCAGATTTCCAGAAGAAAACAATAAAACAATTTTTTTTATATTAATATTCATATATATTAATAAGAATTATGCAGAATACAAAAAGATGATATATATATATATATATATATATATATACACACACACACACATACATATATACTGTATATATACACACACATAAATACGTATATGTGTGTACAATTGGTACAGCAAATATTTTTCATTCATTTTTACAGTATACCCCCAATATTTAATAAAGAAATAAAAACTCATATCAGGATTTTTTCATTTATATTTACAAAAGTTAGTGGCAGCTAAACTTTTTTTATTTTTTTATTCCAATGTTCAGATTTACAGTGACAACAGCTGGAAATGCATTTAAGACAGAGAAAGAACATAATTAATAATAATAATAACAACATCTGTGCCAGTCGGATACAAAGTAACAGTTTAATTTTATAAGAAAGTGTAAATATCACACTTGTTGTGATAGATAATCAAGAAATTAAAGTCATCCAGTTCTCCTCCATCTTTATAATACAACTACAGACACCACCGTGTAACAAGACCATTGTTGTAACAGAATACAGACTTCCAGAAGTCTCTTCCACACATCCAACTAACCTTTCCTCATGGGAGGACACCCGTTAACTTCGTGAAGTTTGCGTTTATAAAGTAGGGCAAAGTTCTTCTGGGATGCAGTGATGCTGGGTGTTGTGACGCAGTCTATAGATCTGGCAGGCGAAGGTGTGGCTTCTTTTCCACGCAGCACAGTTTGCTTCTCGTTGACGTAAATATCTCTCAGACGTCCTGAATATAAAGCTCCGGTAATACGAGCTCTATACTTCACATGGCTGTTTCAAGGTAAAGCTTTAGAAAATCCATCATAAATAAGTGGTCAAAAAGAGTCTGTTAAACCATGTTGTTGCTTTCACTCATTTTGTCCACGTACTGGAGAAACGACAACAGAAAATGATGGAAGGATTAGGACACTTTCAAGGAAAAAATTAATTTATATATATAAAATGATATCATCTCATCTGATTCATGGCGCATTTATCAATTAAAATATTCAGTGCACACACAGAACGGCATGATTCATGCTCACATGCAAGACAGAATTGGCAGTGACTGACCAAGATGGCTGTCTGTCCGCTCAGCCTTAGGAAGGCTTTAAAAGAACAACAAACACATGTTGAAAGACACCTTTCTTTTCTCTAAGCCTCTTTTCTCACATTAAGGTGAAAACAGGTAGAAATACTGCCCAAAAAAAGTGTTTATCTAAACGCTTGTGTTATCCAAAACCTATGATGCCACTCAAACAGGGTCTATCTAGTAGTAGATATAAAAAAACATACACTCTTTTGAACGATAGTGCATCTCTTATGCTCACCAAGGCTGCATTTATTTGATCAAAATTACCGTTAAAAACAGGAATATTGTGAAATATTACAATTTAAAACAACTGTTTTCTATTATAATAGATTTTAAAATGTATTCCTGAGATGGCATCATTACTCCAGTCTTCAGTGTCACATGACCCTTCAGAAATCATTCTAATATGCTGATTTGCAGCTCAAAAAACATTTACTATTATCAATGTTGAAAACAGTTGTGCTGCCTAAGATTTTTGAAAGTTAAATAGAAATCTTTTGTAACATTATAAATGTCTTTACAGTCATGTTTGATCAATTTTAAAGCATGCTTGCTGAATAAAAGTATTAATAATAATAATAAAATATATATAAAACAAAATATTTGAATATATTTAAACAACAATATAACTAGTTTTCAAAGATTTGTATTAGATTTAGTGGAAAAGCCTGTTAGTCTCATAGCTGCTAAAGCAAGCAAAAGCATTTAAAGTGAATTTACATGTGTCCTAACCAGACGTGACATAAGTTGATAATCTGTCTGTCCACACTGACAGTGTAAATGCTAGCACAATCACATCCAATCAGAACTGATGACTGCTCATGTTTGTTACAGCAAAAGAGTGTTTTTTTTATAACTTGTCGCACTGTGCCTGGTTAAAACACGTGTTAAATTCACTACAATCGCAGAGGATCCTTGCATAGAAATAAAAGCACGAGAGGAAAAAGTGCAACCGTGCACTCTCTTCTTCATCACCCTCCTGAGTAAAACTTACCCCACTAATGAAGGGAAGATTCAGCATATATCCCAGCACAGGAATCCTCCTGATGAAGCCTACGACCACTGGAAAGAATCCCCTACACATGAAGAGAAGGACATACACCCAGATATCATCAGCAATTATTTATTTGGGATCATTTTGAGGTTATTGCCATTGCATTGCCATTGATCTAAAATGTTAGTTCCTCCTTTTGCCAGTTACAAAATTGACAGACAGACTACATGAATAATGTGGTCACACTACATATAGTAGTTTAGGGTCCAATTCTCACTATTAACTATTAACTACGACTTTTGCCTCCATAAACTCCTAATTACTGCTTATTAATAGTTAGTAAGGTAGTTAAGTTTAGGTATTAGGTAGGATTAAGGGATGTAGAATATGGTCATGCAGAATAAGTCATTAATATGTGTACTAATAAACAGCCAACATCCTAGTAATATGCATGCTAACAAGCAACTAGTTAAAGGGGTGGTTCAGGATTTTAGACATCGTGCCTCATTACCAAGTTAGCCTTAGTGTTATTTATCAGTGGAGACAGTTTTCAAAAAATTTCATCCAGTCGTTCCAGTTGCATAGTTCGCCGGTGCTAGGCTAGCGCGAGTCAACGGTAACTGCTAGCCTGCCATTAAAAACATATATGATCCACAGTACACCAAAAGCAAATAAATTATAACGCCAGACTATCGATGTAAATGTCTGTTGAGAGAATAATGTTAAAAATCAAACTACACTTTCATTGCATTGCAATCGTTATACTTTGTTCCCTGTATTTATTAGCACAGTCTACAGCAGCGGCGGAGTGATATGTAGTTACCTAGGCAACCGAGAGAGGTAGTCCCGACTGTAGTGCACTTCGGTTCTGTGTTTACTTTTCGGCCCCGGAGCAATGTAAAATTAGCCTGACTTCGTCCTACTCATTTTCTAGTCAGAATGTGAGTCTGATACTGCTTCATAGGGCTTTGATTATGAGGCGTGTCTTAACCGAACCAGGAAAAAAAAAACTCTGCACTCAATTGGATAGACCTACAACCAATGAGAGCAACGCAGTTAGTCAACTACTTTGCATAGCACAGTTGTCAACTACAGAACTCAAATGCACGCACGCTGGAAGAAGTAGTAAAATAACGAGTGTCGCTTCTTTTACTTGGTCCTCTATGAGTGCGACCAAAGGAGAAACCACAACGAGCACAGGGTTTTCATTGCGTCCCATATTCTTAGTTACCATCGGAGCCAGCTGATAAATTAAACTTTTGCCGAATCCCATAGGAAGGACGGCAAACACATCTTTCCGATCGACAAATGCCTTGATTGCAGTTCTCAGTTCGTCTTTTAAAATGAATGCACTGTCGATTTCTTTTACAACAGACGCGATAGCGGGATCTATAAATCTCAATTCTCCAGCTGCAGTCATCTCTGAGGGAAACCAGTTCAACCCAAGCGCTCTTTGATAACGTGAGGATTACGTCCCTGCAGATCATCTGTCCATCATCGTATAAAGCCCGCCCTGGCAATTTGATTGGCCCGACGATTTCTGAACCGATCATATTATAATTACTCCTCAATGGAGCGAGTCCAGACCGAACTTCCCGATCAAAAAATGTTGTGGGCGGGTTTCGGGCTGGCATCCAGGCTAATGTAAAATTCCACCGCTGCTGAGAAACTAGTTCCTGTAAATGTAATGCGATCATTGAGATGCAAGAGTAGTTTGATTTCTAACATTATTCTCTTAACAGACATTTACATCGATAGTCTGGCGTTATAATTTATTTGCTTTTGGTGTACCGTGTAAAACTGTTTTTAATGGCAGGCTAGCAGTTACCGTTGACTCGCACTAGCCTAGCACCGGCGAACTATGCAACTGGAACGACTGGATGAAATTTTTTGAAAACTGTCTCCACTGATAAATAACACTAAAGCTAACTTGGTAATGAGGCCCGATGTCCAAAATCCTGAACCACCCCTTTAATAGTGAGAATTGGACCCTAAACTAAAGTGTTACCGTACATTTTAATATAATAATATTGTGTGAAATAAGTGTTCATTTAATTTCCATTTTGTTGTCTCATTTATCTGTATATAATATCTATATCTGCCTTCTGTCAATCTGTATTGGCATCAGGCATTTAAAAGACAGTCGAACTGCAACATTGCTAATTAGCTACTAGTTATGTAGAATAATTTGCCTGGAAAAGGGCTTCTTAATCCTGTAAAAAATACCTGAATAGAAGAAAGAAGCCATAAAACTCTAGAACGACTCCGACGATGGGCCACCCGATCAGCACCACCAAGACGCCTCCTAAGAAGAAGCTGGTGGCTTTCATTTTGTGCTTCTGAAAGAAGAACTTGAACGTCCTCTCCAGCCCGATTACGAACGCCAGGCCGATAACAAACAGGATCTGAGACGAATGAAGACCGAGAGACAGGTGAGAGAGAAAGATCTGTGCTTATGTATCACAATGAACACAAGCTAACCTAATATAAATAAGTTTATAGCAAAACAACAGTATAAAAATGTTTTTTTTTTTTAGCTATTATGAAATGACACTTAATGGCAGGAAAAAGCAGCACAACTGAAGGATATGAACAATCTGTTGATGCCATTTACAACAAACTTGTACAAAAGAAACCGATCAGAAAGCATGCAAACGTGTATATATACTATATGTAATTAACTGTGCACGCACACACATTAAGGAATACAAACACGCAAGTGTGAAATACATATATATTGGTACAATTAAAAATTCGAATATAACTATATTTTCCATACAATATAATGTAACACATAAAATAGTTACAGTCTTATATTTTAAATATTAATGACAACATAATGGGGCCACTCACGTTTCCTATGGCAAGAAGGGCTTTATCGAAAAACAGGATCATCCCAAAGAACAGAAAAAATACCCCAAATCCTGTTAGCCCCATTCCAATTTCTGTTGAGAGAGTGAAAGCCATACATTATACTAATATAAAGATATTTAAATGCATTTTAACAGTGTCAATTTGTATATAAATAATATAATTTGCATTAATATGGTAATAAAGTCTCATTTGTTAACATTGATTAATCCATTATGAACTAACAATATATATTTTACAGCATTTATTAACCTTTGTTAGTGATAAAAAAAATGTTCATGTTTGTTCACATTGCATAAACTAATGTTAACGGATACTTCTTTTGATCGTAAAATTGTATTAGTATTGTTTGTTAGTTCATGTTAACTAAAGCAGTTAACTAATCTTAACAAATGAAAACCTTATTGTAAAATGTTACCGATAATATTTATTATATATATATATGAAATTGTGTAGATAGGATTGTTCTGTCTTAATTTAACTAGTCACTGTCAACATTAAAGCAGTTTTACAGCCAGAATTGTTTTTGTCTATTTCCAATGACTTTTTTTATGATATACAATTTTGTATACAATATACAAAATGTTTTAACAATATGTTAAATGTCATTTAAATACACATGAGAAAAAACGAGTGAACAATGATTGGCTGAAAAGAACATGAGGGTAAGATATTAATACATCAATCCCAGTGTACAAATTAAAGTCGTTCTACTTGCTTTCTTATTTACTGGAGATATAATAGTATTAAGATACATTTTAAATTCTTTCAAAAATACAGAAAAAAAGGTTTGTTTTTGGTAAACTTACATTTATTATATAAAATTAGCAAAGAAGATCAAGTAAATTTATAACAAAGCACTTATACTTATTATACTTATAATCAAAGTATCCAAAAAATGATGTCTTTAAAAGTTATGTATCTATCTTGCCGGATATTATCTTTAATAATAAATGTGTCTTCCAATGATTTTTACGTTAGACTTATTACTAGTGGTGTGACAGCTGATCGCAGCTGCATGAGTATATTTACTCATATAAACATTAAGACAGGCGGAATTATAAACAACAGGCTTTATAGATGAATGCACTGACGATAGACATTGTCTTACGAGAAGCTGTCAGTGAGACAGGTTGTACTGTTCTTACTCTGGGAGTCGGTGAGGGAGATCATCTTTGCTGGTCTCGAGCAGCAGCTGCTGTCACAGGAGCGGCCCGGCCACGAGTACCGGAAACACTCACTCTCAACATCCGGAGAAACTTTATACGAAAAACATTAATGCATCTCGTATTAATTTAATACTTCGAAAAACTACGTCAAAAACACACTACGTAAAAAAATCCTAAAGCATGTTTAAGACATTTACGCAAAAAAAAATGCTGGGTTGTTTTAAACCCATGTTTGATGCAACTATGGACAAATCCAACCGTCGGTTTAACATTTAAAAAATCTAAATTATTTGTTGTAATATTTTTATATACCATAATTTTAACATTAATAAATGTACAGAGACGCAACTGTTTTATTTTGGATACTGAAAAGCTGTTTACTTCCGTGTTTACTGCGCCATCTGGCGGTTGTTGTTTTTTTTTTTGTGTGTTTTTTTACAAAACCACACTTTTAAAATTAGAGGAACTTTCTACATTGTTCATACCAGAGCCGTTTTTCTATGGCCCTGGTTCAAACTTTTTGACGTGTCTGTGTAATTCATTACGTTCTATGTTTATGACTTTTGTCTGATGTATAGTTTCACATGAGAAGATAAACGATCTTAATGGTTTTTTTTGTTGGTCATTTTAAGTGCCCTTTGGTGTTCAATTGAGCATTATATACCCAAACCCCATGTTTCTCTGGTGTATTTTATTTTAGATAAATTATTATCCATTATACAATTTTTATAGCATAGTCTTCATTTTCTTATACCTCTGCTCTGAAGTCTTATCTAAATTTAATTTTAAAAAATGTAATGTGTGTAGACATAAGTATTACTAGAAAATAACACCACAATGCAGAAAACGAACAACTTACAAATGGCATTTTATATATAATCTTTATTACATTATAGTATAAAGAAGCTTTTAAAACATGCTTCCATAATTTGTTTTGAACAACTGATTTTTGTGTGCAGTTTCTATTTGTCCAACAATTTGCACTGCAAACATGTTGTTTCACAATAAATAGAGAAAACTACATCAAGTTACTGCAAACTGATGTTGTTTTAACTGGCAAACATATTTTACATAGGGTTTTAAAAATATATTAATGAATAATTATCCAACAGGTAACAGAAAATTCATCAGGTTTAAACAAATCTAACCTGATTTAGGAGAGAAAAAAGAGAGAGAGAGAGAATACAATGCAAAATGCAGAACACATCAACGTTCAAAACAAATGGGATTTAGAGGCACTATTTGACAATATACCGTGCATCTCGAGGGCTCTTTTGTTCATACCTTAACAATAACACACACTATATATGATATGCTTGTTCTTAAATGTCCCTCCATCTTCAGTTAATTATAATTAGCCATTTGATATTTCACTCTGGGCCTGGGGGTTTCTTCTTGGCTTCCACGTCCTTTTTAAAGGCCTCGATTTTCTTTGAAATGTTTGGTACCTTGAAAACAAGTTTTAATAAGCAATAAACAAGTTAGTCATTGATCACTAAACAGTAGAGCTTTACTCCATTTCTAGACTACTTGTTTATTACGTGGGATTTTAGACAGACACAGACAAAATCAGAAAGTTAATAATGTAAATAAATAATATTCTTTACAACCTCGTAGTTCTGTGCCAGAAACATGCCAACCACGTTCCCCAGAGTGAAGCCAAGCTGGAAAAACAAGATATGACAGGTAAATACATTCTTTCATATTGTAAAATTATTATTTTAACAAAATGTTTACATTTATCTGAGAGATTCTAAGAGACGTAACGTTAACGTTAGTTAGCTACGGTTAGCTAATTCAATGCGAATTAGCAAGCTACTAAACACACGATTACAATCATACAAACATATGTAAACACTTACAATGAATTGCATCATGATTCCAGATTTGAAATTATGTAAAAACTAAATAAAAGTGACACTGATCCCGAAAGTTAGGATGGTCGTTTGACACGGCTAGCCTTAAATTAGCTTCCTATGTCGTCAGCATGACAACACCAACACATACACCGGAAGTAGTATTCCTGCAAAATAAAGGTCTTAATTTATAAGTGAAAGGGTACAGAAAATGTTTAATTGCACTAAAACAAATTAAATACAGATAAGATTGTGATTCAACTATTAATATTATTTTCCCCATCACATTTAAAATTTTAAAGTAATAACAAATAATTAATTTTTAATTTAATATAAAAGAAAATTAAAGACTATGCCAGGTGAATGCAGAAACAAATGTTTAAAATAAATATTAGTTTTCACACTTTCTTTTATTAATTTTTTTAGTGCTTGTCACACTACATATATTGTTTTGTTCTTATGAGGGTTCTCACATACATCTGGAAAACAAACAATACATATTGCAAAATTGTTCAATTGAAGGTCTGTCATGTTTATATGAAAATGGCTTTCCACACAAAGATGTCATTCATTCACTTTGTCACAAAAAAATGAATCCCAAGCAATACAAGGTTCTTGATAATAGGTAAAGTAAAGCTATCAACAATTGAATTATATAAGCACAGACAATATATAAGACAATCCCCTTAAATGTTTTATAAACAACATTACTAAAATAAACATGCTTGTAACCAAAGCACAATGGCATACAAACGGCATACAAAACTAACCCAAATGTTGACGTCTAAAAGGGAAAAAAAGGAAAACAAATAATCATGCAGTCATAATTATATTAAATGACACTACCAGGACCAAAAATGTTTAATCACTGGGGTGTAAAGGAGGGGAAGGGAAAGAAGGGGTAAGAAGGGGGGAGGGGGGGGGAGGGGGGGGGGGGGGGGGGGGGGAGAAATATATTGTGTCTACTCATATGACATGTTAATTGTATGATCGCAATATGATTAACATCACAATAAAAAATAAAAAAAATTTTTTTAAAAAATGTAATATTTTTTTTAAATTTAACTATTGTTCAAATTTTCTTGTCAGAGTTCTGGATTCTCCCTCTTTAAGTAATTTCAAGTTTCTTCCACTTCAAATTACACAGAAATATAGAATTTTTTCAAATACAGTTAACAATTGTAATACTTTTAAAAAATGTGTACCAAACACAAAGTATAATTTCACTTCGTCACCGATGGATTTTAATATGCTCCAACAAACATTTTTATAATCTTAGAATCTGGGAATGGGATACAACATACACGGGTATCTCTAAACGGATATAATAAATGCACATTCTCAAATGTCTGTAAATTGTCTATGTAAATATATTAGCTTCTTTTGGCTATGTCTTTAACAGCAGTTTATATATATATATATATATATATATATATATATATATATAAAAGTTTCTGCCTTGCACCTAAATAGTACGTAACGACTGTCTTTCTATTGCAGTAACACTGTCAAGTTAAAACTACAGTTAGAGATATGCTAAAAATATTACTTGGAAAACAACATAGTTTGTTTGTAGCATTATAAACCACGAAAATCCATACTTTTTCATTTTAAGCACCATACCACATAGTTGTTCTTTAGTCTTCTTTGTACAGGAGTGAAACCCTAGAATCAATCATCAAATAACTCACTTGGAAACACATAAGTGAAATGTCTGGGTATGATAACGGGGAACAGAAGAAGCATCCTTGTCTATTTGGACTCCAGTGGGCTGCTGGGTGAACTCTGTGCGATCCCATTTTGCAGAGTTGGTGCTTGCGTGTTGACAAAAAGTAGATTCTTCAGGATGCTTACGTAGAAAGGACCGTAAACCTTTTTGTTGAAGTTGACGAGGTTGACAAAACTGACCCCCAGTCCCATGAGCTCCTGCTGGATCAGACCCAAGCCTGGCGGTACGGGAGGGGGTGTCCTGTGAGAGTTGGTAGAGGCAAGGACCACCCTGAAGTACTGATGTACCCTTCCCTCTGTGGGACAGAATAGGCACATTCAAATGATACAGGCTTTCAAGGCAATATGAGTTTAGTACAAGTTAAGTTCAATCAATGGCATTTGTGGAATAATGGTGATTACCACACAATTGAACAACATAATTTCCACTTTCATTTTCATTTTCATGAAAAAAATGAATTAAATAAAAAGCAAAAATCTGTCACATAGAGGCACTTACAATGGAAGTCAATGGGGCCAATTTATAAACATTAAAATATCCCTGTTTCAGCAGTATGGCTACAAAACGTGAACAATATGCATGTTACCATGATTTTTAGTGTGAAATAAATGCATGCTAACTGTTATATGCGATTTTACAACTTATATAAATTATCTTTACAGCTTTAACAAAATAATCTATGTAAATGCTTTTGTAAAACTACAAGCTTCACATTTCCGCTTTTAAATCCCTTCAACATTGGCCCCGTTCACTTCCACTGTAAGTGCCTCACCGTAACCATGATTTATGATTTTTTTTTAAATATTGGAAACAAGGGAGGAGTCATAATTATTTGAGGAAAATAATATCACACAACAAAAAAGTTATTCAGCATTTTGTCTTATTTTCCAGTACAAATGTCTAAACTTTCCTAAATCAAGATACTTCAAAATTAAGTGACTATGCATGAAACAAGAAAAAAATATCTGCCAGTGGGAGAAGAAAAACTTAATTCAAAGGAAAACAAGAAAATTCTCACCCAACTTGCAGATTTTCTTGTTTTAAGCAAAAACCACAACAAATCAAAACAAGACCAAAAGTCATTACACTTCTCAAGTAAATGTATATTGATTTTATGAATGTTTAGATATTTGTACTATTGATTTTGAGTAAGAAAGTAATTTTTTTGCAGTGCCGCAAATGCTATAGCTTGAACCCAAACATTGCGTTTTCCTTACCAACAAGAGTGCGTATTGGGTTGTTTTCCTGGGTGATGTCACAGATCTGGCCCTTTAGAGTTGCCTGCAGTTCAGTCGAGAGGACTGGGAAGTTTCTTTCAGCCAAAGACTTGCTGACCTCACAGCAGATCTGAGCGCTGACGTTACCAAGAGCTTCATTAAGGTTGAAGTCTCTGTAAGCCAAATGGATAGAAAACAAAGGAGAAAGAAAAGATCTTTTAGATTGACACCTTCATTACATTTATGTAGAAGTATGTGTGCAGTAATGCGTGCGTGTGTTGGCCTGAGCAGAGTTTTGGGGAAGGACACAGATCTGACGTACGCTCTATGCATGCCCTCCAGCAGCACTGCTGTCATCTTCTTAAGGCGCTCGACAAGAGCGGGCAGGCCTGACACGGCTCCTCCTATTGAGCTGTAGACTATCAGCAGAACAGACGCAACGTTTTGATACAGCTGAAGAGAGCGCTGCATCTCCTGCAACCTCGATTCGTCCGTAATTATAGTCTGCAAGTGCAAAATACAGACTGTTAGATCTTAAAAAAGCTCTTAAAAAGATGCATTATGAATTTGATATCAAAGCTCAATACGATAACTGCGTGTTTGTGCTCCAACCTCAGGCAGAGGGCCCTTGCTCTCGTCCCAGGTGAGAAGACTTATGTAGGCAGTATTTAGCACCAGTGTGGGCCCTGGTAAGGGTTTGCAGCTCTGCCCAGAATTGCTGCTCTTCTCTGTCGATGACATGACTTGAGTGGCCTCCTCTATTGAGGATCTGATCCACTCGGTTGTGTGGTCCAAAGCATCTGGGGGAATTACAATGATGTCCAGGGTTAAGAGCCCAGATGTGCAAAAAACAATCCATTTAAATGAAAATTCTGTCATCATTTATTCCTCGTTCCAAACCTGTGTGACTTTGTGGAACACCAAAAGAAGACATTTAGAAAATTATGTCGTTTTGGACCCCATTGACTTATTGTACACGGTAAAAAAAATGACTGTAATATTAACTGTATTAAAAAAGCAAGTAAAAATGGCTAACAGTAAGTTCAGTAATAGAGTAAGTATACGGAGAAAAACTAATAGATCTAACCTTACATGTCATTTTACAGTAAAATCCTGCAAAATGTACCATTTTTGGAAGTAAAAAGATCAAATCAACTTATAGTTTACAGTGAAAACCGTAAACTGGCATTTCCACAATTCCCTGTGACACTTCACATTTGATGGTGTTTTTAATTTGAATAATTATGCTCCTGCTTAATTATGAGTTATAAATTAAGATTTTATGTTCCATCTTATGTTGTTAAATGAATGTTTATTGCATTATTTTACGTGTTTGATCTTTGATCCATTGTGGCTTTTCTCTTTACCACCAGTTTTATTATAGTGGGTGTCAGTATATGTTAAAAGTACAAAACAGATTTGAGTAGGAGCATGGCCTTGCTAATTCAGCAGAAAAGAAGGCTATTGGATATACCGGTATAAAGTGATTTTTTTTGTTTGTTTGTTCTGTAAATATGTTTACATTTTTACTGTACCTTTACAGAATAATTTTGGCAACCACAGCTTCCAGTTTTATTCTGTTTACAGCGTATGGACAAAAACATATTCGTAACATCTCACACAGGTTTGGAATGACATGAGGGTAAGTAAACGATGACAGAATTGTCTTTTTTTTTTTTTTTTTTTAGTGAACTATCCATTCAAATAATTTTCATCTCGGGTTAGTTTGTGGACTTACTGGGAGTTCTTTCCAGAATGCTCTGAAACTTGGCTCTCTCATACTCTACCGACTGCCTCTGAAGCTCTGGCCTTAGGCTCTGGATGGTAAAATTCACCATGTCCATTTTCATCAGGTCCAGCACCCGGAAGATCTCCCTTTTACAACACAAGTTGCCATTTAAAACTTAATTATTTTACCTCCGGCGAATGTTTGCATCAAATATGACTGTTAGTGAAGAGAACGCCATTACTGATGTGTGTCCCAGTCCCACATCACCCTCAGTTCCTGGGTCTCATTCACTAATAATTGCGTGGATCATTTACATTTGTATGCACTGGACAACTTATCACGAAAATTCACAGCAAGTTCTTATGCGCACAAATTTGTTCTTAACCTCGTTCTAATGTTAGTACATTTGGAATATTCTAAATTAGCATCTGAATGCCTGAGATGAGTCGGGCTTTAAATTAAGGGCTTTCCGCACAACCTTTCCTTTACAGCTTTTTGTCACTCTCAGCTATAATGCACCTTTATATCTGTGGTTAAATATCCATTTTAACAATAACACCACCTTTAGTATGTGATTTTTGCACATGCATGGTTTAAATGGGTGACTCATGAATTGTTTATAAAAATGTACGTACACCAATTTCATGCACAAATTTGTGGATGCATGGTTAGTGAATAGGACCCATTATTTGTCATGTTATTATACCAACCAATAGGCTCTAAAGGGAAATTTGCCTAGTTCTGCAAATGCATACAAAAAGACCGCTCGAACATACTTGAACAGTTTCACAACGTCGCTTGAATTCTCCTTAAGCTTCTTGATTTCATCGTCTCGGACCGGCGCGCAGAACTTGCCCATAGTATTGATGATGTAAGACACAAGGCCCTGGATATCAACTACATTGTTGGCAGCCTGTTGGCGGATCAGGTCCATGTCTAGAACCTCCATAATCTGAGTACGCAGGCGGTTGGCCCCGGGGTTAAGGAAGGACAGTAGGGTCTTTGATGATAGGAAAAAATAAGTGATCAATGAATCGTTTACCATCAGACTGTTTTTCATCACTGTATCAGAGTAAAGGTGTAACCTACTTCTCTGATCTCTTCCAGTAGTTTGATGGCGTGACCATACTCAGGGGGGTCATTGTTCAGCTCAGATTCAAGACAGTCCCAGAAGGCCTTGTGCACCATATCCTTAACTCTCTTCTCCAGGCTTGGAATCAATTGTTTTATATTTATTATGCATTTTATTTATTAATTATATTAATTTTAAATCATTAAAAAAATGCTAAACAATGCTGCATAAATATATTAACTAAATCTTTTAATTGTATATTTCTTGTGTACGTTTTCTTGATCATCACCCTTAATTCCCATCTATACCAAACATCAAGTGGGTCTCAGATCTGGAAATTATGAATTAGTTTAGTACCTGTTTTGAGGTAGATCTGGAGGCTCTAGGTGGAAGTTTCGGTTGACTACGATCTCATGAGCCAGGCTCAGATTAGAAAGGTCCCGGGCCGAGGACATGACCTCGTCAAGCGTTACTGTTTTTGGTGGGCTGCCTGAAGACACAGTGGGAATACAGGTTAAAAGACCATTTATTATATATACACTATAAACAACAAAAAATATATATTTAGATGTTAATATTGTTGACTGAAACTAAGAAATACAATTGTTTTTGGTCATTGAAATCAAGCTAAAACAAAATACAAATATCAGAAAAACTTTTCATTGCAGTTAGTTGGCAAGAGTTTAAGTACTAAATTGTCAAATCAAATTGAAATATAAAAAAAGAATGAAAAAACAAAAACATGCAACAAAATGATTTGAAAGAAATTTAACTAAAAATTCTAATAAAAACTGAAAATATAAAAATAAAAGCATAAATACTATAGGCTGTTAGTTATAAATACTAAAATAACACTAGATCTTTATCAAACAGTACATTCCTACATAATGAATGTTAAGCTCCTTCTGCGATAAATCTAGTGTCAAATAAATCTACACAAATAAGCATATGATTGATTTGCTTATGCATTTTCATTTTAGTGGGACACCTACAGGAAGGAGAGTTGTGTTTGCTGGACGAATCGCTGGTGAAGCTCTGGCGGGAAAAGTCCACATCGCTAGACGAGGTCAGACTGTCGCACCTTCCCGATGACTCTGTGTCGCTGTTCTGCTCCTCACTGGCCACCGTTGATGTGGAAGTGGGACGTTCGTCATTCAGTGGCATTGTGAGTGGCTGCTGCAAATGCATTAATAAGGTATGATGTAACATACACAATGCACGGAGTCTTGTTGTGGCTAAAATGAAGGGTGTTTTTGGGAAGAGCTTGAAGCTGATGCTTTAAATGGGAAGGTTAGAGCTGGCACACTTTCAGTGCTGGAAAATTCCACAAGAACATAAAGCTTCGTTGACATAACAAAGAAAAGTGAATTGCAAAGGGTAGAGAAAATAAATGGGCAACAAAAGGGCTCAGTGATATTCATGTGGGTATTCATCCACAAAGGGACATTGTATTTTAAATGTGATTCAGACGTTGAACAGTGCCGTCTCTTGGGTAACAGATAACGCCTGATAGCAGCGTGATCTTTAAAAGCAAACCGATCTTGTTACACTCCTTTGCCTTTATAGGCTCCACTACACACCTGTTTCCTGATGTAACCGAGTAACTGCTAGTCTTTTAAGCTTATTCAACTCTAGTAAATGTTGAGTCAGCATCAGGAAAAAAATTAAATAAACAATGCCCTTCATTAATTAATAAAATGCATTCGTATAAGCTAGTGACTAATCCTACCTATTATGCATGATGCTCTGACAAAACTGATTGTTTAACTATTGTTTATACAAGTTTACCTATTACTCATTTGGATTAATGCTGTTACAACAGAAGTTGTCTCAGACTCAGAGTGGTACTGTAAAACAACAAAAATGATCTGCACATTTTGAGAATGTTAGTTTAAGTCGCAATTGCAAGTTATAAAGTCGTAATTGTGTGTTATAAAGTCAAAATTGTGAGACATAAACTCGCAATTTATATTAAAAGTTTTACAGGAAGTTTTTTTTCCACAGAATTGGACTTTATAACTTGCAATTGCAAACTTATCTCTCACAATTCTGAGAAAAGAATTCAGAATTGCGAGAAAAAAAGTCAGAATTGCGAGATGTAAACCCGCAAATGTGAGAAAAAAAAAAGGTCAAAATTGTGAGATAAAAAGTCTCAATTATCTTTTAAATTGTTTTATTCCGTGAAGGAAGCATTTCATTGTATGGGGAAAAAATGCACCAAAGTCTAATTTTGTGTTTCACTGAAGTAAAAAGTCATACTGGTTGAAAAAGCTGAAATAAAATCAAAATTAGATGAAAAACGTAGACGAAACTTAAACGAAAATGCAGAATGTTGCCTTGACAGCTAAAGTTTGTTTAAAACTAAAATTACTATACAACTAAAAGTGAAATAAATACAAATTAAATCCAAATAGAAAATTTTAAATAAATCATGACAAAAGCACAGAAAAAAATTACTAAAATTAATATGAAAACTGGAAATATGAAAATAATAGATAATTCAAAATGAATCAAAAATAAATTATACTGCTCACTGAATTAAAAAAAAAAATGCTTTAAAATGCTTTTGTCCCTTTAATAATAGTTACTATAATTTGCTGAAATGCTTTATTTAGTTTTATTATAATGTTAAAACCATAATGTCGACTTCACCATGCAAAATAGGGTACTTGTATGAACTGGATATGTGTGTGCCTCAATTTGCTCCTGATTGGTCTCAAGTAAGTTTATAACAATCAACACAGTAACAAACACCAATACTTAAACCAGTGTTTGGAGCCTGGTTCCAATAGAAAGCCCAATGACATAACATGTTCAAACCCTTCCATTCTTGTTACTCGCAAAAGAGAGCATCTGTTTTAAGCATAGGGGAAAAACACTGCGACCCGTTCAGTAGTTCGCATGGTTAAAACCGAAAGCCATGCACAATTGCACATATGTACATCCTCAGCCAGGTTTAAATTGGGAGGCACCAAGGACAGCACCACTGGCATCGGTCACGGCTCGTGCAGATTTGGACCCTAAAAAAGGAGGTGCAGTAAACAGCGCGAGACACGCAGTACACACTGTGCTCAGCTGCGATGCACACGTGACCTAATCTTCAGCACACAAACAAGGGCAAAACACGAGCAGACTGTCAAAGCAGACGAGCAGCCGAACTGGACTTTCCAGATCACGCAAAACCCCAGTTCGTTTAAAGATGGGCAACGTGGATTTAATAAACAGTAACTTTATGGGTTGTATGTGAAATAAATATTTATAAATAAGACGACGTCAGCGCGTCTGGTCATTTAATAAAAGCGAACTACGCAGCAACGTACGTGTTCCACTTGTGGTAATTTTCCAATAATGCTTGATTATAAACGCATATTAATCCATTTTAGTTAATTATGTAAACATAACCGTTGTCCAGCTCTTTGAATTTACCAAGAAATATCACTTATATAAACTCTAGACAGATAAACCTAACTGTTATATGTAACAATTACCTGAGTCAAGTCCCCGATAGTGGAGACTTGGCAAACAACAGTGGACAACCGAGCTTTTCTCGATTTGTAGATGAAATATATCGATACTCCTTCTCTGTGGGACTTTAAAGGGCTCTTTAAAATGACTTGACTTGTACTGTTTTGTGAAACAGGGATAATCTATTATTATGCAGCTATAGGGTTTTCGACGTTTTGTCTTCGATAAAAAGATTAAAGCTAATTTGAGAAATTCACATACAACCGGTAGAAAGTGAAACTAAATAAACGAATAAGAACGAAAAAGTTGTGCTTTTATTGAAAAGTTGTTTTTTCAATAAAACAAACAAAGAATCTCGACAATGTCGGATGTAACTAGACTGATGCGCACCCCCTAGTAACATATTGGTACAGCCCAGCTTGCATGAGCTTTTTTGTTTACGGATGTGACGTCAAGTACATTAAATGCTTTTGTAGTCAAAGCGAACTCCTGTAGAAAGTATCAAAACATGAAACCATAGTCATTTATTGTCGACGAATGCCCGCGGCAGTTTTATCCGAACGCTTTGTTTCTGTTCTGATTCTGTCGACAACATTAAGCGAGTTCGATCTTTCGTTTGATCCCTCCCACCGAGCATTACGATGATTTGTTATCATTCAAAAGACTCAAAAAATCATTACGATGATGTTATTATTCAAAAGACTAAATCACTTCCTGAACCTGATTCTCAGATTTCAGAAATCATCACGAGTATTAAATTATCATGCCAAATTCCGTTGAGGTTTTTATTAATGCTTTATGCTTCAAAAACCGTGTTTACCTGAGCGTTGAGAGCAAGTTGTACTCAAACAGAACCATGGTAACGTTAACTAAACAAAGCAAGGCAAGTTTATTTATATAGCACATTTCATACACAATGGTAATTCAAAGTGCTTTACATAGAAGAAATTAAAAAAATCAAAACAAATAAGAATAATTAAAACAGTTGAGAATAAAATAAAGTACAGTAAAAATAGTCGTACGTTCGCACAGTGCTCATTCAGTAAATGCATAGCTAAACAGATGTGTTTTGAGTCTGGATTTGAATGTAACTACTGTAGGAGCACATCTGATCTCCTCTGGAAGCTGGTTCCAGCTGCGGCTGGCATAATAGCTAAAAGCAGACTCTCCATGCTTAGAGTGAACCCTTGGTATTTCTAGCTGATGTGATCCTAATGATCTGAGTGATCTGTTAGGTTTATATTCAGTGAGCACATCTGCAATATATTGAGGTCCTAGCCCATTAAATGATTTATATACCAGTAATAATACTTTAAAATCAATCCCAAATGTAACTGGGAGCCAGTGTAAAGACCTGAGGACTGGTGTGATATGTTCATATTTTCTGGTTCTGCTAAGAATCCTGGCAGCAGCGTTCTGTATGAACTGCAACTGTCTTATGGTCTTTTTAGGAAGGCCAGAAAGGAGTCCATTACAATAATCCACCCTGCTGCTGATAAAAGCATGCACAAGTTTCTCTAAGTCTTGACTGGAAACAAAGCATCTAATTCTTGCAATATTTTTCAGATGATAGTATGCTGATTTAGTTATTGCTTTGACATGCCTACTGAAACTAAGGTCTGACTCTAGAGACACACCAAGATTCCTGACTTGATTTTTAGTTGTTAGACCCCTAGCGTCAAGGTATGCATTCACCTTGAGAACTTCATCTTTGTTTCCAAACGCAATGACTTCAGTTTTGTTTTTGTTTAACTGAAGAAAGTTTTGGCACATCCAACTATTTACTTCATCAATGTATTGGCACAGGGAATCAATGGGGCTGTAGTCGTTAGGCGATAGGGCTAAGTAGAGCTTTGTGTCGTCTGCATAGCTGTGGTAAGCAATTTGGTGCTTTCTCATTATTTGGCTCATTGGGAGCATACATGTTGAACAGGAGTGGCGCAAGAATTGAGCCTTGAGGGACTCCGCAAGTCATGGATGTCCACTCAGACTTATGGTCTCCTTTACTCACATAATAACCTCTCCCTCCTAAGTATGACCTGAACCATTTTAGGAATATCCCAGAAAGCCCCACCCAGTTTTCCAGCCTGTCAAGAAGTATGTCGTGATCAACAGTGTCAAATGCAGCACTGAGGTCGAGTAGTACCAGTACTGATAATTTGCCTGTATCAGTATTTAAGCGAATATTGTTTATTATCTTTATGAGCGCTGTCTCTGTGCTGTGATGCGATCGGAAACCAGATTGAAAATTGTCAAAGTATCCATTCAAGCTTAAGAATTTGTTCACCTGATTGAAGACAACTTTTTCAATGATCTTGCCTATGCAAGGAAGATTTGAGATCGGTCTATAGTTGCTTAAGATGGTCTTATCCAGATTACTCTTTTTCAGGAGGGGCTTGACAACTGCCGTTTTCAGGGAGTTTGGAAAACTCCCAGAGAGAAGTGAGGCATTTACCACTTCTAGGAGATCTGCTTCTAATCAGACAAGAGTGCTCTCAGACAAGAGTGCAGGAGGGCCGAGCGCAGGTGGAAAAGGGATGGGCTTCAAGTGTCCTACCAAATTTTGAAATCTTGCTTAACAGTCTATATCAACACTCTGTTAGTGAGGAAAAATCCAAATATTTCTCAAACCTGATTGCAAAAAAATGCCAATAGGCCAAAAGTTCTGTTCAAAACCATACATTCGGTTCTTAATCCTGTGGGTTGTTCAGTTCCTGATGTGAATCTTGAGATGTGCACACAATTTTCTGAATGTTTTGTTCAGAAAATACAGGATATTAGATTATGCCTCTCTCCTCTTTACATAGATCATTCTGAACTGGTCCTTACATCCAGTCGTTTTACAAACTTTCAACCAGTGTCTTCATCTCAATTACTTAACATTATCTCTCAGATGAAATTCACATTCTGTCAATCAGATGTATTGCCTGGACGTCTGTTCAGAGAAGTTTTAGACACAATTTGCCCCATCCTCTTAGCTATAATAAATAGCTCTTTAATAAACGGGGTTTTCCCAGAAAGTTTTAAACATGCTATCGTACAGCCCCTATTGAAAGGACATCACCTCGACCACACCGTGCAGAACAACTACCGGCCGATCTCTAAACTACCTTTTATTTCAAAGATCTTGGAAAAAGCTGCACTGTTACAGTTTACCTCTTATCTGAATACTTTTAATATTTTAGACCCATTTCAATCTGGTTTTAGAGCGCTGTATAGCACTGAGTCAGCACTGCTGAAGGTTACAAACGACATTCTATTGTCTATCGATTCTGGCTCTTCCGTTATCCTGATACTTTTAGATCTGAGTGCTGCATTTGACACCATTGATCATAATATTTTACTGAGACGACTGGAGTATATTATTGGATTAGAGGGCCTTGCTCTACAGTGGTTTGCCTCATATTTGCAGGGGAGGACCTTCTCTGTAAGGAGGAACAGGTCATTTTCCTCTCCATAGTCAATTATGTCATTGACCAGCTCCCTGTACCCTGTCTCGTCCCCACCCTTAATAAGGCCCAAGATGGTTGGGTCATCTGCATATTTGATGACGAGTGAGCTGTCCTGAGTGGAGACGCAGTCATATGTGTACAGTGTATAGAGCTTTGGGCTGAGGCAACAGCCTTGGGGGGTGCCTGTGCTAATTGTAATATTACCTGAAGTTAACCCTCCCATCTTTACCACCTACGGTCTGTTCAAAAGAAAGTCCAAAATCCAATTACAAATAGAGGCCGGCAGTCCGAGGTCTGTTAACTTCACAATGAGTTTTGCAGGGCGGATGGTGTTAAAGGCGGAGCTATAGTCTAGGAATAGCATCCTGACATATGTTTTATTATAGTCCAGATGTTGAAGTATGTGGTGTAAAACAAAGGCCACTGCATCGTCCACTGATCTATTCGGGCGATAGGCAAACTGTACTGGATCTAAAGTGTCTGGGATGTAGGAATTTATATGAGTTAATATCAGCTTTTCAAGGCACTTCATGGCAACTGGTGTTAGGGCCACAGGCCTGAAGTCATTCAGGGTGGCAGTGTCAGGTTTCTTCGGAACTGGTATCACAATGCTGGACTTGAACAAATGTGGAACTACCTCTTGTAACAGGGACTGGTTAAAAATGTCTGTGTACACACCTGCTAGTTGCTCAGCACAGGCCTTCAGGACTCTGGGTGACACTCCGTCAGGTCCCACAGCCTTGCGGGGGTTGACCAGCTTCAGAGCCTTTAGCACCTGTGTGTGTGTCACCTGTAAAGCGGTGTCCTCAGCGTTATGGGGGAGTTTGGAAGGTGTGTCTGAGTTCATCCTGTCGTGATGTGATTCATGCGCTAATTTCATCTCGATTGGACTACTGCAATTCTCTGGACATTGGCCTACCTCAAACTACACTGTCTCGGTTACAAATGGTTCAAAATTCAGCAGCCAGATTGTTGACAGGAACTAAGAAAAGGGATCACATCTCCCCTGTTCTTGCCTCCTTGCATTGGCTACCAATAAAATTTAGAGTCGATTTTAAGATCCTTATTTTTGCATACAAGGCCCTACATAGTTCGGCACCAGATTATATTTGTGATCTTATTAGGCCATATACAGCCTCTAGGTCACTAAGATCTTGTGATCAGTCACTTTTATCTGTCCCACGCTCTCGGTGTAAATCAAAAGGTGACCGAGCTTTCTCTGTAGTTGCCCCAAAGCTCTGGAACAATTTACCTTTAACTATTAGGACCTCTCCATCTCTGGTTGCTTTTAATTCCAGCTTAAAGACCCATTTTTACTCTCTCGCATTTGAGTAATATTGTGTATGTATTTTAAATAACTTGGTGTTCTACGTTATGCATGTGCTGTTTGTATATATACTGAATGGTTTGATACTTCATTTTATTCTTTTTTTCTATTTTTATTTTTATTATACTGTAAAGCACTTTGGATCAACTACGGTTGTGTTAAATTTGTGCTATATAAATAAACCTTGACTTGACTTGACTAAGCTGTTTAACACACTTTTGAAAAAAGATGTTGGAAGTGCGTCAAGGGCGCAGGTTGATGTTTTAAGGTGCTGTACGGTTTCTTCCAAAATTTTGCCTTCAATTTCTTCGAAAACAGACATAGTAACTACTTTCTCCGGTTGTGGTCTGATCTGTCTGACCCCAGAGCAACTCAAGGATGTGCTGATCAACTTTCTGATATTATTGATTTTCTCAGAGAAGAAAGAAGCAAACTCACTGCACTTGCTGTCTGAGAGCATTTCACTGGGAATCTGGCTTGGGGGTTTAGTCAGTCTCTCTACAGTAGCAAAAAGAGTGCGTGTGTTGTTTAAGTTACTGTTTATAATATTCGAGAAGAAAGTCTGTCTGGATTTGCCTAGTTACACATTGAAAGCATGGATGCTGTCTTTGTGGATGTTATAATGGACTACAAGTTTTGTCTTCCGGCACATGCGCTCTGCTCTTCTGCATTGTCTTTTCATATTTTGCACAGCTGTTGAGTTTCTCCAAGGTGCTTTTTGTCTACCACTCTTCCTGACTTTCACAGGAGCAATATCATCAATTACTTTTAACTTTTGAGTTAAAAGAATCAAGGAGAAAATCACCAGAGTCAGCAGATATGCTTGGTTTTAAAGATATAGCCTTCATAAATAGCACACTAGTGTTCTCATTTAAGCATCTCTTCTTGACAGACACAGATCTAGCTTCAATGGCAGGAGAGATCAATGTATCAAAGAAAATACAGAAATGATCAGACAGTGCTACATCCTTAATAACAATCGATGAGATGTTTAGACCCTTACTGATAAGTAAATCTAGAGTGTGTCCACGATTGTGTGTGGGACCATGTACATGCGGAGTTAGATCAAACGTTTTTAAAACAGTTTTGATTACTTTTGCCATATTGTTTTCTGCATTATCTATGTGAATGTTAAAATCTCCAGCAATGGCAAAACAGTCAAACTCTGAGGAAATTGTTGATAGCAGTTCTGTAAAGTCCTCAGCAAAGGCTGGAGAGTATTTTGGAGGCCTGTAAATAATGATAAGTAAAATACGTGGAGCACCTTTTAACACGATATACCCAGATATTCGAAAGACGGGTAATTCCCAAATGATATTTGCTTACATTCATAGACGTCTTTAAAAAGAGCAGCTAAACCCCCGCCTCTCTTACCCGCTCTGCAGACACTCAAAGAAGTAAAGTTAGGAGGGGATGTTTCACTGAGGACTGTTCCACTGCAGCTGTCTTCTAGCCAAGTTTCATTTAGAAACATAAAGTCCAGGTTGTATGTGGTTATTAAGTCATTGACTAGAAGTGATTTATTTTTAAGTGAGCGGATGTTTAAAAGTGCTAACTTAACAGTCTTACTTTTTGTCCCCACAGCAATCTTAGTTTGGCGTGTAATAGGCACCAGATTAGATGGGTTTGCTGTACGGCTTTTGAAATCCTTAGATTTTCTATCATGTAATCGAACAGCAATAGAGAAAGATTCAGGCACACTGGGTTACAGCTTGTTATGTAAACATTTAAGAAAGTTACTGTTATCATAGCGGGGACCCGACACATATCACTGAGAGCTGGTATCAGTTGTTTTAGGTTCACCTCGAGCCGATGGAGGAGGGTGTGAGCCCTGGCGCTGTGGCAGAGGCCGAAGAGCTCTCACAGGAGGAGGGGCTGGGCCCGCAGGCTTTGGTGGTTGTGGGGCCTGCCGTTTTTTGGTTGACATCTGGGGGCTTGCAGCAAAAGAGTGGGATAGTTTGGTTCCAGCATACACCAGTTTTTCCATTTTCTCTGAGAAACACAGAAGTGGAGATGCTGGAGAGAGGGATAACGTGTCTGGGGAGAGGGGCTGTTGCTCTGGTGTTATCGGAGGCTGTAATATGCTGTCCTGGTTTCCCTCGCTGTTTTCTAGAAAGTCGTCCTTGGGAGCTGAATCTTGGAGCAGTTCTAATATAATATGTCTGTCTGTGGTGAGCTCTGTGGGCAGGGCTCTGCTGAGATTGTGTCCGTGAGCAGAAGTTATTGTGGCTGCATGGTGGCTCCTTGTCCTTGTGTGATATGTCAACCCCATGTCCATTCAGGTGCTGAAGTAAAGTCCTGTGGTCATTCATACTGTGTCCAGGTGTGTGTGTGTGCCATTCAGGTTGAGTGGATTTGCACACACTGCAGAAGGATGATTGAGGGAGAAGTAGATATGGTCCTTTAGCACTCTTGAACCAAGTTTGTTTGGGTGGAGCCCATCCTGTTGAAACAGTTGCCTCTGACTCCAGAAAAGATTGAAGTTGTCAATGAAGTTCACTCCTTTTATATTGCAGGTTTTTTGCAGCCATGTGTTGAGCCCAAGCAACCGTGAAAACCTGTTTGTTCCTCTTGCTGGGAGTGGTCCACTGATGAATGTCTGAACTTTCAGTCTAAGTGTTTCAAAAAATTCATTGAAATCCTTCTTAAGGAGTTCTGACCGCTCTTTATGAATATCATTCTTCCCCACATGAATGATGAGTCGATTTGCAGTCTTATGTTTCATCAGAATGTTCTGAAGTTCCTTATTTACATCAGAAGTCGTTGCTTGTGGAAGGCAGCACGTAGTTGTATCCCTGCTGATAATGTTTCTGATTATGGAGTCCCCCACTATCAGAGTCCTGTGCTCGGCTGCGCTCTGAGCTGAGTGCCGCTGTCTGCTCGACCTTGAGCGCCAGTTAGCAGTGTTAGCTACTGGCTGATTCAGTCTGTGTTCGATCACATTCGGGGATTCTTCATTCATTAATACTTCAAATCTGTTCTCAAGATGTATAGGCGTTGGTAGGAGACCAGTGTTTGCAATCCTTGTCAGAGCCGTATCTGGGGTAGAGGATGCTACTGCAGCAATATGTGATGCTCGTGACAATCTGATGTCTCGAGTGCCTTTGGGTCTCGCTCCCTGTTTGTGCCATCGATTTGTAAGTCGATCGGCTTGTTTCTCTACACTCAGTATGGCCTGTCGTGGAGCACTAGATTTATGGGACTCACCGGCTGTATGCTGAGGGCGTCCATGACGAAGCTCTGTTGTGTTCCGTCTGGTTTGGTGGTCCCACAAGTAACTTTGTTTCAAGAAGTGTAGTCCTTTGTAAAAGTCTCTGGCAGTTAGTGCAGCAAGTAGATTCCAGAAGAGGCATTTTCTCTTATCCTTTTGCAGTTGTGTTTTCCCTTCCCCGGAATGTAAGCTTTCAGAGGGAGGCTGGTCGGAGAAAAGAATTCTGCTTTTTTTTTTTTGTAGTAATCAAGCGTTTGAGCACTGTGCTGATTTGCTGAAGTTAAAATTAGGTGATAAAAGGAGATCAAATATAAAAATATAAAAGCGATGGAGCGATAAAAAATATAAAAGCGATAGAGGAAAGCACGGAGCAGTAAGCAAGAGCGTCCGAACAGTAGCTGAGCAGGAAGTAGCAATCCATAGTAAACAAACAGACATTAACCCCTCAGTGACTGGAGAAAATATGGTAGTTTATTTGAAAATATTAAAATATTATACAGTGTTTCAATACACAAGGCTAGGAAGTTACTACCCATTGCAAAAGAAAGAAAAACAACAACAACAAAATTAAAACAGATACACAAAAAGTAGCTTTGTAGATAAAAGTGCTTTTAATATTACTATTTAAACAGACCAAAGGCAGTAAAAATCGTAAAAAGATCAGTAAAAAAATAAAATAAAACCAAAGTGTGTAAATTCGACTATTATCTATTACAACTATTATCAAAACGCATAATAATATAAGTATTAAATTAAGACAAAACACATATACAAACACCAAAGTCATGATATTAGCACCGTTTTTAATCTTTCTAAAGAAAACAGGTGAAAAGCCATTTCTTTGCAATTCATTTCCAGGTCCCATTAATCACGAGCAGAATTCACAGCCTTTACTGTCCTGTTGTTTATGAAGTCTGTTTTCCTGTAACCAGCCTGCCATAGATTGAAAAACAGATGATAAGAGTAAATATATAATGACGTGAAAGTCAAAATCTGAGAGACTAATATGTGAATTCAGTTTTGAGCGCTTTATAGATCAGTGGTTCTCAACCAGGGGCCCTCAGCAAACTTCCAAGGAGGCAGCAAGATGATTAATTGCATTCATTTCTTCATTGTAAACACTTAATATTTTGAGTAGCCGCCCTAAAATGATCTTTGACTGTTATACTGTAGTTTGTTTATTTATTTATTTGCTCCAAAATATTTGAGAATAACACTATTACTTCATGGACACTATGGGATGCAAACATGTAGTAATCTCACCTTCTTGAAACTGCTATGCAGCTCTGAATGTCTCCACAGGGTATGAAGTAAAATACAGGCCGCTTGGCCCGCCCGTGTGGGTCCAAACCTATATTTAGTTGAAAATTAAATGTATAAATTAAACAAGTCATATAACTGAACATACATGACTTTTATTGTGAGTTTTATTACATATCTGAAAATGAAACCGTACCCGTTGTCTTTGGTGCTGATGCTGATGATCTTGGGTAACGCTCCTTGGTCTATGATGGCAGTGGTGTTCAATACAGACGCATTGCTCAGATTGATGAGGATGTGACATATCGTCACGGTTACCTCTATTGGCTGCTCTACACTTCGGTCAGTGTTTGGGAGGATGGCAACCAGCTCCGGCAGCACCTGTTTAACTGTAGAGATGTTCATTAGCTTTTTATCCCTGAAAAAACTGCTATGTGCCGTTTGCGTATATTGGTATATAATGGCAGCTCACCAATATCAGCATGCAGTTCTTGGTAGCGAGAGATGTTTTTTAGCAGTGACACAGATATTCTGATCTCTTCCTTTTCTCCTTCTTGAAGCATCTTCTTCACCTGAGATAGGCCTCCCTCCTTGTGCAAGATGAAGTGTGCGATGGCCTGGGACATCTAATGGGGATACAAAGACAATAAAAAAAACACATAAGACTTATGTTCATCTTTGGAACACAAATGAAGGTGTTTTTAATGAAATTTGAGAGATTTCTGTCCCTTCATTGAAAGTTTATTCACCAAAAACTCGCATGCTTCAAAAAGCTCATAAAACGATTTAATCCATGTCTTCTGGAGAGACACGATTGCTTTACATGATAAACAGATTTAATTTAGGCTTTTATTCACATATAAACATTGATCAGCGAACGTACATCAGCAAAGCACTAAATTTGGTAAAAGAAGTCTCAAGCATGCTTGACGCATGAGAAACAATGAGGTTCATCCTCGTATGTTACGTAGCACGTTTAAGCTTCCAGATTTTTTTGTCTTCTGAAATTCCTTGGAAAGATTTCGATTTACAGCACATTTTTACAAGCATTGAGGCCAATCAAAATCAAATGTGTTGATTCATTGTACAAGCTTTTTTATTGTAACGGGAGTTTTCGCACGAGTGCAGAATTCAGTGAGCTTGCGCTTTAGAGATTGACAGCCTTAGTGATAATGAAGGTGGGGCTCTTCTCTTTCTGTTTAGTACCATTCATAATCTGAATACAAGTTTAGTTTTTCATGCTGCCAAGTACACTGCAAAGTTTCTGGATTGACAACCGCATTTAAATGAGCGATTGAATTGGAAACTGGGTTGATTGACAGTGATAACCAATGGACGAGTCAAAACAGGACAATATTTTTAGTTAATTCAACAGTTTTTGCTCTGGTACGGAAATAATTGGTAACGAGAATCGTGAAATTTTACTGGTATTGGGACCTACTACTGAAATGTTTGTACCGTGACAACCCTAGTCAGAGTTTTGAGTGAATAGACTTTCAATGGAGGGACAGAAATCTCTCAGATTTCATTAAAGAGATCTTCATTTGTGTTTGGAATGACATGAGAGTGAGTAATTGATGAAAGGTTTTCATTTTTGGGTGGACTAACCCTTTAATCTAAGCCCGAATGTAATTGTAGTCAGTGCTGATTATAGTTCTTTTAATGAAGCTGATTTCCAGATCATACCTCTCCAGAACAAGCTGTGAGGTTCTGCAGTGCTCCAATGGACGCCTGTTTTGTGTGTTGGTTTGTGCTGACGGCAATGAGAGAGAAATACATGCGGATGGTGATGGCGCTCCAGAGCCACTCCACACCATTAGGGCTGCCTTTCTCCTCGAGTAGAGGATAGTCTGTATCTGCTTCCTGAGCCACAACATATGATGCCACATATGAGGTCAATTTGTTTTTCTACACCACTACCTTTGCATTAGGGATGGGTATTTTGGTCAGTCTTACACTCAATATACAAAATTACATCAGCTATATTATTAAATCAGCCAAGTTTGAATTTGAAATACTTTTTTGTAATACTAACCTCCTCAAAGTTTTTGGGACTGTTGAGAATGAAACAGCCTTGGTTGCTAGTTTCTGCATTAAGATTCTGTTTGGGCTGTTGTATCAGCGGGGAATCCACACGAGGCACCTCACATTCAAACCGAAAAGAAAGGTTGTGCAGGATGCACACACAGTTTTCTGTGGCCTGGAAAACAAGAATTAATCATTCAGTTGGAAAAATCACTCTGGATCACATTAGATAATAAAATATTTGGGAACAAATATAACATTGAAGTAAATCTGGACACATTTTGTGCCACAATGCGAGTTGTTTTAGTAGCTTAGTTTCAATAATCCTTTTTTCCGTTTTTGAAAATGTGTTCTGAAAGCTATAAAAAGTTTTAATGTACAGGTACATCGAGCTCTTTTATCTTAAAAGATCAAGGAAAATTGGATTCCTTGTGATATGGTCTCTTTAATAATTAGACATAAAAATGAAAGACTCAGTGTTGCTGTTGCTAAAGATGGGGATTTCATGTAAGTACCTTATCATCAGGTTTATAGTCTGCAATGGTACCACGGATATAGTAGATGATGCACTCAATGAGACCCTCACAGTCCCGCATGGCTTTACGTCCATCTGGACCGGCTGAGCTCAAATTTCTATATATATATATATAAAAAAAGATTTATTTGTTATTTAAAAACACCTTTTATGGAAAAATGCAATGCAAAGTGCAATGATCTGAATAAATAAGTATCTACACTAAAGTTTAAAAGTTAGGGTCAGACTTCTTTTCTAGTTTTTGAAAAAAAGTATGTTATGCTCAGCAAGACTGCATTTATTTAAACCAAAATACAGTAAAAACAGTTTGTGAAATATAATTACCATTTAAAATAACTTGTCTATTTAAATACATTTTAAAATGTAAATTATTTCTGTGATGACAAAGCTGAAATTTCAGCATCATTACTCCAGTCACATTATCCTTTATTCTAATATACTGATTGTAAGCATAAGAAACATTTTTTATTATCAATGTTGAAACAGTTGTGCCACTTTTTTTTTATTACATTTGAAACAAATCTTTTTGTAACATTACAAATTTCTTGACTGTCACTTTTGATCAATTTAATGCATTCTTGCTGAATAAAAGTATCATTTTTTGACTTACTGACCCCACACCTTTGAATGGTAGTGCCAAACACACTTAAAATTGGTTTGTTAATAACGCACAGCACATCTTGAGCGGTACCAGCACTACTAAGAACAGCCTGGCTTGTCAAAATGAATCATTTTTAACCTTTTGTAAATGTATTTCAGTTGGTAATACCTCAGGCAGCCAGTAGCATTGTAGAAAGTTTCAGGGTCAGCGAGGAGCTCCAACTTGGGGTCTTCCCCTTCAGAAATGCCTGAGCAGGGCACCAGCACACTGTCTGTGAGAGGTTTGACCGCTTCTCTAGCAAGCTGCTCTTTCAGAAAGTCATGAGATGACAGATTCCACAGTAGCCCTGGAGAGAGAATAACATCTGCAAGATTAATGGAAGGGTAGAGGTCACGCTTTCAAGATCTGGATGTTTTCATAGTTGGAGACATGGCTGGAGTTTCAGCAGGATCAGCTAAAGTGAAGTCAAGTTTGGCTGCATAATGAAATACAGTATATGGCGCAAATCTAAAATACTTGGAATGGCTCCCTTACCAGTGAGCTGCTGTCGGGTCTCGATGTCTCGGTTCTTCTTGAGCAGTCTCAGGATCACTGGAAGCCCCTCACAGTCTTTGACTTCCATTTTGTTTTCATTGTTTTCGTAAACAATATTTCGGAGCGCGTTGACGGCAGACCGCTGGAGCTCCTCGCTCTCATTCTGCATGAGCGTCAGCAGCTTTGGGATGCCTTGAAGATAATGTACCTGAGCAGATGGAACATGATAAAATAAGAAACCTCAAAATTTAAATGGGTCAAATTTTACTCTTTTGCAGCATTTTATTTGTTCTCCCTTAAGTCTACTTATGTTAGTCAAGGTTCATGCACCAAAACATTGGTAATTAATTAATCTTTCTGACACTTAATTAAACAGCCTGTTTTTGCTACTTTACCTTTAAAACTTAAACTACTTTTTAACATTTTGGAGGCTGTAAGACTTTTTTTTAAATGTTTTTCTGTGAAGTCTCTCATGCTCACTAAGACTGTAATACTGTGAAATATTATTACAATTAAAAATAAATGTTTTCTATTGTAATGCATTTACATGTTTTCTTTATTCCTGTGATGATGAATTTTCAGCATGATTACTCCAGTCTTCAGCGTCACATGATGCTTCAGAAATCATTCTAATATGCTGATTTGCTCCTCAAGAAACATTTCTTACCATTATCAATGTTGAAAACAGTTGTGCTGCTTAATATTTTTGTAGACATATTTTTGTTTTGTTTTTTCAGGATTCAGGGTAGAAAGTTCAAAAGAACAGCTTTTATTTTAAAATGTAAAGTGTTTGTGAAATTATAAATGAATCCTTGCTGAAAAAAAAAATACTGACCCCAAATTTTTGAATGGTAGTGTATGTAATTGACCTTTCATGCTTGGGCTTTGTTAACCTCTGCATACCTCTGCAGTTCACACTTTCATCAGGACGAAGTTGCTGAGTTACTGTTGATATGTAAACATGGGGGGTTGTGTGTGTGTGTATATATGTGCTAACGGTTGTAATGTCACAACCCTGACAATTCAGAATAAATTGCAGGCTAGTTTTCATAAATGTTATGGGTGTACAGGGGAAGTAGCTCTGTGATTATTAACATTATAGTTCATCTACATACAGTAGTACATTAAAACTTTCCTAAGCTGGTTTCCTAGACTGTAATTAATGCACAAAGCAAAAAAGTGTTATTTTTTTGGGATGCACAATATATTTGTACCATATTGGTTATTGGCCAATTTTAGAGATTTAAATATCTCGTAATTGACTGATATTGGATATTTAATTTTTTTTTTTTTTTTTTTACATTTATATTACCTGTATTATCATATAATGCTCACTTAAAGTTCATTTTTAAAAACACTAATATTTGAATAACATTGTTAAATGTAATCTTTAACAAATTTCAAAATGCAAATCCATTTTCATACTGTACATTATAATGTTGTGATGTCTAAATTCACTTTTAGCATTTAAAACTTTTGGCTGTTGTTGGATTCAAAGCAAATGCAGGCAATCCTCCCGGAGCTCCGTAAAGGATTCAACACTGTTAGTTCATGAATTGCCCAGCTTGTATCTTAAACCACTAGACTACACCATCCCTTTTAATGAGAACCATCCTTTTAATGTTTGTCATAATGTTTTAAAGTCTATAAAGGGCAAGTACTGAGGAACATAAACAGCAGAAAAATAACTCTACAAAGACTGTGTGAAACACTGTTGTCATATTAATTACTTACTGTCTGACAGCATTGTAAACCACACTAAATACTTTCCTCTCACTTTCTTCCACACCCCTTTTCCTCTTAATTAAAGTGCCTCCTGACAATGGTAGTACTATGACTCATTGTTTCATTTTGTCAGAAGTGTTTATCAATGCAACCATCGAGGCTAGACATTAAGGACTGTGCGAGATACTGTATTTCATCATCTTTTGGATGGATCATAACAGCATGTGCTATTTTAGAGTAAAGTATCACTTACCTTTTTCTTGGCATCAGGACTGTTAAAGCATTGGTTTTGTATGAAGTTTGCCGCGGTGATTTGTGTTTCCATATTATCTTGTTCCAGGAGATTTACAGCCTCTTTTAATGTCATCTCTGTTCCAAGTTCACCTTGTTTGCTTTTCCTTTAACACAGACATAAGACAGAAATACAGTGTTCATTCCATCTAAAATAGAAAATCTAAAATAGTATATATATGTATATATTTTATTGCTAAGTGTTAATTACTAATAAGAAACTACATTAATATTTCTGTAATATTAAAACAACAAATCTAAAATAAATCTCAATACTCAAAAACAATGTAAAAACACAAGAACTAAGATTAAGTAGCTAAAATGTGTAAACTACTGGCTTACTTTGCTGACATTGTCACTGAATGTTGCTTGACCTCCATCTTTTCTATCCTCACTAAACTTCCCGACCGCTCCTCCATGCTGATCAGTGAGCCAGATTGGGAGGGTTGTCTTCCTGCAACAAACCCCAGGCTCGGCTTCCGCACGCGGCTCTGCCAGGACACGTTCTCTGATTGTTCGTGAGCACTGAAACCCCCCTCTCTCGGCTTGCAGAGGGTCCTCTGAAGGGTGTGTTTCTCTAACTCCATCCTGTTCCTCTCTGCAGGAGCATTGTGTGGGGTGCTGGTTAAAAACACCTCATCTGTATCATCTATGTGATTGTTCTCATTCACAGAGATATTGGGGGGCTGTGTGACAGCCGACCGGCCGGTAATGTACAACCTCGGGTTTCGCAGAACCTCAGAGCGGGCGTAACGAAGAGGGTGATTGTTCATATGGGAATGGTTGTCTGTAGGGGCCGAGGGGAGAGTGAGAGAATTGGTCCCCCAGCATAAACCCGCTCTTTTGGTGGTGTAACGAAAGCTTCCATAGCCTCTGTGAAATCGAGGCGGCTCGGCACTTGACCACTGAGATCGGTCAACCATCCGCAACGACCTTGTAGATTCATGATTGACGGAGATCCGCTGCAAAGTATAGTGTGTGTTATTATCTCAAGTGAATTTAGTGATATTAAAGGAATAGTTCACCCAAAAGGCATTGACAATTGTGGACACAAACCTATCATACAGCTTTAGATGATGTAGAATATAGTGCACAAGTTGTATGAACTACTTTTATACTACCTTTAAGGAGCTTTTTGCCTCCCTTTTTTGGAGCTTGACAGCCCTAGTCACCATTCACTTTCATTGCATGGACTAAATGATGACAGAATTTTCATTTTTGGGCGAACTATTGTTTAAAGAACACATTTATCCCACTGGAAAATAGTTTTTACCTTTACCTGTAGACTTCCTAAAGATGAACTACTTGAAATACGACAGCTGGACAGACCGTCTGGAAGAGATGAATCTGCAACTCCCAAAACACACACAATCGAATTACAATACAATACAATATGATATATTGGAAAACATATTCCTCATGCTCACTTACAAATCCTACTAAATAGGTTTGAATAAGTGAGTTCTGACAAACTAAGGTAGAGTTCACATTTCTCTACTACCAAAAAGGTAACAAAAGGGTTTATTTGGACACTTTTGGACATTTTATTAAATTGCATAGTTATTTTATTAAATATTATTATATTATATATTTTATAGCTATATTTGGACTTGGAATATTCTTCAAAGTACCTTGAAGTACTATGTAAATATTACAGTATATGAATATAAACCATTTTCATTCAGTACCATGGTATACATCAAAAGTACAATACAAAAGAAAGAAAGAATAAATCTATTTTCTTTTGCATGTTATTTTAAACACAAACTGAGATATTGAAAGGACAGAGTTGAGAACAAAGGACCAGTGAAAGCTCAGCTGACCATAAACATTTGACTGACATCCTTTATTTTTTTAGAAATATAAAATATACACACATGTATTCCTATTCCAAGCCAAATAAGTCTAAATAGTTTGTTTTATATAATGCGGTTTCATTCTACTGTACATACCTGGCAATTTCGGTTTGTTTCTTTTCCGAGAGAGAGTGAGCTGCACTTGTTGCTGTAGTCTGTTCACCCGGTGAGTGTTCGCGAGTTTGTCCGCCTGCGGTAAAGCTAAAGAAGAGTCTTCCGAGTGAAAAGCGCCCTGAACGGGCAACACAGACCGCATAAAGTCTGCCTCCACCGCCATTGCAGATGGAGTTGGTATTACGCGTCAGGTGTTTTGAGTCTCTGTTGGGCGTGTGGCAGCGCTATGCTCGTTCTTTGTGTACAGGGTGTGGTATAAACATGCGTCACCTCTCACAGATCGTGTTTCTGAATATTTAGTGGTTGAACACCTGTGTTCGTGGAGGTGGGTGAAGGTTTCCACTGCGGACATCGACTGGTCACTGGACTCAGCTAAAGCTGGGGAATAGTTGGCAGTGAGTGTGCCAGTGGACTCAGCGTTTTTTCATTGATTGTAGTGCTGTACAAAAACCTTTCGGACCCTGTCTGTCATATGACACGTCCCCTCCCACAACAGAGACGTCACACTTGAAAGTTTGTATAGGTAAATTACTCTCTACCATGGTAACCATTTCTGTCAACATGCAACAGAGATTTGTTGAGTGCAATCTAGTGTCGCCTATATTTATCTATCAATAGCTTTTAGCTCAATTGGTTAGATCAGTTGTTCTCAACCAGTGGTCAGCAGTGGTCAGTGGTCATTGAAAGGGTTAGTTCACCCCACCCCCCAAATCAATCAAAAACTAACTTTAGCTGGACAAGAACTTTATTTTAGAGCTGCTGTAAAGCCAAAACAATCTCTGTTACTTTAATTTCCTATTATCACTGTAAAGCTGCTTTGAAACAATCTGTTAAAAGCGCTATAGGCTGCATAAATGAAGGTGACCTGACTTTACTTTTTTACTTTTTGTAATTAATTTGAATAGATTATTTTAGTTACTTAATCTACGACAATCGTAATTTACACAGTCGGAATTTATTGTCTGTGTGTGTTTGTGGGATTTTTTATTTATTTATTTATATTTGTTGTGTCTAGGCTACTACGTTTTTAAATTGTTTGTCGGTTATTCGTCTGTTTTCTAACTTCTGGAAACACCGCCATTGGTTAAAATGACGATTACATAGGGGAGACCAGGGATGGTTGTAACAATTTTGACCTTTCTGTCTATATCTTTTAGTACTTTGAAATCAGTGTTCAAAATGTGATCCAAACTATTTACAAGTGTCTGCTATTAAATGACATAGCTATTATCTTTGCAACACAAACAGAAAATGCATGGTTTAGTTTCAAACACGAGGAGAAATGTTACAATTCACCCCATAGTCTGGGTTAGTTGTAACATACCCTGGGGTGAGATGTAACATTATGATATCCACCGGGGTGATATGTAACATAATGAAATAAGGATTTTGACAAAAAAAATATTTTGAAAGGTTTTTATTCAACACTGACTTTTCAATATAACTGATGTGTGTGTGTCACTCTTAGTCTCAGTGTGTTTGTCACTCTCAGTCATAGTAATTGACCATTATAAATTGAACTTGAACACAAACATTGTTTGTAAGCATGTTTGTTACTGCCAGTGTAAGTATTGGCCATAATAAAATTGAACACTTGAACAGTGTGTGTGTGTGTATATAAATATTCAAGCTGGCAGTAATAAAACCTCTCATTAAGAAACCGCAATTAGATCCAAATAACTTAGCAAATTACAGACCCATTTCAAATCTTCCATTTATATCTAAAATACTAGAAAAAACTGTGTCCGCTCAATTGTGCTCTTTCTTGCAAGAAAATGAGATGTATGAAAAATTTCAGTCAGGATTCAGGCCGCATCATAGCACAGAAACTGCGCTAGTTAAAATTACAAATGATTTACTTTTAGCTTCTGACCAAGGCTGTATCTCAATACTAGTTCTACTCGATCTTAGTGCTGCGTTTGACACTATCGATCATAAAATACTCTTGGATCGATTACAAAACTACACTGGTGTTCAGGGACAGGCATTAAGCTGGTTCAGATCGTACTTATCGGACCGTTAGCATTTTGTTTGTTTAAATGGGGAAAAATCGAAGATAACGTCAGTAGATTATGGAGTGCCGCAAGGATCGGTGTTAGGCCCTCTGCTATTCTCAATATATATGCTGCCACTTGGTAATATTATAAGAAAACATGGAATTAATTTCCATTGTTATGCTGATGACACTCAATTATATATTTCATCACGGCCAGATGAAAACACTAACTTATCTAAATTGACAGAGTGTCTTAAAGATATAAAATGCTGGATGACGGGTAATTTCCTGCTACTAAATCCAGGTAAAACGGAGGTATTACTTGTTGGTCCAAAAAACTACCCACAAAACCACTTACAATACAACCTTAATATAGAAGGATGTCCTGTTACTTTATCCTCTACGGTAAAAGACCTGGGAGTTATACTAGACCGTAACCTGTCTTTCGAAAATCATATTGCATATGTTTGTCACGTTACGCTAAATAGAACCCAAGCGCAGACAGTAATTTTACAAAACACGGTTTATTACAAACGGAAAACAAAGACCCACGATGGGGCAAACAAACAGTAACTCAGACAATAACTAGACTTGACCACAAATAGGAACTGGAACTTTCACAGACAGAGCACAATACTCACAGAACCGACTGTTAACAAGACGAACCAGCACTGAGGAACAAACACCGGGAGCTTACATAGAAAACATCACAAAAGGTACAGGTGACACTGATGAACATCAATACTAACGAGGGAACAAGGGGCATGGTAAGGACACATGATCACAATCACAGGTGACACTGATACAACATTAACAAGGAAACCAGGTAAAACACAAGACAATGCCAACACATAGCCCAAAACAACCGGCCATGTGTTTGCACACAAAACAAGAGACAAATACATGACACAACCTCCTCCTTACGGAGCGGCTACCAGACGCTCCACATGGGACATAACCGACTGTAAACTAGACATAAACCAACAAAACATAACCATTAACAGTGGCAAACACGAAAACATAACAGTAGGATCGTGATGACACAAAAATAACGCATGAGGGAGGGGGGGTGGGGGAACAAAAGAGTTCGTAGGTGGAGGTCCAGGGTGGGTGGGTGGAACAAAAGTCCTAAATTCACTGGACATGGGCACTGATTGAGGACACGAAAACCGGGCAGTTCTGGGTGGAGACACATGAGGTACAGTCTTGGGGGGGACAGGTCGGGGCACAACAGGAACAGGGGTAATCGGGGAAACAACAGATGTTGTGGCAGCAAGCAGAGGAGACGATACAGAACCCAAAACTGGGGGCGTTGCAACTTGCAACGGAACTGGGACAGGGGGTGCCACAGACGACTCAGCGTGGGCAGTAGTAGACTCCACAGCTGGGACAGGGCTGGACCTGGTCACTCTCCCATCTACCACAGCGTGGACAGAACTAGACTCCACAGCTGGGACAGGGCTGGACTTGGTCACTCTCCCATCTGCCTTAGCGTGGACCAGACTGTCAGAAGCAACCTGAAGAATCGGCACGGAGCCGGGCAGGGATTGAGACGGCAAACCCGACGATCTCTTCCTCCTCCTCTTTGACCGCGGTGCAGAAGCCATAGCCGGACCTAGGATCGGTACCGTGATCCCCGCAGCCAAGGCTGAAGGACCCCCCGCCAACGTCGAAGCAGCGAGAACGTGGGCGCCAAGCGTTGTCGTGGCTAGGACGCGACTCTCCGGGATCGCTGGTAATGCAGAAGCTGACAACGTCATTGTGGGGTCCTGCCGCTCCTTTCGACGCACATGGTCCACTACCTCTCGAAATGGGCGTCGGATCAGCCCCTGCCGTTCAGCCAGCGGAGGTGGTACATTGAGCCCCGCGATGAAATAGGAGTTTAGGAGGACCTCCGGCGTAAAATTTCTCTTCTCCTCTAGGCCCTGGGCATATCTCTCCAGGGATCTCTCTCCCTGGGGAGGAAACGGAATCTTGCCCCTCCTCATGTCCTCGATGGTCGACTGCCACCATCGCTCCTGGTCACCCAACTGGCTACTGGCGGAACAAGACATAGTCGACTGTCTGCTGGGTTCAAATGGGCTGGTTCATTCTGTCACGTTACGCTAAATAGAACCCAAGCGCAGACAGTAATTTTACAAAACACGGTTTATTACAAACGGAAAACAAAGACCCACGATGGGGCAAACAAACAGTAACTCAGACAATAACTAGACTTGACCACAAATAGGAACTGGAACTTTCACAGACAGAGCACAATACTTACAGAACCGACTGTTAACAAGACGAACCAGCACTGAGGAACAAACACCGGGAGCTTACATAGAACACATCACAAAAGGTACAGGTGACACTGATGAACATCAATACTAACGAGGGAACAAGGGGCATGGTAAGGACACATGATCACAATCACAGGTGACACTGATACAACATTAACAAGGAAACCAGGTAAAACACAAGACAATGCCAACACATAGCCCAAAACAACCGGCCATGTGTTTGCACACAAAACAAGAGACAAATACATGACAATGTTACAAGAACAGCCTTTTTCCACCTTAGAAACATTGCGAAATTACGTAACATGCTATCTGTTTCTGATGCAGAAAAGTTAGTCCATGCATTCATGACCTCGAGACTAGATTACTGTAATGCCTTATTAGCTGGCTGTCCTGCATCCTCAATAAACAAGCTACAGTTAGTGCAAAATGCAGCCGCTAGAGTTCTTACTAGGTCAAGAAAATATGATCATATAACACCAATTTTATCATTTCTACACTATCAAGTTCCGTATCAATTATAAAGTACTATTACTGACCTATAAAGCCCTAAATGGTTTAGCTCCTGTGTATTTAATGGACCTTTTATCGCCCTACAATCCATCGCGTTCTTTAAGATCACTAAATTCGAGGCTTCTGGTCATTCCTAGGATATCTAAGTCGACTAAAGGAGGGAGGGCGTTCTCACATTTAGCTCCTAAACTCTGGAATAGCCTTCCTGATATTGTTCGAGGCTCTGACTCGCTGTCCCAGTTTAAAACTAGATTAAAGACGCATCTCTTTAGCCAAGCATTTACATAATGCTTACCTTTTATACCACTGCTGAATCAGATCAAATGCATTTAATACTATAAAACTTGAAGAGACTGTAGGTTATTTGTATAGGTTGCATAGTATTTACAGTCATTACGTTCCTGTATATATTGCGTGAATGACGGGTGGTTGGGCAGATATTGTGTTTTGCGGTAGGTAGTATGCCATACGGAACCGTTGTCCACTGAAACTGCCTATTCACGCACCAGTGGGGCTCGACAGCCTTAGTCAACGGGTTGGCGCGTATGGCTGGGTTGCGGAGAGATTGTGAGATTGTGGTTAGGTCTCAGCAGCAGGAGGGACGTAGAGGTCAGAAAGCTGGGCTGAGTTGAGTGGGGGACGGAGGGGGGTGATTTTGGGACGCAAGAGTCACTGTCTTCATGTTTTATCATTTACGACTGTGCTATGGAAATCATCACTATGAACAGCAGCTACGCTAATTATTTTCCCTTTTTGCTTTTCTGCTGTTATCTCGGGACAGAAAATGGCGTTCGTCAGCCCCAGTTTGTATCCAGCCTCTCACGGAGACTTCAGATGCTCCAATCACAAAGCCTGTGAAGTGACGACTCAGCACGGGCGATATGGACTCTCTATGGTGGACGGCACTGATCCTCAACAACTCGTCTTAATACCGGCGTGATTACTTGGACTTCCAAAAGATGGAAATGGACAAATACTCTAAATGTTCCGATTCCAATCTGACTTGTAATGCTGCCCGAATCATGCACTGTTCCTTCGTTGGTCAGAGGAGAACTGGCCCCCCGACTGAGTCTGGTTTCTCCCAAGGTTTTTTTCTCCATTCTGTCACCTGATGGAGTTTTGGTTCCTTGCCACTGTTGCCTTGGCTTTTGGCTTGCTTAGTTGGGGACATTTAATATTCAATAATATTATTGATCTGCCTTACTTAGGTGGACGTTGACGCAATTTTCTTTTAGAAACAAACTTTGTTATATTGTTTTTGATATTGTTTTCATGTTATCACTGTGAAGCGCTTTGATACAATCTGTATTGTAAAAAGCACTATATAAATAAAGGTGAATTGAATTGAATTGTGTGTGTGTGTGTGTGTGTGTGTGTGTGTGACTCTGTTGTTACTCTGTCATAGTAATTGACCATAATAAATTGAACTTGAACATTCTATTTGTGTAAGCACGGTTGTTACTGTCAGTCTATAGTATTGGCCATAATACAATTTTAATAAATTTTAATTCATTGTTGTTACAACTAACCCAGAGTCTTGTTGTTACAACTAACCCAGATTCATGTAGCCATGAATAGCTCACCTTACAGCTAACAGGCAAAAAAATTAGCACTAACAACTGCATGGAAAATATCTACACAGACACACAATAAACATAAAAAAAGTTTGATGAGTTTAACTACAAAGCAGAAATTCCCATAACAAAAACAAAAAAAGTAAAAAAAGTTACTTTCTTACCTCAAAATTGTTTTTTCCACTTTAACATGTGCTGTGTCTGCCACAGGGCTCTACTTTATCACATGTGGAATAAGAACTAAACTAAGCCTGTGTGAAGTGAATCAGGTGATTTGTAACTAGTTCCTGATTGGACAGATGGAATTGTTACAACTGACCCCTGTTACAACCACCTTACAGTAAGTGATGGACTTCACAGCTTGTTTTATTTTATTTATCATCATATTATAAAGCAAACTGGAAAACACTGAGAGAGATTACTGAGAAATTACACACAAATGCAGAGGCAGCAACACATTAGTTTAACCAACAGAGGGCGTTATTGTAATAATCTGGCCATATGCTGAATTTATCTGTGGATGATATAACATTTCATATCATGAATATTTTACATAGCACAATATTTAATAGCCTACATAGCAGATTTATGTTGAATGAGCATAGATATTTGCTATTTGCTATATTACTACAGTAATGCATAATGACATAACCAGTTAAAGCTATATTATTATTATTGTTTAACTTATTTAGTTTTCTATCATTTTTTCATTTCAGATATATATTTAAATATGATAATATTTGAATTGGATATGTAAAAATTATTTTATTATGTAATTGTCAAGCGATTAAAAAAAGAAGTAGGCCTAATAAATTGCACAGTTTTGTGTAATTAATCGTGAACATTAAAAGGATCAGGATTAATAGGCTGAGCTCTAATGGAAGGGGTGAGGGATGAGCAGGCTAGAAGAGAGACCATTTTGTTAGATGGAGCTGCTTTCTCAAATAAAGATTTAGTCCAGTCGTGGACAAATTGTTTACAATGTAAAACTGTGAAAAAAATATCTTCTTACAATGTTGATGCATACCGAGTTCTTCTGCTTTTTGCCAATTTTATTGCCACATGTTCCACACAACAAGAAAGGACTTGAAATGGACAGTGAGATCAAACAATTTTGAATGTTAAAAGTCAAATTACAAATCCTCCCTGACCGAGCTTGACGATATCATGCCCTGTGTGATGCAGTAGATTTTTGCTAATGGTAATTCATGACACATCATTCTAGGGAGAAGAAAGTTCTCCTAATTAAGTCCTCATTAATGGAAACCCATATTTAGGTAAAAATGCTGTAGAATATTTGATGCACAGAGCTCTGTGATTCATTTACCATTGGCGTTTTTCTCTATACTGCTGTAGATTGGGCCTGCACTTGCTGAGCCTGACCATAGACTGTAGGAGCCTGACTTAGGCTGCTTTTCGTGTCAAAACTCTCTTTTCATCCTGACTATTACTGGAGGACTGATGGTGCACAAAAAACAGAAATCAGGGTTATTGTCTACATGCATTACACTTAAAAATAGATTTGACTTCAGACTTCTTCCTATGTCACAATATGCAAATATAAACAGTAGGTAAAAAATAAGTTAGCTTCAAAATGTGAATATATCTTCAAAGTAATTTAGCTGATCTTAGGCCCAGTATACCTGAACATTTGTGGAAACGGATATACAGTATTTAATTCAAATTGGCAGATTGGTGCCATCTGGCTGTAATACCATTTGCAACTATTATATTTTTATTATTCTGTATTTTTGATCAACATTTCATCCTCTGGCGAGAAATCAGAAACTTTTCATAAACTGTTACCACCTCTCACTCAAAAATGTTCTGCTTTATTCAACTTAATATGCAATATTTAAAACAGTAAGTTATGTTGTTATAGCCTATATCGCTCAGAAATATAGCCTACCAGTGCTGTCAATCAATTAACTAATTAAACACATTTTTTCTGTAGCCCAATTAATTGCGAGCAATCGCACCCAACAGTAAAACTTGTAATATATTTTTTATATTGTAAAACATCATATCACATTGAATCTCCAAATTAACGTAGAATCAACATAAAGACTGTATTTAAAATATTTGATTTATGGCATCTTTTTATTAAGAAGGATTATAATATAACAAACACTTTGACACGGTTGTATTATTTATTTATCTAGCCTATCTATAACTTAGCCTATTAGGCCTACATTGGTCCAAATCAGAAATGTATTAAAACACTACATGAGCAAATAAAAATATTTTTCTTAGATAATCTGATGTATAATAAAATAATAAAAATATATTGATATATGAAAAATATATATTCTGGTGAATCATAACATTTTAAAGATAATGCGTACATCACTGCACATCGCTCTCTCTCTCCAAGACAAATACTTGTGGTCAAACATTTGAAAGGACTGGATTGGCTGAGTGTGATCAGCTGAAGCGGTGCGTCAGTGCGCGAGCAGTGTGAGTGCGCTCGTGAAAGCAGCTACAACTCGCAGACTCGGCAGCAAACGCTCTTCAAACCAAACTAGATAGTCATAGACGGCTTTCCGAAGCTTACTGCACGAAGAAAACATAGCGATTAGTCTTTATTACAACCTCGCTTTGGTTCAGTTCATTTGCCTGGGGACGCTGGACATGGAGCTGGCTGGGTCTGTATAACAAACGGGGACAAAGCGGATCAGCTCGAGCCGAGATGAGCGCGACTATGAGCGGCTCTGGGTCAGCGCCCTGTCGCTTCGCACATTACTTCATCATATGCGGAATAGACAACGAAACTGGTCTAGAGCCCGATGCTTTGGCAGGTAAGACTGAGTTATTGTGTTTTATACACTGTAGGGTGATGGTAAACACACCACAGTCAGCAGGTAACGTTAGGCTATAATGAACACGAGCTGACGTGCACTGATTTCTTATGAGCCCTATTGAATCACATTATACTGATATTAGGACTTTAGGAATGTATACATCTAATATATTAATAAGCTTGGCTGGGAATAGCAGACTTAAATTTGACACGGGACCCTAAGAAATTATATAATTGAGACATATGCTACAAAATTTAGTAGCCTATGTGAATTGTTTTGGATTAATCTGTTTAACATGCTCCATGGTTTTCGCCTATATTTGGGTTAAAATTTCTCACAAAATTTGTTTAATTTCACACCACTCAAGTCACCATACCAAGATAGAAAAATGTGGCAGACATTTTTTTTATAAAAACGATCAAACTGTAGCATTAATTCCAATTTATTGAGACTACAAGATGGTTTCATATTGAATTTAACTCATCCTGTCAGACATGATTAACGGAGTCTTGAGAAAACAACCATATTTTTTACATATCACACATTTATTAGCCTTAATGTAGTAGCCATTTTGTTTTCCTGATATTGTTGGTGACTATAAATAAAAATACCTAAAATCCCAAACATTCTCTTTAAGGTTCGTGTGATGGAGTTGACTTGTGATGGTTGTCCGAGAAAATATGAGCACAACTACAAATATGAAATTAACATAGCCTGTGCTGTGACTAAAGGCCGTGGATCTATATCTTTATATATTGACATGTAGATGAAAATGATGGATCTTAGATAAATCAATTTAATATCCAATTACCTAAATTAAGTGAAATCAATTAGCCAATGTTCTCAATCGCCAAATGTTCTCTGAAACCAGCTGAATACGTAGATTGTTGGAGGAAGGATCAGATCCATTCATCCTCATATATTGATTTTCTGACTATTTCGATGTCCCGTGGCCTGATAACTGATTATATCTGTTGTTTTTGGCTTATTTGCCTTATAATAGCTACATCTTGTTGGATACTGAAGATATCACAGAGTATTGCAGTCTGTCCAAAGGGTCTGTCCAATGAACTTGCATTGAGCAACCAATGCTGGGCAGCTCACGTGTATCTGATATTAGCTTGTGCTTTTGGCACTGAGAGGTTTGTTTGTTTGTGTACTAATTGTCTCATATGCAATATGCACATTTCTTTTGTCAGTTAATTTGAAAGCACAAAAGCTATTGCCAAGAGCATAAGTGTAATTGTCAGAGCAAACCGGGCTTCTAAAAGCAACTACTTGTAATCCCAGTAGCCAGCCTGTCTACTCTAACCCTGTTTTTCAGTAATCTTTGTCTGACCTTGTTTTAACAGATGTGATGATGATTGCTCTACCTTTTTGAGGCCTGGTGCAGTTTAACAGACTGCTGGTGAACTGTGTGAAGAGCTAAGCTGCATGTGCGTGATGCTCTCGTGGATTAGATGTGTTTTCTTTTAACACTGAGCGTACAGAGCAGGCCGTGTGGGAGCACAGCAAACTGATGAACCTGCTGCTTAGAGCTTCTATTTGAGCTCTATACTTATAAAATACTATAAAATCTATAAATTAAGCATGTGCAATTGTCCTCGGAAATGCAAGTTGATGCAAGTTAAAACTCTATCCACAGAAAATAAATAATCATAATAAATTAAATTAGGCTAATGTCAGTTTTCAAAAATAATCGTTTTTAGAAATTCACATTAAAATTGTAAAATAAACCGATAAATATTTTCATGTTATAGTAGTTGATAATTGATTAATGGTCTTCTATTTAAATTTCTATACTATTTTGTGTAAATAAAAAATGACACTAAAAACTAATATATATATTTAAATGCTTCAATTAAGTAAACAATTAATGATCTAATGTACAGTATGCAAATATATATATATATACACTCACCTAAAGGATTATTTCGAGGGCTTGGAACCAGAGGGGCGTAAGTGGCATTTTGGGCGAAAATGAGTTCTATATATCAAATTAAAGGTCTTGATGAGCTCTATCTAGTTGTGCCAAAAAGACCTATCTGAGATCAAACTGTATTGAATAAAGCAACAAAACAATACAGACCTAACACAAAAGTGTGAGTAATGTTTGGAGCCAGAAGGGCGTAAGTCCACTTACGCCCTTCTGGCTCTGAAAAATACATGTAGGACCCATATTTTTGTTCAGAGCCAGAAGGGCGTAAGTGTAGTTGGTGCCCTAAAACTGCATTCAAAATGGCTGACACAACTGCAGACATGGAACTGTCTGAGGCAGAAACGATTTTGATGAATATTATGAAACAAACTGATGAATCCTACACTCACCTAAAGGATTATTAGGAACACCTGTTCAATTTCTCATTAATGCAATTATCTAATCAACCAATTACATGGCAGTTGCTTCAATGCATTTAGGGGTGTGGTCCTGGTCAAGACAATCTCCTGAACTCCAAACTGAATGTCAGAATGGGAAAGAAAGGTGATTTAAGCAATTTTGAGCGTGGCATGGTTGTTGGTGCCAGACGGGCCGGTCTGAGTATTTCACAATCTGCTCAGTAACTGGGATTTTCACGCACAACCATTTCTAGGGTTTACAAAGAATGGTGTGAAAAGGGAAAAAGCATCCAGTATGCGGCAGTCCTGTGGGCGAAAATGCCTTGTTGATGCTAGAGGTCAGAGGAGAATGGGCCGACTGATTCAAGCTGATAGAAGAGCAACTTTGACTGAAATAACCACTTGTTACAACCGAGGTATGCAGCAAAGCATTTGTGAAGCCACAACACGCACAACCTTGAGGCGGATGGGCTAGCAGAAGACCCCACCGGGTACCACTCATCTCCACTACAAATAGGAAAAAGAGGCTACAATTTGCAAGATCTCACCAAAATTGGACAGTTGAAGACTGGAAAAATGTTGCCTGGTCTGATGAGTCTCGATTTCTGTTGAGACATTCAGATTGTAGAGTCAGAATTTGGCGTAAACAGAATGAGAACATGGATCCATCATGCCTTGTTACCACTGTGCAGGCTGGTGGTGGTGGTGTAATGGTGTGGGGGATGTTTTCTTGGCACACTTTAGGCCCCTTAGTGCCAATTGGGCATCGTTTAAATGTCACGGCCTACCTGAGCATTGTTTCTGACCATGTCCATCCCTTTATGGCCACCATGTACCCATCCTCTGATGGCTACTTCCAGCAGGATAATGCACCATGTCACAAAGCTCGAATCATTTCAAATTAGTTTCTTGAACATGACAATGAGTTCACTGTACTAAAATGGCCCCCACAGTCACCAGATCTCCAATAGAGCATCTTTGGGATGTGGTGAAACGGGAGCTTCGTGCCCTGGATGTGCATCCCACAAATCTCCATCAACTGCAAGATGCTATCCTATCAATATGGACCAACATTTCTAAAGAATGCTTTCAGCACCATGTTGAATCAATGCCACGTAGAATTAAGGCAGTTCTGAAGGCGAAAGGGGGTCAAATACAGTATTAGGATGGTGTTCCTAATAATCCTTTAGGTGAGTGTATATTGAAGAAGTTGAAGATGAGTCAGAGTTGTTTGAATGCATTTTCTCACAAGAGTGATGACAGTAAGACATAATCATGCCTTGAGAGCCTTACCTTGTTAGCCTAGCCTAGCATGGCTAACGTTAATCCCATTGGTTTGGTCTGATCTGGCTAACTGTGCCTGTGTTCTGACAGAGAATATTCTTTTGAACTTTCTCATAATCTACTTTACCCTAGCCTTGAACTAATAGATTCAGGGCACTCATGTAGGATATTATATTAATAAATATTAATGTGTTAATCATTAAAGGACACAGCCACATGAGGTGAGGAAGAGAGATCAACTTGAGGGACACATGGAGACAGATGGAGGAAGTGAGTTCTGACTTGCATAGAAAATCAGTTAGAACATTACCTTATCTAATCCTTACCCCGAATTATTAGTATCAGGGCATTCATGTAGGATATTAATACATTTTAATTATATAATTTAGGGACACAGCATGAGATGAGGGAGAGAGATGAGGGACACATGTAGACAGCAGAAGATGGGGAAAGAGAGACAGGCAGGGACACAGATCATGCAATTGATGAGGGACACATGGAGACAGAAGAAGATCGAGGGACTGAGACAGTAGACATTGAGCCTGTTTAGGAGGGAGGAAGAGGATGCCAACACACCACAAAAAGGAAGAAAAAGACAGAGAGATGTTGAAAATTGGAAAAGAAACCAACGTAAAAGGTTAAGAAATTCTGGCCAAGGCTACATTAATTCACATGGCATTCATGTTCCAGGAAGGAAGGTGAGGGAAAAGAACTAAAAAGCAAAAAGAACACGAGAGAACTGTCAATTGAATAGAGTATTGAAAAAAAAAGAATTGTAATGAAATCAATTGAACAACTCATGAATTGCCAATCAGAAGTGTGTTTAGCAAGTTCAGTGACTTTAATTACAGTCTGTAGTGTTCAGCAGATGCCCAGAATGGAAAGGTGAAAAAAAATATATAAAAAAATAATAATGAATGAGTTAAATGAAAAATAATTACTTGTTCAAGTGTGATTCAAGTGTTAATTATTCAATCAATTCCCCTTTTGATCAATTATTTTCTGCATTGTTTAGCAGATACGCCCAATATGTCCATAGAAGACTTGGAAATGTTTGGTGCCAAAAAGGCGTATCTGACGTTTTTGACATATTTTTTTATTTTAAAATGTTTTAGAACATGTTCATTGTGTTAATATGCCATACATTTTTTACTTAAATACTCATTCATGTAAGTATGCCTGTGGTTGCAATGTTTGTGGTTTAAGGTTAATGATACAGGTGATTGAAGTGTGGTCAAAATTTTGTTTTGTCTCTCCTGTAAAGTTGGTCAAAAGCCACTTACGCCCCTCTGGCTCCAAGCCCTCGATTAGGAACACCATACTAATACTGTGTTTGACCCCCTTTCGCCTTCAGAACTGCCTTAATTCTACGTGGCATTGATTCAACAAGGTGCTGAAAGCATTCTTTAGAAATGTTGGCCCATATTGATAGGATAGCATCTTGCAGTAGATGGAGATTTGTGGGATGCACATCCAGGGCACGAAGCTCCCGTTCCTCCACATCCCAAAGATGCTCTATTGGGTTGAGATCTGGTGACTGTGGGGGCCATTTTAGTACAGTGAACTCATTGTCATGTTCAAGAAACCAATTTGAAATGATTCGAGCTTTGTGACATGGTGCATTATCCTGCTGGAAGTAGCCATCAGAGGATGGGTACATGGTGGCCATAAAGAGATGGACATGGTCAGAAACAATGCTCAGGTAGGCCGTGGGATTTAAACGATGCCCAATTGGCACTAAGAGGCCTAAAGTGTGCCAAGAAAACATCCCCCACACCATTACACCACCACCACCAGCCTGCACAGTGGTAACAAGGCATGATGGATCCATGTTCTCATTCTGTTTACACCAAATTCTGACTCTACCATCTGAATGTCTCAACAGAAATCGAGACTCATCAGACCAGGCAACATTTTTTCAGTCTTCAACTGTCCAATTTTGGTGAGCTCTTGCAAACTGTAGCCTCTTTTTCCTATTTGTAGTGGAGATGAGTGGTACCCGGTGGGGTCTTCTGCTGTTGTAGCCCATCCGCCTCAAGGTTGTGCGTGTTGTGGCTTCACAAATGCTTTGCTGCATACCTCGGTTGTAACGAGTGGTTATTTCAGTCAAAGTTGCTCTTCTATTAGCTTGAATCAGTCGGCCCATTCTCCTCTGACCTCTAGCATCAACAAGGCATTTTCGCCCACAGGACTGGCGCTTACTGGATGTTTTTCCCTTTTCACACCATTCTTTGTAAACCCTAGAAATGGTTGTGCGTGAAAATCCCAGTAACTGAGCAGATTGTGAAATACGCAGACCGACCCGTCTGGCACTAACAACCATGCCACGCTCAAAATTGCTTAAATCACCTTTCTTTCCCATTCTGACATTCAGTTTGGAGTTCAGGAGATCGTCTTGACCAGGACCACACCCCTAAATGCATTGAAGCAACTGCCATGTGATTGGTTGATTAGATAATTGAGAATTAGAGAAATTGAACTGGTGTTCCTAATAATCCTTTAGGTGAGTGTGTGTGTGTATATATATATATATATATATATATATATATATATATATATATATATATATATATATATATATATATATATATATATATATATATATATATATATATATATATATATATATATTCCAAAATGTAATGCTTTAAATGACGGCATAGGTACATTTAAAAAGAGGAAAGTATGTGCAATTAAAGATCCAAAATCAATCATTACCAATAATAAATCACTTTAAAAAAATCACATGATGGTGGAACTTAGTTATTTTAGTATACTATTATTTATTAACATTTTGAATTAGCTTTTTTTTTATATTTTTAATTTTAAGTAATTTTGTTAGGTGCTTTAGTCTTTATATTTTAGCTATATTTTTATTTAAGTTTTGGTTTGAGTAATTGTAGGCCTATACTTCAACTTAAACGAAAATTGCCTTGGGAACTAACTGTTTTACTTTTTCATCTAATACTTATATATTTTATTATATTTCAGTTTTATTTCAATTGACAAAAATGTATTTTATCATTTTAATAGTTTTAATTTCAGTTAACAACACTGAATTGAGATCTTTCTAGAGACTTGGGCCTTGGCAATGCCTTGGACATCAACCTCAGCCCCTTATCATAGCAGCACCACAATCTAAAAATCTGGTTTGTAATGTTTGTACAGAGAGAAAAGCCTTTCCCCCGTTAAACAGATTTGACTGTCCACTGTGAGATTGGTCTTGTTCCCCAGATAAAGTTCATCATGATTAAACAGTTTGAACTTGATTAATTTTGTCCAGTGTCATGAGGGCTTGGATTTTATCAGCTCAGATAAGCCTCGCACTGTGAATAGCATTGTGAGACGCTTCATTTGAGAGATCCATGTACAGCATAACCTTTGTTGAAGATGATCCTACTGTTCTTGTTTGATCAATATCGAGTGTTTTGAAAAGCCCCCTCGCCCCACCCTATTGCACCTGTATTCTCTGGTGGCCTAGTTTCTGAAGGTTAGCTTTGGTTGCACCTCCTGTGAGAAGACGCTCATTTGTAATTTAAACCACTTGAAGATGGAAAGAGTGAGAGATGGTTTTCCTGATATATTTTTGGCCCTGCTTCCTCAGTTCTATTGTTCCAAATGCACATTTCCTGCTGGGTACCTCAGCGTGTTTCTGCATGACTTAATGTGCGGCCGTCCAATCCCAGAGGGGCCCTGCACTCATATGACCCATCTCCCCCCCCCTTCCCTGGGGTTTTCAGCATAATAAACACTGCTGGTCGCCCTTTCACTGGTCTGTCCCTGTACAATCTGCCTCTTGTTATGGAGGATTTTTTTTTAACTGTTTTTACTGTCAAGGTTAATTGAAGTGATCATTCATTACATGATAAACACACTGTGGCCCCCTCCTCGATTGATGTCATTTTGAGTTGTTGTGCCTCTTTTCATTGATGGCAGAGGCTTGTTGATTGGACTGTTGTCCTCGGCTCTGATTACTGCAGTTGACGTTTTTCGAGCTTGCCACCCTCTGCAAGGCCAAAGTATAATAGACTGTTTCCACATTGTAAAATTAAATAAAGCTGATGTAACTTTTTATCTTGCAAAGTGTAATTGTAACTATCACAACAATGGAACTTTGTTTCTTGTAACTGCAACTTATCTTGGAAGGTAATTTTGATTCTTGTAATTGTGAATATCAAGTAATTGCAATATATATCACAGTGCGACTTTATTTTTCAAAGTTTTGGGCTTCATCTTGCAATGTGACTTTCTCATAATTGCAACCTTTTATCTCATGATGCAGTTTCAAATCTCACAATGTCTTATCGTAAACTTTCTCTAAATTACTTCCATAACAAAGTGATTTTGGGGATGTTTTTTCTCATTAGTCAGTCTCATTAGCCCCCTCTTTCAACTTTGTGTTAGTAGTTTCTTAGAGGGCCTGTCAAACACTCATATTCTAGGCCTTAGGGTGTTGTATATGTCCTCTCATGGGTGTCGGAAGCAAAAAAAATGTGGGTGGGTCATCCTCCAGATTTTTTACTGGAGTAGATTAGGGGTGTTCCCGAAGCCAAATACCTTATCTAAAATATCTACGCAATAATGAGTGAAGTGAATGAGTGAGAATAAAAATGAAACGAGCGCAAATCCGACAATGCGTGCATCTCTCAGAAACCACAGCTTGGCAAGAGTAATATCAACTCAAATTGGATATTGTATATTATTGTATGTATATTTAAATTATTTAAGCTTTGTTCAATATACAGGCTACTCGAATGAATTGAATAAGCACAGCACGATCACAAATCAAACAGCGCGTTAATTCCCGTATCTGCGCGTCTCCGTCTCAGCAACCAGTTCTAATAGCCTATAATCAACTAAGATTCATATACATTAATTACTACATGATGTGTCTATTTAAATGTTTTAAATGTCATGATGTCCCATAGGAATCTGAGACTCGCGCTTAGGACATGACAGTTCTCCGTTACGGAAGACTGCTTTAAAACTTCCAGAGACCTCAAACAGAAAGCACAAAGCCTTTCTTTAAAGTGAATTTCGTTTTGTATTAATTGTATCTTAATTTTAATCAATGTTTCATCAACCAATTGCCTGGATTTAATAAATTAGTAAATATAGCAGGTAATAATCACGGCACGGAGGCGCCGGCGCATGAACTGGAGCTCGTCTCATAAATGAACCGAAACTCAGCGTAGCCTATAAGTGTAAGGTAGCCTACTTGGCTCACAGACCTGAAAAAAAATATATATATAGAAAGCTTTTAAACAGAACAATTCAAAATGAAAGGAAACAGACTGCCCTCTGCTTATGTAATGCGTATGAAATGTGCATTTCTCTCTGTCGCGTTCACTACGGCAAAGCTACTCTTTGCAGCCGACACACACAAAAACACTTGTTTATTAATAAACAATTAAAATGTCTCCTTGCTATATTTGACATATTCAAAATCATTACTTTTGCCGGTTCTTTGTGACAGCTTTTAGGTGCTTTATTGGCAGCGCCACCCTTACATGTTACATGAACGTGTCACGCCGCGTCACCACACCCCCAAAAGCATCGAGGTTTGTATCGAATTGGCTTTATGCACAGCTGCACTACTTCCTGAACTTCAGCCAGCTCCTTTGTTTCCTGTCTGCCATTATTGGACAAACTGATTAATCCAGGTGTGCCTGGCCTCAGTAACAATAATCAGGCACACCTGGATTAATCAGTTTGTCCAATAATGGCAGACAGGAAACAAAGGAGCTGGCTGAAGTTCAGGAAGTAGTGAAGCTGTGCATAAAGCCTATTGTGCGTCAAAAATCGTGATACGAACCGAATCGTGGGTTTGGTGTATCGTTACACAGCCCTATCAAATATAGTAGGCTAACGCATTTTTTGGCGGTAACGGCGTTATTAAGATGGGAATAGTAATCAATTAGATCACTGCAAGTGACTGAAAAGTGAGCAGACATATGCGCTGAATTAGAGACAGTAAAGGTGAGTGGGTCCAATATCATTGGTCTTACAAAGTGGGTGGGTCTTGTCCCACCCATATACAATGGTTCCGACACCCATGTGTCCTCTGAGTAGGATAAAAATAAAGACTATAAATAGGCCTCTTGTGTTCGACTCTACGAGAAGAGGATTGCTACATGTCAGAAAGAAATTGCTTTCCAAGCAGTCCCTTGTTATTTGTTGTGTCATGATTGTGAACAGTAATGGAGAATGAAGACATGAAACACAAAATTTGAATAGTCATTCATGCACACATAGTAGTTATGCTCTGGTGGTCTGCGCTTTCTGTATGATTTCAGTTCCCTACAAAATGTCCCGCACCCACAAGCCTTTATCTCATCTCGTGTCTTACTGATGTGCCTGCCATGCATCAATTAAATGAATTTTCCTGCTTTGGCAGAGGAAGAGATTTTAATCTTTGATTCTCTAGTCTGTCTCCATCGTTCACACCTCTACCGAAAGAGGGGATTAGTCTCTTGAATTACCTTCATTTACTGAGGATTTGACACCTTGAATGGTCATTAACTGTGACTCGACAATGTCTGGTCCCCTTCAGGTACCTGTTGATTTAGTGGTGATGTTTGATTCACTGTATTATCTCCATTTAACTTTTGTAGTGGTCCCTAAGAAGCTTGTAACAAGTATTTGGGCAAACAAGATGCTGCCGAGGGCTGTATTTTATTCAGCCAGGAGTGTGTCTGCCATTAGTGGTTTGTTGTCTAGGCAGTGATGTGAGTCACACAAAAACTAAATGCATGTATTCAGAGCAAAGCAAAATTCTTACTTGTACTTCTGACGTCCCCCTTGATGCTCTGCAGGTCAATTTGATTCTGTGTCGTGTCTTGTAAAGAATCTCGAAAGAGGAAAAAAGTACACATCCGAAAGATCTCCAACAGGTGCAGGATCAAAACTAAAGTTACATAAAAATAAATGAGGAAAATCTGCACACTGTTTAACTCTTGCCTTTATTTACAAAATAAAACGGCAACGTAAAAAAAACCCATCTTTGTCCTCCTGAGGATTTTTTGTGTAAACAAATTAAAAATAAAACGCTAAAAAATATAATATTAAAATTCTGGCAAATTAGAAAAGCCGATAATGACTTGCATGTTGAACTTGTGACTAATATCCATTAAATGCTGATATTAAAATTTGTCTAAATAAAGATCAAACACTAGAAATTTCTAGAAATGTTTCTAGAAATGAACATGCATCAAAACATCATGTACGGGATGAAAAAACGGATATTCATTGTGAGATTTGCTAAATATCACATTTAGTAATTGAATTTAATTATTTATTTAGTTGTTATTGTTATAAAGATCCTGTAGATCATAGCAAAGTTGTAAAAATTGTCTATAAAAATTAAATATTCATTATTATTGACCAATAGGCTGATAACTGATTGCTATATTGTGTATCTCTATTCTAAATGGTGCATTTTTACAGCTCTCTTTTTGTTGTCCATCACATGGACACTGTTTTCACTTCATAGTGGTACTTCAAACATACCTGCTGAAGCAGCTTCTAATACTTCACTAACAAATATTGGGCGTCAAATGGCGCATTGTTACATTGTGCATGACGTGTCTCCGCTCATTGTTTCTTAATGACACTGGCCAGCTCGTATTGTGACTAGAGGCAGAGACACAAGGCAGTAGTGAACGGCCATAAAGAGGACTGGTTCCTGGACCATCTGTTTGTGAGCACCAGCGTGGACATGGGGACAATGGCTATGCTAATGTCGTAACACCTTCCCGGCTTCCCATTGACTTTTCCCTCCAATCGGCCTGAATTGGGGGGAAAACAGGTCAAACGCCAATGCTGTGTAGCTGAGCCATTCCTCTTCAGTTCCTGTTTCCATGCTTTGTCCACCCCAGGGTATTTTAACTTAACATTGAATCATTTTCACTTTTTCAGTGTCTAATGTTTTATCTACAACTTTTAATCCTGCATTCTTTTGAAAATTGAAACAAAGGTACAGCAGTTCAAAGTCGTGTTTTTACACTCCCCAGTACTTTCTAGACTGTGTTTATGAAGATCAGAGATGGTGGGAGGGGATCTGTAAGCCTGTTAGCATAATCTACTCAGAGACTCTGTACATCTGTAATCTGCCCTCCTCTTAATTTCAAGTGAGGTTCAATGCTGCACAGTACTGTATTGAAAACATGAGATGGGACTCACATTTTCACTGCATGTACCATAGCTGTAATTCTACATGCCATTAACTTTCTTTATATTTATGTCATTAACTTTTACTATACTTATACTGTGAATATGTAAAAATGTAAATAACTTTTGAGACGTTACGTTTTTCTAAAGTACATTTTTTGATGCATGGACCAACAGTTTAAAGAGGGTAATTTCTGTTCCAGCAATACCCATGTTCACAAAGCATGATAAAGAAATTATTTACTAAATATGGCGTAGAATAACCCCCAACTATGAGCCAGAACCCATCACTCAACATCAGTGCCTGATCTCACTGATGAGATTGTGTCTAAATGGAAGCAAATCCCTGAAAGCTGTTATGGCAGCAAAAGGAGGGATTAATATTTTTTGCTATGCTTTCGACATATGAAATGTTCAGCAAGACACGAACATCAGTGAGGTCAGGCACTAATGTTGGATAATGGCCTGCTGTCAGTTCAATAGGGGTTTAAGTCTAAGCAGGTTTGTGCAGGCTAGTCTTCTACTCCAGATTTGGTAAAAGACACTCAGTGTTGGAAAATCTGTAAGAACAAGTCTGTATTAAGAGCTTGGGTCCCACTTTATATTGGATGTCTTTAACCACTATGTACATGCCTCAAATTAATGTACGTATTGTGAGCGAATTTGGACAATGAGTGCGCCTGGAAGGGCTGCCGCTTTTGCATGTGCTTGCCGTTTTCAATAATCATTTGAAACTTGGCAAACTGGCAGCTCCAGTAGTAATGAAAAGATTTATCTTAAACTCTGTTATGGAAACTAGCATGTATAAACCTTAATTAAACAATATAATAATCAATAAAGGAATTTATATCTGTATGATATTACGCTGTACCCACAATGGACCAGTGGTTTGGAAAATGAATGGATCATTCAGCTGCGTGCACCATCTTCTGGCAAGACGCTGGTCTTCATTCAGCGCGACCATCACAGTGCATTATGGGTATTCTCTAACTGTTGAGTGTACATCAATTGTATACTTGTAATTGCGGTGCATTATGGGATAGAATGAGTGCACTCAATATACACTGGTTTCAGACACCATCACAAATGGTTGTTAAATAGTGCCCTATTTAAGGGTATAGGGGACGATTTCGGACACAGCCCTGGTGTGCATCCAGGAACAGGGTTGGGAAACACTGTGTTAAAGTGTCAACATTGTAATTATAAATGTAACTACAAAAATACGTTTTTTTTTAAAAAAAGAAGAAAAAATGCATGTCCACAAGTATCAAATTGAATTATATATATAAAAAATGTAAATAACCCATTACATATATACAATTATTATTCATGTATTATGAGATGGTTATGTCAGTCAAGTTTGAAATGCATCTAGGGAGTAAGTGTGTCTGCTTTGAGTGAATATCTCTCATAATTATCATCGCTCTAGACGAGAGCCATTTAATGCTGTCGGAAGCTGGCGGCTGCCAAATGGGCAATATTGGTCATAACTTGCCGAGTTATGTCACGAGCACATAAATCCAGTTGCATAATACCTTTACCACTCTGCATGGTGCTCATGTAATAGATTACAACTGAGATAAGGCCATTCATAAGGCCACTTCATCATATACATGTATGTCTTTTTGTCTCTGGTCTGCAGAGCAAAATGGATAGCACATAAATTAAATTGTTGAAAGTGAAAGCTTTTTATTATATAAATATTTGACTTTAATGACAGTCAAAAAGTAGATTATTGCAGCTCTGGATATGTAATATCTGTACTGGTTGCTTTGAGCTCCACGACAACAAAAGTACGGTTGCAAAGTAGATGTTCCGGTATGCTTGTCTTGTCTATGGTCTCAAATGTGTCAAAAGGGTTGCGCCATTGGATCTGCTGAGAATTCTCTATGTCTGTGTATGTGTGAGGCAGAATGAGACCATGAACTGGTCATGTTGACTTAGTTCATTGACCAAGTTCCAACTCATCGGTAACCTGTGTCCTCAGATAAGACTTATCAAACACCACGTGACTGTTTGTTTTCAGTAAGTGTGATTTATGTGCTTCTTTAACTCCGATTTCTATCCATACTGTTAAATATGAAGGCTCATTCGGTAGTTTATTTTTTGCATCCATTTCGAATTTTTATGGTAATTGTAACACTTTTGAATCTGTTTCGTCATCCCATACACTCTGCTTTAGAAGTTTTGTATACCACATTGTAAAGTTGTGTCCCAAATGATGCACTATACATGATTCACTTATACTATGCATGGTGTCGTGAATTAATTTTAAAGGTAAAAAGATTATTTTGTCGTTCAACATCAAAGTCTGATCGTCACACCCCCTTCACTACATAAAGCAGCGACATTTGGATGCATGGTGTCCAACATTACAAATTTTTTTTTCTATTAAGTGCGCCATACTGGTATTTAAACTGCACTTTTCTTTTTCAAATTTTCAGTGCGCGAACTATAGCCTATATGCTATACAAAACGGCAAAGAATAGTGCACAAGTACATGTATTGGGACGCACCTTAAGTATGTCGTAGCATTTTCATCTGTTATTCCCACTTCACAAAAACCAGACTGATACGACTTTTAATGTCTTTTTAAATTGAATTCAAACTTTTAACATGGATGTAAACACACCTAGGGTTTCATTCTCTGTAAACTTTGACCTGAATGCATGCAACAGGCTGATATGAGTTACACTAAAGTTATCTTGACAATCTTGTGTGAATTGTCATGCTCTGAAAAAGTCTGCCGTTTCGTTGTTTTAATCGATTGACCTGTTTCTTTGAGGTTAACCATGTTCCTTATGCTACAAGGCTCTTTTCTTAATAAAACACTGGGACCGTCTCATTAAATATCTTAAATAAAGATGAAAGACTTTTGCTACTTGCTCCATCCCTCTGTTGGCTTTCTAAGTAACTTGTATCAAGCAAATTAAAGTCATTTGTCATGTGAAATTTTAATACCAAACCATGTAAATGAAGGGTTTTCTTGCTTATCCTTGTGGTGCAGCAAGATAAAACGGAGGTTTTGACGGGCTGGGACTTGTTGTGGATTACAGCTTCAGCAGATGCGTCATGAGGCTGACAGTAGAGCTGTGCTGACTGTCTAAACCCTGCGAGAAGCAAAAAGACCCCAATGTTTCGTGCTCACAATGTGCCCAATCAGCACTTAACACACACACACACACACACACACACACACATACATAGCAAGAGCTCAGTTACGTAACGCTGTTGAGTATGGACAAAGGCTCTGCAGGAGACATTGTGTGCCGTCTCTTGCTCTTTCCCAGTCTTCCATCAGCGCTTTTAAAATGAATGGTGCTCGGAGCAATGCCAGTGATTTTTGGTCTTTGAAGCTCAATATCACAAATCCAATACTCTGTTTTACTGCTGCAAGGCTTTTGGATAAAAAGTTCTTATGATTAATGATAAGCGTAGTAGCGCACTGCAAAGAATATCATAGTACAAAAAACGTGGTATGGTCCTTATTTTGAGACTTAGCTGACTTGCATTTAACATTCATCAGCTTTGAAAATGTGATATGGGTTCATTGAGTGAGGAAGACTATGGCAGGTGCTGGATTTTGGAGTTTGGAGAGGTCGTTATGATCTCACATGAGTTCAAAGAGTACTTGATTCTCATTCAGTCACTAGTGACCATTGACTGTTAAAGGTAGTGACATTTGTTCATAACACAGGCTGAGTCATCCTGTAAGTACCGTTCATAACACTGCAGACAGCAGTTGCTTCCTGTGTGGGAATCTCAATAACAGCACTCATGCATTAATTTCTTAAATATATATAAATAAATAAAAGAAACAAATACGAATCAGTGCCTCACCTCCTAATAAATTAAACCCATTCTTAGTATTTATCTATTTGTTTGTATTTTAACATTGTGTACATGACATTAAGTATATTCCATTACTGATCTGATGTTAGATGTTCATAACCCTTATTCTCATGAAGATTCTCATTACTGTGTTATGGATGCAATTATATATGTTTAACAGCGTAAGTTAAGGTAGTACAACAAATTGTTAATGTATTCTCAATATTTGGTTTGGGGATTTTCACCAGTGCACATTGAATGTCTTGAGTGATATTTAATAACACGCATCCAATTTTGATGATCCAAACTATTTAAGGCCAAATCGAAGATGACTTGTCAGCTGTTATTGAATATGTGTGTGTGGGTTGCACATCTAGATATTTCTTAGGAACTCGTGTTCCTTCAACACCCACCATTAAGAGATTCTGCGAGTGTTTGCTGGTCATGCACAACGTGATGTCTCCGTCCCGGCAGAGATTGCGGCCTACAGTCAAGCTGTGCTCGCAAAAGCAGAGGCTGTGAAAAACATGTCTCCGTTCACCTCCATCACCGCTCAGCCTGCAAAATAACACACACGCTGTCTGTCTGCAAAGCCATTACACTTTGAATTTAGTAGTCACGCATCAGATCATTTTTGTCTGCTTCTCCATTTCTGTGTTCGGTTTGACATTTTTGCTTTTTGTTTGTCTGTTTGTGTGTTTGCCATCTCAGCTTTGTACCAATGGCTAGAGGCCGATCGACAGGGCAAGGACCCAGAGGCCTTGGCAGCAGGTAAACATTATCATTAACCTCCTCACTGCTAAGCTCCCCTAAATCTATCCATTTTTGTTTCCCATTCTCTGTTCCTTTGGCACTGATTACATCGTGTTTTAAGATCCTGGATGATTTGATCTTAAGTCATGGCAAGACAGACTGCTGGTCACACTTGGTATTAAGATAACATGCTTCCCAAATGTATCTTCTGTGTCCACTTGTATTCAGACTTTGAGGAGAGGGTCTCTGATTTTTGCGACTAAATACATTGTTTATTATAATGCGTAATGGATAAAGCACAAAAATTTAAAACCACCCAACATTTCTCCCAAATTTTAAACTAACCACACAATCTTGAAATGAATAACCATTTTACACACTGTAGATTTATAATATTGATTGAAAATTTAGTATTTTATTTTAAAATTATAGATGCTTGCAAAATATTATAAAATTAACTCTTGTTTGTTCATATTAATTTTAATATTATAGAACGGACATTTTAGAGTTATGAAACCAAACAGGTTTTATTATTTGAAATTAAGTTTATTTTGATTTAACAGTTTATAAGATAATGAATTTGCATTTTGAAAGAAAATAGTTGATTTTGACTTTGCTTTTGACCATGTTGAATACCAAGTGGTAATGGGGTCATTGTTGTCATTTTAGCTTTCAGTCCTCACTACTTCCTCCCTCTTTTCCTCTCGTTCTTTCTCGGTTTGCGATATGCAGGCTCATCATAGTTAAATGTGGGTCATTTGCCTCTGCTTGTTATTTGAAATCAGTTTCTGTTTTCTTGCAACACTGATTATCTCTTGCTCCCTCCCGGTCTTGTTTTTCTGCTGTTCCCCTGCTGTTCCTGCTATCACTTCATGGGGCTATCACTTCATGGGGTGTTTGCATCAGTCTGTCTCTCTTTCTCACGTGTATTCTTGCGGCCTCAGACTCTCTCTGTTATAAAGGGCTTTAGTAGATTTCTCCTCCTCCCTGTCCTTTCCTGTTAGTTAATGCCTAGGGCTACATAGTCACATAGTCTCTCCTGCCAAATCACCGCTAGTTCACCCCACAGTGCACAGATTCAGGCCGTAACTGATCTTCATACATGTCAAAACTAAGCTGATTTGGACAAGAGTGTTAATTAGACTCTTTTTAATTACCTCACCGCACTCTTCTGCCTTATTCTGAGTGCTGTTGTCAGCTTATCAACATGCACCATCATCAGAATCGTTGTCTTGTTTATCTTTTCATGCTAACTGCACTCTCTATCTTGTTTGCTTCACATCCATTCGATTTAAATCTGTTCTTTTTAACTGTCATCAGATCCAAATCCTGCATGACACACTGTCTGCTCCTGTAATCTGCGCTGTTGTGGCAATCATGGCGCTTTTCCAATCTCTGTTCCCGCTTGTGCTTTGCTGTCAAAGCTATGGCGTTTCTATCGAACACTGCAGGCGGCATGTGTCGGCCTGTTAATGACGCCCTAACATGCACTGAGCTAAAAGAAAACAAACCGCTGTGTTTCATGAAACTGTTGCGGTCATGGAGGAAAAGAGCGACACAATGCCTCCCTGATGTTTTTAGCCCATCTTTGTGTGCTGGTGTTCTGATGAATAACGCTACCTATCAGATTGTGCTACCAAAACTACTGCTATATTTGCATTGTTTTAGGGTAGGCGTATGGATGTTAATAAAGCCTCAAACCACATGAATATAATGCTAGTACTAGTAGCATAGTCTTAGGTTGCGAACACCAGCATTACAAATGAATAGTGATTACATGACATGATACAGTACAATACATTTGAGATCAGAAACATTGTGTGTATATATTTTTGAATATTTATAATATTAGTAAATATTATTATTATTATGTTAGATGGTTTATATTAGGAATTATTGATTGTACTGTACTGATGTTTTTGCATCATGAGTGAGCGCGAGCGAATGAGTGAGTGAGTGATTCTGCATGCGTGCGCACAAGATCAGCACTATCCCAGTGATAGGTGTTGTATCTGGGTCACGCACAAGTGGATTTCTGTTCAACGTACCTGAGAGAGCTGTAGGAATCAGACTAATATTAATATCAAAGCAATGTTTGTTTAAACAAGTTATTAAGCCATCAAAGTAAGGTGTTGTCCTGCATTTAGAAATATGAAAGTTTTTCATTTTATTTTACTGTAGCTATATTCAAATACACGTGAACGTTTTCTAGAAAGGTTTAGCACTACTAAGTAGATGTAAAGCATGTAATCCTCTGTAACTTGTTCACATAGATGATTCTCAAAAGGCCTCAAGTTATGCATTTTAGTGGCGAACCCATGAAACTTTTATTAGTTTAATGCAGTATAACTGAGACGCATGGCAAACCTCTTCTAACTGAGACGCATGGCAAACCTCTTCTTTGACTATGTATAAGAATTCAGACACACTCGTACCATAGTAGCTTTTGCATTTTCATATGAATAATTTAAAAGAAGGTTCCATGCCTTTACTCTCCATATTTACCGTATTCCTTACGATTTCCTCTCTGCAGGGGAAAACTTTGATCAGAGCCCCCTCAAAAGGACCTTTAAATCCAAAGTTCTGGCCCACTACCCAGAGAACATCGAGTGCAGCCCATTTGACCAGGATGCTGTTAACATGGTAAGTGACTACAGTACTTTTAGATTTTTACCTGTTTGATTTACCACTTTGATTTATTTATTTCAGTATTGTTTTTTTACTATTTCATTTTATATATTTTATTTTATTTTATTCCTTTTCAAAAGGTGTTTTAAAGACATAGTTCACCCAAAAAATAAAAATTCTGTCATTTACTCACCCTCATGTTGTTCCAAACCCATAAGACTTTTCGTTCATCTTCGGAACACAAATGAAGATCTTTTTTTAATTAAATCTGAAAGCTTTCTGTCCCTCCATTGACAGCTACGCAACTACCACTTTGACACTTCAAAAAGTTCATAAAGAGATCATTTTTGAGTAAACTATCCCTTTAAGTGTGTTTAGGGCACATGTGCCTTTCAGAGCATGGTGAGGCTTGTCAACCAGGGTGAACTTTTACGAAATCCATCACATCCGACACATCTTAACTTGTTTTGTTTCCCTTTCAAATAAAGGTTCCCTCATGCAGTCTCAATATTTCTCACATTAGTCATTGGAGAGATCTGTATCTGCATTGATTTGGAGTGTCATAACGTGTTTACACAGACTCTCGCTCATTCTGTGGTTGCATGCAGTGATCAGCCGAGGGGTTTGTGTTACTGTCCCAGAGCATGCAGAGGTAACGAAAACCTCTGACCTATCGTTCCCGTGCAGCAAGGTCATTTTTTCCATCAGCAAACGTAAACGGAAGCTTGGCTGTAGTGACACCAGCATCAATTATTCAACCCAGCCTCTCTGCTTACGTTGGTATGGAAACGGCTCATTGTGCGTATTCTCGCTCTGTAAAGGAACACCTGAAGTGTACAGCACTGCCAGTCATGATGCCATCACATCATTTGAGCAAAAAAATTTGGAATGACGTTCCTGTTGAGTCATTTTTCAAGGCGAGAGTCTTCTCTGCAGAGGTTCACACATAAAAAAAGAAGACCGCTTGCAATCACAGAACTCCATTTTCGGTTTTCAATCCTTCAAGGCCTGGATAAAATTTCCCCAGTGATTACTTTCATTTTTCAATTCCACTCTTGACTAATCTTCTTTTCACTCCCGCATTCTTTTGTTCTCCTGCTGTCCTCTCCTTCCTTTTCTCAATCTTTTCAGTGTTTCAGACAGCACTTGAATGACATGATTTATTCTGGTGGTCATATGAACAGGTTACTGTATTCACACTGTATGTGCGAGCAGCACAATAGGAGCGAAGCAGATGCATAGGTGCAAGAGCTTCCTGACCTTTGTAGTGTAGAAAACAAGCTGGCAATGGACTGTAAACCTCTTTTTTTAGCACACTATTTTGTGATTTTATAAGCTTTTATGAAGCAATGAAAAATAGTGAACTGGTCACCTATATTTTGAAAAAATGGGGAACCAACTGCATGTCTTTAACATCTAAATATGATGTGCTGTACATCTATTAATCTAAATATTCAGCCAGTGAGAGAGACAGTACATCTTAAGCTAAGTTGACCGTTCAATATGTTTAAGTAGTGCAGAGTGAAAGGAAAAGCCATACCAGAGCATATGATGTGCCCTTACTTCATAATTCATATAGTATGTACAACCCTTACAAAAAATACTGTAGTGGTAGCATGGTACATTAATGTTGTCTATCAGTCAAAAGTTTACCCACTACTACTCTAATTATTATTATTGTTGTTGTTATATTTGCTTCAGCCCATAAGCAAATTATTATTTTTTTGCTTCAGCTCATAAGATCAAAATAAATAAATATTATTGTTATCATAATTTTTGCTCCAGCTCATACATTTATATAAAATGTATTTAAGTAACAGTAATAATAAATATAAATATCTTTTATTGTTATTGCTCAAATAACAATACCCAGCTCATAAATAAATAAACAGACTCAGGTTAGTGTTCAGACTCAGGTAGGTTCACTGCGTTTTATTTTGTTGCTGGAAATGTAAACCGTAAAATCCCTGTGTGTATCAAATTGCACAATAAAAGCAACATTACAAAATATGTAGTTACTCAAGCAATATTTTCTCTTTCTCTTCAGCTCTGCATGCCCAAAGGTCTGTCCTTCCGAACACAGCGTGACAGTCGGACCCCACAGTTCCACTCTTTCCTCATCACAAGAGAAGACGGCTCTCGCACTTATGGTTTCGTTCACACCTTCTACGAGGAGGTGACCAGCCCTCAGATCTGCTCCGCCATGCAGACGCTACTCCAGATGCACCAAGCGGAGCATAATACATCAGCGCATAACTGCCCTTCGTCGTCCTCTTCCTCCTCCTCTAGCATGGACTCTTTAGCCAGCAGCCTGGATGAAGTCGAGTCTCCTTCCTCATCTTCATTATCACAAGGGGGTCGCAGGAGCTGTGGCTGCTCTGGCGAAGGATACGACTCTGTTCGCGACACTCTATACGTGTCTAAAGCCATGTGTCTAATCACGCCTATGCCCTTCATGCACGCCTGTAAACGCTTCCTGTCCCAGATCCACCTGGCCGTCACTTCACATCAGCCACCCCCACTCCCTTTGGAAAGCTACGTCTACAACATCCTCTATGAGGTACCCTTGCCACCCCCTGGACGCTCTTTAAAGTTCCACGGAGTGTATGAACCTATTCTGTGCCAGAGGCCTGGTGTTGGGGAGCTGCCATTGGCTGATTTTCCATTGGGTGAGGCCTTCCGATTGTTAGGTGTGGAAAATCTGGTGCAGCTTTTCACTTGTGTTCTGCTGGAGATGCAGATCCTCCTCTACTCACAGGGTAAGAAATGATTGTAACTTAAAAAATAAAATTAAAGTTTTTATTTCATTCATTTCATTCATTTCATTCTCAATAATTTCAAATAATTTCATTTTTAATTATTTATTATTATTTTATTTTCAATAATTTCAAAAAATTTCATTCTCAATAATTTCATTTCATAATTTCAAATCAAATAATTTTATTTTAAATCATTTCAAATCATTACATTTACAAATCATTTCAAAATAAAAAATAAATCTAAAATAAAATATTAAAATGAAAATGCTTTTATTTTTTTATTTTTTCAGTGACGCAGCATTTCCAAACAATATATTGCCTTTTTGTTCTCGTAACATTTGTCTCATGACTTATTGATCTGCCACAATAATTTAAAGTTATACATTCTGTTCATGGGGGCTTTAATATGCAACATTAATATGCAATTTGATTTAATTAAACAATTTCAAATATAAATATGTTTAATCGATTAGCTCCTACTTTTTACAGACTGTCTTAGGTTGTGACTCTATGCAGATCATTTCATCTCTTATTTAAGCATTTAAATTTTATTTATGATTCTGGCAAATTAATCTTTGCAGGGCCTTTGATGTGGAGACTGAGTGAATGTAGAGGAGTCTAATGAATATTACATTACCCTTCTGCAGCACATATGCTTTTCAGCAAACACAAGCTGATACACATGCTAATGAATTCCTCTGACTGTTCTCTAGATAAACTAATGATGAGATTTTGTGAGAAACATCTATTAATAATCACACTGCCCTGTTTTAGTAAGTCTACCATACAGGTGTCTTTCATAAAATTTCAGTCAGATCCAAAAATGAACCATCGTTAAGTGCCAAATGCAAGTAGAAAGGACTTTGATGGTTAAATAAAACAGATTTACTAGCCAGGTTTTCTTTTTTTTCCTTTTTTTTTTGCATAATGCAATATTCAGTTTCTTTGCTGGCATTTAAGCCCAGTAAATCTTTACAATTCACTCACGAGTGGCGTGTGAGATGAGAATTTTCGACCCTCTTTTCAACAAACTTTAGTTTATTAATTACAATTTATTACATATTTATTAACTTTTTAGTGTATAATATGTTTTCTTATAGTTCTTTTGTGATTTGAACTTGTGCTTTTCCCCCTGTGTATACGTCTAGACTACCAGAGGCTCATGGTGGTTGCGGAGGGAATCACAACGTTGCTGTTCCCATTCCAATGGCAGCATGTGTACGTGCCCATCCTTCCCGCTTCCCTGCTGCACTTCTTGGACGCCCCTGTGCCCTATCTCATGGGCCTGCAGTCCAAAGAGGGCACGGACCGCTCCAAACTAGAGCTGCCTCAAGAGGTAACCCGCACACACTTACATGGTCACATCCACAAACCTGTACATGCTCACAAATTTGAAAACACATTCACACTCCTTATCATGGCACAGCCACTTAGGGACCTTGGACGTGGACGCATCTGTCAAGTGGGCTGTTTTTCTAAGAGGCTTTATAAGTTTGGAGCCGGATTGGCTTGTGACGATTGGTGATCTGCATATGAGAACGCCCTCAGTGCCTTTAAAAAGCACCGGAGGCCTTTGCTGAAAATAGCAGCAGGAACAGTATGAGGCTTTTCTTTTACAGTCTTTATTAGAGGGATGCTGGAATGCAGTGCTTCCATGTTGACGTGTGGCATTATCGTCAGATCCTTCGTTTTCTTTGTCGCACGGTATCAGAATTCTTAGCAGAGGTTTATTATTCATGATTTGTCTGTCTGGGTGCTGCGAGGCTTCCCCACATCCTCATCCCTAAATCCCATTTTCCGTAAACTCCACATCCAGATTCCCTGCTATGCATTCTCTTTGAAGTCGCTCTGACCTAGAAAAAAAGACTGGTGAGAACAAGAGAGACACCAAAGGGGAATGAGAGAGGAAATGGCTCATTTTGGAACTGCATGGGTTTCCATTTTACTGCGTGACTTTCGTGTTTCTTTTTTGCTGTGTTGTATTATTAGTGAGGATTGGAACAGACCATGTATCTATACACTACCGTTAAAAAGTTTGGGTTCGGTAAAATCTTCTTGAAAGAAGTCTCTCACTGAGGCTGCATTTTTTTGAACAGGTAAAAACAGTAATATTGTTTAGTATTATTACAATTTAAAATAACTGTTTTCTATTTATATACATTTTAAAATGTAATTTATTCCTGTGATGGTAGAGCTGAATTTGCAGCATCATTACTCCAGTCTTCAGTGTCACATGACCCTTCAGAAATCATTCTAATATGCTGATTTGCTGCTCAAGAAACATTTCTTATTATCAATGTTCAAAACAGGTGTGCTGCCTAATATTTTTGTGGAAACAGTGATATTTTCTGGAAATTTTGTGGAAACTGTGAAAATTCATTGATGCCTAGACAGTTTGAAAATAGAAGATGCCTAGACAGTTTGGAAATAGAAATGTCTTTACTCACTTTTGATCAATTTAATGCATCCTTGCTGAATTGAAGTAAAAATTTCTGACCTTGTCGCAGTGCATTTTAGGCTTGCTTTTTTCATAAAGTCATCTCTTGAGGCTGGATTCTGCTAAAATGCTGCTCTTCTCACAATCTTTTCCTTGTCCTTGCTTCAAAACCACTTGAGGGTGATATGTCCTTGTGTAATAGATGGCTCACAGTAGTTCAATTATCATGCTCCAGCTCCTGTCCATTGCCTTTGCCCAGAAGAGAACAGGAATATATTCTGATCAGGAACAGTGTTGGATATGTATATAAACAAACCTATGAGTGCACAGACACATCTGACACATTTCAAATTATATGCACTCATATTTCATGAAGACAGTTAAATTCGGTGGCCCTAAAAATGAACTCAAATCGTAACCTAAATCTGAAACACTTTTTTTTTTTTTTCAGTTTAAATACACACATACTGGCCTGAATGCTGCTTTCTGACAGGCTGTCAGCAGTGTGGCCTGACAGAGCGGACAGTTCTGCTTGACTGATTTATTTTTACAGCAACAAGGTCACGCTCACACACACTGACTTTAGGCCATTTTGAGTGCATGAGCTGCATTGCATGTGACTGAACAGCTGTGTGTCACACCGAGCGATATTTCTAATGATCCACTGGATTGATTTAACCTAATTCCAGATATTGGCTTTGGTTATTAGGTCAGTACAGCTGATGTTTTGCTATTGTAGCTTTGGGTCAGTGTGTGTTTGAATACTGTAATTCCCCAGCAGGGTCATTCCGTGTCAAATCAACCAAATGTTACAGATGTATATTTACTGAGTAATCCACTATTTTGCAGAGGGGGTTCAAAATGACAGTTTTTACCTGAGATTTGGAGCCAAATTACAGGGGGTAAAAATGACTTTAGAAAGATGGCAGCATCATTATTTTATTTTTACAGAGATATTGGTAGGTAGGGTAAAATATGTTGACTTTAGCAATATTTGTATCATTATATGCCAATGGTGACGTTCAAAAATGGCAAAAAGCACTACTTGTTTTTGCCTCAAGTTTGCATTCATGTAACTCAAGATGTATCAAATATCTTAAAATCCTTTCAGATTCTGGTTCTTAAACTTTTCTTTTGGTATTTTCATAAAGGCCCTCAATGGTTCAATCCCAGAGATATGGAGATCTTAATGTGGCTCCGTGAGTAAATTGGTAAATTGTAAACATTTTCAGTGGTCAAAAACCAAAGGTGGGTCACTTTGCATACAACTGTTACTTTTTTCTTTTTAAGAGAAATATCTGAAGAACAAATAATGTTGAAACTAGAAATTTGTCTTGTGTCTTTCTATCAACACAAGTGCATAGAACATGCATAGAGCATAAATATTCCTTTTCCAAAGTTGTCGTGTCTGTAACTCTAAAAGTATTCAAGATATCTTAATATCGTTCTAAATTCTCGTTCCTTAAAAAACTTTCCTTTTGAAATCTTAATTTTCAAGGTGCTATAAAGTTCAGTCCCATCTGGGGATCTCAAAGCAGCTACATGTTCAAATTGTTGAATTTTATTCAACAATTTGAAGTTGTCTTTTGTTTTGTATCTTTAGGTTTGGTGTAAAAAATGAGTGTTAACGCTACGCGAACTGGAACTAAATGTATAATTTTCTTTTTTGGTCCAGACCAAAAGAACCAAGAAAACTACAAGTGTGAACATGCTTAAAAAAACAAACTTGTTTGGTCATACATTTTATCTACGTGAATTAAGAATTCACAATATTTGTAAAATACTTTCTACTTCTTGGATGTGTGCTCTGTTTGGCACATCACAATGAAGCTGAATTTTATTTTATTTAAATGTAATGTTTGAACCGAGATCCAAATTCTCTGCCCTTAAAGGGATAGTTCACACAAAAAATTATTTTACTGACCCTTGTGTTGTTTCAAACCTGTATGTTTCTTTCTTCTGTTGAACACAAAATAAGAAATTTTAAAGAATATGGGTAACCAAACTGTTGATGGGCCCCATTGACTTCCATAGTATTTTCCTCCTCAGGCAAACCTGTGTTTCGTTGACGTCGACAACCACTGCATCGAACTGCCTGAAGACTTTCCTCAGTTCCCCAACAAGACCGAATTCATCAAAGAACTCAGTGAGGTGTTGCTAAGTTTTGGCCTGTCTCCCGCGGGAGGCAACACCTCCCCTGGACCTGCCATCAGCACGCAGTCCTCCACGCTGGAGAAGGAGCTGAAGAGCACATCCTTGAGAGAGTTAGTGGACGACAAAAGGAACGGCAACCTCGGTGGGGAGGCACTGGACATGCTGGAACTTCTTCAAGGCAACCCGACCCTGGAGCGTTTGCAGGCTCTGGCCAAAAGGACTGGGGTGAAAGTGGCCCGTCTGGAGGCATTGGCAGCGGGACAGAAGGCCGTAGGGGACGAGGGCGTTGGAGGAAGGTCTCCTGTTGAGGAAGAGGAGCTGAGGAACGCTAAACTGAACGTGCAGCTGAGGGAGGTGTTCGCCGCACGCTTCGCGACAATGTTTGCGGACTACGAGTCATTTGTGATTCAGAACTCGCCAGATTTGGAGTCCTGGCTGACAAACAGAGAGCAAATGCACAACTTTGACAAGGTGACTGGCATGTTTCACTCTCGATGCACAAAACAAATCAAATACTTTCTCAATATTATTTTTTCATTCTAGTTTGTCACTTTTTGTTGGTCTTGTACCAAAGTTTTTATTAAAAGCCTCAGATGGTACATCCATTTTTAAGTTTTTCATTTGATTTCTCCTCAGGCCTCATTCCTTTCAGACCAGCCGGAACCGTATTTGCCCTTCCTGTCCCATTTCATCGAAACGCAAATGTTTGCCACCTTCATCGACAACAAGATCATGTCTCAATGGGAGGAGAAAGAGCCCCTCCTACGAGTGTTTGACGGACGCATTGAGAAGGCCCGCCTCTACAACGTCCGCGCCCCCAGCTTGCGCTCATCTGTTTACCAGAAATGCACGTTCCTGAAGGAATCGGGTAAGAAACATGCAGAGTTAGTGGTCTGATATGAGATTGACTTCTCTTAATATATTAAATGTCAAATTTATTTAATGTTAGATCTGTTTAATGTGCAGAGTCAACTGTTTAAGTTTAATTTTTACCTCTCTGCGCTACTTTTGGTTTCTCAACCACTGAAGTAAGTTTGAGGTGAGACTCTTTTTCCAAACAATATTAGATGGGGCAGAGCAATAAGGAAAAAAATGGCAAAAATTGTGTTCACTTGCCACAGAAATTACACACTTCATCTTTAAATGAACATAACATTAAAATGATCCCTGTTTACTTTCTGATTTCACATTCCTTGTCCTTTAAGCGTGCATGTTATTCCAACACACAAAAAAGTTTTGTATGGTGTATATATACTATAGAATGTTCAAATTTGGAACACTTTTCACAATCTAATCAATTCCATTAGGATAAAATCAAGTCCAGCCACTCATTATTTAGTTTTTTCCTGGTTGAATGTCTTAGGCTATGTTCAGACTGACAGCAAAAATAAAAAATTGTGTATCCAGTTTTTATTGAGATGGACTGCAAAAATAATACATGAAATCCGATTTGTCCCCCCCAAATCTGATTCAAACCACAGTTGCAGGTTGGTTATGTCTGGACATGCATATCTTATTTGATCACTTGCTATTAATATTGCAGACAGTCTGTCTGAAAAGATCTGATTTGAGAAAAAAAATCTAATTTGCCTGCAGCCTAATTTACTCTCACTGTTCGAAGGATCACTAGCTGCTTTTTTATAAGTAGTACAGTAAAAACACAAGATACTTCAGAAATCATTCTAATATGCTGATTTACAGCTCAAGAAACATTTCTTATCATTATCAGTGTTAAAAACAGTTGGAAACCATGATATATTTTTTATGAATAAAAAAAAGTTCAAAAGAATAGCATTTAAGACACCTTTTGAAACATGTCTTTACCGTCACATTTAAATCATTTAATGTGTCGTCGCTGATTTAAATGATTAATTTCTTTAAAACAATAAATAAACTAAACTTTGTGTAGTCTGTCACATTACGCAAGTAAAAAAGTATAAATGCCCTTTCATGTCAATACAATTTTCAAATTGTAATCTTTTGAAATAATTTACTTTTGGGCGGTTTTTGTTTGGTGCTGTTTTTTGTATCTATGATCAGATTCGCAAATCAATTTATTCTACTGCATTGGCAATTGTCTTCTCATTTGATGCCTTACTGAGTTTTGTGCAATCACCTTTCATCATTCTTTTTCTGAACGATGGTTATTTCCCCAGTCGTTGCTCTGTCAGTACAAATTGTGTATTTCAATTTTAATGAAGCTGTATAAAAAAAAGTCGCTGCTGCTTATGTGCGCAGATGATTATAGAGAGTGACAGTTCAACAGGGCGGCTGAGGGGCCGAGAAGACGGGAGGGAGGGAGAAAGAGAGAGAACAGAAGTGTTTGAAAAATGAGGAGAGGAGCACAGAATGAAAGAACTGAAGAGCGTGTCCCCAAATGAGTCATATGAATGGATCGCTTTTGAAAGACTGCCAAATGTTGAAAAGAAAAGAGCGGGCGCCTGGCGCTGTGTTGTGCCATCTTGGGAAGCCTGTGTGTGTGTATGTGTGCTGAATATTGTTGAGTGTGCATCTGCTCGCTGAGCCCTCAGTACCATTGTTAGGTCAATAACCTCTTGTCACACTGAAGGTCACTATTGGAAGATGGATTTGCTTCTGAAATGGCACACTGCCCACAGATGCGCTATGAACGATGCCCAACATTTTCAATTCTATCATAAAATGCATTTTGAAAGTGATAACATTGTTTTATTTGTTGCACGCTTAAAAAGCTAGGCAACAAACAAGTATGTTAGCATGAAAACCAGGTTTGAATTCCAATTTCTGCTAAATAAATGATGAAGCTATCTTTTCTGGTGCAATGCACAGCTACTATAGGTACTTTAATTTCCCTGTCAGTCCAATGATAATAATCATAAAAAATAAAAAATAATAATAATAGCATTGTTTATAAAGGATAAAATCCATCTATAATATGCAAATCAATGCTATAATAATAATATTATTAATATAATTTTATAAATGATAAAAGGAATATTATGTTGTTGTTAATTTTATTAGTTCCAAAATCAATGCAATAATAATATAATTTTGTAAATAATAAAATGAATATATATATTATTAATTTTATTAGTTATAAAAAATAAAAATGCGATAATTAAAATGTATAATTATTATTATTACATAGTATAATACGTATTAATTAATTTTATAATTTTTTTTTTTTTTTTTTTGTCACTCCACTCATATTTCATTTTTACACCTTATGTGTAGAAAATTAAAGTTGTAGTAGTAGTAATAATAATAATACAATATAAAATAATTTTAATTATACTGTTTTAATTATAATTTATTCTAATTTATTTGTACTTTAGTCACTCTGCTTATATTTCTTGATTGAAGCTAATTATGTGTTAAATTGTACTCTAAAATAACCCAAGCAAAGTGCATCTTATTAGGAGTAGATTTGTGAATAAATTACTATTTTATTTTCAGCGACTTTTATTTTACAGTTGCTGGAGTCTAGCCTCGAGCTTACAGCTTATAGGTTTGTTGTTAGCGAACATTCTGAAGTCACTCGCAGCTCAAGCTGTCATGACACAACAGCTAACCTTTCTGACTCGAGCTGTGTTTCTCCTCTCCAGCCCAGGCCATAGAGCAACGGCTGAGAAAGATCGACCACACGGCCATCCATCCTCACCTGCTGGATATGAAGATTGGCCAAGGAAAATACCAGCAGGGCTTCTTTCCCAAACTACAGGCTGATGTGCTTGCCTCAGGGCCCACCAACAAGTGAGTCCTCTTTATGGCACATGACACCATTATGAGACATTGACCATTCAGTGTGGGGCATAGCGCTTCAGCGTCAATATTAGCTGAGCAACCCTTTAAAGCTTGTATTAATGTGTGTGTGTGTGATGACTAATCGAAATCCTCTGTGATCAGGTGGTCCAATCGCACATGCTCGACTCAGCGCAGAGTGGACCGGCACAGACAGCAGAACGAACATCTTGTGCTAGACAATGACCTCAAAGAGGTGAGACTGTAGTGTTTCTTCCTATTCAGCCTCTCTCCTCGTTTCTCTTCATCTTTTCATCCTGTTCTGTGTGCAGCCTTTCATTACCACATACTTTTTTCATGTCTTTTTACTTCATCTCTTTTTGACTGACACTTTCACAGGGACTCATTTGTCAGATGGTAGATAGGACTGATGAAAAATAGAAGATAGTTCATCCAGAAATTATCATTTTGTCATAATTTACCCAGCCTCATATTTTTATAAATCCGCAAGGCTTGCTTACTTCCATAAAAAAAATATTTTTTGAAGACTGTAACTAACTCTTTTCCATGCAATTACAATAAATAAGACAAATGCAATGCTTAAGATTTTAAGCTTTGAAAAGGATGTAAAAACACCTTAATAATGACCCATAAGGCATGTTGTGTTTTGTGAATAACAACAATGATATCAGTCTGTTCCTCAAACAATTAAAAATAAAAGAATCGGTAATTGAAATAAAGCGTAAAATAAAATGTAAATATTAGATGAACATTTTTAAACTTAAAAACTGAAATGAGAATTAGAAATGAAACAAACTAACTAAATATGAGTATGTAGAAGTACTAATACTGAAATAAAAATAATTAAACCTTTAAATATAATAAATAATAAAAATGACAAAAGCACATAAAATAACTAAAATAACGGTCAGTATTATATTTTCAGCTTTCATTATTTTAGTTAAGTCATTTACTGATAATCATCACTATTAACCGAGAGCAACAAATCATACAGACCAGTTTTGTGAATCAGATCAATTGAATCATTTGAAAAGATCTGACTCAAAGAATAATTCGTTGTCATTGCACCATATCTCATAAACGCGCCAAAGAACAGTAAGACGGATGTCAGGATATTTTTTTAATCACTTTTCAGTGACATGATGATAATGACTGTAATTATCCATAAATTACAGATTCCTAATGTCTGAATCACATAAATGGTCTTCTGGGCTGTAAGTGATTTACATAAACCATTTACAAGTCAAATTGCTTGATGAATCATGCTTAGTACAAAGGTCTCCTGAGCTTTTTGTGAATCTGCCTGTTCTCATTTCTTCATTGTCTCCATTTCTTTACTTTTGAGTCTGCATTTTCTCTATTAAGTGTCTTGGTGTTTTCTCACTTGTCTTTTCTTGTCTGACTGCCTCACATTCATGTGCATGCTGCTTTTTTCTTTCCTTTTCTTTTGTTTCTTCATCGTTTCTGTGTGCGTTTGTCGTTTGGATGCTGTGGGATGTGGGTCGTACCACCTCACAACAGGTGGAGGGGTGTTTGCTCCTGCAGAACTCTATGGCTTTCTGGGAGTGGGATAAGGCGCCACCCCCGCCTTTTAAACCACCTAAAAAGTCCTTCTCGGCCTGCTGTCTGGTATGTGGAGGCCTGTCGTTATTTGACCGACTTAAAACATTCCTAACATGCCCTTAACAAACTCCTCCCTGAAGCCCTTCCCCTCAGACACACAGTGACCTTTGAACTCCACTGCACTCAAATCTGCCCCTGGATTTTCCCACATGCTCTTATAAACCAGAGTTTCAGTAGTGAGCGCTTGGTGAATCACTCAACAATCACAAACCTTACAGGATCCCACAACGAAGAATAAAATCCTCGGCTTTATAATCAACCGCCTCTTGTACCCACAGTTATCAAGAAAATGTTTCAAACTTTTCAACAGTTACTTGTGTGTGTGTGTGTGTGTTTGAACCTTTCTAAACGTGTTTAGCCTCTTTATTATCTGTGTCCTGATCTGTAGAAGTACATGCAGGAGGCCCGTAACCTGGGGAAGAACCTGAGACAACCCAAATTATCAGACCTCTCCCCTGCAGTCATCGCTCAGACCAACTGGAAGTTTGTGGAGGGTTTACTGAAAGAATGCAAGATGAAGGTCAGGATGAGTTTAATCTGCACACAAATACTTATATACAGTATATATACACATTTTAACTGGGGATCCCACAGTTATGGAAAACTTTGAATTTATATATATCAGTCTGTTATCAAACAGTTTTAACAGGGTTTGTGTTTATCGATACTATATTTGTGCATGCATATTTGTTTATTTAGATGACCTTTGTTGTCATTTAGTGCTCACTTGAAGTTCATCTTTAAAAACAGTGATAATTTAATACACTGTTAAATGTAATGTTTAGCAAATTCCTATTGCATTTCCTATTGTAGATTATAATGCAGTGATATTTTTTTTAACTGATTTTTTGTTCATTTATATTTTATTTATTTATACAAAATAATATAGAATTTTATTTCAGCCATTGGTTGGTCACTGGCCATGACATCAAAATTATGAGGCTCAACATTTACAATTACAACAATTACAGCTCATCATATCAACAAGAATTTTAATGTTAGTTCATTCCTAATGGAAATATCAGGGAACTTTAAAATTATAATTTTATTACGCTTTAAAAAATCACACATATGAGTTTCTTCTTTGAATTATAAAAGTTATTATTATTGATAAAAATACAGTCCTTGCTAGTGTAATTACACATTTAAATACTAAGTAATATTAATTAACATACTTTAGGGTTTGGTTTCGAGTTAGTTGCATGTAATTAAGCATAATGTACTATTATCTACTACAGTACAGTACAGTAAACCGGTAACATATGTAACAAGGACACTAAAATAAAGCGTTACCAAAATAAATATGATAGTATTGTTTGAATAATCGTTTCATTACTCTAGACTTTTTAATTGGCTAGATATTGTATTTTGTAGTGCAAAACTTGGCATAGGTCACCATGTTAGTCATTGGTCTGTCGGTTAGTTTTGCTGTAAACTATTTAGTATAATTGCTTGCATTTAATAATTCAAATGCTTGATACTTAACATACAAATGGAAATCTGCCCCAACAATCTCAGTGTAATGATTTTTAATATCCTTATACAGTAATCATGAACCACTGGACAGGTCTTGTAAAAGTCAGAAATGCAATAGTCAAGAATTGTGGGAAACTGGAATTATGACCCTTTTGTCTGCTGCATTAAAGCCTTAAGACAGAGTCAAGATTAAAATGTCTGGTGTGATCTTTTGGTAATTATGTTTTTCAATGGATGTTCAGACCAAGCGTATGTTGGTGGAGAAAATGGGCAGAGAGGCTGTTGAACTGGGACATGGAGAGGCAAACATCACCGGTCTGGAGGAGAACACGCTCATAGCCAGTCTGTGTGACCTGCTGGAGAGAATATGGAGCCACGGCCTACTGGTCAAACAGGTGAGACTCCAACAAATGCAAACGAGTTTCACATTCTAACAATTGCAGCTCTAAAGCTAGGAATAATTTGTGTGCTGTCGTCATGGTTCATAGGGAAAGTCTGCGCTGTGGTCTCATCTATTGCACTATCAGGCAAGAGAAGAGAAAAACGAGCTGCTGTCAGAGTCTCCAGGTAAAAACTTTCTTCATAAATGCATATGAGATTGTAAGACCAGAAACAACTCTACTCAAGTCACTCTGCAAATTATAGAATGACTTTCAGGGGTGTCCATTTCTGTAGGGCCGCATTTAGATTCGTCTCGCACAACATAGTGTAAATAAACTTGTACACAAACTGTTTTTAGACCCCAAGCTTTTGTTTTGCCGCCTTTTGAGGAAGTTCAAGACTTAGCTAAACATGTTTACAAGCTAATTAACTTTATATTCTTCAGTGATTCTCCTTGAAAACCTGACAGGAACTTGTATACTCACTAATTTTTGACGTTAACACCTGCTAGTGCTTGTGAAACATAAGGTTTCAAATAGCTTTTTGACATTAAGCTTGCGTAGCTAGAAGTCTTCAGGCCTAACACCTCTCCATGCTAATTATGCTAACAGGCCAAAAGCTCTACATGAAGGGATTTAAAGTCACTATTTAACATAAGAAGCAACAGATCTTTCCTTCCATATCATGACGTACATTCAAGTGAAACTGATTATCTAAAATAAAACAATGTAGAATGGGGTCTTGGTTCAAAACATCGGTTGTTGATTGCAAAATTGCATTCCGATCCACCTCTATCCAGTCAATTGTAAAAGGAAGGGTTTATGCGGACGAAATGATTGGAGAAGCCTACGTCACTGGAAGTCAGTCGTTTCACTGGAAGATCGAGTGATGATATCAATAACATGCATTTAGAAAATAGGTGAATCTCATTCCAACTTTAAAATCTGCTCTGCTTAAGAGTGCTAAAACGGTGTGTTTCTCACTCTACAGTGTCTAATGGCCAGGAAAGACGAAAGTCAGAGTCCAGTGTTGGTCTTCCTGCATTACGTGTCTCAGTCATACAGGACATGAGGTGTGTTTATCGCCTTAGGACAATTGTCGTATACAGTAGTGCGCATTATAGTGGTTTGGTTGTTTTAATAATTCAGCTGGGTAATTTTTAAATGACGTGATGTTTTTTTTAAAGAGAGATTGATATACACCCACAATGTTCGGTTGCTTGTGGCCATTTCAACCCACATACAATAAATTACACTATTGTTCTTGTTTTTCTCACTTTCTCCGTCATCCTTTCTCTCTCTTTCAACTTCTCAGACACATCCAGAACATGGGAGAGATTAAGACCGATGTAGGTCGAGCACGTGCCTGGATCCGTCTGTCCCTGGAGAAAAAACTACTTTCCCAGCATCTCAAACAGCTGCTGTCTAACCAGGCTTTAACCAAGTGCGTACAATACCTAACACGCATCCAAACTCCCATCTACACACACACACACACACACCAGTCCCTATGTTAGGAAAATAAATATATCATTTTTCAAATTGATGGGACCAGATTGTTTATACCCGTTGCTGAATAATCGCAAGTTTTTTAAGAGAAGATTTGTCACTTTTTGTCATAACATCCTTTAGCATGTTATATTCCCTGTGAGAAACCTTGTTTTAATCAGGTGACACTTTTGAAGATTTTTTTTTTACAAAGTTCGCCATGAAAATAGCCACAGAAGCTGGCATGGCGTTAAAAAACAAACTACTCTCTCACACACCTGGAGGCTTTGAGATTCCCACATAAACACCAAAAAAACATACTCATCACAAGAACTTCTGAGTGACGCAAACAAGTACACGCACGCTGACCCGTTTCAAGTAGCTGCACCTGTTATTAAGCATGCCATGTTCCCACAGGAAGCTGTACAAGCGGTACGCTTTCTTGCGCTGCGAAGAGGAAAAAGAACAGTTTCTCTTTCATCTCCTGAGCCTGAATGCAGTGGACTACTTCTGCTTTACCAGCGTCTTCACCACCATAAGTACGTCCCAGAGAAAGCGACACACACACAGATGTGCAGACCAGGACAGTACCTACCATAGTCAATCAATGTGGATTAAAATTTTATGAATATTTAATGCAAACGCTCATAAAAACAGCATCCATCATGTCAGGCACTTGACATTGATTTGATGCTGCTGGACCAAACATGAAAAATGTATACTTATATTTTGTCTTTTTGTATAATGTTGTGATTCGTTGCAACCTGATTTGTGTTCTTTTTGTGCCCTCAGTGATTCCGTACCGGGCCGTCATCATCCCTATCAAGAAGCTTAGTAACGCGATGACGACGTCCAACCCTTGGCTGTGTGTGTCCGGCGAGCTAGGCGACTCCGGCACCCTGCAGATCACGAAGAATGTTCTGGAAATGACGTTTGACGTGAGTGCCGTGATGTCACGCTCCAGCTGTTCTGCTCTGAAACTGATACAGCAGTTTATTTCGAGTGTTTGTTTTCCTGTGGGACTGAAACAGTCATCTGTCCTGCCGTCCGCAGAATTGACTGTGCTTGCAGGTCTTTCGAACATCTGCTAAATTGAAGCTGTTTCTGGAAATAACTCAACAAAAGTTTAGCTGAACAAAATATCTAAGGAATAAAAACAAATTGAAAGTAACAGGGTGGATCTCTTAAAAAATAGATACTATATTTAGGCCCTTTTTAAAGTAATTTTAGTAGTATTTTTTTTTCTCCTCTAATGAGAATTGTGGAACATTAATATAATTTATGTTCATAATTTATTACAAAAAAGAAAAGAATTAAAGGCCCCCTGTGGTGAAGTTTTTAATTTAGTTTGAATCAAGTTTTTAATTTTGTTTATATACCTGTGTGGTGTTTTTAATATGCTTTAAGACAAACCATGTGCAAATTCATAAGTCAACACCATTGCTGAGTATTTTCTTCTTAAAACTGCAGTGAATTAAAGACTATCTCAAAAACGCGGTATGAAATCGCTGGTGTTTCTGACGTCGCAAACTACTTTGTAACCAATCCCGTCAACGAGTGGATCTCTGAACTGGTGCGAGTGAGTGGAGGCGGGGCTAATTTGCATATTCATAGAACCGTGTATACTAAATGAGGCAAGGGTGTAGTTACATTCAAGCTATTTTAAAGGGAAACAGAATTTTTTTTTCAAGGAAAAGTTTAAATATGTAATTTTTGTGATCAAAGATGAGTTTTAAGGGATTCAATTAACTACAGGGGGACTTAAAATATTTCTTCTTTTTTTTTTGTATATATGAGGTGAAATGATACAAAATTTGTTCTTTTGCTTTGACCTTTCAAAATGTTTTGCAGATTTTCTCAAAAGATTTTCTTGATGTTCAGATTGTTTCTTTTTTCCCCCAAACTGAGATGGTGATTCATGTATTAGTGATCAAAACCCCTCTCTCTATATATGCATGAATCTATAAATTTGAGGAAGGAGGTATTACTCTTACATCCCACCTCATAGAACCAATCACTGCCATTTGTCTTACTGTCAATCATCCATCATGTTCTAACTCATTCTGTGTCCTCTCGCAGTCTGCCTTTAGGCCTCACACGCACATCTCCATCGCCTTCAAGGTTAGGTGCACATCCCTCCATTTTATTCCTCCCTCTCTCTACATTAATTCATCTCTCCATTTTTCTTCTCCTCCACTTAGAGAGATCACCTCCTTTGCTTCTTTGGGTTCCTCTCTACCTTTAAATCTTCCCAAAATTTGTTCAATAGCCGTTTTCAATTTGATTGCACATATAGGGGAAAAAAAATCTTAAATTAAAGGGATAGTTCACCCAAAAATGAAAATGCTGTCATCATTTACTCACCCTTAAGTTGTTCCAAACCTGTATGAATTTCTTTCTTCTGCTGAACACAAAAGATGATATTTTGAAGAATAATATTGATGGGCCCCATTGACTTCCATAGTATTCCCCCCTCCCATACTCTGGAAGTCAATGGGGTCCATCAACTGTTTGGTTACCCATATTCTTCAAAATATCATCTTTTGTGTTCATTCAGGTTTGGAATGACATGAGGGGGAGTAAATGATGACAGAATTTTCATTTTTGGGTGAACTATCCATTTAACATGAAAATGAGACCAGACTAGAAAATTAGACTAACTGTTCACATCTGTAGAAGCCGTACAAACTGTTTCTATTATTATTTATTACTTGTATACAGGATCCAAAATGAACTCTTATGCACACTTGGTGAGTGGATTCAAAAAATGCCATATGTATTGTTTTCAAGCCACTAAACTAAAATAACCTTAAACTCAGTATATTTTTGTTTTGATGGCTCAGGTGAGTAACTTTTATTTACTCAACAAGCCAGTTTTTTTTCCTCACATTTGGAACTTATGGTGTGTTCATTTTGGACCCTGCTTGTACACTTGCGTTTAGTTGATTCCATAAATATTTTTAGAGCCATAGGTTGCGATAGTAAATCTGAATCAGTGATAGTACATTCAACATTGTACACTTTCACTGTCTTGGTGTCCTTCCGCTGCTCACTTTCAAAATGCAGCACACACCCTTACACGGGTTGTTCGGTTATTCTCAGACAGCTGCTTAACGCCTCTGACATCTTTTTCGTTTATCTGTTTTGTATGTACAGCGTCAGAACCTCGGGAAGTTGACAACAGTGCAGCTGGGTCATGATAATTCTGGCTTGCTTGCCAAGTGGCTGGTGGATTGTGTCATGGTCCGCAATGAGATCACTGGCCACACATACAAGTACGGCCTACTCTGTTCTCTTCACATTCCCTCCATCTTGTTCCTTTTATGGCTTTCTTGTTATTCACTTGTAATCCTTTCCAGGTTCCCGTGCGGCAGGTGGCTAGGGAAAGGTGTGGATGATGGCAGTCTTGAGCGAGTTCTGATCGGTGAATTTGTAGTTCCGTGCAATGATGATGAAGGAGGCCGAGGGGCTAAGACTCCGCCCCTTCAGCGATCGCCTTCCCAGATCCGACGAATTAGCATCACATCACTTACAGGACGTGGAAACAGTAAGTTTAACTTGCATTTTAAAGGTGCTTTCAGTGATGTTTGATTTGTCGGGGTCTTGGACTTACACTGACACCTAGTGGTTTGAATGTAGCATCACATAAAAATAAATGCTTTCAGTGACAAATGAATGCTCTTAACTCTTACCCCGCCAGCATAAAAAAAAGAAAGAAAAAAGTTTCCAGCCACTGCCAGCATTTTTGATCATTTTCACAAAACTTTTATTGCAGCCAGAATACTTTATTGTATGAATATCTGAACCAACAATATATCAAAAGAAAGAACACCTCTGCTTTAAAAAATAAATAAATCTTATTCTAGCTTCATGCATTCTTTTTTGTATCAACACTTGAATGTGGGTGAGTTTTTAATAATAAAAAAAAGCAACATTTTAAACAAAAAGATTTGTTCGTTTTGATCTGGAGATTCTCTACTCTTTCAGAAGATGCATAATAGCGCTTCCTATCGTATAACAGTTAAGACATGAAAGGCCAGAAATGTCCATCAATGGCAGGGAAGCGTTGTCTCATAAATGACGAAAAATCCTGTCAATGACAAGGAAAGAGTTAATAGTCAGCCATAATTAATTTATTCCATAAATTAAAGTGTCAAATCATGGGGGTTAGGGAAATGAAGTAATTAGTATTCGGCTGCTCATGTGATCTCAAAATGGCCGCCTCGATGAAGCGACCCTCTCCTTGTAAAATAAACTAAAATAATCTTTTATTAGTCTACTAATATGACTGTCTTCATCTAATGTGAATGTACATTATTCTTAACTATTTGTAAATCGATAATTGTTGTGAAGTACTATTTATGTATTTAGGTGTTCAACCTTTTTAACAATCCTTCTCTCTTCAGAACCAACCACCGTTCAGATACAGGAATCCATCGGTGAAGCAGTCAACAATATTATCAAGCATTACCACAAACCAGAGAAAGAGGTATGATGTGTCCACTTAAGAATATCGTCACTTTATGTTTTCCTGTTTTTTGAAGCTAAAACGGTGTCTTTCAGAGGGGCAGTCTTACGGTTCTGCTGTGTGGTGAGGGTGGTCTGGTGTGGGCACTGGAGCAGTTCTTCCAACATGGATTCCGCTCCGCTCGAATCTTTCAGAAAAATGTCTTTGTGTGGGATTTCTACGGTAAAGCTTATTAAATGTGTCCCTGTGAGAGTATATGGCACTAACTGTTATTCTAATATTTTTGAGCTCTATACCAAAGATATTCACTCAAACAGAATAAATAAACTAGAAAAACAAATCACATTACTTCCCGGCTTTATTCTTTCTCTTCATTTTTAAGGCCTTATTATATAGAGCTAGATCCTTTTTAAAGACATTAAGCATGGGTGCTGTTTTCAAAATGTTACATTTATGAGTGAAATATTTTACCTTAAGTAAACAGTTTATAACAAAGTTTTATGTTTATGTTGCTTAAAATATATAATATACTGTAAATATTTTATAATTAATTTCCTGCATAAAAACACATTAGGTTTTTAGGTTTCTAACGAACGTGTTGCTGTGTGTGTGTGTGTTGTACAGAGAGAGTAGTAGCGTTTATGGACAATGCAGATCAGATTGGAGACCTCCAAGAAATACCAGAGCCTCTTGGTCTGAATTGTGAATCTTTCTGTCGATACGTCAACGCCATTAACAATATGCCACGCAACATTGGCAAGGATGGCAAGTTCCAGCTGCTAGTTTGCCTCGGGGCAAGGTAAGGACACACGCATGCTTTTTGATGCATTCGTTTGAAATAAAGCATCTGAAAGTCAGAGCAAAATGTACTCAGAGTTGTCTGCATGTATATCCCACTCTCACAGAGACCGGTTATTGCCGCAGTGGCTCCCTCTGCTGGCCGAATGCCCGGTCATCACACGCATGTACGAGGAGAACGCGTTACTTCGAGACAAGCTCACCGTCAGCTCTCTCGTCGGTGTCCTGGAAACGCTCAATGACTTTCCCATCACTCTGGAGACCTCCTTTACGAAAAGCGTTGAGCTGTGATTCCACATACTGAGCTCAAATTCAGACTGCTCCCCCTCTCTGCTGCCACCCTCAGGGCCAAAGCGGCTCTACAAGTTACTCTGCCTTGTGCGTTTGCTGACCTGGGAAGAACTGAGGACTTATCAAAGCTTCTCTCAATCTGACTGTCTCCTGCACCCCCAAAGAAATGAACTCTGAACTTCAGAAGTGTGTTTTGTAGCAGTATTTGGAGTTGTGCTCTTTCTAACTGAAAGTGTTGATGACTTTTTTTTTATAGAAGACTCACTTTTTTCCCCTGTGGATTTTGCTTTTAAACCTGTGGTCATTTCCACACACGTATGTCTGCGAGCAACGGTCGTGTCCGCTAGCGTTTCTGTTTCAGATCATGGAACACTGGAAAGCACTATAGGAAGCATGTTTTTTTTGCTAAGTATGTCAAGAACAGTTGAACTGCTGAGGAGCCTTAGTTCTGACAGAATATATGTCCGACACACAATAACTACTCTACTTGAGGAATTCAGACATCAAGTGTTCACAATGACTAATCAGTAAATCGATGTCTGTGTGTTTAAACTGATGCTATCCATGTGCTGATTGGCTGGCAGTTTGAAAGAAAGATTCTTGACATTTGATAGTCTGAATTTGAGAGTGTCAGTTTTAAACCTTCTCGGTTAAAAGCCTGTCAAATGAATTTTCAGAGAAAAAGGACATTCCAACATGATGTGAATCGCTGTATGTTACAAGATGTGTTTATGGTTTATGTGTGATAGAATTGTGTGCGAGTGTGTGGCTGGTTTATCAGATGAACACTTTGGGAAGATGTGTTTATTTGCCAATGAGTATTAACTTCATTCTTAGATACTTCAGTATCATGTTTGAATTTTTTTATGTTTAAGAAAGAAACACTGGAAATCAGACCTAGAAAGCAATAACAAGCCCCCACCCCCCCATTAACCTTAGTCGCAGTTAAAATCTCTCAAATATTAAATATTACAGTTTGTGTGGTGCTTTAAATATAAAGTGTAAACCCTAGTAATTGGGTCACTAATTAAATTAATCACTAATCGAAAGTCTAAATGCAGCATTATTTTGTAAATCCGTGTTTAATTACTGCATTACTTGCACGTTGCTTAGAAATTAAGAAGTATTGTCTTTAAATAACCAGTTATGTTTGTTCTTTTATGCCTCAGTTTTAATCCGGAATCCATGCTGAGAGAAATCTAGTAGTAGAATAAACGCATTTGTTACAGGATGAGTTACAACTTTAAATCACTTAATGTTACCTTAAGTTTTTTTTTTTTTTTTTGAAGACTCTCAGCATTTAATCTTAGACATCTGTAGTACATCAACCTGTGTATTTTATTTCTTTCTTTTTATAATGACTCGGATCATTTGTATGTATTTATTTTCAAACAAAACGTCTGTGACACTGTCTGATTTTAGATGAACTAAATCTTGGGGTGACTTATGCAGTAAGCTGACACTGTATCATTTATTTATTTTAGTAAATCAACTTTATGATGTGTTCAGACTTTGTATAGAATGGAACGTCCATCCTGTGTAAAGGTCGACTTAGTTTTAGGGCCCGGAAGTTGCTGAAATCCCAGAATCCTCTGGCTGGATGGATGAGGGAACTGTCCATGTTTGCGGTGCTGATGCATGCGGCGTTTTAGATCTTGGAGAAGTACTGTTGCTGTAAATTAATTTGTTCCTCTAAATCCTTTCGGTCTTATTCCATACTGGTTAATGTTTTTTTTTCTTGTTTTTTTTTCTCCCCTGTATGAAATGCTTCTAAACATCAATCATATTATGAAAAGTTCCCTGTGTAAAATGAGTGGGTTCCACTATTATGTTTATATTTGTGAAGCAACTCATTAAAATTGCTCCTTATGTCCATATGTGTGTCCTCTCTGAACTTTGAAATGTGTGTGCGCACAGACATTTAGGCATGCATGGTATTCCAGGACAACACTCATGTCCCAGAGAACATTCCTCTATGAAGAGTCATTCTTCATGGAATGTTATTTTTAGTTTAGGGACATGCTGATGGCATCTGTGAAACAAATGTTCAGCACTTGGCTCATAGGAATCAAATAAGTGTTTTTATAGTAGAAACCTGAGATTTTGCTGTTGGGGAGAGCAGGGAGTGATTGTGATAATAAGCTGATGATAATAACCCAAGAAAAAAAGTTGGGATTAATGTACATGTTAAATTTGACTGATTTGTATTTATTAATGCACAAAAATATTTCATGTTTCCAAAATTCTGTCATCATTTGCTCTCCCTCAAGTTGTTCCAAACCTGTATGAATTAATTTTTTTTTTAATTAACACAAAATATATTTTGAAGAATATGAGTAAACCATGCAATTGATGGGCCCCATTGACTTCCATAGAATAGGGGAAAGATACTATGGAAGTCAATGGGGCCCATCAATTGTATGATGGTTTACCCATATTCTTCAAAATATCTTCTGTGTTCCACATAAAGAAATGCATAACTTGCGGGTGAGTAGGCTAAATGATGACAGCATTGTCATTTTTGGGTGAACTATCCATTTAAGAATAATTGACAGTTTAAGTAGGCTACACAAGTCTTTTTCTAAACTAATTTTTTGCAAGCAAATAAAGGAATATTACATGAAATTTTGAGGGGGAAAACGATCAAACTGATCAAAATGTTGGTCTAATGTCGTTTAGCTCCTTCAGTCAGTCTATTTAATTATTCTGCAGCGGGCCCAAAAAAAACCCGGCTACCTCGAACTACTTTCATGATGAATATATCTTAGACGAAGCTGCCGACATGTGCTCATGGCTGACGGACACAGTCACAGAGCGAGAAGAAGGATGTGCTGCTGCTGCGTTTGTTCCGACATCTGCTGTGTCCTCGTAGTAGTAGAGCGTAACTCCGCCCATCGGGATCTCAGCGCACTGGCTGCTGCCCTAGCAACCGGACCCGCCCACGTTTCCCGCGTAATTTTCTTTTCCTTTTATGGGCAATAGAATGCAGACGCAGTCAAACGTCAGCCGCGTATGCAAATGAGGTTGATTGAAGAAATTCAGAAAATGGTGGATGGACATCCGCGCATGCGTAAACATTTTACTATACTCAGACAGAAAGTGAGACAGTAACGAGTGGCGCATTGTTAAATGTGTAACGCCTGTAACTCTTGGATTTCGCTGTGTGGTTTGACTTCAACTGATCCAAGTCGAGGTAAGAATAAAGGTCTTTTTCGTAAAAGTTATTTAACAGTTTATGTGTGCAGAAGATGTCATAATTCGCCTTTCATAAGGCCCCCTTAAGAAGTTGTGTGACAGTGCGATGCCCGGGTGAAAGCTGTCGCGTTCATCAGAAATGTAACAGTAAGATCACTTTTGAAGCTTGCTGGAAATGTTTTACATTTTTGCTCTAGTATTAAAGCGTGCGGTAAGTTTAGTGTTTACATGCTGCCTATACACAGCGCATCACATTTTAGGGCGCTCGCATCCTTTCCTGATGATCGCTGTTAAGTGTTTGATAACAGAATTGATTTATTTGAAGCCAGAGTTGACTTTTATTTCCCTAGTCAGAACAGACACAAACAAAAAATGCGTTATAGATGAGTATTTTGACAGAAACGGCCAATGTTGCATTTTAAAAATAAACAATTTGCATTCGTAGTCTGGTTGAAAGCCTATATAAAACTACAGTAGTGAGCATGCACCCTCAAATATATGTGTATTTGGTGTTGCATCCATTCATTAAAACAAGTTTAGTTGTTCTACTCGTTTTGAACTTGCGATGCTAAACTATCCGTCTGACTGCGTGTGGTCTCTTGCTCCGCTGTTGGTGGGTGTGCTTCAAAACAAACCCGCATTTTCACAAGCTCATCAACGACATTTCCAAACTTCTGCTTTACTAACTCAACGAGTTCAGCGTTAATGTAACGGCTAGAGCTCTGTTACTGTTAGAGATTCGTTTAATGTGAGATGGAGGCGGTGTCACTGACGCATTTAAACATGGAGCATACAATCGATATATAATTTTAGCATTCTGAATTGTTTAAAAGTGTATTAAGTTGTCACATTACGGAAATACACATCCAAATGCGTGTTTTGTTGCGCTCAATGCTCTTCAGGGAAGTTGTTGCACGGACCGCATGTGTTTACAGTCTCGAGCGCGAAGCATGGAGTCGCACGAGCCACTGACGCAGAGTCGCGCGGAAAACAAAGAGCAGCGGTCGAACAGTTCGACTAAATTCAACCGTGCTTCTTCTTTGAGCACAACTGGCATCAAAGAAAGTGCGCGAATGAGTTGTTCGTACAGAGCAGGGTAGTTTATCAGTGAAACTGCGGTGAAAACATGCTGAATGTGTGTGTTTAAAGATGCCGTGTGGCGTGCCATGCTTCCGCGCGAGCTGGTGGGCGGTGAATGAATACGGCGGGACACACGCACCATTTCACTGCAGTGCGCGCGCGTGTACATTTAAACATCGCGAAACATTGATAATGTCCGTTCGATGTTATCTGGATAACTTTAGAAGACACACTTGGATATGTTAATGCCACTTTTGTTCGTGGTTTCCACGACGGCATGGCATTACTTTATTGCCCCCATTTTCTGCCCCTCCTCTCAAACGCGTTGCCATGTTGAATTGCGTCAGAGCAGACAGCAGAGGCAGAATATAGAAGCGCGGTTCAACCTTTTTACAGTCTATGGGTTCAACTCACACACTGTACAGCTCAGGCTAAATGGTAGAAATCTCTCTCTCTCTCTCTCTCTCTCTCTCTCTCTCTCTCTCTCTCTCTCTCTCTCTCTCTCTCTCTCTCTCTCTCTCTCTCTCTCTCAATATGTTAATTCATTAATTTAAATAAAAATACAAATGTTTGAACAGATGCTTCCTCTGTAATGACCCAGTTATACTGTATGAATTATTTGATGCGTCGTACTGTCACCGATCTGTCGATGCGCGAGGCCACTGGTATTGTCCGGCTCCATCGTCAGCACAAGGTTATATAAGACGGAGCACTCGGTCCATTAAGCTCTTATCCCATTGACGTGATGATGACTGATGATAACCCATATTTCATCTCTCTCTCTCTCTCTCTCTCTCTCTCTCTCTCTCTCTCCTCTCTCTCTCTCTCTCTCTCTCTCTCTCTCTCTCTCTCTCTCTCTCTCTCTCTCTCTCTCTCTCTCTCTCTCTCTCTCTCTCTCTCTCTCTCTCTGTGTGTAATAGAATATTCTATATGTATAATAGGCCTATGCACACACAGAAAAAATACAGCTGTAATAACTACATTTAATAACACATAATAAATTTACTTTACATGTATAAAGTAAGATGTACACGTGTGTATACATATGTAAAATGTACGTACAGAAATTATGAAAATACTATGATAAAAAGTTATATTTTCATATTAATTTGTGTAATTTTTAACCATTATTTCCATGACAATTTTATTTGAACTATTACATTTTATTCCAAATATTTCCATATTTAATATAAATAAAATGACAAAGTATGTTTATTATAATTATTAGTAAATGTATTATTGTTGTTTATTATTATAGCAGCCATTATTCTTAATTGTCATGTCAACATTGATAATAATGAGGACCATAACAAGAACTTTGTTTGGAACTATGGGACTACTATGTGTTTAAACGTGTGTGTTAAATCATTGTGAATCAGAAGTACCAAAAAGAGTTGGTTTTCTTGTGTCACAGATGTTTGGCTTTCATAAGCCAAAGATGTACCGCAGCCTTGATGGATGCTGCATCTGCAGGGCAAAATCCTCCAGCTCTCGTTTCACTGACAGCAAACGCTATGAGAGAGACTTTCAGAGCTGCTTTGGGTGAGTATATCTCTATTGTGTGTGTGTGTGTGGTTAACATCTTAACATCTGCCTGGTGAAATTTTGTATATTGTGTCTCTAGTCAAGCAATCAGACCTTTTCTCTTAGAAGAATGTAGAGGAAATAATGTTGTTTGTTCATAACATGAGAACTTCGATGATTTCCATACGCATGCTGCCATTACAATGATATAACAATGGGATACTTCTACAGTTTAGGCGAGACTCGCTCTGGTGAAATCTGCAACGCTTGTGTCCTGCTGGTAAAACGCTGGAAGAAGCTTCCCGTCGGTTCCAAGAAGAACTGGAATCATGTAAGTGCCGCCGATTCAACTTACACAGCCTCTTGTTTATCACACTGAGTCTTTTCAAATCCATTCTCGAACCTTATTGTTTCAAAGCAGCTTTTCACTAAATCCCCTCTGAGTGGCAACTCCCTATAACATGATAAAGTAGATGAGGATGAAACCTTGGGAAGAAATGGGAATTAGTTGAAGGCCACATCCTCAGGATGACACATATTTAAACAATTTTCTACATGCACAAATGTGTATTTGAACAGATGTAATAGTATTAATAATAATCAGCTACATTGTATTAATCAAAGTATTCACTAATTTGTTCTTCAATTCAGTACGATTCTAATGATAACAAATGAAATCTAATGCAGTTAATATAATATATGAAAAATAAGATTATGTATTCATGTTTGGTCCACTGATGAAACTGTTGTAGGTGATCTTAACGATAATAATAATAATACATATAGATTTGTTTTGTTTTTGTTAGAACTATATATATATGTATATATGTATGTGTGTGTGTGTTATAATACCTAAAACACAAATTAATAAAAATGTATTCATTGTTTTTTATATTTATTTTAACCAGTATAATGTAAATTATATGACAATAATTAAATAAATTAAACAATTATAAACCTGATCTATAATAAAATGAAAAAAAAACATACAATCTAAAATAAAAAGTCTATAAAATAACACAATGCCTAAAAAAATGAACTATGTATTTATTGTACATTTATGTGTGATTAAATATATATTTATTGTTTTGCTTATTATTAATATCATATAATTTACATGGAAATCAATGTATTAAATAACTATAAATCTAACATATAATATAAATTGTGAAAAACAAATTAATCTAAATGCATTTGTTTTGTTTATAAATACTATAATATAAATATTATGAAAATAAAAGAATGAATTGATAAAACATGATTAAATAAATAAATAATTATGAACCTGACATATAATATAATGCCTAAAACACATATTAATATACATATATTTATTGTTTTGTTTATAACTTAAATAATTACATGAAAATTAAATCAATAAATAAATATTACATTTCAATCACTATATGGAGATTGTTGTCAATTGTTATCAGGTGGTTGATGCACGAGGGGGACCCAGTCTGAAAACTACAGTAAAGTCAAAGAAAGTCAAATCCCTATCCAGACGGATCAGACCGAACCAGATCAGCAGAGTTCAGAAGGAGCTGAAGAGACACAGTGAGTACTGAATCCCAAAACTAAAATAAAGAAAACATGAAATTGCTCTTGGCATGTTCCTGATAAAAAAATGTCTTTGTTAACAGATTCAGACGCTCACAGCACCACCTCCAGCGCCAGCCCCGCCCAGTCGCCCAGCTACAGTAACCAATCAGACGAGGGTTCTGACTCTGAGTTGACTCCTGGCTCCGCCCGCTCTCCAGTCTTTTCCTTCCTGGACCTGACATACTGGAAGAGGTATTCACTCTGCCGAATCAGTCTGATTTACAAGTTTGACCTTTCAATGTTCATCAGAACGAATACTTTTGAATGACATGAGCTCGTTTTCAAATCTCTCTAGGCAGCGGGTATGTTGTGGCATCATCTATAAAGGTCGCTTCGGGGAGGTTCTGATCGACCCACATCTCTACAAGCCCTGCTGTCAGAAAAAACAGGAGCAAGAGCAGGAGGAGGAGGAAGAAGAGGAGGAGGAAGAAGACGAGGACGGAGACCTTGAGAAAGAGGAGGTGCAGAGCAGTCAAGAAATTCTCTCGTCTATTCAACCGCTCTCCTCTTCCCAAATAAAAATGGAACGGGAAGTGGATGAGGAGTGGTGATGCCACATTCCCAGGGTACTGAATTGGCATTCTTAAGAAGCCTTCGAGAGTCAGAGGCGTAGCGTTGCCCCTCAGACACTCTCAAAGACGTTCTCTCGGATTGCCTTCGATTCATGAGCAGCTGGATCCTTGTTTGTCTTTTCCTGTTTTTTTTCCTCCTTGTTGAGAATGCGTCTCTTTCATTTCCTTTGCAGTTGAAGCAACCTTTATTTATCAAACTGACTGAAAACCTTCCTTGTTTTTCAGAGCCGGGTACCACGCTATTCCAGTTCACCCCTTCTTTTTTTGTAGATCAGGGAAAATGAGTTTGCTTTTTTTGCTATCTCACTCAAACACAGAATGCTGGATCTACATATATCATGCATAGAAATGTAGAGAATAGACTTGTACAGTGACCACAATCCTACCCTGTCACTTTTCTACCCTTGAGCACCATTGTGCCCTTCCTCTGGGGTGACTGTGTCTGCAGTGAGTGTACAGTATTTAGGATATTCCACCATTCCAGCTGGGATATAGCCATTATTTAGGGAAGCTTCTGATCTTAGCCTTTTATATATTTATTTTGTTCTGTCTTTGTCTTTATTTTTAAGGCCTGCTCTGTTTGTTCCACCTCTTGATTTGTATTTAATGGGACAGGACACCTAAAAATGTAAGAAAAAGAAAAAATCTGTCATTCACCCTCATGTTGTTTCATATGGAGCGCCTAAAGGGACATGGTGATGGAAAAATATGAGATGGGAGGAAAAATATATTTTAATGCTTTTGAATTCTCCTGCAAAAATTTTGCATTCCCCTGAAAAATGTCATGTTCGCTCGCAAAGAACTTAAATGATTTGTGAGAACGCAAAAGCATTAACACACAATTTTTCCTCCCTTCTCATTTTTTTCCCCATCACCATGTACCTTCAGGGGCTCTGTAGTTTCAAACCCCTTTAAATTTATTTCCTCTTTTGCACGGAACACCAAAAGTAAAATTATTATTTTTTGAAGAACATCTGGCTGCTTTATTCTATATAATGGAAGTGAATGGGAACTAGGGTTCACTGAAAAAAAAAAATATGATTAAGTTATGAAAACATATGTTTTTACATTGCTTTAACACATCAAAATAAGTTAAGCAATTTTCAGCTCATTCAGCTCATTTTTTTAATGTCAGTTTAATGTAATTTTCAAGTTGCAATGACTTAAACATCCAAGTTGATTGTACTTAAAAATTTAACAGCAACAAAATTTAACAGCAACAATATTTTTACAATGTTGTCAAACTCCAAAACGACAAAAAGCACCAAAGTAGTATCTTAAAAATGGACTTGTGCTGTATTCCAATTAATTCCTTTTAAAGCCATATGTTAGCAATAAATGTAGTCCATATGACTTTTGACAGACGTGGAACTTTTATGGTGCAGTTTGAAGATTGATGCGTCCCCATTCACTTGCAAAAAATATTGCAGGATGTTCATTCAAAAAATCACATTTTTGTGTTTAATGTGGGAAAAGTTAATAATGTGAAGGTGAATAAATTATGGCAGTTTTTTTGGGGGGGGGGTCACTTTTAAACCCTGATTTCACTGCAGGTTTTCTGTATTCAGCCACTAATGGGCAACAAACTCAACGCCTAGTGTTTTACTGCAAACATTTCCTCAGACAGCATTTCTAATGTGCTGAAGCAGACTGGGCACGGCCGGCCAAAAATGATGCCTGGTTATCAACACTCTTGTATTCAGCGTACTAATGTAAATATCCAAAAGTGTAGATTTAAGGTTTTTGGTAAAGATCAGTGTCGAGCATGAACGCTAAGGAAAACATTGTCTTGATAAAAAATCTGCATGAATTTTGCATGGCCTTCTAAGGAGATTTTTAATTTTGTTTTGCAATAAGTTGGGCAAATTTTGAGACTGTCCCAATATATATTTTTGTATGTAAATGCAAGAAAAGAACAAAAATGAAATCAGAGTTTGACTACAACTTTGAGATGACAGTGACGTTTAATTATGACAGTTTTAATTGTCTTCAAATATTTTTTAGAATTGGATATTTTCAATATTGTCTCACTCAAAGCCAAAAAGCCCAACGTTTTGCTATTTATACTGTCATCGTATATAGCCTACATGTGTTCATATCCCTTCCTCTGTGTGTGTGTGTGTGTGTGTGTACATTTTAGCACATGATCTGATCGTTTTGTCCATTTTTGGTTTTCTATGTTTTTGTTCTTATGGGAAAACTCTTTTCAAAATACTAAAAAGATAAATCAATGTCAGCTTGTACATTGTCATTATAAATTACTAGTCTGTAATAAGCTTTCATATAAGGAGTATAAATACTATATTTCATAGTATTCCCCTATAGTTTTCCCCTATGGTCCAATATGCCTGTCCTGTCAGTTTTTATTATTATTATTTTATTGTTTGTGATTTCTGTCTTGGATTGTACAAATTAGGTTGACGCAAACACATACTTCTGTTGAAATCCAGGGGGTGGCGTTAGAGAGTCAATTTGTTTCACACAAAACACTCAATTGCACATTAATTTTAATTTTCTCTCTGGGCAATCTATTTAATATCTGCTCCGTTTTGAAATGGGTATTTTGATGGTGGCAGCTTGTGGCTTTAGTGTAAATTTGCCATATCATGGAATGACATATGACTGTATTTGTGGTAACATCCTTTCAGCTGAAGCACCTATATATGGAGTTTCTATCGTGTCATCTCTATGACGGCATTATTTGTAAATATAAGATGTGTAAGACTGAACAACGGTTATGATGAATACGCTTTTGTCTTATTTATTTCATATTTATTTGTTTTGTGGTCTTTTTCTTTTTAAGTCTCATCAGAATTTGTCGTAGGACTGACCTGTCTGTCCTAACAACACTGCAATATGGACTGAAAATGCTTTTACACATGTCACAGATAGTAGGCTGAGATTCACTAAACGTTATGGAGAACTTCAGGACTGGATAGCTGTAAAAACAAATGTTTGTGTGTGTATGCTAAGTACAACAATTTTATTTGATTATTTTTATACTTTAGTTTGAGGGTGTCTAATGCCCACATACCTTTCCTTAGCCTAGTCCTTTAGTTGTAGTGCTACAGGCATGTATGGTAGCTATGCACTTTGTATTCACATTATTAGAGATATATGAAGCAGGTTTTGTATTTTTTTACATATTGTACTTTTTACTTGTTCCTCAATAAATGTAACTTGTGATGGTTACACTTGTTGTGTGCATTGGTGTATACATGTATGAATTTGGCAGATGCTTTAAAAGCAACTTTTACACTCCGTTCAAGATGAACATTTTACTACGCATGAATTCCTTGGGAAGTGGACCCATGGCATTGGTAGTGCCATGCTGTTTATACAAAAACTGTAGTTAGATAATACCAATAAATAACATTAAATAAGCTAGATAGGGTAACAATGGCTATAGAGAATGGTGTTTGCAACACAAAGGTTGTGGGTTCAGTTCAGGTAATACATGAACTGCATGATGAAATACACTACTGTTTTGGGTCAGTAAGAAGAAATTAATATTTTCATTCAGCATGGATGTATTGCAGTAATCAAGTGTATAATAATAATAATAATAAATAAGACAGTAAACAGATAATAATAAGAAAATTTCTGAATCAGCATATTAGAATGATTTCTGAAGGATCATGTGACACTGAAGACTGGAGTAATGATGCTGAAACATTCAGCTTTGACATCACAGGAATAAAATAGATTTTAAAATATATTCAAACAAAAAACAATTTTAAGTTGTAATGCTCTTTTACAATATTACTGTTTTTACTGTATTTGAAATCAAATAAATGCAGCCTTGAAGAGAGCATAACCGACCCCAAACATTAACTTAAGACTTTTTTAACAACAAATGTCTGCCCCTCATGATGATATTTGAAATGGTGACACACCATAAATATCATTATTTGAACCCATTTTAGAGCATGAAGGGAAGTCAAGTAAACAATCTCAGATAGATAGATAGATAGATAGATAGATAGATAGATAGATAGATAGATAGATAGATAGATAGATAGATAGATAGATAGATAGATAGATAGATAGATAGATAGGTTAGAGAGTGCTGAGGTTGCGCGAGGGGACTGTCTGTCTGTGTTTGGCTGTGTGACGTCATGATTGCTCCTCCAGCTGAGCTGATGGGTTTCCTCTTCTCTGAGGGCATAAAAATGTGAGAGGCTGCTGCTGTCTGTCCTCTCTGTTTACCTATCGCTTTATTTCGTCTTTCCTCCAGCTCACCGAAAGGCTATCTCATTTTTGCTTTTGACTCTAAATGTGCAGCCTTCCCACCCAAGTCATCCTAACGATCTGAATCGCAGCAAACAAACTCACTCACCGGCAGAGACGCATGAGGTCGGTGAGATATCTGCGAGTTATGTTGTCACATGCATCTGTGCTTTTATTCGTCCTCTAGCAACTTATTTGCGTTCTCTGCGCGTGCATTTTGGGTGGTGGCACCCCGTCGACACTGTTTGTGGAGGATTATTCTGGAAAGCATCCAACTCGTGTCAGATAAATGCTTTCAAAGTTGCGATTTACAATATTGCAGCTGCTCTTTTAGAAATGCAAGTTATTGTTGCTTGATTTGGTGGTATGCTGGATGCATAACCTATGCTTATGGACGCCAGAATTGCATTTGACGTTCTATTGAATATTTGTAAATGGCTGACAGTAAATTATTACGGTTTACATGGTGATTTCCGGGGCTTGATTCGCCTTTTGTTGTTGCATTTGTCAGTCTATCATGTAAATGCCATGTCATGGTTGGTGAGCACTGGCGAATGTCCAGACACATGGGCAGACTTTAGCTTATGATGCAGTTATCATACAGTAGGCTATGTTCAGGCTATGCTTTTCATGCCTAACTTCTCAATATGTCTGCTGATATTTCCTTTTCCAGTATTGTTACTGAACTCCTTACGATAAACAAGGATACATTATATATGGTACTATATACATGCTTTTTAAAGAGAAAAAAAGGTTATGTGGTACAGGCACGAAAGAGCGATTATACATTAAAAGTTTACATATTTAATTAGCTTGTTCACTAAAAATGAAGTTTGTCATTTTCTAATTTTCGTTAACTAAAACTATAGTAGGCCTAGGCCAGTATCTCAATGATACTAAAATAACACAGAGGAATTTACATATAATCTGATTATACATACAGTTCCAAAGGTTTTTTTTCGCAGTGATGCCATTTTATTCTTAGTGTGAAGAATATTTTAATATTCTGAATAACCTTTTTCCACCAAGTACCTTTTGTGAAGTGGAAAGGTTCTATGCATATTCATTGAACCATTAAGGTTAAGGTTATTCATTAACCATTGATTCATTATTCATTAACCACTAAGGTTATTCATTGAACCATTGATGCATGTGAGATCACATGACACCATATTATCAAACTCTATTGCCTGCAAATAAACTGAGTTTGTGATGCTGCATTCATACCAATAGGTGTCAGTATAAAGTTTGACCACTGTGTTTGTGACATGTATTGCTAGCCTAGGGCAGTATAAAGGTGTATATACTGCACATTATTTAGTAACTAAGAAGTAATCTACCATTCCATTCTGAACATGTAGGAGTCTGTCTTTTTATTTCCACAATAAATAGTGTGACCTTTCTATTCATTCCCCGGTCTATCAGAGAGACTAAGATCATGGTTCAGCTGTCACCATCTCGGACTATAGAGACGTTGACTCCCTCAGAGTTGACCGTGGAGAAGGAGGATGGCCTGGACAGCCCTAAATCCGGGTCCCCTCGAGTGCTCACCGCCCTCCAGCTCGCCCTTAACCCGGCCGCGACCACCTACTACGGCTACGAGAAGTACATCGAGGACGGCCTCATCTGCCTCAAGCACAAGATCCGTAACATTGAGAAAAAGAAGGTGCCTTAATTATGTTATTTGGGCAGAAATGGCATGAAAGAATGAGTTTTATTATAGTAAGATGGATTTTGTTTTGTTTTACTCGTAGAGCATCAAATGACTTTCTGACTTGTCAAAACAAAGTTTTTTTGTTTTTTTTTCACAGCTGAAACTGGAAAGCTACAATGAGAGGCTGGAAAAGGGGGAAAAACTAAATAAAGACCAACTGGTAATCGTTTGTCTTTTATTTTATTTATTTTATGTGCTGCATTTTGGGAAATGGGGATTGTTTCAAGATCCCTGATGTGTGGTAATGTTGTAGGATGCTGTGGGGAAGTATGAGGAGGTCATCCACAATCTTACATTTGCCAAAGAGCTCCAGAAGACCATTAGTGCCCTCACACAAGATGTAAGGCTTATGCATTTGTAAAGTACTGCGCAGAATGGAATTGTGCTGAATGGTTCACTGGATCTTCTGATGCTCTCTGTCGTAGTTGTTGAAGGCTCAGCGGAAGGTTGTTCGCCAAGAGAAGATCATGAGGATCGAACAAGAGAGGAAGCGTCTGAGCTTGATTCTCCAGGTGCAATACGTCCTCCACAGTCTGCAGAGAGAGGACGTCCGGAGGAACTTCTGCAACGCCAGACAACATTCCCGTCACCTGACCACAAAGGACACACAGAGTTTGCTGGATCTGGCATCATTATTGGGATGCAAACGAGACCATAAGATGAGGTTTGTGCTACACCTGAGCACTATAGTCAACTTTTTATTTTTTTACATGTTTGATTTTAATACAAAGTGCTCGTCAGTGTCGTTTTTACATGGCTCTCTGGAATTCTTGATTCTGATTTGTCAAACATGACATTCTGTGATCAAGCATAGTACTAAACTTTATTACTGGAGACTAATTTCCCATATTGTTTGTCTGTTTTACCAATAAAGTCGTTTTCGTTATTTAAAAAAAGTTAAATGGGGAAAAAATATTGATTTTATGTGCTAGGTGTGTAATAGTGGGATAATTTACAGTAAAAAAAAAAAACCTCAATCCTTTGGGATGATACAAGAGCCCTCATTTATTGTGCAATAATGACTGGCTTGACTGTTGTCCTCAACATGTCTATCTGTGGGTGCTGGTTATTTTGAATGCTATCACAGTACTGTATTTGGTGTCTATTCAGCCTGTTGATGTGCTATGGTCTTCCTGTTGTTTCCTGCTCTAGTTTAGAGGATCAGATGGAACAGGCTGCTATTGTTTACTCTGAGCTGCTGGAAGGGAAAGAAAGACCAGTTGCTGGCTCGACATGTGAGTTTCTAGCTCATTCTCTGATTGTCAAATTAATTTGATTGCTTTCCATCTGTGTTATCTAATAAGCCAGTATTTTTTTTTTCCTTCTATAATTATATAAGGTCACGTTATTGCAGGTTTTTAAGTGTTTTTGTTACCAATTGTTTATACTAGTGATTTATTTTTATCAAGTCACTGGTATAAAAAAGTATTTTTCAAAAAGAATTAGAGGGCATACATTGCGCAAAATATTGTTTATTACCATTAATAATGGTAAATATATCGTATTTATTTCAAGGCATGTTGTGTGTTATGTATGTGTAATTCAGCAAAAATAACCTTTTTTATATTTGTGTTGATGAAGGTGGGTTTGAGCCTTACGAATAGGGCTGTGAAGGCTCAAAGTAAAATGTTTTGAATGTTTCCACAGATAAGCACATGAAGGAGAAGCTACTTCAGCTAGTGGACTGTGGCTTTTTTGACCACCTACCACTTCCTAAAGTTGACATTCAAGAGAAGACTGAGGCCGTAAAGGCTGACCCTCCATCTAGGCCTTGTAACCTCTCCAGTGAGATTTATTCAAATTTAAAGCTGCAGTCCGTAACTTTTTTTGGATTTAAAAATTATCCAAGATACATATTTGAGAATGCATAACCAGCCAGTGTTCAAAACTATCTGTTTGCCATAGCTCGATTCAAAGCGGTAAGCTTGTAATAATGTTTTTAACTCCAGTGGTACTGGTGGATTTCCGCGGGATATTCGAGCATGTCTTTGCGTCATTACGTCACATCTGTACACATAAAGGAGGAGTCTCGGCTAGTAGGCTATATTGCGTGTGAGGATGCTGGAGGAGATTTAGCCTTTTCTCACAGCACTTGATATAATTAAACTTATCAATTTGATGGCGGATACAGAAAGGTTCAAACGACAATCACCAGTGACAACAGATTCACCCGTTGTAAAATGCAAAAGACTTCGTTCTGACTTCGGAGTGGCTACAGAAAAAGAGACTGCAACCGGACCCATGCGAAAACAAGGATACGTATCGGAAGGACATTACATAGTCACGCAATGCTGACGTTGTTAACATTAACAATTTGAGAACAAAGTATCATTTGCACGGTTTTGTGTGATATGATAAGCGATTTTTAGATTTAATCAGCGCGATTTACTGCACTGTCAGAACCAGAACAAAAGTGGATGTTTCTTACTTGTTCAGATTACATTTTCAGGTGAAAATTCTTATGTTGGTCATACTTCCAAAAAGAAATATCTGTGATTCTGAATGCCAGTATCCACACCGGCGCGGTGACTGACAGCTGCACACTCTCCTCAAACATTGTGTTCATCCGCGCTGTGCCGTGTTGAAGTACAACTCACGTAAAGTTGATAATTCTGCGAATAAATGCAATTGCAGATTTCGAACAGAGATGGCGACAAAGAGGAAAAAGGCGGACTGCAGCTTTAACATCCAGTTTTTAATAATTTCAGCAGCCATTATTTTGCCCTAATACATGCTATTTATATTTCTGTGTTTTAGCACTGGTGAAGCTGAGCTCAAAAGAAGTGCCTCCCAAAGAGGTAAAAACAAGTGACGCTGATCCTTAAGTCTTCAACGCTATAAACTGTGTTTTGGAGAAACACAAGCAGGTCAGTAACTTCTGAATGATGGCAGTTTCTTAACAGACGATACCTACCTGAAACGAACGTCGCTGAGCGTAGACCGGATGAGAAGGCTTCGCCCCGTAACTGGAAGGATGACTTTTTGGCTATGAAGGAAAGGGAGCCACCGGACTCATGGGAAATGGAGCTTTCTGATCCTCCTGTATCCTCTCAGTCCCCCATACAGAAGCCATGGAAAGGGGCAGCAGGATTGATTCCCAAGACTACAGACATCCTTAAGAGACCCACGGTTGACCCCAAGGAGGTGAAAACCTTTCATTTTTATTTTTGTGGGACCCCCAAGTAGGATGATCCCACTTGCTTAAATACAAAGGCAGCTATATATTTTCACGAATACAGACCAATTTATACTGAATAAAGAGAAATGGAAATACAGCCAGAACAAATGATTAAAATATCTGCAAAATAACAGCGTTTACCTCACCATATCCCAATATTATTTTTTAATAAAAAAAATGTAATTTAAAGTGCACATTTTTTTTAATTGTGAGGAATATTTTGCGGACTGTAGTTTTAAAACCCATTAAAAATGTTGCTGCTTATACGACTGATCTTGTATGTTGCCAATTAGCTCAGTTGGGCAACCGTTTAATATGTAACAAGGTCGTTTAATCTCTTCACATGTTTGTCTTCTAGAAACGTCAAAAGAAGACCAAGGTGGAGCAGGACTCCAAATCGGTGCGTTATTTAGATCCAACATAAATTTGTTTTAAAGCATGTTTATCATTCTTTTTATGCTTTATACTTTCAGACTCCTGTCGCAGTGGAAGTCTTTAGTTCTCCATCTCCGTTACCACAAGACCCTGTTCAGCGTAAACAGCAGCTGGAGACTCTAATGGACCAGATCTCTGGCTCATTCAGCTTCATGCAGGCATGCATTAAAGGGGATTTTTAAATTAAAACGCAACGATACTTAATTCAATTTTCCCATTTTGGTTGAAACCAAGATCTTTTAGAAAGTAAGTGTTCGGAGACTTTTCCTCTATTCTGTTTGCAGGAGTCTCATCTGGATGGAGAAACTTCACCTGTAAACGGTCGTGCAAAGAGATGCCGTCCATCTCCAGGCTGCTCTACTCCTCTTGGTACATGAGCGCTCCATATTGAAGAAACGGTTCTCCCAAAAATGTCAATTCTGTCATTACTCGCCCTCATGTCGTTCCAAACCCGTAAGACTTTCGTTCATTTTTGGAACACAAATGAAGATCTTTTTGATAATCTGACGGCTTTCTGTCCCTCCATTGACAGCTACGCAACTTTGACACTTCAAAATGTTCATAAAGAGATCTTAAAAATAATCCATATGAATAGTGGTTCAGTCCAAATTTTCTGAAGAGTTTTGGTCGCTTTATATGATGAACGGATTTAATTTAGGCATGAGGGAGAGTAATAAATGACAGTTTTAATTTTTGGGTGAACTATCCCTTTAAGTTACACCTTAAGATTAGGATGGTGTTAAACTGATATTGATAGTCTGTTGCTTTTAACATGCAGCACAAAGGGAACTGCCAAAAAGCCCATCAGATAGTCTGCCTCCGTCCCAGCTGGTGAGCATGTTTGACTTGATATGAGAGCTTATTTTGTGTATAACAATAAAAACATGAGGTCAGCATTCTGTCTGACCAACCGCCTAATATGACATGTTGTGATCTTCAGAGCACTCCTTTACAGATCCTGCTGTCTGGCGAGGGTAAAGGCTGTCTGTCAAATGGAGACCATTCTATAACCAGCTCTGACCTGGATCTACACCATGAAGATAAGCCACATGTAAAGGTTTTTTTTGTGTGATGGTACAGTTATTGAATGTAAGATACCAAAAAGTAGGCTTGTAATCTTAAATATGCTATAATGGTATCTGTTGTGTTTGTTAGAAGCAAAGTGAGGGCTTCACCTCTCCTCCACTGTACCGCAGGGGATCCTCCATCTCAGTCCCTCTAGAAAATCAAGGCACTGTACAGGTAAGAACTTCACGGACAAATAATTCTCATTCATGCTAAACGGAGCGCTCCTAAACCTTACAGAGATTGAACTGGGGATTTATTATTTGAGATTTGAAGGTTCAAATTTAAAGGAACACTCTGACTTTTTGGGACTTTAGCCTATTCACCTTATCCCCCAGCGTTAGATAAGTCCATACATACCTTTTTCATCTCCGTGCGTGCTATAAGTCTGTTTGACGCACCCACCGCTAGCCTAGCTTAGCACAAAGACTGGATGTTAATGGTTGCAGCTAGCATACTAATCCAAATAAGTGACAAAATAGCGCAAACATTTTCCTATTTACATGTTGTGATTTGTATAGTCACAGAGTGTACAAAAAACTACGTCACATGAGACACAGACATATTTTAACAGTATAAATACTGGGAACTATATTCTCTGAAGGCGAAGCACTGCTACTTGGGCGGAGTGATAACCGCAGCACCTGAGACGTACCGTACCCAAACTCTGAACGAACTCTCTGCTCCTCACCACGGCGCGTCTCAGGTGCTGCGGTTATTACTCCGCCCAAGTAGCAGTGCTTCGCCTTCACAAATCACAACATGTAAATAGGAAAATGTTTGCGTTATTTTGTCACTTATTTGGATTAGTATGCTAGCTGCAACCATTTACATCCAGTCTTTGTGCTAAGCTAGGCTAGCGGTGGGTGCGTCAAACAGACTTATAGCACGCACGGAGATGAAAAAGGTATGTATGGACTTATCTAACTCTGGGGGATAAGGTGAATAGGCTAAAGTCCCAAAAAGTCGGAGTGTTCCTTTAAGGTTTAAAAATGTTATTTAGAGGTTTTAGTTGCGTACATTTGATTTGGATATTTAATATTCTTATTTCCACTTTTTACGTTTAGATTACTTTTGCCTTAATCTAACGCTCACTTAAAGTTAATCTTTAAAATCCCAATAGTCTAATCTTTACCAAATATCAAAATGAATGGCAGTTTTTATACTGTACACTGTTGTGGTGCCTAAATTCCTTATTTAGCCAAATCAATATTTTTAAATTCTAAGGTAATTATCTGTTTCAGACAGAGTTTTAAGTTTACATTTGCAGCCTTGCAAGAAAGCGATTTTTAAAAGTTTCTAACCTTGAGCTCTGGAGATTTAGAAGACTTTGTGGCTTCAAGTGGAAGTTTAAATGACTGGAGATGTCATGTGGGGCCATGGAAATGACCATCCAGTGCTTTTAAAACCTTGTTTGGGATTGACCTTATTTTTTGTATGTGTCAGGCAGGAAAGCAGATGTTATGCAATGGAGTATCAACCTCTGTGGTTGCGCAGACATTTACAACCCCACCTAGTCACCGATCCATCAGTGCAGAAAACAACTTCCACAACATCCACTCTGTGAGTATAATGTTTGTCTCCATATGCTTCCATTTATTTAATGCATAACATCCTATCTGAAGCCTCTCCTCTCCTCATCAGGTGTTTAATGTGGCATCTTTGCCAATCAGTGAGAGCTCGGGGATGAAGTCGGATGAGAGTGGGTTCTCTGAGTCTATGCATCTGAGTTACACGTCAGCCAAAACCCAGAGTTATTCCACCGCCAGCACCCAGACGCCACCTGAACTCAACCTACCTGAAGATGACCTACAGATTGGTAAAACTTGACCTACAGATTAGTGACACTCGCACTCTCAGACTGTTAGATTTTGCCTCTCTAATCATGCGTGTTTTTGCAGAAGGCCAGTACCAGCTGGAGTGTCCGGTCAGTACAGGTGGTCACGTATTCTCTACCCCTCAGCCACAGTCTCGTCTGAGTCAGTCCTGCTACCCCCGTGGTACAGCGAGAGGTATGACGCGTGCAGGCAGGGGTTTGGGTCACTCATACAGATCACCTGGTGGCTACAGAGGTACCTTCCTCTTCCTCGGTCTCCTTCACTCTCTGTTACGCTTTCTTTCTTTTTTTTATTCGTATTGTGTACAGATCACGTAATGGTGGTGTATTTTCTGTTCAAAAATTTAACACCGAGCCAATGCATGAGTTCTCTTGTTCTTGCATTATTTACTATACTCTTTGTTATCTTTGCAATTTGAAGCAGACCTGGATTAATAGTATAAAACCTGCATTTTTCTTTCCTTCTGACTGATTTCCAGGTGGTTATGAGGCCTACAGAGTGAATGTGCGTTCTCCAGGAGGGGGCTTCATATCCCAGACACACAGAGACCCTGGATCTGCCTTTTATGTGTCTAGAGTAAGTTTGTTTTTACTGATTTACTTTAGTTTTGTGTTGACACTAAGCAAATAAATAATGTATATTCACTTTGTGTTGTAGGCATTGTGTTTATATATATATATATATATATATAATATTATTGGTAATGTTTAGGTTTTTTATTTAAAGTTGCAGATTAGTTGTATTATATAAAGAACAAACAGTACATTTTTATATTTATTTTGTGCTGTAGGCATTATTATATAATATATTTATGCTTTTAGTTTACTTTGTTATAGGTCAGGGTTACTAATGCCATTTGTTATATAAACGGCTAAATTAAGTAAGTTTGTTTTCATTGTGTTGTAGGCAATATTTTAGTTTATATATTATACTGGGTCAGTTGTGATTGTTTTACCAATAGGAAAACGGGTATCAGCAGAGCTTCAAACGAGGTGGAGGCACAGCAACTCAAAGGAGCAATGGTATGAGCAATCTCCCATACTGGTATTTTCTAATACTGAGGAACAGTGTTGAGGGTGATGCTTTACAAGTAATGCAAGTTATGCAACCCAATTACTTTCAAGTAACTAGTAAAGCATTCATTTTAAATTTGCAACAAAATATGAGTTAGTTTTTCAAATAAGAACTTTTTTTTTTATTAAAAAATAATTAAAAAAAACGCCAGCCCAGGTGAGAAAGGAACGCAATGCATTACTTACTATGCATTTAGTTACTTTTTTTAGGATGTAAAGCAATGTTTTAATGCATTATATTTAAAAGTAACTTTCCCAAACACTGGTGAGGAATGGCTCATAATAGATCAAAGTGATGGTCTGTCTTTGTCTCTTCCCCTCTTTAAGCTGGTTGGAGTGACTCTTCTCAGGTGAGCAGCCCAGACCGGGAGGGTGCGTATCCGCTCGACTCAGGAATCAGTGACACTCTCTCCATCCCGCCAATGGAAGTGCCCATCACACCCCAGGGCCCACACACTATGATGCCCGTACACGTGTACCCACTCAACCAACTGCGTGTGGCTTTCTCCGCCGCCCGCGCGGCCAACTTCGCCCCTGGCACTCTGGATCAGCCGATCGCCTTCGAACTGCTGCACACCAACCTCGGCGAAATGTTCGACACGACCAGCGGCCGTTTCACCTGTCCTGCTGCCGGCACTTACGTCTTCATCTTCCACATCCTGAAGCTTGCCATCAGCGTGCCCCTGTACATCAACCTCATGCGCAACGAAGAGGTGATGGTGTCCGCGTATGCCAATGACGGCGCTCCGGACCACGAGACTGCCAGTAATCACGCTGTCCTCCAGCTGTTCCAGGGTGACCAGGTGTGGCTGCGGCTTCACCGCGGCGCCATCTACGGCAGCAGCTGGAAGTACAGCACTTTCTCTGGTTTCTTGCTGTACCAGGACTGAACATCTCTCTAAATGGCCACAAAAAGGGAGGATGGGGCGTTTTGGATGTTCTTTGAAAGCTACTCTGCACTTTATTGCGCTTTTGGTTACGCATGGTGCAACTGCATGTTTGAAAGATGTTCAATAGTACAAAAGCCAGTGTTAAAGCTAATGTAGGATGTTTTGCTGGTGAACGTTTACATGGGTTTACCTGGGTTGTTCTTTTTATTTGATTATTATCATTATTTAATATACTTATATTTTTTTCTTTCTTTCAGTGTTTTGAAAGTCTTTACTGTGTACTTGGGTGCACAAACCCGTAACCCAAAGTAGCTGTATTGTGCACTAAACTGAAATCAGTTCAGAAACGTCTTCTGGTGTTTGTTAGATGGCCCTGTATTCACTCCTGTTCATTTTAGATGAGAGGTTTCCCAGCCATACGAAAGTCTGCAACATGGTGCCTCTGTTTTTTGGGTCGTTGAACAAACGCATCGCTTTGCAAGAATGGAGGATTTTCTTTTTCTTTCTGGTAATACTTGACATGTTGAGCACTTTAAAATGACTTGGTGGCCTTGTTGAGGTTTTGGGTGTATCTGTGCTAATCTGCGTGTTTGTCTGTGGAATACTGTGAGTGAATCAGTTGAACACTGACTCCGCCTAGAAGGCGTTTAGGCCAAAATTGCTCCCTCTTGTGCCTGAAATAAAAATGTGCAGTTCACTTCTGTGATGGCTTCATTTGTGCATCAAGTAAAGTTGTGAATGCGGTTTTAAGTTTGCAGCTGGCCTAGCTGTTTAAGTTAGTACCAATGCTTAGGATGTTTACCTCTATTAAAACTAGTCTCTCAGAAATTAGGCTTCTGCTAATTTTAAACCCAGGTTAAAACAGGTTTTCTGTTATTGTTATTATTGGAGGAAAGTAAGCTTACAGCATGCATCTGATGGTGTCAGAATGCTGACAGGTTTGTATGTTTCGACACGTTCTGATTTAAAAAAAAAAATTGTTTCCACATCTACCATTATTAAACTTATGAGTTTTTGTAATGTGGTTTTCATTATAGCTCATCTCCGTATAAATTGATCTTTACATATGCATACGTTTAGCTGACTTTATGGGTGTTTTTATTCAACTAGAAGTCCCTTTAAAACGTTTACATGTAGGCTACTAGCTCCAGGTCAGGTTCATATAGTTTTTTTATTTTTTTGGTGACACTTTACAATAAGGTTTCATTAGTTAACATTAGTAAATGCTTTAGTTAACAGGAACTGTCAATGAACAATACTTCTATATTGATTAATCAATCTTAATTTCAACATTAATACATTATTAAAATCAAATGTTGTATTTATCATTAATGCACTGTGGACTAACAATGAACGACACTGTTTTTAACTACATTAACAAAGATGAATAAATGCTGTAACAAATGTATTGCTCAATGTTAGTTAATACATTACAATGAGGTCTCATTTCTTTAACATTATTTGAAGTGTTACTATTTATTTAATTAAATGTATATTACAGTTTAAAAATATAATTTATTAAATTATGTAGTTTAATTGCAGTTTGTGATGACATTTTTGTTTGAAATTACATTTTAAAATAATTTGTTCAAAACAAGGTGTATGTATATATTAAATCCAAAATATTTCTCACGGTCTGCATACAATTACAACTTGACTGAACATACAATAAAGTAGGCTATGTTTGTTTCGGATGTGTTTATTACACATGTTTTTATGCTAGATGTAATGTCCTTGCGATAAACAAGTCTATAAACACCCTTATATTAGAAAGTCCCTTGGAAAGGGTTAATCGCAAGGATAGTGCATTGTCTCGTTGTGCATGTTTAAAAATATTTAAGATGAGCACAAGAGGCCGCTGTTGCCCAACTCGTTGATCGCGTCTGTACTGTGCGTAATGGAAAAACAAACACATTCGTTCAGTACTGCACGCATCTCTCGCGAGACCTTCTACTCAGATGACTTGAGTCCTGCCATGGGCCATAAATGTCACAATGCACAAATGTTTACTTTGCATTTCTCAACTTTAACAGCCGAGTGTGTGTGTCCCCGTGTAGCCTATTCAAGTTATCTTCTACTAGTAGCCTAATGGCTTTTAAGATTACGGTTCATATTGATTTTGTCGTGAGATCATTTGTGCGATGCTGACTGGCTTTTTTTTTACTATGGTAATATATTTATCTTTGTGGTTATGACACTTGTACATTGGTTATACATGTGTTTATCAGCAGAGAGGGTGTTGATATAGGCTTTTTTTTTGTTAGCTCAATTGAGTTGACTTAGACTCAATCTGTCTAGTCCATGCTAAGCAAATCAAAATTCTGGGAGAGTGTCTGATATTATAATCCCTAAACTGAAATTTAACCTCCTGCTGGTCTGTAGGGCAAGTCTGTCTGCAGTCGACCTGCCCAGACTTGTTCATAATACCCTCCCCTTAATTCTTAAACCTAGTTTTACCCCCCTGTATTAGGTCATGTCCCTTGTGAACCCACTGCTCCTCCTCACCCTGTGTTCTGCGAGGTCCCGGGATGGCTGGGATGGTCAGCTGTCGTCTTGCATGCCGTGGTCTGGAGATCCTTTGCTGGACTTTGGATAAAGGGACTGTACTGTTCATTGTGTCCTTTTAAACAAACTGTTCTTTATAGGCAAATGGGTTGTCTCTTTGCTTTTGGGGTTTTGGGGGAATGGCAGGAGAGTATAAAATTCCCACTTCTCTTTTTTCTAGTTTCAGCCTGAGGCTTTTCTGATTTTCAGTTCAAAACAATTTTGAGGTCATGAGTCATATTCTGAGAAAGTGTAGGTTTGGGAAGACACCATATTCCGTGGTTATATCCCTGAGATTACCGTCACAACCAAAAGTCAACAAAAAAACTAGGCATACTAAACAGCCTGCAGGCACAAAGAGAGGGTAAAGTTAACTAATCGAACATGACTATTTCTTTCGATTCATTTTTGTTTTTTCAACAGTACCCAAATTAATACTTGGAATTCAGCCATTTATCAGTGGAAGACAGCAGCTAAATGGTGTTTTCACAAGCCACTAAACGTGTGAGACTAAACAGTCATTTCTTCACATTTCCTGCCTTTAAACTTAATGCTGGTAATTTGTCATCTGCCACAATGTCATTCTTGAGAGAAACTAAGTGTACTTTGTGAACAAATCGACAGGTGACAGTGTCATTAGCAGAGATTTTGTGAACAAACAACTTTATGAAACTTTATAACAACATTGTTGTACTGTCTGTTCTAGCAAGTATAACATGTGTGACACTCCTGGCACTGTTTCAGGCATTTAAACAATCACGCGAGGTACGTCATCAGATTACTTTTTCAAGTAACTAAGTAACACATTAGGGTACTTTTAAATTTACCAAAAATATCTGAGTTGCTTTTTCAAATAAGTAATGCAGGTTACTTTGTTCTCTTATGTATTGACTGACAGCTCTCCTGTCCTCATGTTGAGAGAAATCAGGAGTAAGTGCAGAGGCGCTGTGTGAACATGATGGATATTGTTGACTAAATGTGAGCATCTACTCATCTCACTTGTACAAAAACAGATTCAGTATTCCTCAAAATTAATAAAAACAGCGAACTGCAATCTCAGAATATCATGCAAATCTGCAATGAAATGTTTCATTTGATTGAGCTGTGTCCTGTGAATTTGGTTACCTTAATAAGCCTGAGGCTTATTGGCTGAATGCGAAATCGTCCCCTATACCCTCAAATAGGGCATTATTTGAAGGGACGGCCATTTGTAGTGGTGTCTGAAACCATAGTGGAATGCACTCATTCAATCCCATATATATTGCACGGCAATAATGAGTCAACAGTCAATGTACGCTCAACGGCTGTCTGAATTCGCTCAGTCAGTTTCATTCACTCCTTTAAGTGAACTGTATTAGTGGACTAACGTGGAATAGTGATTGAGGGTTTAGGGGGCGATTTTGGATTCAGCCATTGATTCCATGTTTGACGTGAAAGCGCCTTTACATTTGCCAAAATATATATATTTTTTGTCATTAAAAAACAAACAAAAAAGCCCAGTCCAAGTGAGATTTTTTTTTAAAGTAACGTAACATTACTTTTCAAGTAACACAATTAGTTCCTTTTTAGGGAGCAACGCACTATATTGTAACATTACGTTTGAAAGTAACTTTCCCCAATCGAGTCTTTATATTATATGCAGTGGGTCCCTCATGGGGGCAGCCATTTTGAGATCACATGACCAGCCTACTGGAAATTCTACTCATTTGATCTTGTTAACCCCTGTTATTGGACATTTTCGTCCGTAGAATAAATTATTCATGACTGAGAGCATTTCTTGGCAACTGAAAATTTTTGCATTTTGCATTGAATATTAATTACTCATTGTACCTTTAAGGTGCAAATCAGGATAGTAATTGTTTTTCTTGTTTTTGACTGAAAAATATATATTGTTAACATTAGTTTATGTTATTTGGCTAATACATGCACAGCATTTGAGTTACAAAAAACTGACTGTCTGCAAAACAGGAAAAGAAACATTTGCGTATTTGCACCATGATCTGAGTTTGGTGTCACATTTTTGCATGTTAGAACCTACCACTGTCTTGTCCAAGCCAATGTTTTTCATATGTTTCCAATGAAAAAGTCTTTTTATGGCTTGCATCTGTGTAAGAAGCGAGTAAAAGGATTTTAGAATTACATTCCATAAAAATCACTTACGACAATAAGTTTGTGTTGTGGGTTGGACTGGTGACAGACTAAACTGTATGGCCAGTTTTAGAGCTACTATTGAGAGAAGTTAATAAATACAGATCCATCCATTGCTGTATACATGCTCATTGTGGATGATAAATTAAGATTACTTGGATCTCCTTTTGTCAGCAAGACTTGTTGGCTCATGTTGGCTTTTATCATTTTGTCGTTGTGTGTTTACTTCTCTTTTTTTTAATCACTTTTAGCACTGACATTCTCAAAAAAATTCCTTAGCGGGGAAAGGCCTTGTGCATAAATTCCCAGCATAACATAGCAGGAAATCCTCTTTCAGAGGTCCAATCCAACACATTTGCTCTGTGTCTTGCATTGTTGCAATCTGCAGTGCATGATGGGATGGGGTAAATATCCTATTTTCCGCCCAGGAAATAAACTCTGTAAGCTGCGATGGGTTTGTGATAAGATTTGCATCTGCATATCCTGCCCTGTTGTTTTAATCTCTCTGATAACCATCTTCTCATAACAAGTAGTAAATTGAAAACAACTGAATTTACAGGGAACTGCAGAAATGTGTTGCCGAGGAGCATGTAGAATGTAAGTGACCCAAACACACAGCGGAGTGAATGTTTTCTCACGGCCGTGACAGAATTCAGGCATTTCGCACAAAAGAACGGTTGTGCGCCTTGTGCTTACACCTCTATGAGGAGGTCCAGGTGTGTGATTCTAACCTGAAACTGTACCCAGTCATTTCCACTCATCCATGCAATTTCACTCCTTCATGTTGGACGTATATTTTTCCTGAACCTCCTCCCATCCTTTAACTCCTCCTCTCAGTGTCAACATGTGGCCCTGCAGTTAGCTCAGTGTCATGCTATGTGCTATGGAAATATGGAATAGCATATTCTTACTAATCCAGTAATAGCATTTATAATGTTAATGTTAAGTTTTCTGTATGCAGTATGGATGAGCTACTATATTTGCCAAAATATGCAGGACAGTATGCTAATCAAAAATAATTAGCAAAGGTTTGCACCCTCCGTGTTCATGTGAACAAAATAGTCACTTCCAGAGAAAATTGGTGCAAAATGGAAATGAAAGTTGAAGTCATTGTACTCCTTTATAAAATAAATCACTTGATATTTAGAGTGGACAAACAAAATGCTCTGATGCACTTCATGTTTTCTGTAATTCTGGAAGTGATGAGGTCGGTCGTTTTGGGAGGTAAAAGTAGTCAATCATCTTGACAAACTATTCAGGTTTTTTTTAGAGTACATTTAAGAATTTATTTGTTAAATGTGGTTCCATTGTAGTTTATGTACAAGCCTTCTTACAGAATATGTTTGCATTTATGCACATTTTGGAAATCTAATCCACATCCATCCCTCATTTTTATGCAATATCCCAATTTGCATAAAGGTATGTGAATGGAAACCTGACTAATGCTGTATCATTTGTCATGTACTATTCGTTCTACTCATAGACTAGTATGTACTGTGTGCACTACATGGAAATTGTATGTATGCGTGGAATACCCAGATGACCAAATTTGAATCTGATTCCATTGTAGAGTATTATTGCAGAATGTTTTTTAATGTACATATAGCAAATTTTATCCATATCCATCCAGCATCATTATGCAATATCCCAATTCCTATGTGAATGGAAACCTGACTAATGCTATTCTAACCTGATTACTACTATTCTACTTCCTTACAGATGACCACATTTGTTAAAATATGTAGCATGCAGCAGAACACACATCCTGCTCAGGGACTACAGATGCAAATTAGATATCTAATTCTGGCACAACATTTGTGTTGTGCGGTGCCTGTTAAATAAATGAAATAAACTAAACTTAACTCAACTAAACTGTACTAAAAAGTAGACAACTGAGCTTATGAGGTGACAACAGCAGGCAGTATCCAGTCAAATCTGCACTGTATCAGTGAGTGGTAAATTAGTATCTCATTTCGAACATAACACTCTCTTTTACACATTTGTTTGGTTTATAGCACAGACTTAACAAATCTCTGCCATTATAACATTTCTTCCTTGGTTTAGTGTGTTGTAATTGGGAAACCCTGCGCTATGGTTTAAATCTGATTTATGTTTAGATTAATGGCTGCCATCTTTCTTTGTAGGCTGGAAGCAAATGAGTTTGATGCTTGGTATGGGGGCAGGCTCCTGTTTGCAGACTCAGACTGAAGATAATATTGGGGCAGGTTGGAAAGTGCTGTGGTGTGGTTTGACTTGGTGGCTGGGTAGACTCTCGTTAAGAGTCTTTATCAGAACATGAGTTCTGAAGTCTACTTAGACACTGTTAGCAATATTAGCAATGTGTCTCTGCACTCTGAACTATGGAGCTATAACCAGTCCCATGATGTTTTCACATGCTAAAAAGGAACTAATCATCTATGTGTTTACACAGAACCATATACAAATAAAGATGAATCCTGGCTAACACACTAACACTGGTTCTTTTCCCAGTATACATGCTTTGTTTGTCATTGCAGGCCACTGTTTCTTATTCTTTTTTTTGAAGTATCGCTTTGTCTCCATCCCCTTCTTGTTCTCTTTCATCATTATTTGCTGCAGTAGAAGGATAATTATAGCTTTCGGGAAATGATGCCTCTGGAAAGGCTCCTTTGGGAAAAAATCAGGCTGTAAAATGATTCTTGCCTGCTGTGTAACAGCAATGTGCTGTGTGGAGAAAGTGTGAGGTAAACAAGTTCTTTCAGCTTTCTCTGAATATCACAGTCTAAATAGTGAGATGCTTCCATGTTCCCTATTCATCTCTCCAGGACGTTCAGTGTGGAATAGACTCCAAACTCACTGGCATGTAAACAAAAGGCTGTTTTACCCATAATACTCAAATATTTCCAGTTCATCTTAGCTACACAGTGTAATGCAGTGTGAAATTTCCTTTTTTGTTTCATCTTAGATCCAAGGCATTGAGGCATTGCCTGAGTCCTTTTGGGATTTATGTGGCCCTGCTGGTGTGTATGGAAAAGCATGCGTGAGAGCTTCAGAACCATAGCTCTGGGCCCGACTGGTTTACATTAGAGTTGTTTATCACATGTAAATTATCCAGAACTGATGTTCATCAACGCACATGCACACAAAACCTCTGAGCTCATCTCTTACTCAGGGGTCTGGGTTCTGGCACAAAACTCACCGCATCACGCAGATATTTACAGCAATAGTTTGACGCTGTCGAAACCACCTGGAAAACAAATGCACATTCCGCCTAGTTCCGTTCGTGCTCATTTCATACCGACACGGCTGCTGTACTGCATGTTGTTTAACTGTTTTAGTCTCTCTTTTCACTTTTCACCCTGACAATTACAATCTGTAAATTTGATGTTTGAGTAATAGTACCACAGTGCTTCTGTAAATACTGTAGCCGCTCCTATAATGTAATGTAACACAAACCTTTGTTTTTAGTTTCAGCTCTAATGAGGTTGTTGATCTAAACACTTAACCTCTAATTCAGGTAAAAGAAGTCAGAATGCAAGGAATGTAGATACACCCACTTTCAGCTGACTTGCCTTTCTGACTAAGTAATTAACTGTAAATATGTGTAATGATAATGTCACGAAAGTTAATATTGCATAGGCTGTCATGGAAATTCATAAAGTCTGTTATGCTCAGCTCTAAAATACTTTAGCCTATTGGCTAGAAATTGCCCTTTGTAAGTGCAATCTCAACAAAATATTTCAGTAATTTCACAGTAGGCTTTTGTTCTAATTAACAAGTGTGATATTGCTTAAATAAAATAGGCCAGTAAACAATAAATAATTGAGTAGACCTATTCTGTAGGCCTATATCAAGTAGGCTATTGCTTTTATACAACAGGTCAGTAAACAAGAAGTAATTTTTTTGTAACTTTCACTTATTTTAGACACACTATTGCCAGATGTAGGCCTGCCTAGTGCTGTTTTGTTTCTAATGATTGTCTGTTTAGCTGATTTCAAGTGCTAGCGGAATAATATTCGTATTTAAAATTGGACAAAATTTGAATGCGATGAGCTCGTAATCGACTTCACAACTGGGAAGTAGGAGATTTCCGAAAGCACGTGAAACTAAGCAGCATAATTCATGTTTTTGAACGAATCTTTCTTTTGAAAGGTTCACTTAACCGAATGAATCAGTAGTTTTAAAAGAATCGTTTAAGAAAATGTCTCACTCATTAAAGATCATTTGTCGTCACCTACTGGCGTCACCGATATATAAGCAGAAAAGTGTTAAATCACCAGCACAAATCCACCTTTCGCGAACTTTCAAACACTGACACAAACGATGAACAGACCCAGCCGTTCAGCCAATCAAATTCGAGGACCGGAACTGACTGTTGTTGTTTGTGTGTTTTGTTTTCAAATTCTTATCCAGAAAACTCGACCGACTGAAATTCATGGATATTCATTGATGCAGATGTATGGCAACCCCGTCCTTCCATGTCACGTTTCGAAGGTCTGTAACTGTAATGTATAAGTTACATTCTAAATTTGTTTTTGTTTTACAGGAGAAAAAGTCAGCATAGCTTCTCATAGTTGACATACGATATTTGTAGCTAGCTAATGCTACTAACGTCCCAGTTTAGTTAGTCACCTTGTGTTTTTTCTTTGTGGCCATTTGCAGGTGTTAATGGACTTCTTCACTCGTCCATCTCATAGAAATAGAGCCCCTGTTTCACACCAATGCTCTGTGGGATTGCATCAAATTCATGTATGAAGAGGTATTTCCAGTTTTGAGCCTAATACCTCATGAACACCTTGAGTTGAAATCTGAGAAAGGAGAAAAAGGTATGTACTACAAACAATAGAATGGAAAAAGGTGTGAGTGTGTCTTCATGTGGCGCAGGGACTGTATCTTGTCAGCGTCGTTTATCAGCTGATTCAGTGCTATCAGTCTAGGCTAGACTAAACTGGAGACAAACAGCATGTGAGCAAGCTAGGATGTAACCCACATATTTAGCCAGGAACGATCATGGAAAATCCATATATTAATGTAGATATTTGCTTGTAGTATTAGCAGGTTGGGAAATTGAGTGACTCACTTATTTGTTTCATAATTCATTTCATAATTAATATGAAATTATAGTGAATAGTGGGGGAATTAGTTTAGACTAGTGTAGACAAAATTTGTTCATCACTTTGTGACTCATGTTTTGCCCTTTGAGGGCTGATATGAACCGTTACTCCATCCAGAGATTTCTCTTTTTGGGCAGAGAGCGTGACCTGTTGGAACTGGCAGTGGATTTTTCTGTTTCATCCAGTTGGCCGTGCAGAGAGAAATACGAGCTCCTGCTAAGAAGTCGAGCAACCTTGTATAATTTGTGTTGACCTGGAAAACAGAGAATGACTGTTTTTATTTGGATTTTATTATCCAATCAGCCATTGCTGGAGGCTTTTTTTAGGGCCAGTGAACGATAACCAACATATGGGGATCTGATGCGGATTGTGACTTTCGTGTCCCACCTCACAGCAGCATTATATTAGGCACACCAGGTGCAGGAAGATAGACAAAGAAAGGAAGGATAAAAAGGACATGTATATCAGTTTGAGATGTTTGTATCTACAGGCTTTTGTGAGTGATGTAAACCATTTCCTGGTTATTAACTGTACCACCCACCTCCACCCTTACAGCAGCCATTCATTTCTTCTGTGGTTCACACAATGATTGTACATCACTATGGTGACTGAAGCATTAAATCTGTTGTGTGAAAGAGCTGATTACTTGACTGCAGTTGAATTTACAGAGAGGTTTTGTTGTATGTATGGTGCATGCAGCAGATAGGTGTGCCATCAAGCACAGATTTCTATGTCATTGTTAAAATCTGATTTAAAAATTAGGTCATTTCTATATTTAGTTAATCTTTAAAATAAAAAATATTTTTTTTACTTAATATTAAGGATGATTTATACATATAAGCTTTATAAATAAGATTTATAAATAAGCTTTCCATTGATGTTCAGTGTGTTAGGATATGACAATATTTGTCCGGGATACTACTATTTGAAAATCTGGAATCTTGAGGGTGCAAAAAAATCAAAACATTGAGAAAATTGCCTTTAAAGTTGTCCATTTATGTTCGTGACTGTGCTGCTTTCACTTACAAAAATAAATGTTTTAGCCTATATATTTACGGTAGGAAATTTACAATATATCTTCATGGAACATGATCTTTACTTAATATCCTAATGATTGTTGGCATTAAAGAAAAATCAATAATTTTGACCCATACAATGTATTGTTGGCTATTGCCACAAACATACCTGTGCGACTTGGGACTGGATTTGTGATCCAGGGTCACAAATGACAACGATTCGCTTGCGTCTATTAAACTTTTGACAAGTAGCCTTTGATCACAGAGGAACATTCTAGTGGGAATCTGCCTTGGCGCTGCTGAGCCAGAGAGAGCAGTTGTCATGTATATGATTGAAACAGCTTCACAAACCACACAGTATCATCATTTCTGTTACAATAATTATAATTACAGAAGTACTGGGATAAAAGTTTATATTTTGGATATAAACACTGATGTCTATGATAGCGATCAAAATAGAGTGAATTACCTTTTGAAAGCAACTTGATGCTTCCAATAAAGATATCAGTTACATTGTTACACCAGTAGGTGACAACAAGTGACTGTTAAAAATGTATTTGTCATTGAATGATTCAAGAGATTTGCGAAAAAACGCAGATTCATCCAGTAATGAAACAAGTGAAGTCTTTGAGTGAGTCATTGAATCATTCATTAAAAAAAAAAAATGCTGCAGCAATCAACATTTTGTCAGAACCAAGTAGCCTAAATTACATGTTATTTTGTTAGGTTGTCTATTCAGAATTGTAGGTGAATCATGATCTCTATTAAAAAACAACAACGCGAATCTCAATTTATCCAGAATTGTGCGGCTCTACTTGCGTGCATGTCTGTATTTATGGTAATTGTTTTGGGGCCTGTTCAGGGAGAGGCTTTAGACCATCTAGTGTTGTAGCAACAAAGCCTGGAAGTGCTGTTTTCCTGGAAGTGTCTGGCTGTAAGTGGTCATGTTGATGTTCCAGCAGCTCTGCTCGCTTGCATGTAAGGATGTGTTTTGCTTTTTCGCCTCAGTGCTGAATCACTTATATTCTTTTTCACTGTGTTTTGGAGCAATCATGACAGGTGTGTTCATGGCATACGAGTGCTGACACACAAGAAGGGTGTTGAGTTTGATTTGGATCCAGCAGTTTGGAAAAGCACAGTTCTCTCTAGCAGCTCTGGCTGAGATGGAAAGCTGAAAGCTTGGGAGGCGTCTCTTGTTATTCATACTTATAACTGTCAAAAATAAGTTGTTTGTGTGTGAGTATAAAAGTGCAATCCTAATCATACTCTTACAAACTAGTACTCACACTCTCTGAAACACACATGAACAACTATAATCTTTACCAGTGTGCAGAGATGCTTGGTTGCCCATTGCATGTTGTAAAATGCGATATAAACACCAAAAATCCTCTAAACCTGAATATTTGTGCTGCCGAGTTGAACAATTGCCAAAACTATTTATATGGATATTTTTACTGGTTTCTTGCTAAATGTCTTTTCCCACATGTGAATTGCTCTGCTTATACAAAGAATTTCTCTTTAAGTGCTGTGAAATGGTAATAAACAGATAGCCAATCTATTGCAGGATTGAGTCTCTGAATTATTAGCATTGCAGAAGGTCAAATGTCATCTTACAGGGCGCTGTGAGCCTTACGGGCCTTAATGGGACCCTCTGTTCAGTTAAGCCACTGGTGGTCTTGGACCACTGACCTCAAGCTTAGCCTATTTAAAGTCAGAGAGATGCATTCAAAAAACAGCTGTGGGACAAAAACCAAGAGAGGGCAGAAAGAAAGGAGAGAGCTTTGAATCCACATGCATGTGTTTGCATATATGTGAGATACATACACAAACACTGAGTGTTGTGTTTGCCTCGAGTGGTAATGCAAAGCTTTCTTAGTTCATTTGGCCTAAAGAAAGTGCATACTCACACAGAGCACGTTTTTGCTTTGAATAATGTTAGACACTGGCAGTGGAATAGGGAATAAACATAAGGTCTTTAAAAATCTTTTGAAAGTTGAACTTCTTTTAACTTGAGGTTTTTCTATAACGTTGTGCCATACGCGAGACGCTGCATAAGATGCAAACGCAAAGGTCAAAGTGCAAAAGCAATGGAAATGCAGTGCAATGTAATACAAAAATGTGTTCTTTGTGAAAAGTCCCTTAGAAGTCTAAGGCAGCATCATCCTTTGCAGACAAATTATAATCCCAGAATACATTGCAACCAACAATATCTCCCTTAGTGGCTAAGTGTCTCTCTAAAATATACAATATTTTTTATTATTTTGAATTCAGATGTAGTTATGGGCTTATTGTCCACAATATTATTTTGTGTTAAAGCTACTTCCATGTAATGTTTCTGACTTCAATTGCAAGACATGTTGTAGTAATGAACAAACAGTTTCCCAGACTGCATTAAGCAACAAAGCAAAACTGAAGCTCCCCAAATGGAACGGAGCTATTGTGTGTGTGTGAGTGTGTGTGTGTGAGCAGCCACATGAGTGGGTTAGCATAGCTCTCGGAAGAACAGCTGCTTATTCCAGCTGTCTGTCACACATGTGCAATGACTCACACACTCATGGGTGGATGTTTTCATCTTCAAAATACCTTTACAGTCTTCCCACATACACATCACCACCACTTTAAACGACAACCAGCCCACAGTGGAGGAAAGCTGGTGTGTTCAAAACTGTACTTTTTCCACAGAAAGCGAAGAGCTGTCAGGGCTGTTATGGCAACAAATAAAAAAACCCTGATTCAGCAGCTCTCACACCCTGAAAATACCCATACAGATAAACACACATCTTCCTGTTTTTCCCCCCTTCAGTGTTTATATTACGCAGAACTCTGTTTGGGCTACGCAAATGCATTATCGTCCCTGTTCTTCCCCTCGGGTGCGATATACAAGCACGGACAGGGCCGACACACCCAGTGGTATTCAGGTAGCACAAGAGACTTGGGCCGCTCGGCTAGCAATTATCTGATAACGTTGTTAGGCAGCTTTTTATATGACAAAATAAAAAATAGAAAACGCATCACAACAGATGTGCAGTCCTTGTATAGTGGTGGTTGCCCTTAGAGGCTTGTTTTTGCAAAAGATCTGTTGTCCTGATGGTGCTGTTTGCATTTTTGCATGTTTGAAGCTGCTGTAAAGCCAAAACAATCTCTGTTACCGGTACTTTAATTTCCTACTATCACTGTAAAGCGGCTTTGAAACAATCTATGTTGTTTCAAGCGCTATATGAAGGTGACTTGACTTCACTTGATTGTTTATTGTATGGGTATGCGTGTATGTGCCTGTGCCTAAGAAATAAACAAAAACTAGAACCCAGAAAAATAACCCGGCTGAAATAAATGAATCATAAACCAGCATAAGGTTTGGTGGCAATTTTAGGGAATTTTTAGACCAGCTTGAACCAAACAAGACCAGAAAAATGGTTGTTTTTAACAGGCTAGTTTTTTTTTTTCCAGGATGGAAGAGCCTTTCCTCAATACTGGCCCATATGTGACTTAAAAACATCAAAGAAACTATCTTATCTGCCTGTTCTGCTTTGTGATGAGGCCTGTGTGGGCTTGATGAAAGTTGGCGTTTTTTTTTTTTTTACCGCTTTCTTTTTCTAATAGAGATGTTTTTGGTATGTTGTTTATTCTGTCTGTAGAGTCGTATGAAGCCGCACAAGTGGGTGTGTTTGGAACGGCATTGTGGTCGATGCCCTCGGGCTGTTTTTCATCTCCGTGTTGCAGGGATTGGCTAAAAACAAACACAGATGATAATATCAGCCATAAAAAAACGAACCTTGCATTATCACTAATCAGCTAACAAGATGGGTTTGGGATGATGAGGAAATATAACAAATGTCACTTCATGTGCATCACTCCCCTAGATCTCAGGTTTCCAAGTTTGTTGCTATGCTATAGCTAAGGTTCGTGTTTCTACATGTGCATGTGAGTAAAATAGACAAACAAGGAACTGAAAGTGTCTCTGCTACGTCTTAGTTCCTCTTACAAATGTGCTCGAGATTTTCCAAACGCTATGTATGTTTTTGTTTCTTCAAGTGAAAGAAGAACTAGCATGATTAGCTATTAGACATTAGCTTTCTGTCTTTAAGTTCTTTCTATTTTCCCCCTCTCGTTTCTCTAATAATTCTCACGTTGAGAGTAGGTTGCTTTGCTGTCTTTTGCTTTTAAGTCACAATTTTTGTCTCTTGCCCACATGTTTTTCATAGTGCCAGCTGTGCCTGGTTATCAGACTTCTGTTTGTGTGTGTGAATGTACTATTAGGAGGAGGGTATTTGGCTGGTGGTATAACCAGGCTATTGAGAGGCAGAAGGCCTGTGGGGGCCATGAGCAAAGGCGGCCATTGTTACTACAGATGTGTGTGTGCGTGAGCGTCTGTGTGTGTATGTGTGCTGGGGGCGGTGGACTACGTAAATGTGGTGGCCGTAAAGGAAAGGCGAGGGTGTTTTGGAGTCACAGACAGTCATTGTTGTTGTCTGGTGCGCCGGTCAATGAAGACCTCTGGAAGGTCCTGCCACTCTGAACTGTAACCCTGTTCTTTTGAGAGGGTCTTTTCATGTCTCTTGGCTTGTGAGACTTAAGAGCTGGCTTTTGGAATGGGAAGAATGATGTGACACAGCCATGGTTTCTCCTGCCACTGGCTGAAGAAAGGGGGCTTTCAGATGGCAGGGCACGAGATCTCTTTCTAGGACGGTGACAAAGACCGTCAGCCACCTCCCTTGAAAATTGTTTATAGCTCAGACAGAATCCACCCTGCTGAAAAAAACATCTCACTGTAAGCTGGTTAGTCTTAGTTGATGTGCCCTTTTAAATAACAAGCTTTATATTGGTCATATATGCTTTTATATTTGTCATAATTAGCTTAGCAACATGCTAACATCAAACTATTTGCATCAATTAATTTGGAGTTTCATGCAATCCACTCTGCTAAAACAACAACAACATTTAAACCGTTCTAAGCTGGTTTGCTGGTCCTAGTTGGTCTCACAGCCAGGTCAGGCTGGTTTGGTTTGCTGGTTTTAGAGGGTTTTTGGGCACTTAAGCCCTACAAGCTTAGGTTGGTTTATTGGTGCATTCAAGTCATGTCATATTCATGAGTTGAATGCCACCATAAAATCATAATTACGAATAGAAAACTTTCAGTGAGAAAACATGGTATATATAGGCTATGTATATACATTTTGTATAAGTAGCATTAATAAATAATCTTGCTGTATTTTTTGTAGAACTGGTACAACAGCATACTCCAACCAAAGTGAATTGAACACACCTTATAAGTAACTCATAAATACAAACTTCCTTGGAGTACTTGCACCATTTTTTTTGTAACTAGTGCAGGTCGTGTGGAAAACAGTGGTTGTCTTATTGCCGCCTGACAGCGTGAAGGTCATTTCCAGTTATCCCCCACCCCTACACCTACGGTTTTCCTCTAATGTAAATGGCATGAGAAAGCATATTATACATTCCGTTCAGCTGGAACGGAACAGTCAGGAAAGCAGTGGCTGTGAAAGAGAAACAGCAATAATCTTTTAATGCTTAAAGCAAGAATACATGCTGCACTTTTTATTCATTCAATGCCTACTCCATACATAAACAGGTGTTTTGTTTCAAAACCTTGTAAGCTACCTAGCTAAACAGCATCTTGCGCATCAAAAACACACTCCTGAATTCATCAATTCTTCCAAACTTCCAGTTTGCACGGAAACATACAAATTCATATGAATTAGCCACCAATTCGCCAAAACGTAACAGTTACAAATTGCCATGAGCGTGTGTTGACAACATCACATACATCCTTCCTGGAATAAAAGCAGTCTATAATGCATTGCGACTAGCTAGTGAAAGAAATTGGTGGACAAGTTAACCAAAATGCAGATTCAATTTGTCATTAAATACTAAAAAATATGAATTAAAATAGTTAAAATGTATTTTAAGTGGGAGATTTGCCCAATATGTGAGAGTGTGTGGTCCATTTTGTATGCTTATTAGCGCATCACTTTGTTTGCATACTACATAAAATTCTATTGGAGTCATGTCTCACTTGAGGAGCACAATTTGAACGTAATCGATGCCTAGGATGTTACCTATGTAGTTTTTTTTATGAGGTTTTATGATTAGGACACCTATAGGCAGTATACACGGATAACTTGTTATGTTTCGGAACAGAGCTAATATGACTTGTGTTTTTGCTTTGTGTTGAAACAAAGTCAAGAGAGAAACTGACCGACCAGCAAACAGACCCTTCTTCAGAAATGTAAAATTATTTTGTTATTTGCTTTCTATCCTTTTTACTTAGACACACTCTCTCATTCTCTCTTTCACAGATGTACACTGGTTGGCTAGCATGACAAACTTGTTAATAAATATTTGAAACGGATGATGTAATGAGGAGCAAGAGAGGGAGAGGGATGACAGAAACCATTTGTCTTTGATGACGGTAGAAAAAAGTGCTTTGGATCACATGCAATTTTTAATACACTGGCGAGTTAAAACGCTAAACCCACATCATGCTAATACGCGCACCCACACTTCTCTGTTTTATCTCATATTGAAGACCTTGGAGGTGAGATCATCGAACAATCAGGGCACTGGACTCAGACACATGACCCCGACCAGATCATTCGGACACATGAGCACATTTGGCTAATTGTGTGTGTGTGTACACGTGAGACAATCTGTAAGCGTGTGTGTGTGTTAAAGGGAAAGCTTCAGCTGCAGTCAAATACGCCCTTCAGTGCTGTGTGTACCATTCCAGCTGAATTACATTAAGACCTTCATCATATTGATCCACAGCATGACATCACTGTCTCTTCAATGCATTTCCCATTCAGGACGTTTGGGGAATGGGACAACGTGAGTGTGTGTGTGTGTGTTTAATGGGACGGCTGATTCATTTCCAGTATCCCTTTCATATTGACTGTTTAGTTTGTCCATAAATGAAAATGGTCATCATTCACTCATCCTTTTGTTGTTGTTGTTCCAAACCTGTATGACTTTCTTTCTTCTGTGGAACGCAAAAGAAGATACTTTGAAGAACTTTAACATGAAAATTAAGTTCCAAATGCATTTTGAGGCAACATTTGGCTTGATTAGGTTTGTAATATGGTGCACATGCATATTCAGGACATGACTTTAAACATTTCAATAAATAGCCATGTTTCCATCCACCTGTCAATCGAATTATCTGAAGTTCGGTAAAAAACCTCATGCGAATAAAGCTGGTGAAAGTGTGTTTCCATCAAACGGCTTTAAAGCGGATAAAAACCTGTGCGTAATGACGTACATGCTGTTTTGCGATCAAATTGGTATATCGAATTGATTTGAGACATGTTAAGGTGTTTCCATTCATTTTCTCTCCGAATTGCACAACATTCAAAGTTTTACTAGGCAAAATGGATCGCACCATAATAACGTTTCCATCCGCGTTTATCGCATAAGCCGTATATCGATCAAGATAAAATCCGATGAGACCGATCGTATTTCATTTGAGTCGATATTCATGAAATTCAATCGAATTTTACTGTTTCCATAAGACATTTTTCATTCGGTATCACTTAATGCGGATAAAAACGTGTGGATGGAAAAACATAGCTACTGTGTTGTTTGCCTGTGTCAGTGGATGCATGTTCCAGAGGAATTTGTGTATCTTCATGATACACAATATATATAAGCGATAAATATAGATTGTTATGGTTTATTCTAGTCATCCTTATGCATGTGTTTGGATCTGTATGCAAGTTGAAAGAGAGACTCGATACTAATAACATATGCTTTTTGTTTCTGTTATATAACACTAGCATAATGCAGAGTGGATCACAATTCCTCCATGAGATGCTTGTGTTTGAAACAAACAAAGATTAGCAATTCGTTAGTTGATGATTTCTGGTAAGTTGGCAATGTTCCTACAGAACAGAAAAAGAGCAATGGTCCAATATAAGGGAAAGAAAAGGAGTTGTTTTATGTTGGAGCTATAGAGAACAGATGACAGATTAATTTTTTAATGTCTATCGGTCTTCATACTATAGCCGGGGCTCATTCACTCACTGAATTAGACTTCACATTTGAATTAGGTCATGTAGTCTGTGTTCATAAAGCTGCAGTCCATAATCCATGCTTAAAAAGAGCAATGCTTTTATGACTGTTATCACTGAAGCTCACACACTCATGCAGCCTGCTTTCTTCAAGCTGAAAAACTCACCTTGTGATATGCCTCACTATCGCTACATGTTTGTTAATACCATGCTGAAGAGGCCATGCAGGTTCAAATCAGTTGGCCTCTGCACTGGTCTTTTTAGTACAGGATATGGAGATTTGAGATTTGAGGCATTATCACATGGTGCTGTGCTGGAATGTGTTGCATGGACATTTGACATCACTGGCAACTTGTGTTAGTTATTCCCAAAGAGAGAACACAGAATCTGTTTCATAGGTTGGCAGTTTTTACTTCTGTTTAATTGTACGTGTCCATCATCTAAAGTAACTTAAATTGCAATGGTAATGAATGTGTTAGCATACGTGCTAGTGGCTGTTACCAATTAGATACTGTGAATGAATGTGTTAGCATAAATGCTATTTCCTGTTACCAATGAGATACCTGGCAAAATCAAAACAGTACATATCATATTTTGTTAAAAATCACATTACTGTTAATTACCAGTCATATTTAGTAGCATAATGGTTTTTGACTCTCATTTCATATAAGATCAGGTATAATATATATATATATATAAACAAATGTACAAAAAAGGCTTCCAAATGATTCCAAAATATGCCCACAGCCGCTTACCGGTATATCCTCTTCGCACCGTCATCTGCATGTAAAATTTCAAAATTGATCACACAGGGGTTTGATTTTTCCTTTTATTGATAAAAAAAAATAAAAATAATGAAAATTACTCCTTAGAGGGAAAGTGGATAATCCAACCTTCCATTTAATTATTGTGAACATGAGGAAAATTGTTCGAGCTGTTGCTATGGAAATGCTGATGTCACAATGGCATATTTAGTGTCCGTGCCGTGTCTCTGGGAATCTGTGAGAGAAAATACAGATTTTCAATTGAATTATCACCCCTTATTAATTTGCGTGATATTGGCGTATGATAAACCAGAATAGATTGCGGCTTTAGAGATTGAATTCATTCATTCATTCATTCATTCATTCAAAAAGATAAAATTCAACACCTTTGCCTGAAACCCCCCCCAAAAAAACAGATTTGATTCTAAAGGAAATCCTTTGGCCTTTTAGAAACTGACAAAAGCCCTTTAGCTGACACAATCAATATCAGAGCTGAATACTGAATTTTAATGAGTTATTATTATGACTGGTCTTGAATAGCTGAATGATTGAGTTTTGATGCTCAGATTGGTGTCACAGAGAGACTCGAGGCATGTGGAAATCACGGCGTGGAAGCTTTTTTCCCCCCACATAATCTCATCAAGTGCTGCTTTACATTTCGTCCTCCTACAAGAATCCCAAAGAATTTCATCCTTTTGAATCTTTCAGCAAAGACGATTTCAGAGAATCGCTGTTTTTCCCACTTTCTCCACAATTTTACGAGGAATGCTAAAACTTGTTTAAATCTTATTTTTGAATTCTTGATAAGCCAAATGCCCACAAATCTTCAAAGGAGCCATGCTCCTCCTGTTTTAGCAGACCATGAGAGCTTTATCAAACCCAGAGCAAAACCAAAGTGCAATTTAACCGTAAACAGCTTTTAATCTTCAAAGCGCTCTACAGTTAGCATGTTAAAAGAAATTGTTTTCACAGACCATCTAGCAGGGATCTTGTTTAGCCCACATTAATTCATGGCTTCACTTCAGAGTCCCATGTGAATAAAGAACTGCAAACTGCTGGCATGAATAAGAAGCTTTGCAAGCTTTAAAATATTGGGTGAATTAATTACATTTAATGTCCTTGATAAAGAAAAGGGAAAAATGCCATTTGTTGAAATTCATCTTGCTTTTATTTGCTTTTGAAAAAACGGTCATTCCATTTTCAAAAAAAGAAAAGAAAAAAAAAGCTTTTAAATATATATTTTCAAGGGTGAAAGTATTGTTTTAACAAATATAATGAATTACTAATTCATAAACATAATTAAGTTTATGTACAATGACAAATTTTGGGCAGTTTTATCACACTGATATTTATCCCTGAATTTTTTATATATATATATATATATATATATATATATATATATATATATATATATATATATATATATATATATATATAATCTATTTTTTATATATATATATATATATATATATATATATATATATATATATATATATATATATATATATATATATATATATATATAATACATTTTTAGATCTAGACTTAAAATGAGCATCATTGTCAGTTGACAATGCTCTCTTAATTTTTAAACCATACTTAGTGTTCCCAGAAGTGGACAATATGGCTCTCTTTGATAGTTTGATACTTACACTTTACTGGCAAAAAACATATTTGACCTCCATTCTCTCCTCCTTCTTTGTAATCAGCTCCTCTACCAGGCTTGACCTCTCATTAACACTGACCTGAGGTCAGTGTGATGGCATACACACTGATTTGACGTGTCCTTCCCGGTTTCCAGGACTCTTTTTCTCACGAACCACTTGAACAAAAGCACATATCACCAAAATGCATGACCTTTAACCTCTCTGGTGTTTTTAAGGTTCCGAGTGGGCACCTCTGGGCTGGGGTGGAGAGAAGAACATTGTGTGTGAGAGTGAAAGAAAAGAGAAGGCGGCAGCAGTTACATGAAATAAGACTAAAAGTGCTGCAGGCAGTGTTTTTTTTTTTTCTGCCAGGCCATCTGATTTGTTTTCTTGGTCTCAAATTCTTCAGTTAAATATCTTTTCGTTGACATGAGAGATCGCCGTCTGAAGGGTGGAAAAGTATGTAAGTCTGTTTCTGCCTTGGAGAAAAACAAAAAAGGTAACTGAGAGAGGTAGCTTAAAAAAATCATGTTGTTGAGATTTGTAGTTGCGAGATATAAAGTCAGATTGTGAGATATAAACAATTACATAAACATAAATGAACAATTACAATTATTTTTATTTTGAATGAAATGGGCTTCCATACAAAATTCCTCTGCTAGAAAGAGAAGATGGCCGTTCTCTATTTTAAAATATTATTATAAGAACTTAAGAAACCACCTGTCCAGTCAAAAAAGAGCTTTTTTTTTAAACGCAGAAAACCAAAATATTAACAAATGGTCATAACCATTTTTACGTCAAAGATGTCTGTTCAACAATGTGGTCCATGCAGTCACGGTGAGAGAAGTTGGGTAAATACTATTATTCCTAGACAGCATGAACAACTAAAACTAACATTAAAATGTTAGAAAGTCTGCCAAACCTTGTGCTGTTCCTGGCTGTGTGTAGCACCTACAGCTCTGCAGATGATTCTGAAGGATCCCAATATTACAACCAGGAAAATAATATTTTTAAAAGCTATATGTCATGTCATTTCACTCTCATTTTCACAGTGTGAATGACACATCTGACCTAAAATTGTTTAGCAAACCTAACCGCCCTAGTCTTAAAGAAAACGTCTGTTGAATTCAAAGGGTCAGTGAGAGGGTTGAAAATGGTCATGAAAACGAAATAAAGACTGTTTTGGCACAAAAATGTGAACCTGCAGGAAGAAAAATGTAATGATAAGAATTTGTTTTCAAAAATATGAGATGACCCCTTTAAAGCAAAGGACACAGACAAATTAAACTCTGATTACAGGGCATTCAAACAAAACAGACAGCTAACTTAGTTGTGCAGACTGAAAACAGTGCCTGCCCTGAACAAAGAACAATTTTCCAGCTGAAATTTAATTTGAGTCAAACACACCTCTTCTACCCTTCAGCTGGGTGAAGATCCAATCTGAAATATGATGAGCAGCACAATGTTCAAGATTAAATTACATTAGTCTTCTCTATTTCAGTCCCTTTCCTTCCTCTTATCTTCCCTCATCCCCCATTTGTGTTCGCTCTGTCCTTCTGACTAGTGTTTATTTGTCTGGGATTGTGTATGCAGGTATAGATATGACCCTTTCAGATGTCTGATTATGTATATAGCAGGCGCTCTTGTGTGCCTGCTGGTTCCTTTATCTCAGAAATCAGCTGGAATTCCCACACTTGGTTTTACGAATCTTCCTCTCGAGACCCCTCGGCATAACGCTGTCTCATTTTTAATAATGTTTGGAAACAGAATGTGTATTGACGGGCTGTCATTCAAGAATGCTGGGTTTGAGGGCTCACCTCTATCTTATATTCTACACACATGCGGCTAGTCATTTCTTAAGTGCTGTTTTTAAAGATCGAACTGAATCTTTCTGTGACATTGTGGGGGCAGGTATTTGACTGAATATTAGAATTACATCTACAGTTAAACAGAAGTATAAAATGTATTGAGAAATTTTACTACAAGTCAAAGTATGTATAAAAATGCTTGAATAATATACCAGCTAAAAAAAAGTCACTATTTGGATTTAAATAGGCAAATACTTTGCAGTGATTATTATGTTTCTAGCATGTTATATGTTTGGCAACAGTTCTTCTAACCCTAATTGATGGAGTATGTAGCTTTTCATCTCTTAAAGGTGAACTACGTAACTTTTTTACCTTAACCGAACAGCTTTAGAGTCATTGTAATGTTTATATTACTGATTTCGTGTTGAATGGTGGTCGTCTCGCACCCCCCTGGTGCCTGTGAGCCGCAAAAACACCCTTGCAACTTTGGGCCGGCGGGCCGCCGGCCTCAGTGTTAGGAAGTATCGTGTGATATCAGGTCTCGCGAGGTAACTAATTGCTTTACGGCAAAAAACAGATCTGATAAAATTCTGATAAAATGAGCATCAAACAGAAATAACCCGGCGCCGTATACATGTGGTGTTGGGCGCGCGCAGCTCTTAAAGGGGCCATACCTTATTTCTACTCGTTACAGCGTCCATCCTACTGAACAGATACCGGTGTACAGGGGGAGGGGATCCGGCCGTGCGTGCGAGCCATCTCTGCGTGAGTGCTATTCACGACAGTACAACTCCACAACAACTCTAGGGGTCGCTGTTTGACAAAAACGGAATTCCTACTTAGTGCTGCTTTAAAGCTGCAGTACGGCGTTTTTCCTCTTTGTCACCATCTCCAATCTGCAATTGCAGCCATTCGCGGAATTATCAACTTTACGTGAGTTGTACTTCAACACCCTCGTCACGGCACAGCGCGGATGAACACATTGAGGAGAGTGTGCTGTGCAGCTGTCGGTCACCGCGCCGATGTGGATACTGGCATTCAGAATCACAGATTATTCTTTTTGGAAGTATGACCAACATAAGAATTTTCACCTGAAAATGTCATCTGAACTAGTAAGAAACATCCACTTTTGTTCTGGTTCTGACTCTTGACATTGCAGTAAATCGCGCTGATTAAATCTAACAATCGCTTATAAGTTATCATATCACGCAAAACCGTGCAAATTATACTTTGTTCTCAAATTGTTAATGTTAACAACGTAAGCAAGCATTGCGTGACTACATGTAATGTCCTTCCGATACGTATCCTTGTTTTCGCATGGGTCCGGTTGCAGTTTTTTTTTTTCTGTAGCCACCGATGTCGGAACGAAGTCTTTTGCATTTTACAGCGGGTGAATCTGTTGTCACTGGTGATTGTCGTTTGAAACTTTCTGGATCCGCCTTCAAATTGATAAGTTTAATTATATCAATCCACCAGTACCACTGGAGTTAAAAACATTACAAGCTTACCGCTTTGAATCGAGCGAAGGCAAGCAGATAGTTTTGAACACTGGCTGGTTATGTATTTTCTCAAATATGTATTTTGGATCATTTTTCACCCCAAAAAAGCTACGGACTGCAGCTTTAAACAATCATGTAGGAAGACACACCATGGCCATATTCCAGGATGACAATGTCAAGATTCATCAGGCTCAAATTGTGAAGAATGGTTGGGAGGGAGCATGAATAATCATTTTCACACATGAATTCGCACCTTTGAGTACAGACCTCAAATTCATTGAAAGTCTTTGGGATGTGCTGGAGGACTTTACAGAGTGTTGGACTCTTGCATTGTCAGTACAAGATCTTGACCAAAAACTGATGCACCTCTTGATGGAAATAACATCACAGCATTTTCCATCAAGAGGTGCATACATTTTTGGTGAAGATCTTGTATATGTATGTAATATTTTGACTTATTTTTACAATTTTGACATGATATGGTAAAATTATGGTAATTTTTTTAAATGAATACACATATTTAATGTGGTGTGCATTATTTATTAGTCATTCACAATTACTGTCAGATTCAGGAAATGACTGTTGTCTTGTAAAGATTCTCAAGAACTGCTGGTCTGATTTAGTCATTGAGGATGTTTCTTTACAAACTGTTTTATGAAACCATGGCAAGTTGCGACGAGTGTTCTGGTATTGTTGATATACTTTTTAATGATTCAGTCCTGTTGAATCATCTGTTCCTCAAACACGCTTAAAATCTATGGGTGACAGGGCTTTTTCTTCTTATGATCCTATTCTTTGGAACTCTCTTCCACTTGAACTTGGGGAGGCTCAGACGTTTTGGATTTTTAAAGCTCAACATAAGACAATTTTTGTAGACCAGCGCATACTTGCTGGTTTTTATTCTGAAATACATTTTTATTATTTTATTCATTGTTTAATGTATTGTTTGTCTTGTGTACAGTGCTTTGCGTTTTTAGAGGTGTTTTTAAATATGCTATATAAGATGAAGTTTATTATATTAGTTTATTTGCAACTTTGCTTTCATTTGCGTCAACTTAAATATGACATATAAGGTTTAGGCGCCAGGTAAAAAATATTTTTTTTCCATTTGTATAAAAAACAAACAAATATATATAGCCTATATATACACCTATATAGGCCGTGAGACAGAGGGTTGATTGGTACCATTTTGAGGGATTAAACCGCATGGTGATTTTTGTGTAGGTATATGACCCTGTATTTGAAAAATGTAGCATTAGATTCAAGGTAGTTTTTGGTTACGGAGGACGATTTTCAAACATATGTCAAGAAAAAGTATAAGTGAAATGTATCTTTAAATAAAGTTTTAATTTTATACAAATTTTATAATAATTTTTTTTATAATTTTTTAAAATAAATTTTTAAAATTATAAAAGGATACATTTTTCTCTCTTGTAGTCACTGAACACCTTACCTTGAGGTAGGATGATATAAGTGTTGATTTCTAATGAAAGCTAACATGGATCGGATGCTATCACACATTTTCCAACAGTAGAGATGTGTACCTTCATGAAAATCAAAAAGAAATTTAATCCCTCAAAATGGTACTGGTAGCCCAAATTTGGGGTCCCGTCTCATGGCCTAATAATACCTATAATATAATAGCATTATTATTATTATATCATTTTTTTTATATTATTACTATTATGATTATTTATGTTATTGTTTATATAAACAGGTAGATTGTCACTCATAGCTAAACCTATAAAAAAGCAAATGCACACAGCTGGACACAGGTCACAGGACAGGTAATTAGTTAGAGATGCTGACAAAGACTGTTAGAAAAGGTCAGACTGAATCAAATTAGCGCTTTGATTTAATGCTTTCACTATATTATTCAACATGTGACTTGAGATTAATTCTCAGAAGCCATTAAAGTGCTGTGGATTCAAATGGAGGAGCATCCATATAAGCTGCTGCTGGCAGACTCATCACTGTACTGGACTACATATTCAAGGTGATTCTACCCATATGTTTAAACATGATTTATGGCTTTTACACAGTTTCACCAGAACATTAATGCAACAAGAAAGAGAAGCGAAGGACAGGCAGTCAGCATATAGTTGTTTGAAAAGTTTCTTACATTTCAAGAAAGTTAACGCATGAAGTGAAATCAATCATTTTAAACAAGAAATGTTCCTCAGAGTAAAAGGACTGACATTTAGTGAGATTGTGTGTCCGTGCACTGTAATGGACAGATCAGGAAACAGAGTTTCAGGGTGAGGTGGCCAGTCAGCTGCTGTGTCTGAACACACACATTGTTTTGTGACCGTGAGGGTTTGCCTCAGAAGACCTCTGCTGCGCACACCTGTCTTTTTCTGTCCTGCACGTCTCATCACAGAGTTAGTCAGCAGAGACTGAAGTCCTGCCCCCCTATGAACAGACAAGAGGAGACAGTGAGGGATTAAAGCACAAAAATGTCAAGCTCCTTTGCCTTGGTCTAAAACACAGGTCTAAGGCTACTTTCAGACTGTCAGTCCTAATCAGATTTTTCTGCATATGTAAATGGCAAAAAATAGCATGGAATGCAACATTCATAGATGGTTTGTAATCCTGTTCAAATCGCATTTCTGGGTCAGCGCCAATAGCCTCGGAGTGAATGCTTCAGGTCCTTCAGAACATTGTGATTGTATCTCTTGGACAACAAACCGTTAATATTACGGCTTTATTCGTACATATAACATCGGCGTGGCCCTTTTCCAGCAATGTTACAACTTCTTAAACCTGTTCAATGGGTTCTGTTCACATGATGTGTTGAAGGTTGTTAAAGTGTTGAATTGACAGAACAGGCTGTATGTGTGAAACTGGCTGTTGATCACATATTTTATTTTTGTGAGAACTATGTCTTTTTTTGTGAGAACTATGCCTTTGGTTCAAATAAAAAAAAAATTCTAAAGAAGTAGAACATTATAGATAAATACACATTTTCGGTAACACTTTAGTTTAGGGTCCAATTCTCACTATTAACTAGTTGCTTATTAGCATGCAGGATATTGGCTGTACTATATTATACAGCCAATAGGATATTATTAGTACTTATAAAGCACATATCATTGCCTTATTCTGCAGGACCATATTCTACATCCTACCAAATACCTAAACTTAAAAACTATACCTTACTAACTATTAATAAGCAGTAATTAGGAGTTTATTAAGGCAAAAGTCGTAGTTAATAGTGAGAATTGGACCCTAAACTAAACCTTATTTCCAAACTAACCTTAGCGACATTGTGTACATCTTTAAGACTGTCATTTTTCTCTTCAACGTGCCCAATTTATTCATTGCTCCCGTTGAATGAGGAGCGCTCGCCCTGACAAGATCATCTCAAGAGATTGCCATAGCAACAAGCACTCCACACTCAAGCGTTTTGTGCTTTAGTTTTTGAGGACTCCGGCAAAAGGCAGCATTTCCCACACACACTGATATATTTTTTTTGGTGTAGAATTTACTTTGAAACAACTTTTTAAAGGTGAATTTTTGAAATAGAAAGATTGAAATAGTATTTTCTTGTACTCATTTTTACAGTGATGTTGGCATATCATGTTCCTCAGGCTCCAGGGCGTCCTGGGCATCTGTTGACTTCGGGTGATGATGATTAAGTGAAAACTGACAAACCTGCGGAGAGCAGGAGCCGCTTTGTCTTGAGTTTCTGCTCTGTTTGGCTGTTGATGTCGTTGAGTTGTCTCCACAGCTGTTATCTTACACACCCACAGCCATTTTTCTCATTCGTGCCCCTCCTCCCATCCTCTGCTGGATCCTGTTTTACAGCTGATAGGTACATGTCCCAACAAACCCCCAAGTCTGAGTGATAGATGAATACAGGCCTGTTTGGATGGGACTAGTTTTCCTTGACGGACTAGTTTTCTCTTGAGATTTACAGACCGGCTTTGTGATTTTCATCTTGTCCAAACCACAACGATGGTAAAATATACAGTACTTTTCAGGGGTCCTCCGAATATATATACCCTTAACATCATTTTTTTTAAATCGTTTTTGCCAACTTAATGTAAAAAAAAAAAACACTTCATAGGGCAACATACTTTTTTAGTTTGTCCTGTAAACATTTTCACTGGCCCCACCACGAAAGATTAGCAATATATTAAATGTAAATTACTAGAGATTGTAATCCTGTCTGAATCACTACATGAAATAATGGGCATTTTATGTTAAGCGTTGTAAATCTGATGTAAATTAGAAAACTAATCCTGTCTGAAAACTTCTAGTTATCTGTCATTATATGAGCACATCTTAACCTACTTTAAAGAAATGCTTCACTGATATGTCAGATTTAGGCCCTGTTTCACAGACAAGGCTTAGATTAAGCCAGGATTAGGCCTTAGTTAAATTAGGACATTTAAGTAGCTTTATGGTGTGCATCTTGAGACAAAACAACTGCATTTACATGTTTAAAGATATGTCAGTGCAAGTTACTTTAGTTAAGACAACTCAAACATGCATTTTAGTCTTGGACTAGGTTTAAGCCTCGTCTGTAAACTGGGCATTAGTGTGTCAGCGATGCACATTGTACACATTACATAAAGTAAAAAGTTTTTTTTCTAGATTTAGTTCTTTTAGAACCAACTCCTTTTCAACACACACACATATTTCCAAGACAGCTCTTTAAATAGTTTGTGAGGGGAATGTGAGGAGGTCAAGAGAGGGGAACGTTTTTTTGTGTCGCTTCTGATTGTGTGAAAGCGGCTCCCGTTTACTGAAACCAGATCAGCCTAATCTCTAAACCTGCAACCACAGCACAACCTCAAGCAAAGAGTCAACGCACATTGAGTTTACAGCACAGAGAGAAAACACTGGATTTAATATATGCCTACAGTGTTTAAGCGGCAGTTTTATCATGTCCATTTTAAACCCTGAGGTCAAGTTGACTCTGTAAATGCACTGATGTTGGACTATGAACCACCTTTTGTCCCAGATTAATAAATAATCAGACTGTTTATTTAGGTTCATATTTGCTGAGAGCAGTCTTTTAATCTGCTGTATTTAATGTCAACACTCACTTTTCCTGATACTTTGAGTTTAGTGATTGTGGAAGGAGCTTTCTCCATATCATCTCTAAACTATGTAAAAAAGGTCTTCATGTTTTTGAGGTGTGTGCAGGAAGTAAAATGTGGTCTCTGTTTTAACAAAGTAGCTTTTATAGCATGTTGTAAACCGGTATTGTTTTTAATGTATGTGTGTATCCTGTGCATGTGGGACGGGTTTCTGCCTTATCTGATAAGGCAACAGCTGCTGAGCTGGTTATAGAATGACTCACTGTTGGCTGTCTGTCATCTTTCACTCACACACACACACCCTTTTAAGTCCTCAGGAGCTGTGTCATCTATTTGCCACTCGTAGCCTGAGACATGCCGGAGATCAGCGTGGCCAGAGCAGACTGGAGCTGCTTGAGTTGATATTACGCTGCTTTGTGGTGTGATGGTCACTGTAACGTTTTGTGTTTTTAAATATGTGATCTATCCTAATTTTCTGTCTTAAAGCCATACTTTATATTTATATATATTTCACACAATCAGACTAATATTTAATAGTCATATATATATATATATATATATATATTAATATAATTAAAAATATTATTATTAATATTAAGTTAAAATTATTATATTAAATCTAATAATTTAATGTTATCTTATTAAATTAGATTTAAAATTGTATTTTATTATAATTGTTTTTAAAATGTATTTTAAATGTTTTTTATTTTAAATGTTTTTTTTTATTAAAATGTTTTTAAAACTAAATTAATCAACCTTGCTTTAATGGTCAAAAATAAACCTTGTTTTCAAATTTTAATGGTCAGAGGTTGCTCTTTCATAGCTCTGGACACATATTTGAGTATTATAATAATAATAATAATAAAAATAATAACAATTCTATTTATTTATTTGAAAAATAAATCCCCTCTGCTGACATCTTACAGGAAATATTTAATAGACAGAGGTTGCTCTTTCATAGCTCTGGACACTAATATGATAGTATTAATAAAGTAAATTATACATTATTTGTTTATTTATTTATTTAAATCAGTCCTCTCTGGTCTGATATCACAAGCGGTCAGAGGTTGCTTTTTCATAGAGTAATAATACAACAATAATATTTTATTTATTAAAAAATCAATCCTCTCTCAGCTGACAGTGACACCCTAGAGGAAAATTGTAACAGACAGATAATGTTCTTTCATAGCTCTAGAGAAATAAGTGAGAACTATATATATTTCTCTAAAGTAGTATAGAACTCTATTTACGAATTCAGTGACAGAAGAGAGAGTTTACATTGTGTTCAAGCTCATGTTAAAACACACTCAAACACAGACGCACAGACCTGCTACCGGACATGACTCACAGGGTGGTGAAAGTGGGCTATACAGCTGAGAGGAAAACCTGGAAAACATGCCCTCACACACACACACACGAACAAAAACACATGGTACTTGGCAAAATAGCAAGGACACAGATACACCCACACTGAAGGGCAGGGCGGACAAGGTAACCATTCTGATATGACTTTGACGTGTATGATAGTTCGTGATTACAGTATAGATTAAAATAACATCCACAGCATATGTAGAAGAAGCAGCTGAAGCGATTAAAACCTAAACCTGTAACATTCCCCCCACTGCCAGATATGTTCCATGACTTCAGAGATCTGGATCAGCCCTGCTCTGCTACGCCTCATTTAAGGCAAAACCGCTTAAATACAGCCCATATTGCTGCTGTGATATTTCTCAAACCCTCTGCCTCCCGGTGGGGTTCTCACTAAATTATCTTCATATTTTGAATGAACTTATGGATGCTCAGGCCTGGTTTAGCAGATTTTAGTTAAAAAAAAAAATCGGACAACTCTGTTGAAGAGAGTGTTGATCTCGCCATTTGAAAGTCTTTAACAAAAGGTTTTTTTTTATTTTGTCAGTGAAATTTTTATTTTTATATTTTATTCTTACATTTTATAAAAGTAGCCTAATTTTAAAATTATAATAGAAAGTAAATATATAAACAAAATATACATTACATTTTTATATATATATATATATATACATAAATATAATATTTTAAACATTTGTTTTTAATTAAATATATATATTTTTAATTATATATATATATAAATGTGTTTCTATAAGCATTATATATATATATATATATATATATATATATAGCCTATCTGTGTATAATTTTTTTATATTTTTATATGATTTATATAAAAATAGAAATCATAAAAAATATAGATGTGTTAATAAAAAGTAAATATATTACACACATTTTATATATAATATATATATAATTTGTAATATTTAATTTTTATTAATAAATTTATATTAATTTTTTTATATGATTTATATTATTATATTTTATTTTATCAATATGTAATATTTTTATTAGTGCTGGGCAACGATTAATCGCATCCAAAATAAAAGTTTGTGTTTACATAATATATGTGTGTTTACTGTGTAGCTATAATTATTTTGTATATATAAATACACACATATGCATGTATATTTAAGAATTGTATTTATTTATATATAATATATTTATATATAATATAAATTATGTATAAATATATATATATACAGTATATACATGCAAATATTTCTTAAATATATACATGCTTATGTGTGTATGTACAAAATAATTATACAGTACACACACTTATATTATGTAAACACAAACTTTTATTTTGGATGCGATTAATTGCGATTAATCTTTGCCCATGCAGCACTAATTTTTATAGATGATATTTAATATATTTATATATTTCATATATTGTAATATATATATATATATATATAAAAATCAGTATAGTGAACAGTGGTTGAGGATACTAAGCTCAGCTTTATGTCTCAGCAAAGTTACACAATGTCTTATCCCTGAGTATCTGATGAAGTCGGGGGCTCATGAGGATATTCTGGAAAAGGCTTCTCTTCTCTCTCAACTCTCTCAACTCTAAAAATAAAGTCGTACCAGCCTGGCGACTGGGGGAGATATGGACCGATACGGAGAGTGGGGAGCACAGATTAGCCCCCCTATAAATAGACAGAGGCCTGTAAGGTTGTTTGTTCAATGTGAAGGTTATCAAGAGCCAATACACATTAATGTGATTTTATAAAAAACAATATTTGTTCCTGAATGTTGCTTCCTTCGTTAGCGTTTCAAAAACCTGTTTTCAGGGCCTTTGGAGATGAATGGGAAGCATGTGAAGGTCTTTGAGCTGAAAGGGGGTTGAGTTTCCAGAGGAATGTCCTGCCTATATGGAAGCAATGGCCAAACCACACAGTTGGGGGTTTTGACTTCCAACCGTTAGAAAGAGCACTCCCATGCTTCCTGGATTAGAACTAGAGGAAAGAGAAGGAAATTAGTCATGGAGGGTTTTGAGTTTTGAGTTTTTTTGGGGGCCAATAGTTATATACCTGAGGGGCATTTCCCTCTTTTTTCCACCAGCGGTTTATTCATAAGCCATGCTCAAGTGTTTGCAGTTTATTGGCTTTCCTTTTTATGACTTTTGCATGTCCCGATATACTGGCAGAGCAGAGATAACCTCTTGAGTTTGCTAAACAAACACTTACTTACCTAAAAAAAGACTTAGAGTAATGTACACAGATAATGTTAATAGACCTTATAGTCAATATAGACAACATTTCATTTAATGTGAATGAAAATGGGGCTGTGATGGATAATGTTGTTTTTGAGGGTCACGTCACAATTTTTAAAGCTTTTCATTCACATTGAATTAAAATATGATAGCTATTATTATTACGGCCTCAAATGCCATAAAGGCAAATGATGATGTAATAATGTTATCAAACTAATTTAAGAACAAAGTATTTTGCTCTAAACAAAGTATTTTGTGAATAAATATGTGTGGATCAGAATGTTAACAAATTAGGTATTGTTGAGGTATCAAGTGTGCAAACAACTACTGGTATTTTTATTCCAAGTGTGCATCTTGTTCTCAACAGGACTATGATTCAGAGACACAACCCAAACACCACACTCATGCCCTGTCCAATGAAAATCATTCACAGTATGTGTAATGTGTCTGTGTGATGGGTGTGGGATACAGTCTGATTCATTACGGTAGAATGTTCCCTGAAAGTAATTTTCTACCTCACACACACACACACACACACACACACACACACACACACACACACACACACACACACACACACACACACACACACACACACACACACACACACACACACACACACACACACACACACACACACACACACACACACACACACACACACACACACACACACACACACACACAGTACATGTCTATCTTTTAATACAGCATCTATACATATAAACAGTATTTATATTATATATATATATATACATTTTTAAATATATATATATATACATTATTCTATATTAATTCATGAGTGAATATTAATTATAATATTTTATAAACGCACATATATAATTGTGTATATATATATGTGTGTGTATAATTGTACATATAATACGGTATCTAAAATAAAACAATATCATTAATACTTACAAAAAAAAAATCTAGTTTACAAATTATTATTAATTTGTAAATGTATTATTATGATGTGTATAATATCATTTAATATTAATATACATTATTCATTTATATTATTAGAATTTACATTTAGAGCTGAGGTAACGTTCTGAGTTAACTGATCAAAGTTTTATCTGTCCTTTTAAACAGTCTTCCTCCCTTCTATTTTCAATGTTCACCTCTCTGTTATCCCTCTCTCGTGTTTACTCACTCCATCAGCCGCGTCAAGGGGAAAGATTGCGTCAGTTCTAACGGATGAAGGCAATGTTCTCCAAAGAGAGGTCAAGAGCGAGGGATGAAGAAATAACGGCGTGATAAAACATTGTCTCAGTCAAGTGATTCCACAGCTTGTCTTTATATTGGTGTTGTCTTACATAGTCCATCTCATTCACCTTGAGAAAGGAGCTCAAACTCACATATCACATGTCTGCTTTTCTTCTGTTCTCTGTCACGGTCATTATTCTTTTCTTTGAGGAATCTGTATTCCGGTAATGGGACAGTAATTGTCAGAATGGCTTGTTTAATATGGGGTATCACTGTTACTTTTGAGGCATTATGGGCTATGAAAGACTAAGTATAGCACTGTTCTGGTTTCAGCGTTAACATTTAGAGTCAGTTCCCCCCCACCGCTAAAATCCTACCTAAAAGAAACAGGGAAAGCTGATCTCACAGCCCTGCAAAATGCATGAATTCCTCTCATCCCTTCGAGCCCCTTGGACTTGTGGGTGGAGTGAGGGCAGACATAGTGATGTTGTGATTCATCGCTGCCACTAAAATTTTGATTATTTTCAGTCACGCTGGATTTTTCCAGTGCGGGTGAATGGCGGGCGGCTTGGCTGCCATGTTTACCTGAGGCTTTGATTCAGTCGTCTCTGAAACACCCATGGGAGGATTGTTGAATACTAACTGTGAAACAACAAGGTTTCATGGAGTTATAAAATATTGTGATCAAATATAATGAAACGGTAGCCTAATTCTAGTGACTTGCAGGTATTTTTGGACATTGGCATCAAAGAGATTTGCAGAGATCATCTGGCAATTTCAGAATGTAGTTATTTGCTAAATACCGCCATTAGCTGGTCTTGGACCAACCAAGATGTTGGTGTAATTGAATGATAGGTGTGCAGGGCAGGTCAGGTTGAGGCTTGAGTCAGCACACGCTAGTTCAGAGGTGATTTGCCTTTGGCCGCAACAGAAAAAGCAACAGAATTAGGTCAGAATGTTCCTTAGTCACTTTGAAACACCTTCCAGTGGTTTATTCCCACTGGTAAATACATAGCCATGTAAAAACATCCTCCTAACCCGCTGTTCTGAGAAAAGGTTAATGCCAAGGTTTCTCTCAGGGATGAAAACAGGTTGTGGAAATGTACAGTTCCATAACCTAATCACACTGTCATACATTATTAATATTATTATATATTTTTGTCTTTTTTAAGATAAAGTAAATGGCTTAGACAACATATTTTATTCTATTTTTATCACCGCCAGCAATGTTTAAAAGGCACGTGTGTGTAACTGTAAGCTTTGTGTGCAGACAGTAAAAAATAGCCTATATAAGCCTGTTTCTGTCTCAAGTGAACGAAAAATAAAGTAATTGTGACTTTATATATCTCACAATAGGACTTTATATATTATTTTAAACATTTCCCCCCTCAGAGGCAGAAAGAGACTTCCTTAAAACACCTACAGTTTGGTCAGAAAACTTGTGGTTGTGTAGGATGTACAATGTGTCCATTTTAAAAGACTAACATTGGGCCTTCCCCTTGAAGTGAGTGGGGAATTCCAAATATCACTGCAGATGCTAGTAATAAATGCTAAAGCATGCACACCTTTCTTAAATGACAGCCTGAGCCGTTATTATACGTAGGTTATGTACACCAATTTTGTACATGAAATTCAAGTCTTATGTTATGTTGTGGTTCAGTGGAAGGGGTTAAAAACCAGCGCTTTTTTCACATGCTCTGTTTATTTCTAGAGTTGTGACGTAATGAGCGCACTCCTCCGCGCATACGTCACCTCGTCTAAGCGCGGTGATTGGCTGGTTGTTGTTGCTGTTGTTGCTGGTGGTGGAGGGGGCATTACATAAGCGCTGCTCGCTTTCATTACGGTCTACTCTTCTGGAGGACTGTGACCGAGGAGGGTGGTATCCACCTCTATGTGTTTATTCGGACAAAACAACCCCAGTCGAAGCACTGTATCGTCCTGGAACACGTAGCACTCTCCGAGTTTTTCCTTCATCGACAAATAAATGCTCAGCATAGGCATCAGAGAACTAAAACACTCGAAAAACAAGGATCATTTTGCAAAAGGAAACAAAAGCGCATTGGCCATACAGCACACGGAGCCTCTCAATGCATACCCTCTGTGCCCGAGGAACGATGAAGCCAGAAATAAACGCCGCCGTCGGGTTTCTGTCGAGATTCCTGCGGATTAAAGGACATGTGAACGACAGACAGCTCCAGACATTCAACCAGACCCTACAGGACATCCTGGCAGGTAAGTATCGTTCTCTACACACGGATATGAACTTCATCATATCCACGTTCTATTCATGCGTCGTTTGTTTGTGAAAAATGTGGAAAACATCGATCTCTTTGTTTATCAGTTAATTTATGTGCTTTGGCCACATAGGCGGAAGCGCGCGGAGGCTTTGCGCACGAACATAAACAGGCGAAACCCTCGACACAAACAGAGACCCAAAGAAAGATATAAAAGGACAAAAGATATAGTTGTTTATAAACGTGTGTGTATAACTTAGAGACGAAATCGTAATTAATAGCTCAGTTTATCGACGGACTATTTGTTTAGTTCATAAAATGGATGCATTGGGTTCTTTAGACATCATATGGCAAGCCGAGATTACATTTATTCCATTAAACTAATAGGTATGATTTTGTTAATATTACGTGGCCTATTCTTAATTACTAGAACGCAATCAAATAGTGAATTGTATCTCACTAGTAAGTACTTAAATATTGGCTAGTATGCCTTTAATTTTTAATTTATTTGTAATCATTCCAGTAGTGAGTAATATCTATTTATTAACTTAGTATTATTTATTTATTACATACTTGTACCTATTTGAATGCTATTAGTCACTAGCCCAGCCCTAGTCACTATAAAGTGATTATTCGGTTGTTATTGGTAACAAACTTAGATTTGTGCCATAACATTTTATGGAGAATCTTTGCTAGTTAACTTAATTGGTGAGATTGAGGAAAAATTGCTAATTAATATCGGATTACTGGGTAGTAATTAAAAAAATATCTATATAAAATTAGATACTAGTTAGTTATAAGGAATAAATGTTAAAATGGCTTGCCATATGCTGTTGGCAGTAAATTACGTAATGCACAGCAAGACTGGAGATATGAAATGTAGGGTTAATGTTTCATCTCTTTTGCACACTGATAATAGTGTGTATAATTGTGCCTGTGTTTCGTTATAATAAACATTTAAGGACACACCGTTCTAACAAGTTGAATAGCCAATTTCGTCTGTTTTGTGTTCAACTGGAAATGTTTGTAAATGGAAAGTTTTAACTACATTACAGTTCTTTACAATTTATGTTAGTTTTCCTAACAAAAATTAGATCAAATAAAAGAAAAAAGGTGTAAAGACAGAATTAGAATAACAATGAATTATTATTGTTTATTGTTAGCCATACAAAAATAATATCTGTTCTTTTAACGTTGTTGTCCTTTCCCCATTTTGTCACCCATCTTTTTCCTGTTTTTTTTTTTAACGGAATAGGATTTTTTTTTAACCCATCATTCCGACTCATAAGACAAAAACAAATACAATAGAATAAAAATGTGGTTTGCAATTGAAATAGCAATCAAACATAAAATCTACCAACATCATAATAGAAGTTATTTTACACAAATACACGTGTTTGCAGTCAGATGTGGAACTAAATGTTTCAAGTAAGCTATGTATTTATATAAATATTTTTTATTTAGTACTATAACCTTTTATTTTATTTTTGTTTTGTTTTCCTCATTTTGGGAAAAGGCAGTCACTAAATGCTCTTTAGGTAAACAACTGATGTTTTGGCCCCAGTCAGACAAAATGGCCGTCGATGGAGGAAGCGAGGCTAGTGTGGGGGGTTCGGGGGCTAGTTGCACATCACATATTACTGTTGCAGAGGACTTCATAATGTTTAGATTTTCTCTTTCCTTCCTTTCTCGGCTGTCTCAACCCAGCATATGTCCACACAATGGAACAAAGACTCATCATAATCCCCATAGGGTAGAAAAAGTGGGTTAGTTCCTTCTCCACACAGTTCAAATGTGAGTGTATAAGAAAGGATTGCCAGATTGAAAAAAAAAAACAGGTGTTGTGTAAGATGTATCTGAAAATCTGTCTCTGCTTCCTGTTCGCTAATCACATCACTAAATACACGTTCGTCACGGCTTTGTCCTAATTCCCAACCTTACAGCAAGCCTTCTTTCACAAATAAAACTCCCTAATTCAGCCACCACACGGTCCAAAGGTTATCTTGATGTTGACGAGCAACGTTTTCACTTCGTTAAACATTTTGTACGTGTAGTACGAGCATTGTTGGGGTTTGGGTTCCATCCAGAGTTGTGGGTGGGTTGATTTGCATTGATCATTGTGTACAGGGCTTTTAGGAGAATGGGACGGCACGTCACAGACGGTACACAGGCGTCATTATCTAACCCAAGTCTACAGGTGGCCTGTGGGGGCCTGGCTTATTTAGAGCCGTACAAAGAGGCTTGAGACCCATCCCTCTGTCTTCTGTTCTCCACCTGTCACCCAATACACCGAGCCAGAAGGGAAAAAAAATGCAATTGCGAAAAGTCATTTTCTTTTTTGAAAAACAAGACCTTTGTGTAGGTTGTGACTGAGCATTAGAAGTCGTGATATTATGTTTAGCCTCATTTCTTAACATACTCGCACGTATAATACATTGAAACGAATTAGCTCAAAAGAAATGGACAAAAACGTCATCTACTAGCAAAAAGCAAAGCTGATCCATTTGAAACCGTGATGTTTGATGAAATCAGGTTGTTTAAATGGGACACTTTGTCTTTAAGAGGAGGGTCCCTCCCCCTCCAGCTGCTCTGCCAGGACTTCAGCCTTTTGCTCTCGTTGTGTTTGAAGACTTTGTGACTTGCAGGCCAAAAGGGGATTGAGCAATCAAATGGCCCTCTCTCTCTCCGTCACGTAGGCTTTGGACACAGATGGTTAATGGTTGTTTATCTGTGTTCTACCAACAATCATTTCACACTGTGAAAAATATCCTTTCTAGACTTGCGCCATCTTTTTGCTGCTACATTTGCTGCCTAACAAGGCCAAACTATCATATTGCAGAATGCGTGTTTTTTAATACAGTGTTCGTTCGATTTATTATGGGTAGGGATAAGTATTATTCCTGAATAACGAAGTTGATTTTCTTTTTGTTTCTAAATATATAAGCATACAAGTCCTTTTCCATATAATATTTGTTTTGTTGTTGTTGCTAGAATAACACATGCTTTCGAAAAAAGTTTATGAAGGACTCTGAAACTTAATAATTTTTTATTATTTAAAAATGTTGGAATTGAAAGATTTCAAACTATAGAAGAAAATTCTGGAACTTAGTAAAGTGTACAAAAAAAAACTAACCGTTAACCATTGTCTTGGTGTCTACTAAGCTTAGGGATGCACAATATATTGGGACTATATAGGTTTTCGGGCCAATATTAGTAATATTACCTGAATATATTATTAATATTATAATATAATATTAATGTTATTTAAAAATGCATGTTCATTTCCACCTAAAATGATATGCAGCTCTCGCTTAAAATGAATAGTGTTCTTTAATAACACTTGCCTAACACAACTTTTTAATAGATTTCTTTTTAATTGGTATTATCAGCCAGAGTTTTGATTTGCTACCCCAAATTAATTGAATTAATAATTTGTGTGATATTATTCTTCAATAATACTCAATTTAATAAGCAGAATTTGTAGCAGATCTTAAAATAAATATCTTTTATATACATCATAATTAATATTTATAATTTATGATGACTACTTAATTTAATAGATTGACTAACTTAATAACGCCCATGACTTGTCGGCTATAGTTTTAATGTCAGTACAGTTGAATAAATAATTAGCAAGTTCCACAGAACAAATCTTACACAACATTTCAGTGAATTCATTTTTTGTGCATTGCTTTGTTTACCATTGCTTTTTATTTATTAGTTTAAATATGGACGATTACATAACCACCCCCTCTGTCTCTCTCCTACAGAGCAATACAAACACCACTGGTTCCCAGATCGTCCCAACAAGGGTTCTGGTTATCGCTGCATACGTATCAACCACAAGATGGACCCTCTGGTGGGACAGGCTGGTCAGCGTATTGGCCTGAGCATCCAGCAACTCTACCTGCTGCTTCCTAGTGAGCTCACATTGTGGGTCGACCCATTTGAGGTGTCCTACCGCATCGGAGAGGACGGCTCAATCTGCGTGCTCTACGAGTCCCTCCCAATTACCAACGGAAACCCCAGCGTTACCACTGGAAACGGCCACCCCTCCTCCTCTGTCTCCCAGGTATCCCCCATGGTGGACAGTCGCATTAGCTGCAAGGAGGAACTAATGGTTATGGGTCGCACCAGCCCCGCTAAAACCTACATGATGACTGTGTCCAGCTAAATGGTTCACAGAAATCATTTTTAAGAAATAAAAAAGAGAGAAAGGAGAAGAAGAAGAAAAAAAAAACAGGATGTGTCCTATCGTCCAGGTGATGGAAACCTCGTAGGTTTAATTTTCACTCGTTTGGTTGTCTGTTCTGTTATTGTGTTGGATCTACCAGAGGCTCGACCCTGGGGCAGCTAATGAAGACCTGAAACATCGCACGGCCCCCCAGCTCACAGAAGGGGGCTTTTTCTGCCATCGTCTGTCGATGTTGACTTTGCACTTTCGCTTTCACGGTTTATGTTATCGCATAAACACAAACTCCCTCTAAAATGTTTAGGAATTGCACTCAGAATCCTATTTCATCATCTCTCCGTTTTCTCTCGTTGAGCTGAAGCCCAGACCTTCGGGAAGCCGTGCCAGACCTGAGTAGCCGCTACGAGCCTCTTTTTTTTTTCTTTTTTTTTTAAACCTCACTTTTTTGGACCACAAAGCGGTACTTTTGTCTCTTTTCTCAGTGTCTGGCACACAACCGGAGCTCCTTTTGGGCTTCAGGTCGACGTGAACCGGTTTCAAACCGCCTTCATCCTGTACACTGCCGCGATGGAATACCTGTGTCATACTGTTACCCACTCTAGCCGTCAATGGCACTGTGATGCAAAGGTTCTCATGCTTGTAGCTTTTTCTAGGGGCTCCCTCCTGGATGAATGTAATTTCTAACAAAAAAGAGAAAAAAAAACTCAAGAAAAATCCAACAACGACAAAACATTTGATTTATTTAAGCCCCTTGTCATACCAAAATGAAAGATGTAGCAAAGTTTTTGTATTTTTTTTTTTACTTGGAGCAGATGTGGTCTTCACTTTCTGCCTGGTTTAGAAAGGACGTTGAATGCACTTTGACATTTTAGACTGTGTGGGATGACGTTTTGATTTGACCCAGCTGCATTCCATCGCGCACCTCCTCATTCAGTTGTCGTAAATCGCTTTCTCTGCTTGCGCTCTGCACAGGGCGACGTGGTTGCAATATTTTCAAAGCTGAGGGAGACATTGCAATCCCAGGTTGTTCTCTCTAGCCAATTTTTATCCTTTCAATTGACTGATTCAGGCTGTTCGAGATTAGTTGTCAATCACTAGGACTTCATTTACGGCCAGTACATGGCCAACAAGAAAGGGCGTCGAAAAACGGACCAATGTTCCCATCTCCTCGCAGAATCGCAGGGCCAGTGGTGCTCGGTTGTTACGGAGGGTGTCCCGACGCACTTTCCAAACAGGCGTCACCTGTCTCAGTCTTAACTAGGAGTGCGCGGTCAAAACATATCACCTCCCTCTGTCGGCTGGGCGAAGGAGGGGGTAGGACCCTCACATCAGGGCAGCTACAATCCTCTCCGGCCCCCTTCTCGCAGCCTGGTGGAGAGTTTTTATGCCAGCACACACACACACACACACCAAGCGCACTCCAAACCCCACTGAGCCTTACGTACAGGGCCGAGTCGGGACGGGAAGAGATGCTAATACGGGATGCTCCTGGTCTCTGGCTGATTCTGTTTACATTGGTGTAAGTTGGTGGAAATAAGCGGGTTGCAGGCTTTGCGTGCGTTTATGTGTGCGACAAACTGCTCTTGCCTTAGCCGTTAAACTGCCGAGACAGGGTGCTGATGATCAGTCCTATGTGTGCTAATACTTTTGACCCTCGAGGACCATGGGTAACGCCGGGTTGTCGATGCACTGCCGTCCCTTTCTGTCTCGTTTTGCTCAAGCCATTATTTTAGACGGGTGGAAAGTCTGTTTTTAAATCAAAATTGACATTTTAAGCATGGGTCGAACCCTAATATTCGGACACAATTCGCCATCCCACCCCTCTGAATGCTTTGAAATCTGACACGTGGCCCCCTTCGCCTGATGGTTTTACCTTTGAAGCTTTTTAACCACATTCTGGTGATCTCAACCAAATTGGAACAGACAATTTAAGTGTTTTTTAGATCTGCAGCTTTTAAACTACTACTAGCTACTTTCCCCCTCCTCCACTGAAATAACATCAGCAAACCGTTTCTATTCTCCGTTTCAGTTCAGTAAATGTTTGCACACAAGTTTTAAGTATCGTTGTAAGTCTGAACTCTAGTATACTCGGAGGCTAGAGCACATGAAATGCACTAATAGGTTAAACATTGAAGTTATGTGACTTTGAGACCGAAGCGTCTCGATTGGAATGTATTGCCAAGCTCAGGCCACAGACATTCATTGAAACCCTTATGGATGTTAAGATGTGAAAAACAGAAGGGAATGATTCGGTTGGGAATTTTGTTGGTCATTTCAGAAGTGATTTGCGTTATTGCCACTTTCGCATCTGAGGTGGTTCCATATTTGTAGAATGTATTGTTATTGTACAACATATGGTAGACTAAGTACATAACCATACATATGGGAAGTGCCAATAATTGATATTTTGCTGTGTGTAGACGTGTTCCTTTTTGTATTTCATATTTTAACATGAATTCCTCTTTCATAAGTGAAGCCATTTGTGTAAGGAGTGTTGGAGAGGACCAAAGTTGTTTTGGTAATATATAAATCAGTTTCCATGCTCTGTGCTGATAGACTTTCCGTGTTTGTTTTTTCCCCCCTCTATTCCTTTCTTTCTTTTTTTTTAAATTAAAACAAAAAAGAAAAAATTCTGAGCAACCCAAGATAAAGCTGTCTGTATCTTGTGATTTTTCCCGTCTGTACATCTCTTGTGTTCATTATTTTCCTCATTCTTGGGTATGTTGTGATGAACTGCTGTAAATTTGTACAGTTCATGTAAATTGATTGTGCGGAAGTTGTACAGATTTCTATATTTTGGAAGAAAAGTTTTTTTCTCTGTAATAAAAGATTTCCTATCTTGGCAATGTTTTCCCGTGGATCTGGTCTTATTATTTATCAAAACACTCTAACATATGCTTTCATGTTTCATTAGCTTATTCTTTGTCTTGGATGAAATTTAGTATAACAGCACGGGGATGCGACAGTTTTGTATCACAGACCAGAGAATGCTGATATTCTCCGCTCCAGTTCGGCCGTTTTAGACAAATATGCCAGACGTTATATTAGTAACCAGGCCCTGATGTCACTGACCTGCTTTGAGTTTTTCCTCTATTAAGACAAAGAAAGGAAGTCTGTATGGACGTCAGTAGAGAGCATGAGTCTAGTACAGCTGCGTTTTGAAAATAATAGACTCAACCAACATTAACCAGCTTAAAGTTAATTACAAATGATCACTGTTACTCATTAATCTGTAACTCATTAATATGTGGAAAAGCATTTGGCCGTTCTTATGTGCTTTGACTATATAAATGGTATAAACTATAAACATATTTTTTCAATTACGCATGAAGTTTATTTAATTTTAACTCAACGGGATTCCTCACTTTGTTACAATTCCACTTAAATTAATTTTTCAATTACACATGACGTTTATTTACTTAATAATTTTAACGGAATGGGTTTCCTCACTTTTTTTAAGTTAAGTCATCTGATCACTTTTTACAGTGTAACGACAGACGAAAGATATCATCGGAATCATTTGCGTTTTTTCATTCGGCACCCGACTTTAAAGAGATTGAACATTTATTGTGGCAGATGACAATGCAGCACTTGCCTATAATAAATAGAAAGTTATAGTCTGTTGATGTGGATAATAATATTGTTATAGTTATCATTCTTGGTGTGAACAGGCCTTTGGCCCTAGGGTTCAAGCTTCAGCTAGTTAGCAGTTAGCGCTTGATTGTAGGTGCTGAAAACATCACCAAAATATCCTCTGTACTATAATGAAATACTAGCAATATGGTAAGCAAGCTAATAGCACTATTAGCTATATTGCTATTAGCTTCCTTACCACATTGCCAGGATTTCATTATAGTACAGAGGATATTTTATCAGTATATTTTTTTCCTCAGTTGGGTCTTAAAAATGTGCAATAGGATTAATGTTTTGGATTTTCCCCTGGCTACTGCATTTTGACATCACTAGCTTAGGATAGTTGTTTGCACAATGTGTCCTTGTAGTGCTAATCAGCTAATTAGTCATTTTCCTGTGATTCTGTAGTCATTTATGGATCAAAAACCTAGATGTAGAAAAGAGGGACAATGAGAAAAGATTAAAAACACTTTCAGGGGTGTTGTGCTATACTGAGCAGCTAACATAGATAAAAAAGGGAATGCTAATGCATAGCTTTCTCTATTATATGATTATTTGTTTCACTGAGTAATATTCTTCTCACATCAAGCTTAAACTTACATCAAGTATGTTTGTCTATATCAATAACATTTTTCTTTTGTGTTTGCTGACATGCAGGTTTGCAAAGATAATGTTCTCTAGCAAGAGCATCTCAAATAAGTCACGACACACAAGGCATTGTGGGTGCTGTCAAAGCGCTGACTCCACTAAAAAAGAAAAGAAAAAGTGACTCAGTCTCCAAGATTCTGTTTTCTGCCTGGTAGCGATCTGAAATGGAGGGTATTTCGATTCAATTGACAAAGACAGAGAATGGAAAGAGAGATGGGGGTGGGGAGAAGACGAGTATAACAAAAAAGAAAATGAAAGGACCTGCCGTGTCTAGCTGTTCGTGTGTCCTTTAGATGTTTGAACACTTGGAAAGGAGCGAGAGCGTTTGAAGCGGGGCATCAATTCTGTAGGTGTGCATGTCATGTGATGTGACTCAAAACAGGTCCAATACATCTATTAGGCCTTGCCAGTTCAGAGTCGCCGAGCTTGTTTCCTACTCTGCTAAAAGTCGTTCTGACCAAGACGCTTGAGCATACGGTTTTTCCAGGGAAGTATGCAAGCATGCGGTAAACAACATCACAAACACACGGAATCTGGCAGAGCTTGAGATTGTGTTTAGATGCAGGACCGCACACAGTAAAAACATATCTGTGGATATGCTGTAAGTGTGTGTTCCTTCACACTGTGTGGCCTTGGTTTGTTCCTCTTTCTTCTCACTTCTGCCTTTCGGCGCTCAACCACCCTCTCGTTCTTCATGTGCAGCACTGGACCACAACAAACGGGACCTGAGTGAAAGCAGCTGGAAGGAAACTGCAGTCTCTCTTTCACTGTGGGAGAGACTCACCTGGTTGCTTTCTCTCTCTCTCTCTCTCTGTGTGTGTGTGTGTCTGTCTTCTTTTATTCAGAATAAAACCCCTGTCAGGTGCTACTTTCCTTTCATCCCAAAGAACAGACTGCATATATACTCTGTAGAACTGACACGATGAGCATATTCTTTTTATTAATTATGCATATTATTATGATCTGATCCGATAATATGATTTCTGCGTTGAAAGCACCAGCATACCTTTGGCTTTCAAAAGCAGTTTTTCTGCCCTGTTTTTATATTTTTATGTGCGCAGTAGTTTATAAAGTGAGGGTCAAGATAATGCCTGTTATCTGTTGTTTTTACACTTATCTTGTTAAAGTTGTTACTCTTGCTGAAGACCAGTGGAGCTGATAGCAAGGGTCACCAGTGGAGATGTCTCTTCTTTCCTGCTTGATATATTTCAGTTTGTGTTATGGTGTTTAAAGGTCTGAGTCTACATTGAAAATCTAGGATTCACAATTTAATTAAAACCAGAAACAGTTTTAGGATTGGAAAGAAGTTTGTAGAGTTCATGCAGCTCAAATGCCATTGCCATTACTAAGACATTGGTATTGAGACATTGATTGAGACACGCCGTGTTTGTCATTTAGGGGACTTCCAGATCTATATGTCACCTCGTTTTCTCTCTCTGTTTCTGAGATGGAATGTATGTTCCTGCTTTTACAGCGAGAGGAATGCTTAGAATAGCTGGGTACTTTTAACAGGCCCCCTCGCTCTCTGTTTCTCTGTCTCTCAGAAAGGTCTCTGGCCTGGTGTATGTGGTGAACTGCTGACTCAGAGAAGGGAAAAGATAACCAGCAGACACATATGAAAACACCAACACCTTCTCACTCTCTCACACACATATAAGCAAATCTCATGGAAACATGTCCAAGCCTTATTTTTTGTTTTGTGATCTTATTTATTTTCCTCCAAATTGTCAATACTGTGATGCATCCGCAATACGATTCTTTTTATGATTATTGAATATCGTCTGATTGAAATATCAAGATTTTTATATTTTCAGGATAAAGAGAAAGCTTTCATTTTTTCGCTTTGCGGTAATTAAATTTTTTTTTTTTTTTGCATTATGATAATGACAATTGCGGGGGACGATTTTCATATAATTCATATAATAATGTGAAAATGCAAACACTCTTAATGGCCCTAAAAATAGGCTTAATCTTCTTTAAGCAAAATATAATTTATTTATTTCCTATGTTTTTGGCTGAAATATGTTCGTGACAGGTTTCTTGTGACTCATATGTAGTTGAAAATCTGCTGTTATTTTGTCTCTGGCTCAAAAATGGCATGGGTGATCTTGTTTAAGATCTGAGTTTAAAAGATTCATTGTGTGGATTTGCTGTACTTTGGCCTGGTGTGGAACGAGAAGCCTAACCCTTGGTAAACATCCGTTGACTGTTCGGGCTAAGCAGTCAAGCCTGTTTTTTTTAACCACAGTTTGTTCATCAAACTGCTTTGATGTACTCTAGAACTAATATGAATCTTTATTAGTTTGATAAGTGTTATGACATATCAGATGGGGAAGGTGATAAAGAACGAGCATGGCCGTAAGCTAAGCACGTGGCAAATTTAAAGCCCTCCGATTGCAAACAACTGCACGTTTGCGTTTTCTGAGAACTCGCGAACGCGCTTCAGCTGTTTCCTGTTTTCTGTTGAACAGCACACCGCAGACCTGAGACAGCTGAGAACGACAGAAAAAGAGAGAACGACCGCAATGGAAGATGTGCTTTATGCTGCAGCCTTGCAGCATTGTGCGAAACCGTCGTCAAGTGTTTAGGCTGAACCAAAACTGCATGCACACTTACACTTCCCTTTGCATCTTTAAAACAGATGTCCACTTTAAGCTAAGGAGCAACAAAATTGTCTTATTAGAGCTCAATTTGTATTGCTTTTTCTCAATAATTCCTTCCTGAAATCCAGGAATAGCTTGTTTTTCAGTTTGACAGCACTAAATATTTCCTTCTTATCCTGAAATGCACAACACTCTTCCTCTGTGGTTATATATCGAGCAAAAATAGTGTTGTTTTGTAAGTTAGCACATCATTCAGTTCCCCTAAATGTCAAATTTCAGATTCAGAATGCTTTTTTCCCCCCTCAGCCAAAGCAGCCTTGACCCAGAAAAGCAGCTCGCTGTTATCAATGAGTAACATAGGGCTTTTTTTTTTATGCCTCTGAGACCGATTAGTAACTAATTTACTCAGACGGTTCAATTAATTCACCCTGCAAGCGCAGCGCATCCTCAGATAAACAACATTTGTGCAGAGCTGTAATGAATCCCAGTACAGCCATGCTGTTTGCCATCTCATCATCACCACATTTCTGACATTATTTGAATGAATATACACAAACAAATTTGTAGGAAAGGTGCTAGATGCAGTGAAATAAAAGACCAAGTAGGCTGTACGAGGTAAACTGTGAGAGCGTTGTCGCAATCATAAACCACATCAATTGCCGATCCTCTTTGGTTCATAACATCTATACACGCCTGGGCAGCTGTGAATGTAATAGCTACCATAGCGACCAGGACTGATTGCTCTAATGTGCAGCGATTACTGCAGTGAAGAGTACATTACATTCGTGGGATATTGGGATATCCAAGGCTTATAACCTGCTACGAATCAGCAGGAATAACGTGAGCAGGTCAATATGGAAAAAACACATTTATGAGGTTTCATATCATTGGGGTCCAGTCTGAGAGCACATACAAATAAATAAATAAATACATATAAATATATATATTTATTATATATATACATAAAATAAGATATTTAAAAAAAATGTTGGTAACCAGACAGTTGACGTTTCTTTCGTAAAACTTTCGTTAAAAAAAGTTTTACGTAAAATTTCTTTCTATCTTATTTTGTTCAGCAGAAGAAAGAAACTCATACAGATTTGGAACAACATAAGGGTGAGTAAATGATGACAGAATTTTCAATTTTTGGGTAAACTATCCCTTTAAGAAACAAACAAGCAAGCCCAGCCCAGGCGAGAAAAAGTAATGTAAGATTTCCTGAAAAGTAACTAAGTGACGCTATTAGTTACTTTTTTAGGGAGTAACGCAATACTGTAAAACATTACTTTTAAAAGTAACTTTAGGCAAGGCAAGGCATGCTTATTAATATTTGAAAAACTTTTGTCCACCAGATCGAAGTCGTGTTGTGCAACGGTCATGCAAAGCAAAACAAAACAAAACAAAACAAAACAAAACAAAACAAAACAAAACAGGAAATAATATAGAAAGGACCCTCATGACTGTGTGTCAAGGTCAGTAAGTCTCTTAAAATATCAGATAATTTGACTTTTTTTGGGATAGTTCATGTTCATGTAAAATGTCAGGTGGTGCGGCTCACCAAAAACATAAATAGAGATTCATGTAATAATAATATTTTGGTCATTTAAACCTTTCTTAAAAAATGGTATAAAAGTTTTACCAACATGAATACATATTAAAAAGTAAAAAAAATTAAGAGCTTGCAACATGTTTTAAACTAGATTTTATAATATTTGCATTTTATGTATTGTGGACACTCTTATTTGTCACTGACTTTTATTTATGTACAATTTTGTATTAAAAAAGAAGCATTTTCATTAGTGATCACAGACTTTTGGACCCCAATGTCCAAGTGGCATGATATGATTCGAGTGTAAAAAGTGGGTGAAGACTGAAATGTGTGTGTTGGCGTGGTGTATGTGTGTTCACGCCAGTTTGTGATATTCCCTGAATGTGTTTGTTTTCAGTCAGGCTTCATTTCTATAGTCTTGTATTTGCAGTCACATGTATAGACGAGTTGGATACACTCCTTATGCAATTCTTTTGCTCTTACTGGCCTAGGTTTCCTTTCCAGACGATGAGTGAAATCCCTTTTGCTACTGACAGACCCCTGTAAATCTCTCTAACACACACATTCCTTCTCCTCCTTCATGGCAAAGCTGTTGTTTTTCCACTATCCTTCTGGCTAGTCCTACAGTCAGTACTTGTTTTTATGATGGTTATATTCAGTTTTGCTCTTGTTTATGGACAGCATGCCTGAGATTCTAGATGAGTGGATCCTCTGGAGCATTCAGAGAGGTGTGTGAGTGTGTTAACTTGCCTTTTAGAGCACGTTTAATGGTTCACTTCTACCAAGACTCCAAGATGTGGGAGGTTGTGTGAGAACTGTCTTTTTCCACCATGAGTGATAAAGTGGTTACCTGACTGAAAACAACAGATACACACACACACACACACACACACACACACACAAATATACTGTATATTTAAATATAACGCTCATTTTCTCACCAGCAAATACTTAAACAGATTCATTATCAGTGTTTGTGTGATATAAATATCGGAGGATGTATTGTAGCAGCTTGCATCTTGATTGACAGCTTTAATTTCAATACACAAATGCTTATAAGTTTTAAAATGTATTCATTTTATCAATTTGAATTGGCCACAGCTGACAGGAAGTTTAATTAAAATGACAGGAAGGTGAAAGAAATTCTACACAACGGAGCAATTTCATTAGTCCAAATAAACAATAAAATGTTATTTTATTATAGAAAAAGTCATATTATTATTTGACAAACTCCACCAAATCAGTCATCTTGTGCAACCAGCATGCAATAAATAAATAAAATAGAAAATAAAGCCTATTAAGGTTGTTTCATAAAATGTCATGTGGTGCGACTCGCCAAAAACATCATATATATATTGCAGTAATTAATAATTCATGATATTTGTAAAAATATAAGAACTTTGTTGGAAATAGTGATTAAGATGTTTGCAGTCACATGTAAGGAGTATAAAATGTTATTAAAAGGTCTTATTTTGGGCTAGTTACGGCATTAGAAACTAACAATGAACATTTTTGGTAATATATAAATATGCTATAATGCATTGTTAATTCAGGTTCGTTCATTATACATTAATTTATATTGATGTACATTAGTTTAGTTATTAATTTACATCTTGAAGTGTTAAATATGTATTAGTTTGTGTAGAGATTAACTATAATAAGAATTATAAATGCTTTAAAAGGATTGTGTATTGTTATTTCACCTTAGCTCTTGCATTAGCTAATGCTATCAGGCTGAGAACCTTCTTGTAAATATTATTGCGCTGAACGTGCTGTGGTGTTTTTTGCAGTTTGTGCCCGGGCCCTACGTGTTAGTCTCGTCCTCATTCTGTTTTTCATGCAGAAGTAAGGAAATGTGCTCTCTCACCCTTTCGAGATTGCACAAGAGGCATTGTGACATTCACTGCAACAATCCCACATGTGTGACTCACAATCAGGGGCTTCTGTTGCCATGGTGTTGCCACGGCTTTTCTAAAAGGTGAAAGAACAGTCGCAAACAGAGCAACCGAGCCGTCGTGTTACCATAAACTGAGGTTAAGCTTCCCAGTGACAGTTGGGAGTAACTATAGATATATACACTAGATGTCGCCTTGGAGTTCTAAGCATGCGTCGAAACCGCCGCCATCTTGGAACAGGTGTCTTGTCATAGGAAGTAGCAAGGTAACGCTGCTATCTCCGCCTGTGTACTTCGAATTCATGGGTTTTCGGACTTTTGTGCTTCGTGTTTTTTACTTTTCTCTGGCTGGACTCAATGATAAATACATGTCTGATCGTTGGAACGAACCAAAAAAACTAGAAAATCGCATTCATGACGATTTATGGTGATTTTATTTCCGTTAGACCTTTGGCTACATTGACGCTTATGCATTAAAGAGGACGGTCTCCCCTGTTCCATGATGGCGGCTCTATTGACGCATTCGTTCCAATGAACTGCCGTAGCCAAGGCGACATCTAGTGTATCTATGGGGAGTAACTAACTGAAAGTATTGAGTAGCTACTAACTACGAAAGACTTATTTTTTTCATTAGTGTGATAGTAGATCAGTTTTCTATGTAGTGTAACTCTTCTAGTAACAAGCTAACAAGCAGCAGTTTAGTGTGATAAAAAGACAGTTTTTCAGGAAAAAAAAGTGGTTTCACTTTATTTGGATGGTCCCTTTAACACATTCAGTTGAATAAGTAACGTTGCACCTACATCTCTACTAACTCACTAGAGTGTTAGTAGAGTATTAGTAGACTGGTAGGGTTAGGGGTAGAATAAGTTGACATGTAGTTGCAAAGTTACTTATAGTCTGTAGAATGTCTGTTGGAGGAGCATCACAATAAAGAGTTGGTAGATATTAAGCAGACAGTCTACTAATACTCTAATGAGAGGTAGTTGACATGTAGTTGCAAAGTTACTTACAGTCAACAGAATGTTCAAAAGGGACCATCAAAATAAAGTGTTACCAAAAAAGTTATTGGTCTTGGTCAAATTTATAGACCACACTGGATGGGTTGAGATTGTGTGTCGGAGGGATTGTGATGTGATACTTTTTTAGTATGCACTACTACAAAAAGTTTGGGGTCAGTAAGATGTATGTATATATTTTTATATACATATTAACCCTTAAATGCATGAATGTTTCGCCAATCATTGTTACATATTCTGGTCCTTAGCGACCCGGATCTATATCTAACATGGATGGATCTCTACCTGTTGCGATAATATAAAACTCTCCTGATATTTGAGTAACAATTACAGAAGAATAAAATCAATCATATGTAACCAGGTCAAAAGTTAGCAGACTAATTACTGTACTGGTTAAACAATGCTTTGGGATTAGGGAAGTTACACTATGGACTATTCCAGGGTTTTCTCACTTATTGGTAAAATATTACGCTAGCCCTTTAAGAAACGTGAGGTGTGACGTTCTGGAAGTGTCGCGAGAGTCGGCGGTGCACAGCGCGTGGTTCCAACGTGATTGAGATGCTGATGGCGCGGTGAAGTGTCGAGGCCATTAAACTGTGTTGTTGTTAAGATAATGAGAAATATGGTGCACAAATAGTGACTTGGAAGTCTCTTAGTGTGTCGTGAGGTTTGTGTGTTGTGCTGAGAGAACTTTTAACTGCTGTCGAGACTCATATCTTCGTGGAGAAATCCTATCGGCACTAGATCTCGAAGCGTAAGTGTTTAACCATCACTAATGTCACTTTATCATTGAGATTATCTTGTTGTGGATGATATGATTTGGATATTAAGTGATTGGTGATCATTTTGGTTGATTAAAGAGGGGAGAGGAGTACTCTGAAGACTTCTTGAGTGTTTCCAGGCCGAGTGTGAAGTAACAGAGTGAGTGTTGTGGACTAATTAATACTAAAAAAGTGTTTATTGCTTATACATATGTGTGTGTGTTTGGCAATCCATAGATTGTTAAAATTGTTCTTATGTGCTCCAAAATGTTAAAGAAATGTGTTGCATTGTGTCTATTGCTATTTGCAGAAGGAGGATTGAGTTCATCATTCACTGTGAAAGTGTGTACATGCTATAGGGAGTGGTGATGAACAGTAAGTTTGTCATTTGATTATTTTCAATATGAGTATGAAAATGTTAATTCCCCGTGATTGAGAGTGAATGTTATTTGTTATAATATTTGAAATGTATTAACGTTACTTGGAAATGTGACTTCTACATTTATTTTCATGCATGTATTATGTAACATGAGCAGCTTTATTTGGTATTCTGTATTGACAAATCTTGTAATACTCTGTGTATGTGTTTTTCAGAATACACTATCGTTGTCTATGTTAGATTCCTGTATTGATTTGTGAATATGATGACTGAGAATAGAAAAGACCAGAAAGACTCAGTTTGATAAAGAAACCATATTGATTTATTTCATCCAATGTAACAAGCTTTTCTGTCTAAACCTTCTAAGATATGCATAGTTAACGCTGCGCTGTTCCAAGTGCAGTCTGGAATAAACGACCCCTCAAATAATTAAATTTCTGTGTCCGGTGCTGTCACTAACACTCACACCGGCCCACAGAGAATTTTGGTACCAGGAGTGGGGTTCCATTGCTAGTTTAGATAGGATAGCATAAAAACATAGACAACGGTAGTGGGAAAACAGGTCATGTGCCGGGGCCAAGGAGGTCAACGACGTGAGGTGTGACGAGCCCGGAGGACCTGCGGAGAAGCAAGGGACCAGCTTTGGGAACGCAGGAGGGTGCCTAATCGTCGGCAACGAATCGGCCTTTCAGGTTGGCCGGCATTGACTGTGACTGTTTCTGACTCAGGGCCATTCGAAATAGGGACATTGCAAGAGCATGGATCAGGACGACGATGTGCCAGCTGCTCGGGCTGGAGCCAGCCATGATGTGGACGATGCTAGGGCTGCGGGTCATGATGATGAGGGTAATCCTGTGGCGGAATTGCAGTCACAAATTCTGGAGTTAGGTCGGAGACACGACCAAGTAATGTCAACCCTGGCTAATATGAATAATGCTACTAGATCGTATGTTTATATTCCAAGGGAACGTCAAATTGTGCCATTCAGTGGTGATCATGTTAAAGATGGTCAATCTGTAGATGAGTTCATTGACGAGGTTGAACGTGTAATTCGGGTAAGGGGGTTGAATACTGATGACCAATTGGATTTCATACTTTCCCATTTAAGAGGTTCAGCCTTAGATGAAGTCAAACTGTGTATGGGGGGGGAGACCAAACAACCCAGTGATCTGTTTTCATATTTGAGGGGGGCCTTTAGGGAGAAACGCACTACCCCACAGTTGTTGCATGCTTTCTATGCGCGTAGACAGTTAGACGGGGAAGACCTCCGTGACTTTTCTCATGCTCTCTCCCAACTTCTTAATTTTGCTCTCCAGCAGTCTTCTAATGCTGTGTCTGACCCCCAGCTCACATTAAGAGATCAGTTCATCGAAGGCATAAGAGATGCAACCCTGCGTAGAGAGCTGCGCAAGCTTGTCAGAGAAAAGCCTCAGTCTACCCTGTTTAACGTCCGTGAAGAGGCCATGATGTGGGTTATGGAGGACAGACCCCGCGGAGCTAATGTGGCCAGGAGTCGACACATCGTGAGTACATGTTCGGAAGGGATGTCAGAACCTTCAAATCCGGTCAGTACTGCACAAAGTGACATGGTTGTGGCTCTGCAAGAGGTAGTGAAGATAATTACTCAGCAGGGTAAAGCCATTGGAGAACTCACTAATGCGGTTCGTGGACTCACCGTACAGAAGGTTAGTTCAAGTGGTAACCAGATTGGCAATCCCAAAGTCAAGCCCAAGTACACTGATGATGGCCAACCCGTCTGTCTGAGGTGTGAAGGAGTGGGACATATAGCCAGACAGTGTCCTGTACCTCGTAGTTTCAAAGGCCAGCCCACTGCCACCACCAGTTCTGCGGTACAGGGAAACGGGGTCCCTCCGTTGCAGTGAGCCGAGCAATGCGGGGAAAACCAGAAGGCTCGGGATGCAGTACATTAACAAAAGAGCGGTTTTTGGAGCGTGCAGTTGGCAAGTGCCCTGAAGTTGATATTCACATTGATGGTGCTTCAGTTAGATGTCTTCTGGACACGGGAAGTAATGTGAGTACCCTGACAGAAAGCTTCTTCAGAGAAAACCTCCACGGAGAAGACAAGGACCTTCACTGCACCTCTAAGTGGCTAAGAATAACTGCAGCTAACAAGCTACCCCTGCCGTACTTGGGGTATGTTGAATTGGACATTCAAGTGATGGGGCTTACTATACCCGAGTGTGGGTTTCTGATAGTCCGTGATGGGGATTCCGCAGAGCCAGATCCAACTCCCCCTGGTATCATTGGCATGAATATCACCCAGAGATGCAGAGAGTTGGCACTGACTGAGTTTGACACCACTTTAGGAGGAAAGCTGGAGTCCGTGTGGAGGGAAGCCTTCACTCGTGTACAGGAAGTTGAACTGGGAAAAACAATGTCAACAGTCAGAGTAGGTGGTAAGGGCAAAGTCCATGTACCAGCATCCTCTGTAGCCACAGTTTATGCCAGAGTGAACAAGAAAGCCACCGACACCAATGCTTGGCTGTTGCTGGAACCAGGAACCACCCCATTACCAGGCGGCTTGATCCCTATGCCCACCTTAGTGTCGTCCAGAAGTCGAGTGTTTCCAGTTCAAGTGGTCAACTTCTCCCAAGAAGATGTTTGGCTGCCCCCTAAAGTTCGGCTTGGGATACTCACCCTCTGTCAGTGTGTTGAGAGTGACGCCTGCGAGGCGAGATTCCAGCGCATCTCTGCCGAACATGGAGAAGTGGGAGTTGACCAGAAAGATAAAGCAGAGTCTGATGCTCACCTGAGTAACCTGTTAAGTAGACTGCATATGGGAGGTAATCCAGAAGAGCAAGCAATGCTCAGTGCATTACTTTTGAAGTATGCAGATGTGTTTGCTGTCCGTGATGAGGACCTGGGATATACAGACCGAGTGAAGCATGAAATCCACTTGACAGATGATACTCCTGTAGCTCAGCCATATCGCAGGATACCACCGACCCAGTTTGAAGAGGTCAAAGAGCATATCTCAGGTCTACTGCGAAAGGGTGTCATCCAGGAAAGCTCGAGTTCCTATGCTTCACCCATCGTTCTGGTACGCAAGTCTGATGGAAGTCTGAGGCTGTGCGTGGATTATAGGAGACTAAACTCGAAGACTAAACGTGACGCTTTTCCATTGCCGCGCATTGATGAGAGCTTGGATGCGTTGGGCGGAGCACAAGTTTTCTCGACAATAGACCTTGCTAGCGGTTACCATCAAGTTGCAGTCCATGAAAAGGACAGACATAAGACAGCCTTCACTACGCCGTTTGGCCTCTATGAATACCATCGGATGCCTTTCGGGCTATGCAATGCGCCCGCCACGTTCCAGCGGCTCATGCAGGCCATAATGAGTGACTTTGTGTTCCAAATTGTGCTCATCTACTTGGATGACTTGTTGGTGTACTCGTCCACCTTTCACGAACATCTCGTGCGACTTGAAACTGTGTTTAGAAGGTTGAAGGAAACTGGGCTGAAGATTAAAATAGAGAAGTGTCATTTCCTGCAGCCGGAAGTGAGATTCCTTGGCCATCAAGTTTCATCCCAAGGCGTGGGTACAGACCCTGATAAGATAAGTGCAGTTCGGGAGTGGCCAGTCCCCGGCACTCTCAAGGAACTCAGATCGTTCTTGGGGTTTTGTAGCTATTACAGGAGATTCATTGAAAGTTTCTCCCAGATAGCTGGGCCGTTGCATGATATAGTGAATGCGTGCCTTAGGGAGACAAGTCACGTCAAGGCAGCTCAGCTGTATAGGAGTTCTTGGACTTCTCAGTGTCAGACAGCATTCAACCGTCTCAAAGACAAGCTTACCAGCGCACCAACGCTGGGGTATGCTGATTTCACTCTTCCCTTTGTGATTGAGACTGATGCGAGCAACCTTGGGTTAGGAGCAGTCTTGTACCAACATCAAAAGGGTAAGAAGACAGTCATCGCTTATGCCAGTAGGAGGTTGAGAGGGGCTGAGAGAAATGATAAAAACTACAGCAGTATGAAGCTGGAACTGTTAGCGCTTAAGTGGGCGGTCACTGAAAAGTTCCGAAGTTATCTGCTGGGGTCCAAATTCACCATCATAACAGACAACAACCCCCTCTGTCACCTCGGGACTGCCAAGTTGGGAGCCATTGAACAACGCTGGGCTGCTCAACTCGCTGTGTTTGATTTCGATGTCAAGTACCGCCCTGGACGATGCAACACTGCTGCTGATGCCCTTTCTCGGATGCCAGGATCCGATGAACCAGACTTTGAAAGTGAAGATGCAGAGTATGATGGCTGTGTGGCGATCTGTAACTCGCTCAGGATAGGAACAGCTCTGGGACCAGACCTGGTAGCAGTAGGAGTTGAGGGTGGCAAAGTCAGGCAGTTACAGGCATCCTTGGCAGGAGAAGAGGATGTTGGGTGTGAGAATACCCCCACTTTGCCAGGGTATTCAAAGTCCGAACTCCGTCAGTTTCAGGAGTCTGATCCAACACTCAGTGTGTTCAAGAAGTTCTGGAGCCGTCAAAGGAAACCTACCAAGCAGGAGAAGTTAGGTTTGTCCAGGTCTGTGCGTTCTTTGCTGAAACAATGGCCAAAGATCAGAGAGAAGGATGGTCTCTTATACCGTGTTATCGATGACGTCCACACTGGAGAATGTCACCAGATGTTGCTACCCACCTGTATGACGGAACAAGTCCTGAAGAATGTTCACGATCAGATGGGCCATCAGGGTATAGAGAGGACATTAGCCCTGTTGAGACAGAGATGTTTCTGGGGAGGAATGTATGAGGAGGTGGAAAGGTGGGTGAAGCGATGTCAGCGATGCGTGTTAGCAAAGATGCCGCAACCAAAGATCAAGGCGCCTTGGGCTTCATTCTTGGCTTCCCGGCCACTGGAGGTTGTAGCAGTCGACTTTACGATCCTTGAACCAGCCACGGATGGGCGAGAAAATGTTCTAGTAGTGACGGATGTGTTCACAAAGTTCAGTCAAGCATTTCCCACCCGTGATCAGAAGGCGGAGACCACTGCCAAGATCCTCCTCAGAGAATGGTTCCTGAAATATGGAGTGCCACAACGCTTGCACTCTGATCAGGGCCGGAATTTTGAAAGTGCTGTGATTGCGGAGCTCTGCAAGTTGTATGGAGTCAAGAAAACACGCACGACACCGCATCATCCCCAGGGCAATCCTCAATGTGAGAGGTTCAATAGAACCCTTCATGACCTCTTGAAGTCCCTTCCACCTGAAAGGAAGCGCAGGTGGCCTGAACACTTATCAGAGCTCGTCTATGCATATAATGTGACGCCACACTCATCCACCGGATACTCCCCATACCATTTGTTGTTTGGAATCCAGCCGCATCTGCCAGTTGATGCTCTGTTGGGCCAGGAGCCTGTAACCGATGACAAACCTGACTGGTTAAAAGTACACCAGGAACGCCTCCGAGACGCCCATGTTCGAGCAAAGGAATATGCGGAAAGGAAGGCTGTGGAAAGAGCAGCGCGGCATGAGGAGAAGGTATTTTGCCCTGCTGTAGAGATTGGACAACATGTGTACCTACGACACCGACCACTAGGAAGAAACAAGATTCAGGACGCATGGTCTTCAACAAGGTACAAGGTGTTAGAGGTTCAAGGGACGACCTACACCGTGGAGCCTGTCGAAGGAGGTACAGTGAAGAGGGTGCACAGATCCAACCTCAGACCCTGCAATAATTCAGCGCCAGTGCCCATGCCAAGGCGTCGGCGAACTTCTGTGGAGGAGGTACTTACCCCAGATTCTGAGTCAGAGATGACCTCATTGGAGGCTGAGTGTGTTCTAGTGGAGGAAGGTCCGCGTCTCAAGGAGATACTGGAAGTAGCACCAGCATCTGAGGGTCAAAAACAGCCAGTTCCTGGAGGCAGAGACTGTTTCAAGGGTCAGACAGAGGAATCTGATAGGAGGGGTCATTGCTCGGAACCGGAGTGCAACGAGACCCTTGATGATGCCCTGGGAGTGCTGGCAGTATTGTTGGAGCCGGAAACAAAAGGTGTTCACTTACCTGCTGAGAATCCAGTGATGAAACCGGTGCCCACACCTAGAAAGAGAAAGGAAGACGGTGTTAAGCCAGAAGTGCCTTGTCCTGCTGTGCGTAAAACACAAAGGACAAATGCAGGAGTGCATAGTAACCCAAACCGATTGCCCAAGTCGACGTGCAATGCAGTGTCTTTTAGTCCTGATGTGCTCTCCCAGGTGCTAGCTGGAATGGTCCTCTATACCACAGGGAAGCTTCAAGGGGTACAAGATGATTAGAGTTGGTAGTCACCGGGGACGTCGACTATCAGCAGGGGAGAGTGTAACCAGGTCAAAAGTTAGCAGACTAATTACTGTACTGGTTAAACAATGCTTTGGGATTAGGGAAGTTACACTATGGACTATTCCAGGGTTTTCTCACTTATTGGTAAAATATTACGCTAGCCCTTTAAGAAACGTGAGGTGTGACGTTCTGGAAGTGTCGCGAGAGTCGGCGGTGCACAGCGCGTGGTTCCAACGTGATTGAGATGCTGATGGCGCGGTGAAGTGTCGAGGCCATTAAACTGTGTTGTTGTTAAGATAATGAGAAATATGGTGCACAAATAGTGACTTGGAAGTCTCTTAGTGTGTCGTGAGGTTTGTGTGTTGTGCTGAGAGAACTTTTAACTGCTGTCGAGACTCATATCTTCGTGGAGAAATCCTATCGGCACTAGATCTCGAAGCGTAAGTGTTTAACCATCACTAATGTCACTTTATCATTGAGATTATCTTGTTGTGGATGATATGATTTGGATATTAAGTGATTGGTGATCATTTTGGTTGATTAAAGAGGGGAGAGGAGTACTCTGAAGACTTCTTGAGTGTTTCCAGGCCGAGTGTGAAGTAACAGAGTGAGTGTTGTGGACTAATTAATACTAAAAAAGTGTTTATTGCTTATACATATGTGTGTGTGTTTGGCAATCCATAGATTGTTAAAATTGTTCTTATGTGCTCCAAAATGTTAAAGAAATGTGTTGCATTGTGTCTATTGCTATTTGCAGAAGGAGGATTGAGTTCATCATTCACTGTGAAAGTGTGTACATGCTATAGGGAGTGGTGATGAACAGTAAGTTTGTCATTTGATTATTTTCAATATGAGTATGAAAATGTTAATTCCCCGTGATTGAGAGTGAATGTTATTTGTTATAATATTTGAAATGTATTAACGTTACTTGGAAATGTGACTTCTACATTTATTTTCATGCATGTATTATGTAACATGAGCAGCTTTATTTGGTATTCTGTATTGACAAATCTTGTAATACTCTGTGTATGTGTTTTTCAGAATACACTATCGTTGTCTATGTTAGATTCCTGTATTGATTTGTGAATATGATGACTGAGAATAGAAAAGACCAGAAAGACTCAGTTTGATAAAGAAACCATATTGATTTATTTCATCCAATGTAACAAGCTTTTCTGTCTAAACCTTCTAAGATATGCATAGTTAACGCTGCGCTGTTCCAAGTGCAGTCTGGAATAAACGACCCCTCAAATAATTAAATTTCTGTGTCCGGTGCTGTCACTAACACTCACACCGGCCCACACATATTTTGTTACCTTTTGAAGCTTGGAAGGGTTCAGTTTGAGCAGATGTTTTATACCATCATCACTGTCCTCGTCAGAGCTCATTTCCCAGTACATTCAGCATCTGGCTCATATTCGCCATCTCAAACATATTCTCGAAACTATCATTTTCAATACCTTCAAAATCAATATTTTGATCGCTGACAGCTTCTTCACCAGATCCACCATCAAGTGACTGACACTTATATTTGATTGCGTTCAGTACTTTCTCAATTAATTCGCTGCGCCATTTCAAGTTTTGCTGATGATACTTCCTATTCTATTGTTTTCTGCCTGTTTTCTTTTATTTTTTATATATTGTTATGTTATATAGTTATAATGAATTGATTGAGGAATACTAAGAAGGTTGATGTTTAACTTATGAATAATGATGAGGTATCATTTTAAGGGTTAAATAAATTAATACTTACTACACATTCAATTAATAAGTTGTAAGTTGCAATATTAAGCAACACAACTGTTTTCAGCATTGATAATAATAATACATGTTTCTTGAGCACCAAATTAATTTCATAGTGAACAGTTTTGTCAAAAAGAAAATGACAAAATCACCATAAAAGCATCATAAAATCCATTCAATTCGTGCATTTTCAGTCAATATTTACTTATATTGGGGTCTGTTTGTCACACAAAACTCTGTAAGACTTGAATATAGTGTACTAATTATATGGACTACATTTACAGTGCTTTTGTTGTGTTTTTTTTGTCCTTTTTATAGTTTTACAACCTGTGGTCACTGTTATCGAATTTATTTTAAAAAAATTCAGTGCTTGAGTTCCCACTGTGGTCTAAAACAGTCTATATTCTTCTGGTTCCCAGGCTCATCACCTGAGAAACATCAATTGTGTCTCTCATAAGTTCAAAGATTTATCAAGCTCCTGATCCCCTCTGAGCCTCATATAAGGGTGGGCTGTGAAAGAGTTTCTTTTGCTCATAGTGGCAAACTGATCAGAGGCATTCAGTCGATATTACTGATCTGGAGATCTTTGATCCACCACTATATACAGTTTGAGGACAAAGAGAAAGAGAGAGTAAATAAGAGAGAGAAGGGCATTGGAAGAGAATGGGCAAGCATGACATAATTAAGCATTGATTTCACTCAGTAACATCATGTCATTTCAGCAATCTGCACAGTTTGCTAATCTATTTAATTAAAGAAGGACATTTTTTTCTAGAAGACCCCTTAGTTCCAGTTGTAGCTTTTTGTTTTATCTAAAATCAGGCTAAAAGGAGTAAAACACAACATTTTGGCCTCCATGTACCAAAAATATCTGGGACTTTTTTTTGTCACATTCGGTCGGTGGCATGTGGTTAATGTTTGACCTTGGTTCTAACATGGGAATCATTCAACAGTCTGTATTAAGTACACTGTAAAAAATAATCCTGTAAAAAAATGGTAAACTACTGGCAGCTTTGGTTGCCAGCATCATACCGTAAAAATACTGTGTGTTACTGTTTTTGAAATTAACAGCTAAATACCGTATTGTCAGCTACAGTATAAAACTTTAATTTAACAGATATACACTGTAAAAAATAAAATGCCATTTTTACGGTAAAATACCGGCAGCTGTGGTTGCCAGAACTTTACCGTCAAAAATATGGTACAGACGTTATTGGTTTTACAGACTTAACTTAAAATTTACAGTAATAAACCGTATTTCATTATCTGATATAATGTTAATGTACCAACTTATTTATGTATTAATATCTGTTTTGTTCCATTTTAATACACTGACAAACAACAATCATCACAGCAGTGATGAAAGTCACGTGATAAATCAAAGCTCATCATAAGCAGCTCTTCCACAAGAAAGTTAATACTAATATAAAGAAGCTGCACAGTGTCATTCGCACAAACACTAAACAGCATCATGGTAACACATGAAATTTTAAAAATGCAATAAACATTAATTTAACAACATTAAATGTAACATGAAACTGTAATGTACATAACTGATAAGAAAAGAACTAAGAATACTAAGAAGAAACATAGTTATTTCAACAAAAATACATCAAATGTGAAGTGTCACGCAGGGAATTGTGGGAATGACAATTTACGGTTTTTCACTGTAAATTATACAATGAGTTGTTCTTTTTCACTTTCAAAAACTGTAAATTTAACGGTATTTTACAGTAAAATTACATTAAATGTACCGTTAGATCTATCACAGTTATTTACCGTATATAGTAAGGAAACTTTCTGTTAACCAATTAACAGTTTTTCACTGTAGCATTTTTACAGTGTTTTACCGTTAAAATCACGATCATTTTTTACAGTGTATTACTAAATAGGCTTTGCTCTTTCCAAAAAAATATATCACGTAACCAAGATTGAGGTATTGTTAACAGCCACTGAGATTATTGAGCACAGGGTGCAGAGAATTAGCCAAGAAATCCATGGATACTGATGCCATTTTAGCACCGTTACTATAGCAACAGCCCAAAGCCTCACTTGCTTGTGATAATCTGATAATCAGTTCTCAGGTGTAATGAGAATGTTCCCATGATATGAGCCACAAAGAATAGTTTCTGCAGCACTTATGCACAAGATGCAGACGCGTTTACAGGCAAAGATATATAAGCGAGAACAGATGCCAACATCTAACATATGCTGCCCAGTCTACCGGTCTGTCTCAGATTTCCCATATGCACCCCATGAAATAAATCTGTGCATCTTTTATTACACATTTGTGCTGGTCGGGTTTTTCCTACATATTGGAGATGAAATGTTCTCAATCTTGGATAACTGAAAAAAGCTGTGTTTACTTGAAAAACACTTGTAGACTTCCATCCATCCATCCATCCATCGTTAGCCCCATAAAAGACCTCTTAGTTATTTCTTATAGTTTTGCTTTATTTTTAGTTTATTACATTAGATCCATGCTATACTTATTTAAGTTGTGCACATTATTGTCCATTTCATTTAGTTGAATTGCGAACTATAACAAATCAGTGAAGTAATTGGATGCACACGTGTCACTTGATGTTATATAACACTTTACAATAAGGTTTCATTTGTTTTTTTTTAATAATTAATATTATTCAATGTTAATTTCAACATTTACTAAGATATTTTTGACATCAAAAGATGCATTTGTTAACATGAATGCACTGTGAGCTAACATGAACAAGCAAAGAACAATATTTGTACTTACTAACATTAAGAAAGATATATAAATGCTTTAAAAATGTATTGCTTATTGTTAGTTCATGTTAACTAATGTATTAACTAATGTTTAAAAATGAGACCTTATTGTAAAGTGTGACCAATTATATAGCCTAGTTTGTATACACTATATATCACAGTTTGGTCACCTTAAAACAACAAAGAGCAAATTTATTTACCAGAACCTTAAACATCCTGATTGATGTGAAAGTGAATCCTGCTAAACTTCCACTTTCTTTTATGTATTTCTTTCTATGCTATTTAGACTTTGGGGTTTTACATACTAAGCTGAGGGGTTATTAACAGTGTCTTTCTGCTGCTTTAACTTTCACCTATTGTAACATGCCCTCCTAAATGATTGCCAGTCACTTGGTCCTTTTTTACTTTCTCTTTGATTCTCGGCACAGGGAAGCAAGGGGATTTTTTTATGACGTGCCCATAGCGATAACAACACCTCCCAGGTTTCCTATTGGTTGAGCATCTCATAATGATTGACATCAGAAACTCCCCTGTATTCCTCACCTCCAGGGCACATGACATGCCCAGACACGCCTCGTATGAAACATGAAACATGAAATGATGAAACATCCTGGTACGAGGAGAAACTCGTACGTCTCCAATGACGTGTGACTCACCATTCATTCAAATCTGTGAATTTATCACTACTCAAGTGCTTAGTTTTGTTTGTTTTACAGTAATACAGTAGTTATTTACAGTAATAATAAAAAAAGCCTTGGTGAGCATAGGCTTTTAAAAAAAAAAAAACGTTGTGTATGTTGTATGTTTTTATTATAATGTTTCTATAAAGAAGTCTCTTCTGCTCACCAAGGCTGCATTTATTTTATCCCAAGTACAGCAAAAACAGTAATACTGGGACATATTATTACAATTTAAAATAAGCGTTTTCTATTTAAATATATTTTCACTGTCATTTATTCGTTTGATGGCAAAGCTGAATTTTCAGCATCTATTTACTCCAGTCTTCAGTGTCTCATGATCCTTCAGAAATGCTGATTTGGTGCTCAAGAAACAGTATTGTTAATACTATCAATGTTGAAAACATTGGGATTCTTTGATGAACAGAAAGTTCAAAAGAACAGCATTCATTTGAAATAATCCTTGTAGCATTATTAATGTCTTTACTGTCACTTTTGATGGAATTAATGCATCCTTGCTGAATAAGAGTATTCATTTCTTTTATCTTCCTGACTCCAAACTTTTGAACAGTAGTAAACATGTTCTCCAGAAGTGAAGAAACACTCAACCCTGAAACAAAATCCCTCATCAGAACGGCAGAACCCACAAGGCCCTCTCTCTCATTCAGCCTTCTTTCAGTCTGGGTTTTAAAATAGCTGCATTTGCGTCATCTCATGTGTGAAATAGTAACATCCACACAGAGGTCAGAGTATACGGAGAGTGATTATTATGTTATGAGAGATGAGGGAACGCTGCCTTGGCTTTCAGTGGCTGTCATTAGCAGGCTAAGTGCATTAGATCTGTAAATGGTGAAATGGTGTTCTGGCTCTTTGCCTCCATCTGCTCACTTTCTCCATACTTCACTTGAGGTGTTTCTAGCCTTTCATCAGTACTAGAGCGCAGACACCACATTAACTAAAAAAAAGTGGAATTTTTATTATTATTAAAATTCTTTTACAAAATAACACAATTTGGGTGACTTCAGGAGCATTTTAATATTTTCTTTTGCATAATGTTGAGATAACTATGGGCTACAGATTTTATCTGCATAACTGTAACCTTAACATATTTGAACATGCTAACGTTTACCTTATCAGTGACCCAGCAAACAGATGGATCTGTCCTACATTCGGTCACTGTGTATTTAGTGATTTTAGTCCTCCTGCACTTCTCCTGTAATACAAACATCACATTTGTAGCTAATGTGATGTTGACTTGGCTTACATTTTAAAACATCCTTAAGATGCATGATGGAAACCGATGTATCAAATCTGTACCGACAACACAATATGCGTAAACAACTCATTCTACTAAATAGCTACATTTACGTGCAAATAACCTGTAAAATTGTAAAAAAAAAAAAAAATTGTAAGATGTCTAGGGTACGTTTACACGGCAAAGATGTACTAAAAATGGAAACGTTTTTTCTTTTGTCAGAACCAACCCCTTTCACATGCATCTGCAAAAAACGATTAAAAATTCATGCCATGTCAGTAATGCCGATGTCACTTTGTAAAGAAACATTACGCGCCTATAGATTGAACGATACGCATGCGCATGACGTCACCGTTTTCACAAATTTACACAGAGACGATAAAGGTATCATTTTCAAAAACTTGCATTTTCAGGCCCCCAAAACACTGTTGTGGCGTAAATGAATGGCCAAAACACATAAAAAGTTTTCTGCTTTTTAGTTGAAAACGGTGTCATGTAAACAGCCCTTAGGCTGTAGAATATTGCTCAAACAAAAAATCTTAAAGCTTACAAATAGATTTAATTCAATGGCAAATATATGCCAATAACAGGCAGTTTATCACAGCTGTCAAACATTTCCCTTTGGTAAATTGTGAATTTTGTGAATGAGAAGTTGCAAAAATGTTGTGAAAGTAAGTACTAATTATGTTAAACTCAACATCTGTCATGTTATGTAACATTATCAAAACTTTTTACGACACAAAAAAAAGATCAAATACAGTGAATATGATAGCATTTTCTCAGGTCGATATCTCTGGAGAAACAGGAGGAGAATGTAAAGGTTAACATATGTTTATGCTGAGCTAATGGAAAGTTTCGGCGGCCTGCGCAAAACGAGGGGAAAAGCAAACAACAACAATCTCCTGAAGAGAAAAGAGTCCTATTGCCCTGTTGCTGTGGCGACCACCCCTAGAGCTCTGTGCACACATACAAACGTGGGCAAATTCTGGCATTCATCTCTCCTCTCCCCTGCCCAGCCAGACAGCAACAAAGCACAAGCCTGTCCACTGCCCCCCGGCCCACCAGAGCTCTTTTGTGTGGGCAGGCTAGTCTTTTTAGCAGACACTCCCTGTGTGTTTCTAATGTATGTGTAGACAGCTCTTGTTTCCAGGGAATGCGTCTGTGTTCAGGACCCCAGGGCGGCTGGAATGATGCCTGACGAGAGTGTTCGCTAGAGCTTTGCTTCACTGCTTATGTGTGTTTGCTATTGTTTACTTATCTTTCTTTTTGTTCTTATCTATCTTCTTTATCTTACACCCCGTAAAAAAAAATGTCCGAATTTGATCTTCATCTGTCTTTGTCACTATGAAAACTGTGGCTCTTTCACACAACATGCTTGACTTGGCATTTTCTGCATGCACGCATACTAAACTAATCTTAACCTCTATCTTATCAAGATAATCAAGTGGCAAAATGACACATGTCTTATATGGCAAGTCTGCAAGTCATTTTTTTTAAAGACATTACTTGTATTCAGCAATGATGCACAATGTGTGTAAAACTGCAGTGAAAGAACAAACTGTATGTTCACTTTATGTGATAGTATGTGCGATTGTGTCACACACATTGAATGTAAAGTATGTTTGAATGCTGTATTGCATTGCATCACAGAATGGTATGTGGGTGTGTGTGAAGGCATATAGTGACCATCTGTTATCACTGATAAAACACTGATAAACACTTGTAAAATAACTTTTCTGACACATGTATTGCGTTTTGTACGTCTGTGTATCTAATAATTCTGAAAGTTATGTGTGAGGGTTCGTTTTAGGATAGTAATAGTGTTAGAAAATGTCATTAGCTCAAATATAAAAAATTAGCAATTTTAGTCTTGTGTCGTTGTGTGTGTGTGTTTGCTGCAGTTTATTGATCTAGATGTGAGTAGAAATGTTGCCATGGTCTGTGTTTGAATAGCTTTAGGCCAAACCAGCTAGTTATTCAGGTGTGCAGAAACAACAGCAGGTGACTGTAGAAAGTCACACGCTACTGGAGTTTACACTGTTCTTACAGCCAAATCATCATATCATGTTACAAACGGACAGCATATGTGCCTGTACGCTTCATCTCACACAAACACATGCTTCAATCACCTTCATATGTCCTTAACGCTCACATAGGCTATGTGAATCACACACATTCAGCAGCACTCATCAAAGATGTGACTGCACTGCATAAATAGCACATTTAATATACACAACACTGTAATTTATTGCCTGTGTCCTTAAAGTAAGGCAGATATATTTAATAATTCATAGACAGTCAGAATAGGGCTAAACCCTGAATTGTAATGTAGTTATTACATTTTTCATTGTGTGTGCAGCAGTGCTGCATATACATTAAGGCTCACATATAAAAGTGAAGGTCAATGGGATTTCTCCGTCTTCATCCATTTCCATTAGACCAGCTTTTGTGCATGTGTGATGTATGAGAACCATGATTGAATGATATTCATGCATGTGTGATGGATGACTCTGTACTAGCGTCCATGTTTCCCTCTGTGGTTTTTGCTGTGTTTGTTTGATTGATAGATACGTGGGTGTGTTGGTTTGTTATTTGTGTGTAATTGCTGTGAACCTTTGGGAAGCTGTGCTGATGGGTAAAACAGATCTGTAAATGGATTTCATCACTGAAGTTCGGGCAAAGCATGTTGAAATAATTTCAACAATCACTACAATGAGCTTTTTAAAAATATTGATATAAACATACAGCAAGAAAATGTCAATCGTGTTCCGTTTATCCATTATAAATGTATTTACTGTAATTTTTGATTTATTTAATGTATGGTGAATAAAAGTGTTAATTTCTTTCCAAAAAAAAAAAAAAACCAAACCCCCCCCCCCCCCGAACTAACCCCAAACATTTTAACACTAGTGTTAAGTCATACTAAAACTTTATGTGAGAAAGAGACCAAAATTATGCCACTATGTTCTAATCATAAAACCTTCAGAGAATTGTTAATTGTTAATAGACAATTGATTGGGTGTACTGTCCCTTTAAAAGCAAGTAACTTTGTAATCAGTAACTGTTACAATGTTTTCATGACAAAGTACATTTCTGACAATAATTATATGGTAACATACCATCATACACTCTTAAAAATAAATGTTCTTTATTGGCATCTATGTATCATTTAGAACCTTTAACATATATGGAATTGCACAAAGGCACTCTATGATGGAAAAAGATTCTTCAGATTATTCAACTGAACTTTTCACTGAAAGGATCTTTGGGGAACCAAACATGGATCTTCTATGGCATCGCTGCAAACATCTACTTTTAGAACCTTTATTTTAAAGTGTCTTTCAACATCATTTTGATCAGTTGCATTAATCTGTTGGGCAAATATGTCACTGGCAGACATTTTGTAAAGCCCTGTTCTCCTTTTGCTTGTCTAGGTGTGTGTGTTTGTGTGTAGTAATTAAAGTAATAACCATGACTAAACCCACAACAACAATGTCATCTGGGTCTCAAGTGTTAATGAGAATGCGACACACAACCACACACTCACACGGAAACGAAATACTTACCTGTCATTGCATCAGATTCCTCATTGATTCAGATCTGCTTCCTAAAAACAGCTGCAGATGCAACCGCCATGCAATGCCTTGCAGTACTGTGTAGTGTGCATGTAACATTTTGTATGTTGCATTACACTTCATACATTTATTCACAACTGCATACTAGTACTCTCGCTTTTAGTTTATGATGAGCCTTTTATACATATTGAATATACTGAGTGCACTTTTCTTCTGCCAGTAATTTACTATACCTTCAAAGCACAACTTTACCAGTGTAGCATTTACTGTATTATTTATGGCAGTTGTATAGACTATAGCTCTCACATCTCACGCTACATACTTAGCTTGGCAGATCACAGCCTGCTCTGGGTTTATCATGTCTTAGTGTAGGTGATTTAAAGTGAGATTCTGAGCATATTAAATGTTGTTTTGTTTATCTTGGAGCAGCTAGACTGGCTTCATGAAGGATGTATAAGTTGTATTCTAGTCTGGGTCACTTTAGCTAGTCTGTGAACGTATAGGGTTGAGTGGTTGAGTGTTTCCCCTCCGCCCCCCCCCCCCCCCCCCCCCCCCCCCCAGTGATTTCAATTATTTACTTTGAGATTTTAAAAAATGTTGAGAAACATTTGAATAAATAAAATGACTAAATTTAAAATCAAAGATTTCATTTTGTTTATAAGATCATTGAATAGTGTTATATTTTGTTTATGTTTTTATAAAATTATGCTTTTGTTACTGTATTTTATTTAATTTGCCATTTCCACCGCTATCTCTCAAACCCCTAGCAGTTCCATCATGAACCCCTAGGGAATGGGAATGGGGTCGGAGGGTTGTTTATGGATGTGTATATATCCAGACAGATGTGGTGGGAGAGACCACACAAAACACATTACTAATGGTTGTGTTACAGTCAGCGAGAGACAGACATAATCACCAGCGTCTGATTCAGACAGACATACTCAGACCATCAGTAGGGGAGAGTGGGCTATGCTGTGCTGCTTTATGCCATGTTGTCCTCTAGGCAAGAAGAAATTAGATAAATTAATATGCCTAATTATATTTCAGGATGTCTCCATATCAACTGAGAATCTATGAAAGCATTTATAATGTATTACTACAGAAATAAGACTTTTAAAAATAAAATAAAAATAAAACCTGTTTTTTAAAAAAATATATTATTTGAATAATAATTATAATAAATGACTATATATTATTTATTTAAAAATATTTACATTTTTAATAACAATACAGTAAAACCAGTTAATAACACCTGGATGAAATTTTCAGACCCATTTAACATTAAATTAAATAAATAAATGAAATTATTATATAATATATTATAAGATTAATTAAAGGTTCTCTAAGCGATCCTGGGTTGATCATAGGCAACTTTGTGATAGCCCTTTCTTTTTTATGATTTGTATTTTATTGATTTTCTTATTTGCAAACAAAAAATTTGAGCGAACTCGGGGGCAGGAGCTGACACTGATGCAGACTCAGGGGCTTCTCTCACTGGAACGGACACAGGAATTTCTCTCACTGGAATTGACTCGGGAACTTCTCTCACTGGAAGCATTGTGACCATTTGCCCTGGTAATGCTGTAATCCTTGGAGCGGGAATTTTTCTCACTGGAACAGACTCGGGAATTTCACTCACTGGAAAGAACTCGAAGATTTCAATCCCTGGAATGGACTCGGGGATTTCAGTCTTTGGAACGAACTCGGGAATTTCACACACTGGAAAGGACATGAAGATTTCAATCATTGGAGCAGACTGCGGAGCGGTCTCAGGGGCTACTGGGAGGAGTTCTGAGACCGGTTCGGAGATGAATATAGTAGGTACCAATAGGGCTGGGATGGCTGTGACAAAGCGGTGTTGATATTGACGTAATCCACCTCACCGACCGTGTACGATGAGCCACACCACCTCAGAACCAAGTCCAGATACCGCTTAAGGGTTATATTGGGATCTCCAGCTGGTATCCACGAGGTGAAGTGTGGGTCTAAACCACTCCAAAACAAAACCATCAGTTGTTGATCACCCCAGGCAGAGTTACCAAGAATATATAAACTTCTGAGCATTGCCATAAGACATGAAATAGGTTTCCCTCCTCTCTCTGGCTTCGCCAACATTAAGGATTATCCTTAAAACCCCCTTTAAACAGCATTCTAGGTGTCCAGTAGAATCTGTGTAAAATTGTAAATTGTATGAGATGTGTTCTAATATCTCTAGACATCAATTTTAAATCCCCAGTGATCCTACCCCATTCTTCATCTTCAAATGTGAATCCCAAATCTGGTTCCCTAAATTATCTTAACCACAGAGCTAATATTTTGGCCCATTTGACTAATAATAAGGAATAATATTTAGATGTCTCATGGCCAGTACCCATGGTATTCCGGATCATCTTGAGTGTTTTTACCCCTGAGAGCATAGATATCTCCAGAAATGATCATTAGGCAGAACATGATTTCATCAAGTGCAACATGTTCCTGGATTAACATCTTTGTTGATCCTGGAACAACATTCCAATCAACCAATCAGATTTGAAGGACAAGTTTACAGTTTATGTCAAGTTTAGGCTTACAACCAGGGTTAGGTGCTTACATCAGTCTTGTTCACCTATCATTTCCCTCTGATTATAGGGATTTCTTATGGGTAGGGTTAGGTTTAAGGGTTAGGGATATGGTTATGAATGTTGTCCCAGGATCAACAAAATATGTTGACCCAGGACATATATTACAATTTGCTGTAATTTTCATGAAAAGGCTGCTGTTCACTCTGTAATTTCCATGCTTGCGAAGCATCTGTATGTTCTGCTGTTTACTGTAATTGTTGAGAGATATGGACTGTCTGCTGCCTGAATGATTCCTAAATGATGGACAGCACTTACTCCCACCTGTGTGCTTCAAACGCACACACACCTTTGTACAGCAAACACCTTTATGCTTGCTTTGACGTCAGTTCCAGTGTCTGTTCATATCCTCTCCTCCCCTTCTCTCTGCTCCTACGCTCTGATGCACTTTTGAAACGCTCCCCTTGTGCAAAAGCTTGATCTGAGTCTCTGTGAGGAGGACGCCTTTTATCTGAGCCACACATGGGCTCGTGCACAAAAGCTGCTGAAATGCCATACAGTAGACAGACTGTTTGGACTGACGCCCCCTTTACACACACACACACACACACACACACACACACACACACGTACACACACACACACACACACACACACACACGTACACACACACACACACACACATGTACACACACACACACACACACACACACACACACACACACACACACACACACACACACACACACACACACACACACACACACACACACACACACACACACACACACACACACACACACACACACACACACACACACACTTTCTATGATGGTGGGGACTTTCCATTGACCTAAATCGAACCCTCACTGCAACATTTCTGCATTTTATATTTTGGTTTACGTATTATTTAGTATGTTTATTAAGCTGATTCCTTCTGGGGACCAAGCCTTAGCGTTTTTTGTCCATACATTGAAAGTCAATGGACTTTTGTTGTAGGGGAAAAACAGTTGAAACATTTAAAATATCTTCTATTCTTTTAAAATATATTCTTCTGTGTTTAGCAGAGGAAAGTCTTACAGGGTGAGTAAATGAGTAAGAGTTTTCATTTTGGGGTGAAGTACAGTATCCTTTTAAGCCTTTTTAATCAATGTGCTCTCTTTGTTTGACTTTCCAATGAATGCATTTACAGTACATGTTTACGGAAAGAGGAGCAACGTTTGGTTGTTTTGATGTGTTTGCGCAACTTGTGTGTGTAATTCTGAGGATATTTGTATTTGGAGATGCCAGTGTGTGACTTTCCATTGACTCCAGTTATTTTTGATTCAGTTATACTGAGCTAAATATATTTTCTATCCGTTAAACCCATCACAGAAACATTTCTGGATTTTTTACATTGTGATTTACACATTATTTAGAATGTTTATTAAGCCCTTTCCTCACGGAGACCATGTGACCAAGTGTTTTTTTTTTTTTTTTTTTTTTTTTTTTTTTTTTTTGTCCATGTAATGAAAGTCAATGGAGTCCAAAGTTATTTTAGACGCTAATGATTTTCATTATATGGAGAAAAACAGTGGAAACATTCTTTAAAATAAGAACTGTCCTTTTGGATGATGCATTATGATACAATCTGCGCTTTTTTTAATGTGCTCTCTTTCTTTGACTTTCACATGAATGCGCTTACATTTACAGGAAGAGGAGCAAGGTAGTTTTCTGTTTGCGTACTTTTGTGCGTACTTCTGAGGATATTTGTATTTGAAGATTGTGTGAGCCTGTGGGAACCGCATCTGATTGCTAGTTTCCATTCGCTGTCTAATCCACTCATGTAATCTCTCATCAGTACAAATAAGCACTCTTGACAAAGCTACATGTGCGGCATTTAGCATCAACAACAACAGTACATCACGCTAAATTGTAGGTTTCCATGTGAGTTGTCTCAGCAGGACTGTAATTGGAGGGTTAAACTGATGCTTCTGTGGTCACAGACCCCGATCAAACACACAGAATACTGTATTTTATCAAAATGGACATGTTTGCAAAATAACGCTCTGCATCTTCCCTTTTTCCTCTCCCTCCCTTATAAGTGGCTCTATTTCAAAGGCTGTTTGTTGGGGCAGAGGTCTTGGCATCTAATGGAGAGTGTTTTGTATTAATCCACAGCGCAAAATCAATGTGTTTTGATGAGAGGGTGAGCATTAGCGAATGCTAATGTATGCAGCAAGCCGCACTAAACGCTTGCTGCCATGGTTACAGCGAGGGTGTCTGAAGGTCGTGGCTGGCTTTTCCACTGAAGGTAGCGATGAAGCAGCATCAGGTGATCAGACCACCTGGAGGAAGACAGACAGAATGAGAGAGACAGAGGCTGTCGGGATTACTATTGCTGCAGTGTATAGTATGTATTCTGTGCACATTATGCTGAGCTTTGTGAATAACAGGGTGACCTACAATTATTTGCTAAAATGAGAAGTTTTGATGTTAACTAAAACTATTAAAAATCATTTTCGGTCATTAAAATGCAGTTTGAATATTAGGTAAAAAAATGTAACTTAAAGATTTTTTTTAAATGTTGCCTTGGCAGCTAACTGAAATAAATAATAAAGATTACTAAAACTAAAACTGAACTAAAAAGAAATGAATACTAAATGGAAATATTTAAAAGAAAAAAAAACTAATAAAGAGACAAAAGCACAAAGCAAATTTGAAAAAAAAAAGCAAGGCAAATAAAATGAAAACTTAAAAATAAAAACAAATTTAAAATATTCATAAACACTATAACAGAAAAAAAATAAACAACAACAAAAAAAACATGCATACATGCATATTAATTACAGACTCTATGGAATGATGTATCCCACAATGCATTGCACTCAACTTGACCTTCCATTTCCAGTAGAATTTCACTTAATTTGATTTTAAACAGTGCTTTATTGATTATTTCAACTGAGTGCCAAATATTGGAATTTTTGCTCATAATTGCAGCCGAATAAATCATCACTCGATTAAATAATCATGCAATGTGATGAGGTCATGTGATGTAGCCTTCTTGTATATACTATAAAGAGACACTCTCTAAAGAAAGAGGGACAGATAAATAGAGCGAATGAGTGCAGATGGATTCAGTACGCTTGTCCGCACATTGTCCCAGAAGGCTGAACAGAAGCCCAGCAGCCTGTTCAGGACATACACTGAACATCACCCAAAACACACCCCAATGCGCTCACCCACCCACACACACACACACACACTGTAGCTGATGGAGGTGTTCATTAAACTTTGCTGCATGGTTGTGACTTATTCTATGATTTTCTGTACATATGTGATGATTCTTAGTGATGATTCTTAGCACTTTTGCATGTTTTTCTTAGCACTTTTGTGTGTTTTTATGAGTTCTCGAGTATTAATGAATAAATAGAGAGTCCTTCACATGCACAGACGGTATTTCTGTTCCAAACCACACGTCCAGCCATTTGTTAAGCACACCCTTTTTAAGATAACAATAAATGTGATTTGTTAAGCTGGTTTAAAGCGGCTTCTGTTCACTGAAAACCCTTGTGTCCTTGGCTTGTACTGGTTAATTAAGTAAATGTAAATTGTGTAGTCAGAGCAGACGGCCAATTTTCTGTCTCTGGTCTTTCTTTGCAGCAGCATTTGGAGGCTTTGATGTTCTGTAATTCATTCTGTCGATCTTTTTAAACAGATGTCTGTCCCAATAGACTAGGGTTTCCACTGAGAATAAGGCAAGTGGGGGTTAAGGGGAAATGGGACGAGAATATTGCTGCATTATTGTCAGTCTCAATTTCTTTTTTTTTTTGTGAGTTATGAATTTTGAGTAATATGGATTTACCCAATTAGGATATTTGTTGTGCTATATTTGCTGAGGTTAAAAAGGTAAAGTGTACAATAATATATCAATAATAATAAAAAATAATGCCGTAAAATAAAAACCAGTTTCCCAAACAACTACAAATTGGTTCCGACAAAAAGCAAATAATCCTTCTCCAAAACTCATGCCCTTAGTAATGCCACGGTGTCTACTTTTTCGTAAAAAATCAACCTGACTCCAGATTAAACTGCGAAAAAGTATTTAAAGACTCCTTAAGGCAAAATTGAAGTTGTGTGTATACAGGCCTACTTATGAAGCTATAGTGTACGTGATGAACGTTGACAAATTAATTATTTTCAATCAAATATAAACGATTTAAAATGTTGTCCGGAAAAAGTGAGTAAAATATTGATGACTCATCCTGCACTACACAGATTTTTGTCCAATCAGGTGCACTTTTGAATAATGCCCCGCCACCTAAAACTACCCACAATGACTATCATAGTAAATAATGTTCATGTTTGAGAATCTTAAATAAATGATCTTTGATATATCCCACCCCTGCTTCAATAGTATATACATCAAGACAGGAAATATGAGCTTGTCAGGCTTTTTTGGGTCTTTAAACATTTACAAATTTCAGCTTTTATAGCTGTATGCAAATCTAAATCATGATGCGTCCTGCATCGCTCTACATTCTTAATTTTTCTTTCTTCCTTTTGTTGAATAAATTCCTTCTTGTCCCCCACTAATACTTGTCAGCTTTTAGTGAGTAAGTGATTGCTTATAAGCCACTGAACTTGCACTTATGTGTATGTCTGCACCAAAACTAGGTCACTGTCTGCAGAGTCTCCGTCTTTTCTGCCCGTCTGACACCCTCTTTCTTCTGCCGTGTGTCCGCTGGGGGAAGGCAGAGGTTACTATGGGCCTAGCATGTGGAAATGTTGGACTGGAAATGCTTTTTGTCATATCTTTGTGGGTGATGAACAGGGTCGGAAAAATCCTCTGTGACCTCTTCATGCCCCACCACCCAATTGCGAAACATCAGAGACATTTCAAGAATCCCTTTGTAGTTTGTGTACAGTATGTGTGAATTTAACACATTTATAGTGTTATTTGAACTGACACTGTTTTCTCACAGGGTGATTGTGCAGTCAGCATGACCACAGTGCACAATCAGAAAAACAAACCGAATCATCTTATCTTATACTAACACAACCTTTTCTCGTCTTACATTCAGTGACAGTCACATTGTGTTTTCTTTGTTTGTACACTACGTACTCCTCTTTAAGCTTGGGTGGAGCAGCTTATTAGTACATACTTGGAAGAGCCTTTATTTATGAGAAGAATCTATAGACAAAAATAACAATGTTTGTGCATATTATGCGCACATGGATGAGTTGGGTACATTTGTCTGCTTGCCTTGTGTATGTATGTGTGTATGTTTTGTGCCTATTTGTGATTAAAGTGATAGTCAGTGTGTGTTAATAATTCAAAAATCCACTACTTTCTCCGCAGTGGACGAGCACTCAATGTGAAAACCACCTACGGTATCTTGAAAATGCTAATGCTAATGCTAATCTGATGTTCTTGATCTTTAATGAGAGGACTAAATAATTAAGGTTTAAGTATGGTTACATGATAGGTCGAAAGTGTTGAAAAGGCCAGGGTGAGAGAAACGGAGTGAGAAAAATACAGATGAGTTATTGTTTTACTTAAACAGCAATGTGATTAAAGGGAAGCAAATACTTTGATTTTGTTGTCAAAAAAACCCTGAATCACAGTTTCTCACAGCAATGAACATGATTTGCTAATTTCTATTGCTAGCTTACAGTATGTCAGGTATTGGGGTTGGGGCATTTGATTTGCAGAAAGCATTTAATTGGACAACAATCTGTGTAGTTCAGCAGGATGTGTCATCAATATTGTCTGGTCTGTATTGTTGCTTTGGAGTGTAGATTTTGAATGCGAATTTGTACTTAAAGTTAATTTTGTCAGCTTGTAGGAGTATACTAATATAGACTTTAAAGCTAATAGAGATGGACTAAAAGTCACAAAACTCCAATTTATATATAGGGTCTTTAAAATGTCAATTTGGTAAACAGTAGCTGTCAGGTAGACGCAGTCTTTGGAAAGTACACATACACTCTGTTCTTTTTCAAATGGAAAAATAGCTTAGCTTGGCCCATACTTCTGTGTGCTTGATTCGCAGTCAGTGTATGGTTAGTTTAACAGCAAGAATGTGGAGAATGGAGTATTAGTTGATGAAGATCTGTAGAGATCATGGAGTACAGAGATTATTTTAAGTAGCAGGAACTGGTTTGGTGGGAAATGGAATATATATATATATACTGTATATGTGTGTGTGTGTATTGTTTATATAATAATTGAATCAACACATCAATCTATTTTAATTAAAACAATTCAAAACCTATACAATTTACTAATTAAATTTGTTCACATTTATATAAGATTTTAACATCTAGGCCTATTTGCTTTAAAAGTTACATAATCTCTGAGAGATACTTTTGTATTTTGTAAACGTTTACTATTTAAATTTAGCTGAAAATCTTATAATATGCTATTTAATGACAGGCTCCCATTGTGAAAACGCACCCCATATAGTGACATTTGGATAAAAGCATCTGTAAAATACATAAATGTAAATGACATCATGCCCCTATACTTTTTTATTTTTTTATTTTTTTATGAAGTTTATTCTTTAGGACAATGATGGTGGAAAAATATTTTTTTGAAATAAGGCTCTGCTTTTTTTTGTAGCAGAGAATTGAAGTTTTGTGCCTATGCATCAAAATTGATTTTGAAAAATAAACCTACTCTAGGAAATATTTTCTGGTCTAAAAAATGTGACAACTAGCCCCTGTAGTAAATCTATGGTGTAAAACATAAAGTTTTTAACCATATCCTCTATATTTTATAGTATATGTTTCTCTGGAAATGTCTGACAGCAATCTTTTGTGACTGTGTCTTATACAAAACAATCTAAGGTGGAGTAGAAATCTGAAGTCACAAAAGGCCAAGGGGAAATCAGTGTAATTTGAGATCAGAACTATTGAGCAATAAGTCACGTTTTTTTCTTTCTTTTTTTTTTTTCAGAGCAGTTCCTTATTTGGGACAGGAAGGAGAGAGATGCTTATATTTCAAGATAATATCTTTGTTTTGGAATCCTAAGTATAGTACAATCTGTGCTGGGGAGGAATTAGTGTCCACGGATTAGATTAAGTTTTCTGACAGCCGTAAATAATCATTTCACACCACCCCACCATCCACACACACACACACACACACACACACTCAAACAGGCGCACACATCTTTGTGGGGACTCTCCATAGGCGTAATGGTTTTTATACTGTACAAACTGTACATTCTGTCCCCTTACACTAACCCTACCCCTAAACCTTCCCATCACACAAAACTTTCTGCATTTTTACATTTTCAAAAAACATTACTTAGTAGGCTATGATTTATACGCTGTTTTCCTCATGGGGACCGCTGGCTGGTCCCCACAATGTAGGTGATTTCAGGTTTTACTATACTTGTGGGGACATTTGGTCCCCACAATGTAATATAAACATGAACACACACACACACACACACACACACACACACACACACACACACACACACACACACACACACACACACACACACACACACACACACACACACACACACACACACACACACACACACACACACACACACACACACACAAAGGGGATTTACAAGCCAAACATGCCATAAGAGCAGAGAATCTTATCTAAAGATCTTGGGCAAGGTAGATGCACTTTCGCAAACCTGTTGCAGGGTCACATCATTGTCCCAAACAGGTTTGACCTGAAGGAAAAAGGCCAAAGCTATTCCCTTTATCCATTTGCACTGTTCTGCTTGTCAGAAAAAAACAATGCATCACATGCCCATGGTTAAGATTAGATTTTATCCTGAATGACAATTCAGGAAGTTTTGAGAGGATGATGGTGTCAATTTATCATTCTGTCCGTTAAACCGTTGAACTGTTTTTCCAGGACCTGGATTGGCTGGGAGTAGCAACACCTGTACCAAGGTCAGAACATGGTAGTGAGTTATTTTAGACAGTGAGGGGAAGCGTTAGTGATATGGGCTCAAGCTGACCTCGTCTTATCTCAAAAGGCTGTAGGACCCTCCTTATTTCACAAGACACTGAGGATCTGTTTTAGATTGAATGTAGATTTTGGATGGTTCTTTCACAAGGGTCATCAAATATATATATATATATATATATATATATATATATATATATATATATATATATATATACATATATATATATATATATATATATTGTCTTTTACTGCAAATACTGTTCCAAAACAGTAGGCAACAGTGTTATTTTAATATTATTTAAATTAAGAAAATTGAATTAGTCTTTATTTTTATATCATCAGTTTTTAATTTCTTATAGTTTTAATAAGATTTTAATAAGATTAATGTGATTTTGTTATTTTTATATATTTTAATTCAGTTTTATTTAAGTAGTTGCAATGGGAACATTTATAATTTTAGTAATACGTTTTAATTTATATATATATATATATATATATGGACTATTTTACAATCACTGCTGGAAAAAACTTACTTGTTGTTGTTGTTTAGTTCTTAGCTGGTTTAAGTTGATCTTAGTTGGTTTAAAGCAGTCTCCCAGCCTGACCAAGATGGTGTTTAGCTGGTTTATCTGGAAAACAGTTGTTCTCCCAGCCTGACAAGCTGAAAATTGCACAAAAAACACTTTGACATGTTGACATGTACTTGCAAAGTTACTTGTAGTCAGTGGAATGTCTGTTGCGGGAGCATCAAAATAAAGTGTTCGCAGATATTAAGCAGACAGTCTAATAAACTAATGAGAGTTAATTGACATGTAGTTGCAAACTTAGTAGAATGTCTAAAGTGGACTATCAAAATAAAGTGTTACCTTGTGTGGTTAGCTTAGAAACATGCTAACGTCACCCTTCATTGGAATCAATTGTAAGGGAAATACAGAGTTTCTGGCATGTAAAGCGATTCAAATCAGTCACTTATGATGATCAGGTATACAGTAGACAGTTAGGGCAGAGAAACAGATCAATAGGGTTTGGAACAGTCGCCGTGTTTATTCCAGTTAAAACTGGTTTAAAGTTAAGTGTTGAACTAATTACAATATTTTGGCACATTTAATCTAGAATAGGCTTCAGGTTGAGAAACTGTTGTGGGTTATATAAAGATTAATCGGAATAAAAATGATGTAACTTTTCCCTTTATTAACCACAGGACAAAATATAAATAAATAAATAGCCAGAATTGTGTAAAAACAAGGAAAGGTAGATGTCTGCTGCTCTCTCTAAGAAACAGTCCTTTTCTGATTTTGACCTTAATAGCCCTGGTTCTAGTCATGAGGAACTGATCTCAGAAATCCTTCTTAGCTGGATGCTTGGCCTTTGGTTATACAATAAGTGACTTTTCAACAAAGGAGAATTAAACATCTAAAGCCACATTAGCCCTGTTTTCCATCAAGTAAGTAGTGGTTAAATAATCAGGTTTAATACTAATGCACACTCACATTGACCTCGGTCATAATATTGAAATTCTCTTACTTTAATGTCTTGACCTGAAAAAAACCTTGTGTTGATTATAGGACTGAACTGAATCAGCGTTTATTATATTCACACAGCAGTTTTTATTATTATTCCCTATAGTAGTTTACACATTTCCCTTAAAGTCACCCTGTGGTGAAAATAAAGCTTTTATTGTTGTTTATATGTCTAGATGTGGTGTTTTCAATCTAACCATGTGCAAATTCATAAGTCAGCACCATTGCTGAGTATTTTCTCCATAAAACTGCAGTGAACCAAAAACAGTCTCAAAAGCGCGGTTTGAAATCACTGGTGTTTCTGACCTCACAAACTACCTTGTAACCAATCACATCAACGTGATCGTCAACAAGTGGATCTCTGAGCTGGTGTGTGTGAGTGGAGGCGGGGCTAATTTGCATATTCATAGAACCGCGTATGAGGCAAAGGTGTAGAGTTACATTCAAGGATTTTTTTCAAGGAAACATTTTTTAAATATGTAATTTTGGTGATCAAAGATGAGTTTTACAGGATCAAATGATTGACTACAGGGGGACTTTAATGGTTTCTTGTTGCACAGTAATGAAATATTATGTTTTAATATTAAAATTAATAATGAAATTGAGATTAAATAATATAATTTTTTTTATTTTAAGAATATTAAGATTGAATGTTAAAATTGTTACTCCGTATTTATATAAAATTATTTTAAAATATGTTATTTTATTGTATTTTAAATAGTATTATATTTGTATACTATTTTTTATATATTTTATATGTATTGTTTCCATGTTGCACAGTAATTTGTATTCATTTTCAGTGTGAGTCAAAATTTTCCCCGAGGTTAAAAGGTAATGCGGTTTCTTAGGTTGAGAGGTCAGTTACACAGAGTCCAAATATATCTGTGATGGCGAAACTGTCGTAAGCTGAAATTTTCTCTGGAAAATAGATAACACAATACACTCCATTGTGAAACACATGGCACAGGTAGAATCAGTAGGGCTCAAGCACGGAAGTGCACACACAAACACACACACACACACACACACACGCACATGCTTTATTATCACATTCATGAACCTCTAATGTAGACAATTCTGATGTTAAACTCAGTATTTATGACAAATGAAACTATACACATAAACATTCCCTTTAGCTTAAACCATCCCTTTCCCCAAGAACGTTGTTGTGTAATCGTGCGTTTGAAAAAAAGGCCTTCAGTGACCCAACGATGCGTTAAACATGGATGGCAGTCTGGCTGCCTTGGCAACCGGTTCAATACGGTTATGCAAGAGACGGGATGTAGCATGGCAGAGATCGTGTTATGAATTTCCTGCTGTGTAGACAAATCAAAAGGCTTTTCTGCACCCATTCTGAAGTTGCATCACCCTTACAGAAATTCCAGATAAAAAAAGAAAGAAAACAGGCCAGTTGATTTTTAAAAACTCGATCTTGTATTTTATACACACACACAGACACACATATACATACGTACATACTGTCTAATCAGTTATTTCTAGGCCAGTGTGGGAGAGTATCATATGGACAGATTCAGATGCTTTGGTGTAGATAGTGACAGCATCTACACTACTGCCGAGTGTTATGTCACCTGCTTACATCGCAGTCTAACTCGACCCATTTAAGAGCGCGAGGCATTCTGAAATACAGTTTCTCTGTCATTATTTCTTTTTTTCTGCGCAGCCATAACGCCGCAAAGGTCAAAATAATTTTGGGCTAATGCCGTGTGTCATACTAACCTCATACACCACAAAATGTGTGTGTGTAATTGCCTCACCGCATATGCATCTTCAGGGTGAGTTGTGTAACAATCCTGGCACAGGCTGCCCTTTACTGACATGACAGGAAAATATATATGCGTATGTGGGTGGAGAAGGGGATTCATCTGTATCTATAATAAAGAAACCTTTCTGTATGATTAAGCCAATTACATAATCATAGTTTTTGGTACACCTTACATAATATTGGCATAAAATACTTTTTTTTCCAGTTTCTGTAATGTTCCACAGGCTTATCTGATGTTGCAGTGTAGACAGCCGCGTCTTAATGATGTAACAACGGCACAAACGCTGACATCAAACGCGGTTTAAGCAGGACCGCATCAATATTCTACTAAGTGTGAGGCAGACAAATAGAGGACAGACGGGTAGCTGGTCATACCAGCGGCAGGGTCGAATGCGTTTAGGCTGTGCGGTCATAGAAAGACATCTCCACAGAGCAAAAGAATAGATAGATTGATAGAATGGAGAGAGAGAAAATATATGTATACTGGATTCCATGTTGCATTTTTCAATGTAACCCTTCGCGGATCTTCAGTACTTCAAGAGATTCATCCTAAAGTCAAAATGTTGTCATTATATACTCCTCCTCGTGTTGTTCCAAACCTGTATGACTATATTTCTTCTGTTTTTGTCTGAAAGAACCCTGGACACCATTGACTTTCATTGTACACTCTTATAAATAAAGGATTGGGGTTCCATGAAGGACCTGTAACATCCATGGAACCTTTTCATTTCACAAAAGGCTTTTTAAAGTGGAAAAGGGTTCTTTAGATTTTTAAAATGTTCTTCATAATAAGAAACTGTACACTGAAAGGTTCATTGGGTAGCCAAAAATGGTTCTTCTATGGCATTGGTGCAAAAACCAAGACATGAGGGTGAGTAAATGATGACAGAATTGACATTTTTGGGTAAACTACTTTATGCGTTTAATGCTACAGTACACAATAGACGCCCCAGGGACAGTGTCGTTTCTAGTCCTCCTTATTTTTGATGCATTCAGCACACAGTAATCTGTTTGTGTTTTTTCTTGAACTGAATAATTCAGATAAACGCAGTGACCTCGGTTCTTAGGGACAGGATGTTCTGAACATGTCCATGTTAATTCTGCATTAATGAAGGACTGTGGAGGCCAAACACACACACGGTGACACGTGCAAACTCAAACATGCTGAAAATCATATGCACGGACACATGCGTTTACACTTATTCAAATATACTTGCATATGCAAACTATGCGGTGGAAAAAAAAAAACATGGGTTTACATACTCACTGGCTAAAAATTTACTTGAGGGTCTTATGAAATTATAAGCAATTTCCCAGACTTTAGATGAAAAATAAAGCCTAGGGATAACCCTTTTTAATTAAAAGCAGTCACTGCACAACAGAACTGAAACTTAACTTAACTTAAAGGCTTTTTGTGTGTGTGTGTGTGTGTGTGTGTGGGGTGGGGTGGGGTGGGGTGGGGTGGGGGGGGGGGGGGGGGGGGGGGGGGGTACACCTGCTCTTTTATGTTCCAGGGAGTGATTGACATACAATCAGGTGTGGATCTCTGTTCTTGAGGTTTGTACATGTAGAGGCATGTAACACATGCACTTTGGAAGAACATCCGTCACTTTTTTTTTCATTTGAAGAGAAGTAAATCAAGGTGTGTATATATACTTGGGTTTTTGACAAAATAGTAGTAAATGCCAACATAAAGGAGCAGCATATCACACTCCTTACAATTTCATGTAATGGTTGAAAAGTACATATTTCACTCACTAGTCATCATAAAGTACATATCCTTTTATTAAAAATATATTTTCATCTGATACTATGGAAAGCTTGTTTCTGCCATGGAATGAAAAAAAAAGAAGTTAATTGCGACTTTTCCTCTTACAATTCTGTTTTTTGACAGGTTAGGTGTCAAAAAACAGAATGTAAGCTCAGTATTTGGAGAAAAAAAGTCAAAATTGCGTGATGTAAACATGCAATTGTGAGAAAACGATTCAGAATTGCGAGTAACAAACTCAAAATTGAATTGTGTCAGAATTGTGTAATAAAAAGTCACAATTACCTTTTTTATTTTTTATTCCATGGCGGAAACAAGCTTCCATACAAGCGGGTAAAATTGTGAATAAAATATCGGTGTAGTTTGGTTCATCACACAAAATTGTCGTATTGCTTCAGAAGACTCAGAACATAGTGAGGTTTATTCAGTAGTTTTATGAGCTTTTAATGGCGTCATGTTTGACATTCCTCCTTTTGTGTCCCATGGATGAAAAAAAGTCATACGCGCTTGGGACGACATGAGGGTGAGTAATGATGACAGGTTTTTATTTTTAAATTGAATAATTTAAATGTTACACCAATATGAAGTGACAAACACAGATCAGTGACTCTTTTCAGCCCACTAGCTGTCCGTTACTCATGCAGTGATCAGATGCATTTGCATATTTATAATCTTTCTGTACATTTGTGTGATGAGTATTTAGGTCAGTTGTTAATGTTCAGTCCAGCTATTGTTGAGATGCTAGTTGTATTATGAATGTCTTTCACAAACTCAAACATGCACAACCACATATATCAGAGATACAGAAAACCTGTCCCCCCAAATCCTCTAAAAGTATAGTTGCCCCAGCGACACACAGCAGATTACTGTGATTTGACAGTGGCTGATAACACCATCTGTGTTTTAATTGAATTTGTCTTATTACAGAAGACAGTAGCTGTCCACTGCTAAACACTAAACAGTATTTGCACCTGTAACCTCTGAGAATAATCACTTAAAAGCCTGCAAACATGAGCTAATGGATAATGGAAAGCAGATAATGGTTAATGGCTAATGCAAATAAACTTAATCCATTGACTCCTGTTTATGTTAGATGCCATAGCAGCAGATTTTTGTGGCTCTCGGTTGGGCTTTATTTAAGCATCAACTCTGCTTCAGATGTTTCTCCTAACATTCTTTGGGTTCATTAAAAATGGACTTTAATGAGTCTGTTGACATACAGCAAAGGCCCATTCACACCAATAATGATAACTATAAAGATAACTATATTAGTGTTCACACCAGCGGACTGTTTATTCTAAGCATGCTCTGCAGTTTTGTTGTCTGCTGCTTAGGGGCCATATTTAAAAATGTTCATGTATTAATCGCTTTTTTATTGGCAATGTTTGTAAAGCTTGTAAAGACAATTAAAAAACGAGACCTTCCCCATCTTCATAGGTTGTCTATGAACACACACACAGTAGTACTCCCTCACTTACATAAATAATACACATTACTCGTTGAACTAAACAGGTATTTCCTAATTACAGAGGACTGCATTGGTCTGTAATGAGTGTTTCTAGTTAGTGGCTACGATAATCAGTAAGCAGGAAAATAACTGCTTGTGAAGTCTTCCAGGAAGTGTTAGTCACTGTGGGTGAGAGAGAGAGATATGGCTAACTAAGTACATGAAAACTTTCTGGCAAGATGATCAATAATCTAGTTGTGTTTGACTGTTTCTTTTTGTTTTGATCCTTTCCTTATGCCAGACGTATTTCTCTCCACACATGTTCGGTGTGTAGCTGGGACTTTATTTACGTTGCTGGATGATAAAAGAGCTAATGAAGGATGTGGGAGGCCAGAGCCACATAAAGGAAGCAGAATATTTCAAACAGATGCAAACAAGACACACACACACACACACACACACACACACACACACACACACACACACACACACACACACACACACACACACACACACACACACACACACACACACACACACACACACACACACACACACACACACACACACACACACACACACACACACATTAATCTAAAGAGCTACATTCATTTTTTTAATAATGTGCAGTAGGGAGAGTAATGGGTAGGAGAAGCTTGTTTGTGTGGTTTTGTTCTTTTTCCGTTGAGCGATCTAGCATCTGGTTGAAAGTGTGTGTTATGATGTGTTGTGTATAAACTCTGGAAGATGCCTACACACTAAAACATGTCCATGTACCCACAGGAAGACTGTGTGTGGGTCTGGTCTTAATGCCTAAATTGAAGGGACCAAATGTCTCCAAAGTAAAACCTGATATTACCTGCATCGTGGGGACCACACAAGGAACATGGCTTAATAAACGACCTAATAAAAATCTAACTATGGAAAAGTTTTTTTGTAAGAGAAAATGCATAAGCTCAGTATAAACATTGTGTTTATGTATTCAGTTAAAGTTAGAGACAACTTTATTTGCGGTAATTTTGTGGCATTCTAAATTGTTTGAATAAAAAAAAAAAATGGTGAGATGTAAACTATATGTTTGTAATTATATGTAAAAATAACAAAGAAAAAATGTTGTTAGCTATATTATTAGCTATATTATACTACAGTATATAGGGACACCTTTATTTGTGGTAATTTTTGGGGATTCCAAATTGTTCCGATTTTTGTTTTAAGTTCAGAATTCCTAGAAAAAAGCCAGAAATATACTTTTTTTCCTATGATTAACTATGTATATAAAGAGAGAGTTTGTAGAACGTATTCATATCATTCATATAAACCATAAAACAAGTGTATGCAAGAGCTTAAACTATTGTTTTTTTTAATAAAAACGATCAATCTATGATATTTCCCTATTTAGATATAGCAAATGTTTAAGTGAGTGTTTGTGTGTGCACTAGAGTGCAGAAGGAAGAAGGTTTCCAGACAATCCAATTTAATCCACTCAAAAGACTGGATTACTACTGTGTCTGTACATAAACACTCAGTGCATTATAAAATTACACCGGCTTTATATTTCCCCCCAAACTGGCACAGCTCAGTGGAGATTTGAGGGTCTGGTCTTCACTTTACCACACCATGATGAGAAGGGACAGCCTGGGCTCTCTTCATTTTAAGTGGATTGTCTGGCGTTCCTGGAGCAGAACAGACTGGCCCCTCAGTTTCTGTCAAGACTGCGTGTAAACAAACTGTCGCGCATGTGGAAGCAGTCATATATGTTAGCATAATTGTTTTAGTGAATCGGTTTGTTCGCAGATCAACATGAAATGATTCACTTGTTTGAATCTCTGTGCACAAGTCCAGAACAGCAACAGCCAATGACCAGGATTTAACATCCTAATCTGGCCATATCTTTTTTTTGGGGGGGGGGGAGTAGAAAAATTGGCACATTTTCCATCGGTGCAAGCAAACAAGCCAAGGCTCTACAACATTAATCATCAACATGTCAGCCGGTGGTTCGATCTGAGACAGGTTGACATGGAAACACAGTGACTTATCTAGATTGAGACTGAGAGACACTCTTCTAATTTAAACACCCTTCAGGATGGGGAGAAAACAGCCTTTCTTAGGGGACAAACCAATTTGACAGTGTTATTATTGAAATTCTCTCAACAGGGTGGATTTGACAGTTATTTATAGTTTGTATCCAGGGTAAAAGGCAGTAGATTGGTTGTGGGGATGAGTTTTGTTCAGATAGGTGTCAGTACAAGCTTTAATATGTGTTTTCAAGCTGAATAGGCCCTTTGTCTGCTTGCTGAATACTGTGCTGTACACTGACCTCATCACCTCATAACAATATTTCCAAAAACGAAATGATAAATAATAAATGTCATGTGGTTTAACCATCAAATAAAAAGTAATACTTTTTTAAAAAAAATTTATAAATATGTATATTTTTTAACAAATGTTATGAATAATTAATTCAGAAAAATCAGGAGTCACACCACATGGCATTTACAACCTCTGAACTAACCTTGCTTTGCCATGAAAAGGTCAAAGTAACTGAAATTTAAAGTTGTTTGGACCAGATGACTTTAGGATGCAACACATGATTGTGATTTATTTATTCATTCTTTGAAATATTAATAAGCAGTTTGATATCAACTTCAGCTGATGCCAGTTCACCCTGACATTTTGTTTGAAAATCTCATTATTAATAGCTAAAAATGAGTTTTCTGGACACTGAAAGGGTTATTTCTGATCTTTCCTAACCCTCTGAAATCAGTTTTATCTGCTCTTGCACAGTGTCTGTTCAGCCTGACCTAAAAACATATCATGATCCGAGCGAGAGAGACACAAGCTTATGAAATGAACATCTGTCTACGGCAGACATGCTAAGCCGTACCCAGACGTATTGCTTTCAAAGTTTGCAAGGAAAGCTTCTAAAATGAACCCTTGGGAAGGGAAATCTAAAGGATGGAAGAAGCGTGAAGGTGGTTTGCTTTTGTACATGAGCATTTCAAGCTCTATTAAAATGCAAATATGATCTCTGAACTGTTGCGTTATCTCCTTTTGTGAAACGCATCACAGCACCTTGAGAAAGATGAATTGTCTTTTGGAAAACTCAACTCGACAACTCAAAACCTCTCTCTCTCTCACCGTCTCTCCTTAGTTCGAGAGAGTGCACTTTCACACAATGCTAAGCATCTGTTTTTTTTCCTCTACTCAAGGGACTGCATGATTGGTTAAAAGAGCCACTATGCAGCCAATGAGAGGTCTGTTGTCATGCAGTCTTGGTCGTCTTTGGCGTCACCTATCAGGCCCCCCACAGCCAACCTCCTGCCTCCCCCAAAACACAAGTTTGCCAATGAGAGCTGTCATGACATAATAATACGTCTCGCCAACCTGACCCCCCTGCAGAGGCGCACAGTTTAAGCCTAGATCTCACCACCAGACAAATCAGCAGTGTCTCTAGAAGTCTGCCACTCTAATGCGCTCATGGGTGGCCTTTTACCCTTGTTCTCTTGAAAGCACTCTGCAATATTTGGGATATATATGTATATGTATATTTTATAATATTATTGTTAAGTTATTGTAAATTACTGTAATTATGTCATGAGTTTAAAAATTTTTGATGCCACTAGCTATTTTTCCATCTACGCATTTTTATGCACATTTTGGGATATTTCATAAAAAAAACAATGGCTGGAAACGCCAAGACGCGCATACATTCTAAAAATGTGCATAAAAAATGCATGCACTCCTTTGAGGTGGATACATTTTTTATCGGTTAAGAAGAACTACGATGGAAACACATTTACCGAATAATCCCTCGATGCGCAACCTAAAACTCACGTGACTTTGTGGACTAAATAGTGGATGTGAAATGCCTGAGCTAGCATCAGAATGATTTGGTATATTAACCTTCCAAAAGAGTCTCACACGATTTCTTTCTCAAACACCAGCATCCGAACGCAAGATAAAATGACCGCATTTATTGCGTTTCAAGTCAGTTATGATAAAGAAAAAACTTTCATTTTTATTAGATGTTTTGCACCAATTTCCCAGGAAGTGACGATTTTGTTCTTTTGAACACATGAGATGGACATGCTGCCTTATGTATTATGCAATATTCCAATTTCGCGCATAAGTTAAATGCGTAACTTTGAGTGGAAACATAGCTTCTGACACTTTCTGGTAATATGATGCTAAAATTGATAAAGCTTCTAGCTGTAGCTAAAATATGAAGGTAGCCATGCATTTTCATGTAAAGACGGATTTATAATAAAAATAAAAATAGAAAAATAAAAATATTATAAATAGATATGCAACTGTTAAGTTGACACAACACTTGTTTCTACCATAAATACTATTAGATGGATACATTTAAAAAAAAACATAAAACTATGGCTATCTATAGAATATCCAGTCCTTAGAAAGTAGAATTAAATTGTAACGCTGACAAATTTGGCAAATGTTTATGGTATTATACTTTGTGAGATTTACATTTAAAATCTTAAAGTTTTATTAGATCCTTCCCTCTGCTATAGCTCTTAAATCAAAGATGGTGCAATTAGACGCATTGTGAATTAGAATTGCATCTGTTTTTAGTGCATATTTTAATTGTTGTTATGGCACTCTGGGATTGTGTGTGCGTGTGTTTGATTGATCGGGAAATCCAGCATTGATACATGCGTCATGATGAAGCATATGGTGTGCTTTAAAGTCCAAATAACACACACACACACACACACACACACACACACACACACACAGTACATATGGTCCTTTGAATATTCATACAGTAGGTTACAGCCAATTTTAAAATCACAGTCTAACTTGGCAGGCTTTTAAACAGCACTCTGGAAATCTGTCTCCCTCTCTCTATCTTTGTATTTTGCATTATCATCAGAATATCACCAGCTGTGTCTTAGTCTCTAGCGTCCTACATATGTGCACAAATCAATACAATGCCTGTATGTGTCTGTCTGTGTGCATGCGTTTAATAATCCTCACAGATAGAGAGCTCCATTATATAGATTGTTCTGTCTTTTACATCAGTCTCATTCTTACATGTTAAAGTGGAGTCAGGAATGCAACTTCCCGTCATCAAGACAAACTCAATCAACTCTGACCTTAATGGTTGTCAGATTTGATTTGAGGTCATTTAGACCATATATATTTCTTGTTTTAAACATACATTTCTCTAAATTTGGTTATATTCTTAACAAGTTGCTATTCCCAAAAGGTTTATAGATACCTGTATATAGTATTTTGAAAATATAATGTTCTCTGACCCTAATGTTAGGGGTTGAGTTATAAATTTCCCATTCGTCAACAACATGACACATGTATCTCATTTTTTCTTTCAACACATCTCCTCGCTTTTTTTTATTGCTCTCAGTGCTTTCCAAAGACTTTGAGCTCCTCTCTACACATTGACCGACCCACATGTCCAATGAAAACATGAGGGCAGTAATACGCTGGGATATTCTAGGCAGGGTTAAGACAACAGAGCAGGGGCCTGCCGGGGCCCCGCTTCAGGCCTCAAAGATCTCATGAAAGAAGGATGGATCCGTGAAAATATTTGGATGTTCTAGACGAGGGAAGTGCCTGAAAGTCTATGTTTGTGCATGTGTGACTGGCAGCGTGCGGTCAGTTTCCGGTCATCCAGGACTAAAGTGAAGTGCTTCTCAAGATCGGTTGCTCAACTTCTACTTTAGAAACCTTCTGGTGATCGGCTCTAGGTTGTGAGACCGAGCCAGAATTAGCGGTGAGCTGTGTTTAAACATGTACACAGGCTTTTCTGTTAGAGACATGGGCGGCAGACAGATTGTCCTGTAGTTAGTGACATCAGAGAGACAGACGGTTGATAAGGTTTTATATGCGTATAAAGATAAGGCAAGCATAGAGTTCATTTGCTCTGTACTGTATGACCGTGACACAAACAAATTGATCACTGTCTGCGACCTATGACCTTTTAAACCCCCAGCAGACAGAGAAAATGGCAGATGGGTCTTTGGTTGAGGGGAGGGGATATCCTATCTCAGTCAATGTCATTGTGTTCTCACTCTGGCTCTTCTTCCTCTGTTTCCCCTTCTGTTTTCAATAGAAGCATCACTAGTTTCGGCAGAAACTTGACCATTTCTATTGAAAATAATACCACATTCCAGTCAGGTTCTACGCAAAACCAGAAAGCGCTTTCTTGGTGGGTAAATTACTCTGTGAGAGACCCAGGTGTTCCTCAGCATCAGGTCAAAGTTTGAACCACCCACGGTGGACGGGATCCGAAATGGGAATCATGGGAATTTAATGGGCTTTTTGACTTCAAACATTGTCTGTTTATCACTTTATGTTCAATAAACAGGTGTGTTACTTTTGTATAAGCATTCTTATTTATCACATCTTATTTACTTACCAGATTTGAATGCAGCAAAAATGTGTTACTTTTGGGTAAATATGTCATTGTCATGTTCAATGCGCAAACTTGTTTTCTTTCAAATGTCTATCAAAGTTTAGTGTTATAGTATTATATTTAATCACAAAATTCTGTTTTATTTACCTAAAGCAATTAACGTGCTATTACCGCATACAGAGATGTCATTAAAAGAGATTTTGTGTATATTTTTATTGAACGTGGCAGTGGTGTATCATCAAATGATAATACAATAATAGAAAAGAGCCAAGCATATTCAGAAACATGGTGTAGTCACGTACATTTTCACCAGTCACCTGACTCTTGAGAATTGTTGTTGGAGCAATAGGCTTACTATAAAATCCCAGTAAAGTATGGAAGATATTGATTGTCCGCTGTGTTCTCCTTAGCCTATCACTCAGAACCGGTGGGCAATTCTAGTTTAAACAAGTACGTTTTTATCGGTCATAACTTCTGTACAGAAATAGCAGACACCAGACAAAGATGAAACTTTCTTGTGCGCATGTGTTTGTTTGCATCAAAACTTAAGTATACTTTGGGCTTATGCGTTTTACTGTAGGCTACGTATACGCTAAACGTTTGCGTCAAAACTGAAGTATATTTTGGGTTTAGGCGTTTTGCTGTATGTATGCTAAACGTTTGCGTCAACTGAAGAATACTTTGGGCTTTAATGAATTCACATATGAGTCTAAATAATCTTTTTAACCTTCAGTGTACACATTTAATAGCGAATTGTTGTGGAAACTTCATTGCGGCGGTGGATTGGTTATTGAGTGGATTGATGAATAAGTGTTTATGTAGCCTGCACACACTCACACTCAAACTCACACAAAGTGCAGTCAATTAGTCCTTTTCAAAGCTAAAACATTTGCTTTTGTTTCAGATCTAAACTGTCGATTTGGACAATCAACCATGAGGTTTCTATTAGCTGTCTTTGACTTCATCACTGTTCGGGCAAAATACAGACTGTCAACTTTAATTTTAGGATATTTGCATTCATAAACAACAAGCCGTGTTGAAATTACAGTCCTTTGAGCAAATGTAATTGGACAGCTGTCTGATCAGCTGTCTCCTGACCAGGTGTGCGTCATTACAGCATTGTGCACACAGGAGAGTTAACAAAAGCTTTAGTGTTGAGTCTAGGTGTGTCATTGCTGTCTTTCAACACATGTGAAGTGTTTACCACTGACACCATCTTAAATGAGTAGCAATACTGGTATTAGGCCTGCAAATGCAGCGTTCAGATATATTATATCAATATTCAGCTCAAATATAAGCTCTTTTTAAGATTGCATGTGAGATGACACCCTTTACTCCCTCCCTGTTGCCATTTTCCAAACAGTTGATTGTCACTTTTCCCATACAGGTGGTTTGTCCTGAACAAACTGCCCCAGGTTCTTTCCTCATCCCAGCAGATAGTGAGACTAACACTGTCCTTTCTTTTCCCGAGTCTTTGTGGTTCCCTCATTCTGTCCATCTAGACCTCAGGGCCCCTGCGTCAGTATGATAGTATTGAAACATTTCTCAGTGTCCTACTGTTTTATATGTGTGTTGATGACAGTAGAACTTCATAAACAGGTAGCTGGAAAAGTTTGTTGGATAAACGATCCGGTTCTATATACAATTCTGACCTGAATTCTTATGTAACGGAGTGGTCAGTCTGGGTGAGCGTTTGAAAAGTTAAACGGTCCTCTACCATCCCCTTGTGGTTTATTGTAAGAACTAAATCCGTTTTTTTAATGCCTATTTTTGTAAATGCTTCCTATTTTTTATGTATATAAAATTATTATTCATGATTTTATAACATCTTTTTTATTTGTATTTTAATATATATAAACTTCACCCTTTGCTGTATTTTAGTCTATATAATGAAGTATTTTAGATGTGTTTTTCAGGTGTGGTAGCTTAAACATCCTTAAAAAACTTGAGTGCAAGACCCGCTGTGTCAGCCTGTGAGGGGCTACATTGTTGTCCACTTATTAAGTTACATAGAAATACTTGTCTTAATGGTTTATACTTGTCTTAACGGTTTGAAACTGTTAGTCCAGGGGGCCTCAAGGGGGTGCTAGGGGGCCCATGGAAAATGTCAGAAAAATTATTGAGAAATTAGTCAACATTCATTGTGAAACGTGTTTTACAGATACATTTGATGAATTCATAGAATTAATAATATTGTTCAGATAATTTTATTCATGTTGTCTCTATATTTGCCTGCCAGCTGACACGCTTCTCTCCTGCTGCTTGGTGGTGGCAGCAAACATCTTTTTTTTAATCGTATTTTTATCTTCTCACACTCTGGATAAATCTGTGTCTGATAAAGCTCCACTGGGACAAATTCAGAGTTAGGTAGTGGTTCGCAAAAATGCCCCAGAAAAGTGGAGGAATTTCTGACAAAAGGTTTTGCACCATTTGTTTGCACTTGTCTCTTGGTTTGATATTTTGTATCTATTACAATTTTAGAATAGTGGTTAAACAAAAATGGTTTTTACAATGACAGATTATGAAACTTTTACATTTTAATTCTCGGTCTTAAATATTTGGTTATGCCCTTTAGAAAAATAGCTTTACTTTCTTCTTCCAAAAGTTTTGTCTCACCTCACCCAGCTAATTATGAACCTTTTGAAAGGTCAAATGTCACAGACCTTTTAGGGAAACACTTGTCATTGTGGTGCCAGTAGGTCGGCACTGGTGTCTGTGAAAGTAAGGCAAATAGTGTGAATCCTTAAAATCCTGACCTTTGACCTCTCTAACGTAAGTCTATCTCCGTTCCCCTTAAATGATCCGTTAGATTTTTCTGGATTTAGTGTGTGAGTGAGAAAATTCCCGTAATGAAAAGTGTCTTTGAAGAGAGCTTTTACTTAAGAGTGTTTCATTTTCCTGAGTGTGTATGTGGAATTGCATTAGGGAGAAGGAGAGTCTTTAAATGCGTCCATTAGTCCGTATGCGCATCTATTTGTTTGTGTATGTGTGTACTGAGTCACTCTCGGTGGTGTAAAGACAGTCTGTGCAACACAGGAAGCCAGCATGTCTTCCATATCTGCAGAAAACAAGGACTTATACATCTGAAGGACACCACATACTCACCTTGAACACACTCCAGGTAAGCTGTGCCTGCCGGGCAGATCTCATTAAAAAAATCTTCAAGATCTGGATTTATTGCTCACGATCAGTTACTGCTTGTAAATGGAAGCCATTCAGATGCTTCATGGCACCTTTATTTTGGTTGTCAGCCATTTCATGTGTGTAACGTTTTTATTTCAGTCTCCAAGTGCTTGGTTAATCGCCACAGACCTTTACGGCAGACAAATAAATTTAACGATCAATTTTTCACATGGTAATTAGAAAATTGTTTTCTTCTCCTTAGCCATTTTTAGCCAAAAATGAAGCCTCCAATGCTGCTGTTTTGGATTTTTGCTGTGCCTGTACACACTTTTGTGCTTCAGCCGAGTAAGTGTTCATTCACTATTTAACTCATTTAAATTATTATTTACTCATTATTAAATTATTACTTTTACTTAATATTTTGTTAGGTCTGTGTTTTAAGGTTAAGTACAGAATTCTGACATGCATTTGGACTAATAAACATGCAATTATGTTCAATTCATATATGTACTTTTATTTGTATTATGAAATTTTTTTTGTAGTTTGTCAGTAACATCCCTACATAATGACTCTCAGTGCAGTTATTTAATCATGTAATGTAGATTGCCCAAATGATCTTTCTATTTTAAATGTATATAGTAAAATGTATTATGTATTTAAATGTCCTAAAAGCAACTTAATCATTTATTTGTGAGGAGTAAATTGTTTGTAAAGTTCACAAAGGTGTATTCACTCTTATAGGTGTAAATGTGACAGTCCTGCGGAATGTATCTGTAGAAGGTGATCTTTGGGCCGAGCAGAGACTTGATCAGTTGATGGAGGCTCTCAACACTGGAAAGGAGAAAAGAAGTGAAGAAAAAGCCACAGTCCAAGGGGTGGATGAAGAAACAGACACAGTTCACAGTAAGAGAACTGAAGAGCATGATATAAAGAAAACAGAAAGCGAGAAACATACAAAAGGGCACACAGAAAGTGATGTAATAAAGAAGGAAGTCAAAGAAAAAGAGGATCAGCAAGGACAAAATCTGTCGGATGCATTCTTAGCCAAACCCGTCCTCACTGCATGGAATACCACCTATTTACAAGAAGTGGAGGGTGAGGAACATCTATCTCCAACAGTCAATCAATATACCACTCCTCCTGCCATGGCCACTGCCTTCCAACCTGTCCTGCACTTGCTTAAAGAATCAGTTACTCTACTTCCATCAAAGGCCCCTCCGAGTACTTTTTTGGCAAAACTCCCCAAAAAAGCAGCAGGTGCCAAACTTAAAGACAATACAACACTAAAAGCGAAGAAAAAAAAGTCAATCAAAGGAAAGGTGAAGACAACACCCAAAGTTTTGAAAAAAGCAAAAAAAGCAAAAAAGTTAAAACGAGAGCGGAAATTGAAGCCAACAACACCTTCGTATTTTCCCTATTTTGAAGATCACTACTGTCCCTCAGAATGTTCCTGCTATGGGAGGTATGTTTCTGCTAGGTCTTAAAACAACATGCTTAAAGAAACACTGAGTAAGATTTTTTACCTTAAAATAATTTTTCCAAAATCGTTTCAGTGGTTCATCAAGTCGTAATAGGGTGAAAGGCACTTATGCCTCCGCTTTGCGGTCCTATATCTGCTATAACCACGCTATGTAAGATTGCCAGATCGGGTCGAGTTTCTGTAGTTCTAATGAGACATAAGAAAACTACAAATTTGACTTGCTTTACGTCAAGCGTTACAATAGTCATTTTGTTTTTCTTCGTTTCTGATGTCGCAATACATCATACTTTCATGAAATCATGCAACATACTCTACCTTGTCTGTGGACATCGTTCATTCCAAAGCCGGTGCTGGATAAACAACGAGCGTGCGTGCGACAGTAGGCTGCGGTAGGCTAAATTATTTACGACAGCGGTAATGGACAATTCCGCTTCCAACCCGTAGGGCGACCCGCAGAGGAAAAGTTACTTGGTGTTGCTTTAAGAATTTTCCTTATGCTACTGAGTACTGCTTCAATTTCTATGCTTTAATTTGACATGTTATATGACCTCTTGTTTTCCAGGGTTGTGCAGTGTTCCGACAAAGATTTGGGCAAAATACCTTATGGAATTCCATTTAACTCCCGTTACATCCTCTTAATGAACAACCACATCGATAGCATTCAGTTGAACTTGCTCTCCGAGTACGACTCCATGGAGTTCCTGGTGTTAAGCAACAATCGTTTAAGAGATGCGTCGATTGAGGGTTCCTTTGAAGGGACCCAGAGCCTAAAGAGACTATACGTGGAGCGGAACCTTCTCCAAAGCATTCCCACCGACCTGCCAGTTACTCTCGAGGAACTACGGCTGGATGGGAACCAGATAAGTGTGATGTCTGATGCAGCCTTCGGACGCTGCCCAGGCCTTCTGATCCTCAGCCTGAGCAACAACAGCCTGGGGAACAAATCGTCTACTATCCCTCCGGGAGTTCTTCTTCCTTTGGGCAAACTTCGAACACTTACACTTTCCTACAACCAGCTTTCCTCTGTTCCGCTGCAGCTGCCCCTCAGTCTTCAAGAACTCTATCTCAGAGGCAACCGCATTCAAAGTCTTCAAGGCGACATGTTCTGGGGTGTGGCGGAGCTGCAGGTGCTGGATCTAAGTGCAAATAGATTGACCAATAAAGGACTTGGGAAAGCAGCACTACTGAATGCCAGTAACCTTGAGAGTTTAAATTTAGAGGGCAATTCTTTGAAGCAGGTTCCTCACAATCTACCCTGGACCATAAAGACCCTCAACTTGGAAGGAAACTTAATATCTAGCATAACTAAGGATGCTTTTATTTCATTGCCTCAGTTGGAGCACCTAGGACTAGCAAGAAACAAGATCACCAAGGTGGCCCTTGGTGCCTTCCGAGTTCTTCCACTTCTGCATCAGCTAGACATGAGTCACAACGCCTTACAACAGGTTCCACGGCAGCTCCCATTGTGGCTGCACTCTGCAACATTTGCGAACAACAAGATCCATGCAATTCCACGTGATGCTTTCTGTTGGGGTCGAGGCAACGAGTCTCCCCTTAGCCGCCTGGTCAAGGTGCACCTGGAATATAACATGATAGATCTGGGCCACCTGGACACATTGGCATTCCGATGCCTCCGAGGCTTTCAGGTGGTTCAGTTTTACTAAACTAAACTGATTGGGAAGCCCTGGAAATGGTCATCAAGTGGAATTTGCTCGTTTTAGCTTGGTTTTTCTTTCTTGTCTGGACTGAAATCCTTTAACAGAGCCAAGCGGCATCTGGTACCATGATGGAAAAAAATGTTTTTTGATAAGGATGAAGAGTCTGAAACTTGCAGTTAGTGATATAGATTGTAAACGTCATATAGGGCACAAATTATATCCAGGCACTGACCTTACAAAATAGAATTGTGTAGTGTGTTGCTTTCTACATATAAAGAGCCGTAGTGCTCATGGGGACACGGTTTTGAGTCCAGCCTGGGTCACCATCCATTCCTGATGTCCATTTCCTTATACCTTCCTGTTGTTGGGCCACTGATTTTATCAAATAAAATCCCCAAAATAACTGAATTTTAATGTCTGTGTCTTGGGGGACTTGACTTCCATAAGATGCATTGATGTTTGCAACTGTTACACCACTGAAATGTGACTAGTTATTGAACACCAGAGACAACAAGGCTGTTTTGCAAACCTCAAGACAGTTCTTTTAAGATGATATTGATGTTTCATAAGTGCATTTCATAAAGTGTATTTCCTATTAAAATAAAACACCCATTTTCTAACTTGGCAGTCTACTTTATTTATCTCTCTCTTGCCAATGTTATATCAGCACTGATTTGCCAAAGTGGTTCTTCATGACCTTTCATAGCTCAAGGGCATGCTGCAAAGATAAACTATTGAAAATTCATGCTTTTATTGGTTTCAAACAGGAAATTCATCATGAAAGGTAGATAAAATATTGTCAGCATGTTTCGCATTATCCCTAGTAAAATAAAAACGTTTTTCTGAAAATTGCTTGTTTTATTTTTCTTGGTAAATGCTTGGCAGGGTTTGCTGCTTGGCTGTGGTTATTCTTTCCAGATTTGAATTGAAGAAAAGCACATTATTCAGAATTTGGCAAAGGTTAACTTGGCTGTTTCTTTCTTTCTCTCACGTGGGACTTACACAGTCCATCTACGCCAATGCATCCAATATGCATGTGTGTGTTTAGGAAAGAAATCCACTGCAAACAAACATGTTTGGTTGAAAGTTTTTGAGTGTCCTCTTACTCCAGTTTATGCACACAGGATGAGTCCAGAATTAAGGACAATACATTGTGAGAGACAACTGTACTTGGTTGTATTCACCAATAGGTGGCGGAAGAGTACATTTAAAAAAATGCTGCACAATACAAAACTTTGAACCATTCTTTTTTTTTTTCTTCTCCTGGCTATTCTAAAATGAATTGCAGTTCTATTCATATGTTCTATTAAAACATTTTATATCTGTTTGCAGATTGTATACGGCTCTGCTCCCCCCAATATTCATATCAGCTGTAGATCAATATGGGTTGTTAATGACTGTTCTTTAAAATTTTACATTTGCCCCCAAAATCTTGAATATTTGTGGACATTAATTTAACCTGACCTGTTAAAACAGATATTATGTGCCTGGTCAAAGATATGACTAGGCTTTTTGACACGGCGCTGCCAAAGTCTTGAGGTCTTTACTTTCAATTAAGTGAGACTTTTTAAGCAAACCATATGAGTGTGTGTAAGTGGAGAATGAGTCAGGGAATACAAAGAGGGTGAAGAGGGGGAAGGGGGTGACAAAGTGAGAGAGAAATGAGATGGAAAGAAAGCAAATAGCAGCTTCATGTGTAGGGTTGGTGAATTCCATCTGTCTAATAATGCAGGAAAGCTACGTGGCACTTGGAGACAGCTGGAGAAAGAGAGAGAGAGAGGGAGAGAGGGAAAGAAGGAAGACAGAAAAAAAGAAGGATTTTAGGAAGGTGAAGGACTCTTCCAGAACCTCCCTATAGTCCAGCAGGACCCTGACCCCATATAATTTATCTTTTTGATAAACTTTTAAATTTTACTGTTTTTCTTTTTACATGTTCAATTGATCTTACTATAACCAGCCCAATGTGCACTTTTTTCTTCTTTTCTTTTTACTATTTACAAATAGGAGGGTGGGTAAGCTGTGACACATTTTACTTAAGTTGTCCACTAAGCAAGGAAAAATGAGAAAGCAGATTCTCCTAATTATTTGTCAGGATGTCTTCTATTAACTAAAATGATAAAGAATCAGCTATAAGTAAAGGCTATAGAAATATGACTTCTATAGTGACACAATTTACCAAAGTGGTAAGCTGAATTATTATGTAATATCTACAATATATATGTAAAATACATTTATCAACATAAAAAAAAATTGAGTAATTAATCCCATTCTAAAATCCCATTGGAAATAAAGCAACAATAATCAATTTTACCCGCCTTGTAAAAAAGGCTTTTATACTTTTCACATGTGTATCTGTCAATCACAGGCAGTGATAATAATTTATGCACTATTTATGGTCAATTTAGTAAACCAAGGTGGCACAATTTACCGCTGTTACTTCGCACCCCACTTTCCCCTACACGTTTTTTTTTCAGGAACATTTAAAATTCACAAATATTTCTTTAGTTAACACTCTTTCTCCATATTTCCAGTTAACGCTTTGAATGGTTGAATGAATTACAGTGTGCGACTGTGGCAGTCCTTGCATAAATGTGAGCTAAGATAGGGCATGTTCAGGAACAAACATTATTAGAATCTGGCCTCAGATTCCAGACATCTTCAAAGCTTGTGAACCCGATGACTGTTACATTGCCTGAAAATTCAGTTGCTTGAAGTAAACAGTTCAGCACAGTAAATTTAAAAGTAAAGGAAATTCTGAATATAATGAGGATCACAATAACTACAAAAGCCTGCCTGCCCTTTTAATGCTAATGCTAACATCTGTGATTCCAGTAGGTTTTAGTCTAGCCGGTGGCGTTTAATGAACAGAGGGCCTGAACTTAGAATGTCTGCAAACACAAAGCCAGGAAATGAAACCCCACCCTGGAAAAGGAAAAGGAAAAGGAATAAATGGATAGAGACAAAACGTCTGTCCAGGTCAATAAACAGAAAATCAGGTCAATACTGGTCAGGAGAACCTGTTAGATGTGGAATGACATGGAACTATAGGGAGTCTTGCATGTATGAATAATAAAATAAAAATAAAAACGTAGTTTGACCGATCTTTCTGTTCTTCTGTGGTGCATCCAACATTATTTGGAGTACTGCTAATATTGTTGACTCTTGTATGATACAAATCTTGGGTTTGTCCTCATTATTTAAGTCGCTTTAGATAAAATGTCTGCTAAATGACTAAACGTTACAATCAGATCAATGTTTTGATTGAAGTAACAAGTAAACTATCACAAGTGTGCATTTATACTTTAACCGCTGGATAAAACTCGACTGTAAATTTTATTCATCGCTTTATGTTTATTAAAGTAATCTAATCACTTGAAGAGCAAAAGAAAACTGTAACATGATATAAAATGGCTCCCCACACATAATCTGCTCACTTCATTTAAAAAAATGCGCCCTTGAGATTAAAGGGACCCTGATCAAGTGGCCACTACAATCTAAAGCTGAGTGACTCTGCTATTACTGCAGCCGAAGTGAGGTGGCGCTTGAGTCAGTGGAGAGGAGAAGGAGAGAGAGAGACAGAACAGAGGGAGGAGAGAGAGAAATGGGGAGGTGGCGACTGTGCAAGAGAGTAAGAGTCGAAGACAGGACCATGGGAGCCAGACGGACCTCTATACACTCACACCCACACTTGTACATATGGACACATGTATGTTTGCACTTACAGCCCCCCGATCTCTCTCACCATCAATTTTTCTCTTTTTCTCAACCCGTCATTGAGACAAACACTTTGGACACAACGTGTCTGCGATCCGGCAAATGGAAAGTCTCTCATTTAAACATACAGGCTCCCCAAGAGGGCCGCTGTGTTTACTGTTTAATAGTTCATAGAATATATACAAATGCATGCAACTACATACATATGAGTTTTAATGAAGCAGTTTTCTCTGTCCTGGAAAGCTCCATGCAGGAGTATGTGGTCAAGCCACACCTCCTCTCTTCTGCACAGTGTCTATGTGTGTATGATACAGGTTTGGCTCATCTCAGATTATTTATCATTTTTAACTGATTCTTGCAGAAAAAAAGACATTAAAAGACCTTTTGTTTGTAGCTTGATTATTATTAGCTGCGTTAAACTGGTAATATGTAATTGTATACCTAAACTTATATTATCCATTTCACACATGGAGCAAATGGATATTTTCCGGCCTTAGAAACATTCACTGAGTGACGTAAACAAGGTTAAGAGCCATTAACAGTGGTATTATAGGGTCATTTGACTGCCAGTCTTAAAGCTGAAAGGTCAAAGGTCAGTATGCTTGTTTTACACCCTGCCTGGTTTTATCAATACATGTTCCCTGTGAGGTCGGATTACAAGACCCCTGAGGTGTCCTCTTTAGGGTCTTTATGAGAATTCCACGTTCCTACACTTTATTTCCAAAACTTTTTTCTACTAAAGGATGCCATTGTGAAGAAGAAAAAGAAAGAAAACCAAGAAAAGGTATTCTTTTCAATATAAAACTGATCAGGACAGGGTTTTGTCTCACCATATTTGTCTTGTTTTCTTTGTCCCCATCCTTTTTCTTTATATATATATTCTCCCCTACTGTCACCTTTCAATCACACAGAGACCTTTTAACATGCAACACTGCTCGCTAGGTAAGAATCACTATTACAGTTACTTTTACTATTCAAACAATTTCTTAATCTTAAGTATTACACTTTGAAACATGACACACACCGAGGTGTGTTTTTACTTTTTAAGTGATCAACTTAAATTCCTTGACATACAGTCAAATTTTGACTTGGGCCAGTTAACAATGACCTAGCAAATAGGCTACCCAAAACATCATAGCAACAGATCTCTCTCCCTTTTGTTGTTGTTGTTACTCTGACTAAAAATATGTTGTAGAACAGAATGTTACTCTTTGAGCAGACATTACCTAAGCACTAATGCTTGTCCTCCCGTTTTTCTGTAATTTCTTCCTTTTAATGCTGTCTTGTGTACGTCAATGGGAATTAGGACAGTGGCTTCATTAGCTGAGGGCAAAATGCTTGTGAAAACGCTCAGATGGTTTACCTTTTGCCACTAGGAAGTTGATGCGTTCATGACGCAGCTTTTTCTAGGCCTGTAGACGTTCAGTAATGTGATCTCCAGCTGTGGCAGACCAGTTTGTAAACTTTACTGTGCTGTTTGCTTGCGAGGAGGTTTACCGCACTGCACATCTAGTGATTCATATCACTCCTCACAACATTCAGCTTTTAAAACTGTAACATTATAAAGATGAAGCCAAGAAATCAGAGACTTCGTAAACTTTGATTCATCAGCGACGATCACTTTTTAATGGTGCATCCAAAAGCGTATTACAAGTCATACTTGTCTGTTTGGGCAAGTACGAGGCCTTTGGAAGAAACTAGGATGTGTTCTTGGAGATAATTATTGTTTAATGTGTTTCCTGCATCTCACTGAGGCAGCCTGGAGGGATCTTCAATAATTGTGTGTGTGTGTGTGTCAAGTCATGTTATTCACACAGGCTTTGATATACCATCTGGCATTTAAAGGTGATTTTAGCAGACTCATCATTTTTTATTTAGCTTTCAGACCTTCTCAGCATGATCCATCTTGCATTTTTGACTCTTCTGTTTTTAAGTTTTGTTTGTTCAATAATTCAATAATAGAGTCTAAGGTGCAGAGAAAATCACAACATAAAACAATGTCATACCATTCAAAAGTTGTTTTGTTTTTTATGTTATTGAAAGAAATATCTTATGCTCAACAAGGCCACATTTATTTGATCAATATACAGTAAAGAGTAAAACATTTTTTTTTATATTATTACAATTTTATTAATGTCATATATTTTAAAATGTAATTTATTCCTGTGATGTCTAAGTTGAATTTTCAGCATCGTTACTTCAGTCTTCAGTGTCACATGCTCTTTCAGAAATCATTCTAATATGCTGATTTGGTGCTCAAGAAACATTTCTTATTATTATCAGTGTTGAAAGCAGTTGTGCTGCTTAATATTTTTGTGGAAACCATGCATTTTTATCAGGATCTTTGAATGAACAGACTTGATTTGAATCATTATAAATGTCTTTACTATCACTTTTGATCAATTTAATGCATCTGTGCTGAATCGAAGTATTAATTTCTTTAAAAATAACCCAACTCAAACATAAACCCAAATGTTTGAATAGTATTTATACAGTATATAGCAAACCAAGGCCTGCTATTGCAGTTGCATTGCTGTGCTGCTTAAGTGCTGCATATGCATGCAGTTTGAAACAGACCGTATGCTTGAGCTCCCCCATTGCAGACAGGAAGCCACATCTGTTTACCGTTATCACTCATTAGGATCATATAAACATGTGATCTAATGAAGCTGATCAGTTCATGGATCAAGTGTCTGTATTCAAACATGTTGAGTTGAACCTTTCTTTGTGCTGCTTTGAAAACTCGAACACATGTTTGAATACTAAACGCATGTTAATTTAATCCCTATTTTGGCTGCAGCCTTAATTAGAAATTGTATTAATCGATATTTTTGTGTTTAAAAAACACTCTTACAACAAGATAAATTTACACGCAATCACATAAAGACTTTTCAGACAAGACACAATTTTGATTACAATATGATTTTTCTTTTTGCAGCACAGAACAGTTGCTCAGATGGAGAAATGAACAGAAGCAGATGTGTTGTGTGTCGATATGAGATCAGCCTCAGGAAACCGAGCCAAGCGGAGATGAGATGAGAGGCAGAAGCGCGCTTAGGTAAGCAGACACTCTGTCATGCCAGACACGCCGCTGGATTCGTAGTGGGTAAGCAGGACAGAGTTCACACACTGATCAGTTGAGATGCGAGTTACACAAAATGAATGAGCTGGAACACACACATGAGAGAACACGGTCTCACATATGCAGATTGAAACTGATTCATGGTGATCTATGAAACAGCAGATCTATGATTTATCAGTCAGCAACTTTGAGTTTGCAGCTCAAAGTGTCAAAAATACATACACACACACACACACAAAAATTGGGGTACAAACCATTTTTAACAATTTTCACATATTTTGCTAGTACATTTCACACATAATTAAAAACAGCAAGTAACACATTTAATTTAACATGAAATTTTGAAGTAGAAAGGGTAAAATGGTACTCACATTGGATTTTGCGAATGCCAAAAAAGTTATTAGTTTTGCAGATATGTTACTCAGACATCATTTATAGACCTTATTCAGAGCAGCGCCGTGACAGGTATGAAAGCGAGGCTGTGAAGGATAGACTTACTGTGTTTTCAATGTAAAAAAGCTGTATAAAGCTCCTAGATCACTTATGATGTTCCTCAGCTCATGTTTTCTGGAGTTGTTTTGTCTACTCAATTTTTTTTTAAAGATATTTCTGCAGTGTTTAGTCAGCAGAACAATCCAAAATCATAACAGTACAACCACTGAAGATATGTGCGTCTGTCCCTCACAGCCTCGCAGTCATTGGCTGTGTCCGAAATCGCATACTCTCTTGAGTAGGCACTTATTTTGAATAAGTAATTACTTCACGACCATTAAACAAAGTATGTTCTATATTGTATGAGTGTGGGTTGTATTAATGTAATCTGGACGTACATTCGCCATGTTGTCATTATCATGTATCAGTTACGTCGCTTCACTGCCATTCATAAATCCTCGCCCGTGGCCTCATGGGATAGTAAAGTGTCCATCGTATGCACACTTCAGAATCTCAGTGGATTCAGTCGCGTCCAGTGTAGACATCCTCAAGCTGTTGCGACACGACGTGACAACTGTCAGGCTGTAAGGCTGCTTTTGATAATTCTTTGGTTTAGGGATTCAAATTGACCCCTAGAAAAGCACTCACAACACTCTTAAATTGTTGTGGCGAGTTTTGCATAGTGAAAAGCACTTAAAAATGTGAAAATCTAGTTTTATTACAGTTCATCTCTGCTTTTCAGGCTCTCTCTTACTCTTTTTTGTCACACTCAGTGTAAGTATGGATAACTCATTCTCTCCAAAACTCTTTAGTGGCAGCAGAAAGCAAGCCACAGGCACTTGATCTCAGTTATGAAAATGTGAAGCATTCAGCCCAGAATATATGCAAACTGTAGTGCAAACACACATACGTCCAAGAGAAACAGACTGGGCTGCTTTTATATTCACTGGAGGATGATGGGAAATCAGCCCCACTGGGCATGTGAGAGGATTCACAGTGACATCAGGATTTCATTCATCCCAGATAGACTTTGTTCACCAAAGGCAGATTTGTGGGTGACAGGAATGTAGGAGTGTGCGACATTGACAAAAAATGATATCCTGCTGTTTTCTGGGAATTTGTTGATAACGATAATTAGACAATATTTTGTTTTGTGCTGTTATCTTGACTGGTTTAGGCTGACTCCCAAAGCTTTTCATATTCTGACAGAAATGAACTTTTTCATTCCATTACATACTTATTTTCATACATACAGATTTTCAGAGGCATTTTTTTTACCATTACATGGGCAATTTTTTCATCTTTTATGTACAAATTTTTACATTTAATCAATAAATTCATTTTAAAAATAGGAAATGATAGGCTATTAATGCTAATGAAACCAAACAATACCAACAAAAATCCATTAAACAAAATCCATTTTTACACTGCTATAGAGGCACATCTAAAACAACATTTATATGTATTTACACTGCATTTACAATTGCATAAATAATACTTTGGGATTTATGTGGTTTGCAATTGATTTCAATTGAGCATGTTGCTAAGCTAACAAGCAAACTCTAATAAGCACAACAAAAACTTTACCCAACACACAAATGTTGGAAAACATGTTGCGAAATTGAGTTGAGTTAAGTTTGCATTTTGCTAAGCTAGCAAGAAAAAACAACAACAACACCAAAAACTTTTGGAACCGATTTTGAAGCCTAAAAATGCTCCCTCCATAGGTAGCTCACTAGATTCTGGAGCAAAACTTCAAATGTATTTTGGACGGAAACTGAATGGAGAAAAATAAGAAGCTGTCCCATTATATTCTCTCTCTATCAAATGCACACAACAAGATAAAAACAGGCGTAGTGATGGCCAGGCGCCGAGGCCTGACATATACAAAGGAAGTGTTTCGTCTGGCAGTCAGTGTTACTAGGCATTCTGGGCGACGGTCATAAAGAGAGGCTGAAAGCTCCACATTGCTCCATTCAGAACAGAGTTGAAGAAAGATGGCTGACCTTCTATTCAGTCAAACTCCCCGTCAGTCATTCGGATGGCTTAGCCACTTAGCACTTAGAAGCATGCCAGCCGTGACGGTGGGTGGAGAAATACTCCCATAATCTTGTTGAAATGTTTTTCCTGTACAAGTTAGATATTGGTGCTATTTTTTGCCTTTCATTGTAAGATATTTTTGCTTTGCGAAACTGCTAGTTTAGATTATCTGAACTTCAAAGAGGTGTGTTGGTGTGTGATAAGACCAGCATATTTGAAAGACCAGGGAAGGATAAAAAAAAAAACCCAAATAATAATGGTTCAAGATGTCTGGGGCAGGGCAGGGGGGTTCGACCGTTTATTCAAACTTTAGACAGGAGAGCTGAGCCAAGGCCTCGATAAAATCAACAGGATCGCAGAGGTCTGGGAATAATAAGCTGATGGGAAAGTTCATTCACGGCAGACACAAAGAGAAAAAGCAACAACATGACAAGCAATCACTTTAAAACACAGTATCTGGAGAAACACAGTTACATGAAGGAAATATTTACTTGTGTTTTCTAATGGCATGATTAACTTTGCATCAAGCCAGGAGAAGCATCATGCTTTCTTCTGTTTTTCGGTGTGTGGACTCTAGACTGAATCTTTTTTTCCCCCTCATCCCGCCCTTTCCTGACCAGCCAGACTCCAAATCTCCCCTGAATTTGTGCATTCCTCCGGTATTGCCTAATACATTTTCTTGTCAGGGTGTGAGTGCATAGTATTGTGGACTAGAGTATGTGTGTATTGGATGTTGTTTGGGGTGTGGGCGTGTTTTTGTGTCATTTGTGTGTGTTCAGGGTGGAAGCATCTGTTTATGTTGTTATCACTGACATTTTTTCGGTGATGCACTGCAGACGTTTGGCTCTCTTGGGTTTCTTTAAAACTTCCATCTTTCAGCTGCAGAGGAGAAAAGGCTTGCTTGTTTTTACTGTATTTTACTGATCCAAAATATGAATGCGTTAGCTGGTGCTGATCAGTTAAAACAGTGAAAAAATTGTCACTGTGTTTTTGTTACCCCATTTTTTCAAATGGGTATTTAGTCTAGCCGTTGTCCTTAATACAATATCAATTTAATTGAGAAGCAACATTATATTTACTTGTTTTCAGATAATACAATATAGTATGTCTGTTTTCAGATATATGCTGGGTTTCCATGTTTATGGGGACTTTCCATAATGGTTTTTATACAGTATAAACTGTATATTCCATCACTACACTAACCTTACCCCTAAATCTACCCATCACAGAAAACTTGATGCATTTTTACATTTTCAAAAAACATCACTTAGTGTGATTTATAAGCTGTTTTCTCATGGGGCCCAAAAAATGTCCCCACAAGGACAAGGATTTCTGTTATTTACATCCTTGTGGGGACAGTTTGACCCCATAATGTACAGTTTACCAGAAACACACACACACACACACACACACACACACACACACACACACACACACATTCCATACTACGCTTGCAAGGTTGACGAGACTGGTAAAGACATCACATTTAACTGTCTGTCAGGATTTTTCCATAGAATTTTTTCTCACAAATGCACTCAAATACAAACTCACACTTATGATTCTGTTTTTCTCAGAAAACATATTTGAGCCTATTAGTTTGGTTCATTTGATTTTCTCACACACTTAAAACATTTAGACGACAATCACCCCACGCAGGAACATTTTGAGCCTTAGAATCCAGCCAACCTCTGATACATCACATATCTTTTGTAATTGAACACAAAATTACCCGATAAAATCAATTCAAGCATTTTTAAAAACAAACAAAAATAAAAAAGTAGATGAAAGTGACATTAGACAGAATGTGAATAATTCAGGCTGTCAGGCTGTTTTAATCTGTGCTCAAATCCAACAAAAGACTATTTCTGCTATTTTAACTTAGGATTTCACATAATTCATTCATTTATTCATGAAGAAAGACTATAGTAAAACCATATGTACATTAAAAAAAAAAATCCTGGGGGGGAAAATCCTCTAACCAGTAACACTCCAGTTTAAAAGTTAAAAGGCATTGTGGTGAATTGCAACAAAAGCAAAGTCTCACATCATTACCGCTTTTTTTTTTTTTTTTAAATCTGATTTGATTTGTTATTGCTTTGTAAAGGTTTATTATGCGTTTTGTTTTCTTGTATGGTCTCGCATCTACTAGGATTTCTTCGGGTCTCTCGGTTCCTTAGGGACTGTTGGATTTATAAGCAGGTTTGTGTGGGGTTCTGCTGGGTTTTGCCTGGTTTCACATGGATTTTATGGCTCTTTTGGTATGACTGAGATGCCAGCAGTAAAAAGCTGTTTGGTGTCTGATGGAAGCTATAAATCAAAACCAGACTGAACCAGAGAAACTGACACTGGATCAGCCCACTTGAAGAAAAGCAGTCTGACTCTGACTTGACCACCAACATACCAGATTTTAAGTAATTCATTGGATGAAATTGTAGTTTAATAACTGAGGATAAAGTTTAGTGGTTTGTTAAATTGGTAATTGAGTTACGTAAATAGCAATGCGGTCTGTCATCTGTCACATCTTGGCCCTCTTGAATTTCAGTACAACAAATACACACTTACAAAGATGCCAAGGAGATTACACACAACCTGGAACACACAATTTGATTGTAAAATCCAATTGTACCGAGTTTGGCAAGTCTTGCTAATAAATGTAAAGCTGTGAATGCTTGCTAAATATGCTACACATACAGGCGAGGGTTTAATCATACAAATAATAACAACACAAATCTAAAAGAAAGTGTGTAGACAGGAGGTAAGAGGACATTCCATACCGCCCATACTTCCACAGCTGTGTTTTGTCTTAAGGCCTTGATTTCAGATGTAAGGTCTGTGTGGTTCTCTTTAGTGATTGTGGTCGGTGATACAGGGATTAGATTAGAGGAGCTTTTAATGACAGCCTTTATCCGTTTCTCAAAACCAGACAAAAAAAAAATCACATATAAATCAGTGAACAAAACATAGCCTTAAACTCACAAATATTCCAGCTGTGGCGTGTAACGAAGTCACTCCTACTAGCCACTTTGGCAGATTGAATTTCATATATAATATATACATTTTTCAATTGTAGTCTTTAAAAAAAAAGGCATCTGAAATAATAAACTAAGTGCAACGTAGTGTAAAAAAATAATGATTTTTCTATTCATAACGATATCGAAATATCTGAAACGCTACTACTAATTTTTCGCAGAATAGATGCACGATACCAGCTGCGCTTTCTCGCTCTCTCATCTCTCTGACAGAGAGTTGACACAAACCCGCCTGCCACCTCCCCTCACTCACACATTTCATTTTCGCCTCTCATTACTAAATGAAGTTCTTTTGCACTGCTTATTGTGCTTAAACTGTCAAATACACACAAAATAATGTCAAAATGCCGGTCTTGGCGAGTATTCACGTATGTTTTAAGTTAACGTAAACAGTTGAGAAAGAAAATGCATGTGTAACAGTATAATGGTTCTGTGTGTCAGATCTTAAAGTGACAGCTGCCTAATATACCTGCTGCCACATTATGAGATAATATTAAAAATATCTATATGGCAGTTATTTTCCCATGGTATCAATGTCAAAACTGTGGCCAGTAAAAAATGCTTAGTGGCTAGTAATTTTGGAAAAACCACTGGCCACAGTGGCTGGTGAGCAAAAAAGTTAATGTCAAACGTCTCCTGGTTCTTGGTGTAAATGGAGGAATAGTTCACTGGATAAAGAACTTTTTAACAAATAGACCACAGCAAGTTTGTGTTAGGAGGTTAAAATCAGATATTATGTCTTTAAATACGGGGGCACCACAAGGATGTGTCCTGTCACCTCTTTTATTTTCTGTTTATACAAGTGGTGTTAGAGTGCAGCATGAGAACTATAAATTATACAAATATGCAGATGATATGGCACTTGTGGCACTTTTATGGAAAGACTGTGTACATTTTGAGTACGAGGAGCAGGTTTTGGAACTAGAAAAATGGTGCGAGGCAAGTTCCTTATTGATAAATGTAAGTAAAACAAAAGAGTTGATTTTAAATTATTCAGAGCCTCTAACAGAAATAATGTTATGTGATCAAACAGTTGAAATTGTGAAGACTTTCAAGTATTTGGGAACCATGATTGACTGTAAATTGAATTTCTCTGATAATGTTAATCTTATTTATAAGAAAGCAAATCAAAGGTTATACCTGCTAAGGAAGTTGAGAGAATTTTCTGTAAGTCAGGATGTTCTGCAAAGAGTTTATATAAGTTTAATTGAGAGTGTTTTAGGGTATAATATAACTGTGTGGTTTGGACGAGTTACATCTGTGAATAGAGTAAAATTAGATAGAATTACAGGAGTTGCGGGAAAAATTGTTGGATCTAAACAAAAATCAGTCGCACAGTTATATCAAATTGCTGTTCAGAGGAAAGCTTTGACTATAGCAAGAGACACAACACACCCATTGGATCATGTTTTTGAATTATTGCCATCACGTCGTCGCTATAGAACACCAAAAGCGATTAAAGCGATATATAAACAATCTTTTGTACCAAATGCAATAAGTCTTTTGAATAAGAGGAAGTAAATGTGAATATTTTAATTCTTATGTATGTATATTGTGTATTGTTAATTGTTTTGTGATTGTATGGCGAGACCAAAGACCAATTTTCAGCCAAGGCTGAACAATAAAGTACTAAACTAAACTAAACTAAAACAATGTTAATGTTTTCATATATATACTTTTATAATACTTTTTCTAATGAAACACGACAAAAGGTGGCTAACATGTAAGACACCCCCCCCCCCCCCCCCCCACATACTTAGTACGATTTTATAGTTTTGATTTGATTGAATATCTCTCAAAATGTGAAACGAAGTTGTTTGTGTTGGTTTTGGGTTGCAATAAGTTCTTGTTGCAGTAGTGACATTTAAAAAAAATCATTCAGTCGAATGAAGATGCATATTTCTGACAATATAACATACATGATGAGGAGAAACGGGAGGAATTTTAACATTCATAAATGAGTAAAAACAAAAAGAGTAATGTGTTTCTCATCCGTGCAGCTGAACCCTAAAGCAAGACTCTCCATTGAGTGCTCTTAACTAATGACATTGTATTGTTTATTGTACTATAGTGGTTTATTCAATTATTGGATTATGTTCGGTGTGTCAGTGACTAACACTGCTGGGAAATTGCTGGGCGTGCGGGATTGGAGGAACAGAGATGGCCACACACACATGCTTCACAACATACTTTGCACAAGATCATGTCTCACACTTGTAAATAATCTTTGCACTATTTTCATTGTAGTTTAACACCCTTGTAAATGTTATTCCCCCTTTAGTCTTTTGAATGTTGATATCTTTTGTCTTTTTGTTATGTTTCTCTTTTTTCTCTTGCTCCTCATCTTGTCCCACAGCTGTTCAGCGGTTCCAGAAGCAGAAAAGGTTCAGGTTTCTCTTCTCTTCTCCGTCGTGGTTTGGTCAGCGCTCTGCCTGCAGGTTCTGATGATTTTAACAGACTCTGACCTCCCTTTTCAGATGCATTAATCACGCCTCTCGTCTGGTCTGCAGATCGGTATAAATGCCAAGCATAAGGCAGACAGAGCTGCTTCAATCTTGCCACTCTTTACTTGAACCAGTTCTGAGATTGAATCCAGATTGCTTGCAAAAAGTTGAGTCATCGGTCCCGATTCCACTTTGCATTGTGTAACTAACCTCTGAATGACGTGGGATCTCACACAACTTACTTTTATAACAATGATTCAAAGCCTTTGTCAGGTCAGGATGTCTACAGGAAATTTTAATGGGAGTACATGGTTTTCACGGGCCCAATTTATGGTGGCTGACGTGAAATATTCTTTGGAAAGATTGCATGTCCTGCAGTGTGACATGCTATATGGCATGTAAAACTATTTCAGATGCTTAATTTAATACTTTATATCATATGTATGTATATACACTCACCGGCCACTTTATTAGGTACCCCATGCTAGTAACGGGTTGGACCCCCTTTTGCCTTCAGAACTGCCTCAATTCTTTGTGGCATAGATTCAACAAGGTGCTGGAAGCATTCCTCAGGGAGTTTGGTCCATATTGACATGATGGCATCACACAGTTGCCGCAGATTTGTCGGCTGCACATCCATGATGCGAATCTCCCGTTCCACCACATCCCAAAGATGCTCTATTGGGTTGAGATCTGGTGACTGTGGAGGCCATTTTAGTACAGTGAACTCATTGTCATGTTCAAGAAACCAATTTGAAATGATTAGAGCTTTGTGACATGGTGGAAGTAGTCATCAGAGGATGGGTACATGGTGGCCATAAAGGGATGGACATGGTCAGAAACAATGCTCAGGTAGGCCGTGGCATTTAAACGATGCCCAATTGGCACTAAGGGGCCTAAAGTGTGCCAGGAAAACATCCCCCACACCATTACACCACCACCACCAGCCTGCACAGTGGTAACAAGGCATGATGGTTCCATGTTCTCATTCTGTTTAGGCCAAATTCTGACTCTAACATCTGAATGTCTCAACAGAAATCGAGACTCATCAGACCAGGCAACATTTTTCCAGTCTTCAACTGTTCAATTTTGGTGAGCTCTTGCAAATTGTAGCCTCTTTTTCCTATTTGTAGTGGAGATGAGTGGTACCCGGTGGAGTCTTCTGCTGTTGTAGCCCATCCGCCTCAAGGTTGTGCGTGTTGTGGCTTCACAAATGCTTTGCTGCATACCTCGGTTGTAACGAGTGGTTATTTCAGTCACTGTTGCCCTTCTATCAGCTCGAACCAGTCTGGCCATTCTCCTCTGACCTCTGGCATCAACAAGGCATTTCCGCCCACAGAACTGCCGCTCACTGGATGTTTTTTCTTTTTCGGACCATTCTCTGTAAACCCTAGAGATGGTTGTGCGTGAAAATCCCAGTAGATTAGCAGTTTCTGAAATACTCAGACCAGCCCTTCTGGCACCAACAATCATGCCACGTTCAAAGTCACTCAAATCACCTTTCTTCCCCATACTGATGCTCGGTTTGAACTGCAGGAGATTGTCTTGACCATGTCTACATGCCTAAATGCACTGAGTTGCCGCCATGTGATTGGCTGCTTAGAAATTAAGTGTTAACGAGCAGTTGGACAGGTGTACCTAATAAAGTGGCCGGTGAGTGTTTATATATACTGTATATATGTGCCTTTTCCCCTTTGGTCTTAAAGCCCTGCATAGCCAATAACTTCCTCTCTTCCTTTTGACTTATAGTGTAATAGTTTCCACATTAGGGTTTATAGCTTGCGTGTGTATGCAGACAAGCAGCCAAACAGCCATTGACACCAGCAGGGACCCTTGTGTCAACTATCCTTTAGTTTAGAGAGTACTGGTGGTGTTAAAGATAATCTCATGCAACAGCTGTAACCTGCTTTGATCCCATTGGTTCATTATGGAATGGACTGCACAGAAAGAGAAATCAGATTTGCTGAAGGGCAAAATAAATTTCACTCATTCATTCATTTGCCAGCAAAAAGATCCCATCAGTGAATTTATTTAGCATCATTAAAGGGATACTTCAGAATTTAGCATTAAGCTTTGTATTACAGTTTTTCTCGATTGCTAAGACACATTTCTTGAAAGCTGCTCTCCTTTTTTCTAAACTGTGGACACACAAACCAATTTTCAAGCAACATTCACAAAACCTCAGATTCTTCTTGCAAAACCAAACTTTCACCTCAAAACAGTTCAATCTGTGCTCAAAACTGAACTATGTTGTCAAATCGTGCCCCAAGTCAATCAAAATTAAAAACATACTGAACAGTCACTAAACACTACGTAGAAAAATAGAAAACACAATGCTCAGGACATGAAGCTGGAGAAATAAATGTTTATTGTTCACTGTAGGCTAAATGCATGTTGCAAAACAAAAATAACTGTGCATTTAGAACTTGTACAAAAAGACAAAACAGAAATCTTGTGCATTTACACGTAGCACTTGTAAAAACAAACAGAAATCTTATGCGTTTGCCACTTGTGTACAGTAAGCCCATGTAAAAAATAAAGTACAAAAATATACAAATAAGTGCATTACTCAGCCACAGCATCATGTATCCGTACTGGGTCAGGCCACAGGACTTCATCCACATCACAGGCCACATTTTGTCTGGTCAGGCAACGGGGAAAAAACCCCTGGCATGCCGTATCCAGGCTTGGCATGCATCCACACCTAAGTCACCACAGGCAAGTCCTATGGCTTGCAGGAGATTTACCCTGGTGTAAGGTTGGCGTTCATATACCTTCCACCGCCATAAGGAGAAGAATTCCTCAATGGGGTTTAGGAAAGGGGAGTATGGTGGAAGGCAAAGATTAATACTGTAAAACCTTGGTTCATATTAAACCACTCTCTAACCTGGAGGGCTCTGTGAAAACTCTCTCGGAATCCTCTCAGATTTCTATCCATTGTAGGGCCTCACAAACCAGTGCTCTCTGAACTGGCTTACTGTATATGTTCCCTCACATCATTAGCCACAAGTGTGATCAATTTTGAGTTGTTGTGTTCAAGTGGTGACAACTGTGCTTTAATTGTGTTTGACTTTTGTCACCTGTGCTCACCATTATGCAGCATGGGTGCATCACAATGAAAATGTGTTGGCAAGTTGTGTCTAAACAGGTGAAAAGTGCTTATGGTTTTGCCAAAAGAGTGATTGATTCAATCAGTGGGTTCAGGCAACTGAGCATTTGGTTCAGACAATAGGGTTTACTGTTTTAGCAGTTGAGAAAAACTGTAGTAGAAAACCTGTAGTATTTTCAAATTACCGTGCTTTCCACCCTCATATCCCCCTGAGATGAGAGATTTATGTATTTTTTGTCTGGAAAAAATCCTCCGATGACGCAAAAATCGTCATTTTGCGTCATTGGAGGATTTTTTGGCCAGAGGCTAAAGACTACAGCCAGTAGTAGGGGCTGTCCCGCATGTTTTCAACCCGCCCATAGAGGGTGGGATCTCACTCACAGTATGTACACATAGTGTCAGCCATCTTTTTTTGGAAGCTAAGCTAGTAGGCTCTTGTTCTGTGGAGAAAGCTGAGTAACTTAGTAGGAGAAAGCTGAGTAGTAGGGGTTACTATTCATCCTCTTTTTCCCGGACATGTCCGACCGTCGAGATCGTACGAAATGTCCGGGATTCAGCTTTTGCTTTCTGCAGTCGCCATTCATTGTTTATATGCACAACTTTTGTTTCAATCTAACTGAATTCATTCCGATTGGTGAATCTGAATGTAGTGTTTACATGAACGCTATACAAGTGATCGGTTGAAAATTCCCGCTCCTCCGTGAGAGATACGAGATCGGTGCGTCTCACAGGTGTCGCTCATCGGTAATCACGCCACCAGCCTCGCGCCGTTGTCCTGCGGCCCTCAGTCTTTTCCTGCTCGCCACAGTAAACATAATGAATGGCGATTGTAGAACGCAAAAGCCGAATCCCGGACATTTTGGGCGATCTCGAAATCCCGGGCAGACTCATCACGGAGACTCACTAGTAGCCTAGACTTGTTGTTTAACTACTGCACTCTGTTACCGGTAGGCGTGGCCTCCTAGGGCAGCGAAGCAAGTGCATTCTGGGAGTTGTTGTCTTTCATCCACATAAGTCAAAAATACATTTTCTGGCTTTTCTCAATCTAGAAAGCTCCAAATTCAAAAATAATTTCACATTTCTTCTACATAAATGACCCATTTTAAATACACATTCATCTTTCCAGAGGTGAAGTATCCCTTTAAGTGCAGCGGTTCTCAAGTGAGGAGTCGTGACCCAAAAAGTTTGTAGGAAAAAAAAAATCATATTTTTTGTTCTCAACGTCAAAGACGTCAAACTTTCGACGCAAATTCATGTGTCACTTGGTAGAAGCTCTACAAAGTAAGCAAATGCAATATGATCAGGTTGCATGACATGTCCTCATTCTTGAAAACCAAGAACAAAACTACTCAAGGTAAAAGAAAAGAAAATCCAAACTATATTAAATACAGATTCATGTGCGGTGAGCCAGGGAGAGGAAAAGAGCGAGGACTGAATGTGAAGCGGGTAAATAGGAGGGTGTGGGTCACACAAAAGTGTCTGAGTTTTATGTGGACATTTGGCCTCAGGTTTACTGGCCAGATCCTCTGACTCTGAGCTCAGCCCAAGGCAGATGGCTGAAGGGGATGATGAACAGGTCATCATCTGCATCCTCCACTGATCTGACGCCACATCACACTCTCCAGCTTTCCGATAAACTAGCACACAGTGTCTCCAAAGCTCCACCTGTCCCTATTATAGCTGACAATTAGCTCAGGGGTCAGTCAGAAGAAATTTTTAAAACTATAGTACTTTTTCCGCACCGATAAAGTCAGAAACAGTCTGGTCCAAACTCATTGGTTGATTTTAGACCTTATTTAGGTGTCTTGATGAGCATTTAATGCTATCCGACTAACCATTGTTTACATATTGAATGAAAAAAATATTATTACATGAGCAACAACAACCATTGGCAATTGACATTGATAATTGTCATATTAATGGATAATTAATTAATTAATCATGATATGAAGTATTCTAAACTGATGCATGTTATATAACATATTCCCATCCAAAATGTACTTTTTTTACCAGCAGAAAAACCTGATTCTTTGTCACAATTGATTGACGTTATTTTTTACTTGAATTATATCTCATTTGTGATCAGATCTTCACGCGCTTTTCAAATGGCCAGTAATGCAGGGCATCCAGTGGTGTGATAAAATCACTGTCAGTGTGAATGAGTCTTGAGACTGAAATCCTAATCACCCCTTTCTTAACGTACAGCTTATCTTCCCTGTCTCCTGAAAATGTGCCAGAAAAGCTCAAAAGCTGATTTAGGAGAATTGACTCATACCAATTCAGCAGTCTTTCAATTTCGACAGGAAAAAGAGAGAAAGTCAGGCAAGTGTAGAATAACCGAAATAAAGAAAGACACAGAGAGAAGAAAAACTGGGTCTTGATTTCAGTAACTAGCTGAACTCAAGCCAACTCCTCCTTCTCCATTCTGGGTTCCTCCATTTGCACATTCAATGCTCTTCCATGCCTGTTACTCAGTACAAATAAACAAGCTTAATAAGGATTTGGAAATGCTGTACGTGTGTGTGTGTGGTTGAGGTTACGGGTCACCGAAAAAGTTTCTTGTTTCAAAAGAAACAAAAGTATGGTGGGTGGAAAGGAGGGGAATGTTTCCACCCCGCGTATAAGCAGCGTGAAGTCCACCGAAAGGGTACGCGAGAGGGAGGGGAGACGCTTTTGTTGTATCCAGAACTCCCTATCTTTACCAGATGACACAGAATGGGAGCCCGCCAATGCCTGTATAGTCCCAGCCTCTCGTCTCCAAACTTTTTTTCCCCTCGTTCCAACTGCTTTTGGATCGCTCCAGGCCGGGGGAAGTTCTTCTCCAATTGTCTCATTTGAAAGGGACGAAGAAATCAACCCCTCCCTCTCTCCTGTTCTTCCCTCCTTCCCTCCCTTCACTCGTCCTCTCTCTCTCCCTCTCTGTCCTTCTCTCCACCCCCTCCCCCCTGACAGAGCACACCTGCCTGATCTTGGCTGCAGGCGTCCACACAACGATCTGCCCTCGGCCTGCCGCGCTGCACATCGGCTCCAGCCCTCTCTGGATTTGCGGATCTTCGTCTACGCGCTCCTGTACGTACAGGTAAGATCAGCTCACCGCAAGCTTTCCTGTTAACTCCTCTGAGTGCTGAAAAAAGTAGGGATTGTGATTAAGAGAACAGATCGACCGTCTCAAAGAGAGGTTGACGGTTTGCACTGATGAAATGTGGGTATAACCCCTCGGGAATCTGCGGTTTGGTGGTTTCTGCAGATCATTAAAGGTTGGTGCAGGAATGAGGACTTTGCATTGGTTTGGCTGTTTGCTTGAAGCTTTTAAGTGAAGTTTTCAATGAATTTGATTCATTCTGCCACATTCTAGATTTAATAATTCAGATATTGAGAGAATACAGAAGTGTGTTTATGATTTAAAAAATACCTTTCTTTTGAAGCTCCCTGTATATTTGTACCTTGTTAATACGTATGGATGGTTTGCATGTGGATTAAGGTCATGTTTGCATTCTGATGAGAAAACCATCATCTGAATTTCAAGCCAGAAAAGGGATTGTTCATGCAAATTGATTGCCGATTTTATTTTATTTGTTGCTCAGTTTGAGAGGACAGGACATTTTCTGTCTTTTCCAAATTGTTTCCCTGCTCTGTGAAATCCCTCACTGTTGAGAAAAAGCCATTAACTTTTCGAGTGCCCTAACTCTCACTGCTTCGTCCTGACTTTTCCATCCCAGTTTTTCTTCCTTTTGTGCACCACTTGGCATTTAGAGAGAGTTCATGTAAGGCCTGAAAACACTAGAGGATTTCTAACAGCGCTCTCCTCGGATAGACCTGTCTGGAGAGATGTTATTTGTCCTCTGGCCTCGCTCTGCGTCTGCTTGCCTCCACTCGCTCAAAGTCGCATCCTAAACTCTTTATTCATGGCGTGGAAGCCAAAGTGCCTTGAGCCATATCGGCTGAAGGATGAAAGCGCTCTGAAGGAGAAAAGAGAGAGATGGAGAGAGTGAGAGCGTGGGACTGGTGTCTCATTAATCCTTTAATGATATAGCTTCCTTCCAATCGTAGGCAAGTTTGACAAGGCACTTCCTGGTAATCCCACCACAAAATTCCCAGCTAACTCAAAACATTCGGAGGGGGGAGAGGAAGAGGTAGCCGAAGGTTTAGACGCATTCAATGTGCGTAAATTGGGACACTTTGTGATCTTGAGATGACACTTTGTCTAAACTATCAATTCGTGGGTGCCATAATAATGAAAAACTTTATTTGTCTTTTGTTGGGGTTAGGGATTGGGGCTAGGGTTAGATCATTTTTTACTCTTTTTTTATTGCTTACAACTTTCATTAATTGTGAACAGAACCCACATACACAGTTTGTACCATGACAGGAAACCCTCTCTTCCTCCCTTCAAAGACAACATCCTCAGGCCATGCAATAAGTATTCTTTGGAAGCCAAAGGTCTCCATTTGATTCAAACTATGTGATGTTAGAAGGATAGAGTCAATAAATGGTAGCCATGCTGGTCATTGTCTGCTTTTCCCCTCTTTATTTGACTTTTAACCCTTTCAGGAAATGGGAGCTTTGGACCAAAGTCAAAGCAGTTGGTTATGACAGATGGACAGTTGCCATGGAAAGAGGAAGTGAGAGGATGAGTGAAGGAGTGCTTGTATGTATATGTAAATGAGTCAGAGAGTGGGATTGACTAAATTTGTTGTCTTCGATCAAGGACATTACAGTCATGGTCATTTTTTTTTCATTCATTTTCTTATTGGCCAAAATAATCAGCCATCCCTCAGCATATAATTGCTTATTCGATATCTGAAGGGCTTTTAGTGGCTTTCGAGGTAGGTTCTTTTGAAGAAAAAACTCTTTTGATGGGTTTAACCATGGTTTTGATCTGTGAGAAAGTCTAATTGTGCTCTGGCAGTGGCTTTGGAGTTTGGTTTAGTGGTCTGGAACCAGTTAGACCACAGAGAGCAGAGTGGTCAAAACCCTTGTATGCTGGTGTAGTCCAGGAGTGCAGTTTGTTGAGCTGAATAATAAGTCCTCGTATTTCGTTTTTTGCCCTTTTTGTGCTTTTGTTTTGATATATGACTCATTGGAATGAGCAGATAATTACATTTCTGAAGCATTCTCTTGGTGTTTGGGGAATTCTGGGTATTTTAGTGCTTTTAGTGGGCGAATGCTTTCATGAATAAGAGGCAGTTTTCAGGGTGCATTGATAAGATTGGACCGTCAATGTTTTTATGTTTTAAAATGAAGGGAGCAAGGGAGCACATATGTTTTAAATGTCCTGTAGCCTGTAAATGCCTTTCTGTGAGTCATTGCTGAAAGGAGCAGCAGGTCAGTGAGTGTGTGTGTGCAGGCGGGCGTGTGTGTGTGTGTGTGTGTGTGTGTGTGTGTGTGTGTGTGTGTGTGTGTGTGTGAACAAGGAAAGTAAGATAAGTAGAGCTGTATTCTATTTTCAATATGCAAGTTTTTTTTACTTGTTTTCAAGTAAAAGATCTAAACATTCTCAAATCAAGATACATTTACTTAATATATTAAGTTTTGTTGTTGTTGTTGTTGCATCTTCCAATGGGGTAAGAACAACAATCTTGTTTTCCCTTTGAATTAAGTTTATTTTTCTTACCCCATTGGAAGATTTTTTTCTTCTTTTAGGCAAAACATGCTTAATTTTTATATATATATTTTTTTTCAGAAAACAATACTTATTATCTTTATTATCTTTATTTATCTTTATTTAGAATGGAATGTTTAGACATTTTGCTGAAAAAAACAAGACAAATACGTAGTAAGAGTTGTTATATGGCAATGCAGATAATTGCAACAGGTAATTATAATGTGTACAAGTTACATGTTGGGTGCATGTTCTACTACTACTACTACTACTACTACTACTACTACTACTACTTTATACAGTTATAAACAGTTAACATGAATATTGTAATCTGAGTTTGCTCACATGACCTCATCTCCACCACACTATCCCATAAATCACTTGTTCTGTTTGGATAAGCCAACCTTTCTAAGACACAATCCAGTCTGAATGATACAGTACAGAACTATAATTACTGAACAAACTTCACAATTCTGTAACACAAACCACCTGTAGTGGAGCAGTCTTTCTTGAGATTAAAATCAAATGTATGTATTTATACAGTATATAAGCTATTTATGTTAGCTGTGGTGTCAGTCTACACTGCCAGATTATGTATTATTATACAATATGTTCTATCAAAACAGGTCCCCATGTCTTTGGCTCTCAAATTTATCTTACCGGTAGGCTATTTAAGTATGTTTGCACACATCAAGACAGAATTGGTTGATTGAGGGAGAGAAAGAGAAAAGAAAACTAGACGTTTCAACCCTCCCTTTAAATCAGACCTGCTGTGACACAATCCAGACCTCAAGAAAGACAAGAAGGTAGAGTTAAAACAAGGGCAGAAATGCATGGAGAAAGAGAATTTGAGAGTTAAAGTGGAAATGTTCCTTGATTATTAAAAGCCCACATTTAGAAGACCAGAAACTGGCCAGTGCTGATTCTGGATTCTGTGAAGCACTTCAGCTGGATCAGACTGTTGCCCGACCCGCAGACGGAGAGAAATCAAATCCGAGGGCCTATAACAGCCTGGCAGAAGCTGAGAGTTAGGCACAGAACTGCGTCTGTGAAAAAACACTTCTCAAGTTTATTTAAACTCAGTCCTGATAATCGTTGACACATTGAGCCACCTGACACTTTTCCATTGGTTCCTGCTGAGAAGATACAGACATAGCATCCTTCTTGTTGAGTTGGTCTTCGGTTACTTTCTCTTTGACGGGATCTGCGGATCCAAGTAGAGAGTGAATTGAGCCAATTAAACCAGCCATACATTTTTCTTACTAGCTATGAAACTATGTTGCATCATTTGTAACAATTTTTACATTATTTGACAATGTATAAAAACATAAGATGTGTAAAAATACTTTTAAATAATTTAAAATCTAAAAATATATTGATTTAAAAAAATATTTATATAAAATAAAATATTTGAAATCACACAGAATGACACCGTTATACTGATGTTGATGACATTAAACATATTTAATTAATCACATTTGGTTAAATACAATGAATCAGAAAAATTATTTCACATTTGTAGGTTTCTGAAGTTGTTTAAACGCAAAATTCTTTTGTAGATGCAATATTAATAATTAATGTTTGTGTGCTTTAACCCCGATTTACCTACGAATACCTCCTATTTTTTATGAGATCATGTTCACACATTGTCATGTTCCTAATATATTTGTTTTGGTGGTTGGCACATGAAGTTTTATGTTGAAGTTCCTTATAAAGTTACCAATTTGTTAGTCTTGCGTAGCCAGACTTTCAGACTAATGGAACTTTCCATCGAAGCTTCCATTGGCCAAGAACCGCCCAAGAGGACGTCTGACTGACATGTAAAGTAACCAATCACAGTTTGTTTTGTTCCACGTCATGTTTAGGGGCGTGAAAATAAAAAGTTGATGTCCAATAACAGACCGCCGTGCATCAACTAAATTATTCATTTAATAACAATGGCGCCGCAAACTTCACATACTTTTGAAAATCCAGCGTTTAGTTAATCCTGATAAGCACTCATTGTCACAGCTGTAAACGTGATGGCTTTCTTTTTCCATGAGGGGGTTTGGCATCACAACAGCTTTGTTTTACGTTAAAGAATGTGACACACACGTCTCCCGGAAATCCTGTATTATTCAACCAATCAGATGACGACTTCGAAGTGTTTCCCATTTCGTGCGCCTTATGGATGAGCCTTTCAGCCAACGGTCCATGGGCGTGGCGACTGAGACTACCAATTTATTTATTCGCTAAGAGCCAAGTTTTGAGATTGCCGCATGTGAACTTTGGACCTTGCCTGCACTTTCCCAACAATGGCATGACACCATCAATCTGTCTTGTCTGTTTGCCTGGCTCTCATAGCAGCCTGTGGTTTGTTGACAGCACTCTACTCAAATGCAGCGACAGCTTCCCATGATCCCCCTTCAAACAGAATCGCTCGTGGTAACAGCCTGTAATGCTCAAAGGGCTTTTCATTCTGCTGACCAGGACCTGAGGCTCTAAACTCTTACTATGGCATCATTCCTGCTGGGAATGCATAGTGAAGAAGGGGTTCATGCGGCTCAACTGGTAGAGCATGGCACAAGGCATGGGGTCAATTCCCAGGGACGCATGTACATAAAACAACCTTAAATGTAAATCTACCAAAAGCTTAAATGTTAAAGGGCAAAGGGATTCTGCAATGTGTTTGCTCAAAGCGTCTCATTACTCACTGGGTCAAAGATAATTAAAGGTGTCTAAGGGGATGGATATTGTATTCAGGCCTGACAACGTTACATTACATTAAATACCATGTCTAAATTGAGGTCAGTGAGTTGTTGTTTTGAAATGGCGTTGAATAAAACTACAATTTCTCATTGTTTCTCTTGAAACATGAATACTGGTTGTGGTTGAGCTGAAGGAACCTCAGGAAAATGGTTTCAAATTGCTCTCATGTGATGCATATCAACAGTAACAAGGAAGGCTGAAGGTCACTTGCCATGCATTGCAGGAGTAACTTTTTTCCATTTTTTACTGAATAGGACTTGTAGGAGTTTGAAACTTCTGATTAATTTTCTTCGGTTTATGAAGTTTGTCTTTTGAGACAAATGTTTGGATCTACACTCCATTTGCTTGTTGATGTTGGCTATAAATAGTGATTATCCATGTTTCCAACAGAAGTCTCAATGGAATGTGTCACCAAATTCATCTTCTATTGGTCTGCACTAAGATTAAATGTATCACTGTCTTCTCCTGCTTGAGGAATTAGGAAAAGGAAGTCGTCTTTTCCCGAAGGTTGTCAAGGTCAGTTTCTGGGTTTCCAGAGTTTAACAACAGAGGCACAGTGGTTATTCACTGTGCAAGTGATGTGGCCGCCCGGAGGATTTGAACTACTGTAATTATGCTGTATGTTGATTACATGGACCTGAGATGACCCTGAAAAGACCAACTGGGCTCTGGGAGTTACTGTACCTACTTTACAATTTCCTCGTCTTTCAACAAAATTCAGCTTCTCCTCAGACATATGTTTATGTGTGGGCTCGTGGACAACTTTGTGCACTTTCTCTGAGATGGTTTTATTTTTCCTGACTGAAGGCATGAATGAGTTTGGTCAATCTAGGTCAACTTTCAACAGTTTTCACAAATATAGAGTGCAGGGTTGTCCTTTTAACAGTTTATGGCAGGGGTTTTCAAACTGGGATCCAGGGACCTATAGGGGGCTTCATGGAATATGTAAATCACTTTTATAGAATTTTATATTATTACGGTTTCATTTTGCTTTCTAAGGACTGTTTGCATATTAATGAGAATAATCACAATTAATTTATTGTATTCACAATTTATTGATTTATTTGATTATTCAACAGTCATTACTCAAGTGTCACATGATCCTTCTGAAATCATTCTAATATGCTGATTTGATTCTCAAGAGACATTTCTTATTATTTATTATAATATTGTTCTGTGAACTGCAATACATTTTTTAGGATTCTGTGCGCTGAATAGAACGTTCAAAAGAACTAAATTTATTGGACAAAATCTGTCACGTTTGATCAATTTAATGCTTTCTTGCTGAATAAATGTATTAATTTCTTTCAAAAATGCCCCAAACTTCAGAACAATACTGTATTTTATGCCAATGTGAGGGGAGTCCCTCACAAGGAGATCATATTTCAAGTCCTAGGCAAAAAGTTTGGAAACTCCTGGTTTACCGCATTTGATTTAATGGTTTGATTCCCTTCATTACAAATGTCAGTAGTGATTAAAAATGTATGAATCATTTTTAGGAATAATTAAGGAGAATTTTAAATACTTTATTTCAACCCATGAGGTTCTGTTCTTAATAAAATTAATCCTCTTATTTTATTAAATGTATAGTCATATAAAGCTAACCATCAGTCTAACACTATGAAAAGTTGCAGCAATAGCCAGCAGAGACCTCTACTCTAATATGCCTACATTTGAACCCTGACCTCATCTCTGCCTAGTTATAACCCACATTGCTCAGTCACATTCATGCACTCTACATCTGTCATTTGACTTTTGACATCTCACCATCACAGATCCAGCATATCACCCCTCACCTTTAACCTCTTCTCTTCTCCATTTTACCTTATAGGCCTTAATCAGCAACATGAAATCGGCCTGTCTCTCCCTGCTTTTGGTGTCCGTATGCTGGGCTCTGCCCTTCCGTCAGTCTGGCTTCATGGACTTCATGATGGAGGACGAACCGGGCTCAGGAGATGAAAAATTGCCTGCGACTCGTAAACCACCCATTCTGAATCCACCTTTTTTACCCGATGGACCTGATGGACCTTTCTGCCCCTTCCGATGCCAGTGTCATCTGCGAGTGGCCCAGTGTTCTGATCTAGGTAAACACTTTGTGACACTAAACTAGACTGCTTGATGAAAGCTGTATATGTTCTTATGTGATTTTTTTTTAAACCATTATTACTATGTTTCTGACTGGATTTGGGCAACATGGTAAAATGATCAATGGCAACAACAAACTTGTTGACTTTATGAATAAACCCACAGACCGGCCACAGTCTCTTTGTTATCCATCTGATAGTCTACATAATGTTTACAAAACTCGATCTAGCAAGCTGTAATTTAATACCCTAGCAACCACCCGGAGCACCCAAGCAACTGACTTGCAGCACCCTAGCAACCATGCAGAACACTCAAGCATCTGCCTAGCAACCCCCCAGGACACCCTTGCAGCCAACTTGCAAGATTCTAGCAACACACTAGAAACCACTCAGAACGCCATAGAAACCACATAGTAATGCCTTATCAACCGCCTAGCAACAACCGCCTTTATCAAGCCAACATCAAAGCTTGTCTTTATAAACTTTCCTATCTTTTTTCAAATTCATTTAATCAATTGTTTTTAGGGCTGTCAAATCGATTAATCGGGGCTAATCGCATCTAACATAAACGTTTTTTTTTTATAGATAATATAGCCTATATGTGTATCTTGATTTGAGAATGTTTAGATCTTTTACTTGAAAACAAGTTAAAAATATATATTTATTGTAGTGTATCTTGTAAATTGTCCAACATTCATTTGGTAGTAAGCAATCATTAAATATTATAAGTTGCATATTGAAAATGTAATACAGCTCTACTTTTCTTACTTTCCTTGTATACACACACACACACACACACACACACATATTTACAAAGATGCGATTCATCGATTTGACAGCACTAATTAATATATTTAATAACTTTCACTGTTTTCCTTGAATGTCGGTTTTGTCCTACACCTGATGTCAGTTTTTTCATGGCATAAACTGTCAAAGGCCAAGCAGCTGTGAACAAAACCTCTCTCTTTGTTTGATCTGCCCATTGTTGAGTCACCATTGAATTACTTATGTAACTTTTTCAAAAGCACTTTAAATGTTTTCATATGCTGTTAACTGCACTCCCATAGACGACTAGGCATTAACCTCCAGACGGCTGCCTCATTTTCCTAATTGAATCCCCAGGCATGTGTGTAATGCTTGAGAAAGGCTGTTCTTTTATCAGGTTACTTCCAACGATTTCCGCTTCTCTTCCTGTAAAGCTGCCCTGTCCACCGATTTACGCAGAAAAGAGCAATAGAAACAAAAGAGTGATATAGTTACAAAGAGTCGACTGATCCTTCTTTGTTCTGCGATTGTTTTTTTATTGTCTTTGTCATAAGATCTCTTTTTATTTCTCTACCCTTCTATCCCGTAATTCAACGTAGGCCTAATTGAGTTGCTGAAGCATGTTGTCTCTGTTAGCACAGCTTTTTCTTACAGGAAATTACTCAGAGGACTGTTTGATAGGCTGAACGTCTGTTTGGAAAGAAATACTGTTGACCAGGCAAAATGAGAACAGCAATTCTCACAAAGGGCCAATTCCATTCTTTCGTAACATTAACACTCAACTCCAGTTGAAATGGACAGAGAAAGAACGAGAACGAAAATGGGATTGAGAACAAGGACAAATAAAAAAAGAAGACCAAATAGTTGAGGCCTCCAGCTCTCATCTGCTCCACAGGTCTTTTGGCTTGAAACAGACCTGGAAAAGAATAGAGAGAGGGAGGGGAAAAGGTGTGCCGACAGATCTGTTCTCCATCTAACTTCACCTCTTTCCAGTGAAAAATGTGACCCAGTTTATACAGCTCTGCAGCTGCAGGGAAAACCGTCTGGAAATAATGCCAGAACCCACGAACAACCAATGGCAAAATTGAGATTGTTTGTCTAGGAAAGTTTGATTAAGAGCCTGCTTGTGTTTTTACTTGCTAACCAATTTTTGGTACCAGGTGATATTAGTTTAGTACATGCATTTCTCATTAGAAAGTGGGTTAAGTGTACAGTATTCATTTGGGGCTTTTGCACCTGGTAGTTATAGATAGGAAGCCGCCAGGGCAGTTCCCCTGATAACTAAATGTTCCCCTAGAGCCAATTTCCAGGTTGCATTCACACCGCTAGTAGGAAGCGACCGACAACGACGTCTTTTAAACGCGGCATTCAACAGCGTCAACAACTGGAGAATGGAGGACGCTGTGATCGGAGCTGTGTTTTTGTTGTGTTGTGGGATTCATGATAATTGAAATGGAATAGATGTATAAGTAATGTGATGGAAAGAGCAAAAAGGCGAAATCTCCTATGACAACTTGCGATGCTAAATATCACCGAGACTGAGAAAACAACACAACGGCGCAGACAAAGGCGACAGGTAAATGCCGTTAACATTAGCTTTTTAAAAATGGCGGCTGCTGTTTCATATGGCATGTGTTCGACCAATCAACGTACACTTACGTCACTGGTAGTTCCTATTGTGCTTGGTTAGTCCCTACTCTGAAGTAGGAGATAATTTAGTTTTCCCAAAAGGTGTTCCTTGTAAATTCGTTCCAAGTTCCACTTTGTGAACACGTCAAAAAGTGCGTACTTCCTCCAATGAAAAGGATACTCTGGTGCAAAAGCAGCTATATTTTTGAGTGTTCATGGTGTAGAGAAACATGGAAGTGTGACTCATCTTGTGGATTAAACAGCATCTCATGTTTTTATTCTTCTCACCAATATAAGGAATGAGTTTAGCATCCGTGGGCCTGTTAACGATGGTTTTGTGTTGTTCTCTGCTCTCGATTTTGATTCAGTTGCTGATTTCAGTGGTTAAATAATATTTTTAAACACATGGGACAGTTTTCTTTTAAATAGTTTAATATGTTTGTTCCATAAGGGTTGCCAATGAGCTGCACATTCTGAATATCTTATTGCCATTTGGGTTTGATTTTAAAACCGTAAAATTGTTATTTCCCCCCCAAAGATTTTACAATGTTATTTTTAGTGCTTTTTGGATTACATACTGATAATATAGTCCGTAATAAAACACTCTTTGACCTACATTGATTGCTGTGATTTTAGCTGAGATGTAAGCCACTATAAAATAAGACTAAACAGAGGAGAACGAAAAGAACATGTATGAGACATCTCGACAGCAGTGATATGTCCAGCTGTGATCTCTGTGTCCTCTGTCCTGTGGTTATATAATTAACAGGGACATATTCTTAAACTGTTTATACACATGCACTGATGAGGAAACTCACCGCAAAACAAGACCAAACAATGTTTGTGTGAGGTTCTGCCTAAAGAGCTTTTAGAGTTGGTAAAGCAGATATATTTATGTTTATATATGTGGATATGTGTTTACCTTATTTTTCCTATGTTTTTCCTATGTTTGTAACTAAAAAGCTTTTGGACTGTAAATGTATGAATTTAATTTGTTAATGATGCCAAGTTTATGAGAAAACGTTATTTTTTTTGGGAAATGTTTTGATTCAAACAAAGTGTGTTTGTGCTATTTTTATTTAAAATATATGCCATTTGTTTCGATATTTTTGTTATATAATGCAAAGACATTCATAAATATTAAAGTGTGACTTGTTGTTTCCATGGTCTGCAGCACATTAAATGAAAGCTGCGTCATGTTGGCCAATGTTGGCACAATCAAATTCCCCTTTTGTGGAAATGTTATGTCAGCTTTCGCAATTGACAGCATCATACAGCATGTATAATCCTTCCAAGAAAAACTTTGAGATGTCTGGCATAACAGCTGTCTATGATCAACTCAATGAATCTTTCGAAACACAAAAACGTATATGTGAACCATCATCATAACTTACTGATTTGTGCTGCACTCCAACCTTCTGTTTTTTTTTTTTACTGTGTTACTTAAGCTCTAACCCTTAAAATTGATTGGTCCAAAGTCCAACTGCACATTCATCATTCAGACTTTTTAGAAGTCCATAGAGCCCTCTTTAGTACTCACTAGACCTGTCTGCTCAGACCATGTAATATCAAAATATTTGATTTTTTAACTTGTTTATTAATTTAATATTTTAGATTTTGAGAATAGAAATGTAGACATAATGTTATTTATAATTGTTGCCCCTTAGCCTTGGTCCAGACATTTCTTAGAAACGATTATCTTAAACACATGTAGAATGGTAGCCCATAAAAGTTTCTATAAACAGTTTCATCTATACAATGATGGCTGGAGCTCATCCAAAACCAAGACCAGTCCAGTCCAGGAATGTAGCAGCTCAATTTAGTACCAGAATTTACTCTTGAAGGATTTGTTGGTGTTGGACCAGGATCCATATGTCCACAGCTGATTTGATTTCAAAGTAGATTCTAGTCATAAAAGCCCAGATTAGCTCTTATCCCATTTCATCAGTGTCATTTTTCTTACTACTTGCGTTTTGTGTTTCTCAGGTCTGAAGAACGTTCCAGAAAAAATTCCACTTGATACCACTCTCCTGGATTTGCAGAACAACAAGATCTCAGAGATCAGAGAAAACGACTTCAAAGGCCTGAAGGGTCTCCAAGTGAGATATTCAATTACTCACTCTTTCCCTTGTTCTCTTTTTAAACCACATTTTCTTTAATTCCCTAAATTGGATCGTATAAGCAATGATATTTCTTAACCCCCCTTAAGGTCCTCACAGGACAAATCCTATTTCATTTTGATAGGTTTTAAGACCAATTGGCTACTCTCGTCCTGATAACTTAAAAATGACAGCGTGATATCTTTGCCACGACCTTGAAACCAGCTATTTAACACAAAGGACATATGTCCACATTTTCAAATCAAAGCCATTTGTGAGCCTCGTTTCACATAAAAGAAATTCTACACTAAAAGCAGTTATTTTCCCTTAAAACAAATGCTTGAGCAGCGCTGAAAAACACTCCAGAGAAAACACTTGAACGCTGTTTGTCTGCCAAAATGTGGAACTGGGTGCTAAAACTATGTGTTGCAACCACAGCGATCTTTGAAGGCAAATATCTGCTCCTATTTTTTCGAAAACACTGCAAAAATTCTCTGGAGATCTTCAGAGACACTTTACAAAATAGCGCTTGGGGGAAACTTATGATCCGGAATGTGAAATCCTCTGTGTTTCCAATCCATCCTCTCCAGAAAACAGCTCTCAGTGTGAGAAATGTGTCATTCCCAGGTGCACAAGTGTGATGATTCACTTTTGGAGCGGATCCATTGTTCAGCCTCCTGAACTTCAATAAATATACAGCCTCCCGTCGAGGGCCCTTTGCTATTTCTCGCTTTCCAAGCTCAACATTCACATGGCGCCTGGATCTGTTAGGCGCCAATGAGAGATGAATGCAAACAGAACAGAGAGTGAGAAAATGTTGCCAAAATGCTATGTGAGCTGTCGCTATTTAACTATCAAAGTGAAAATAAATGAAGATTTTTATGTGCTGGAATGTACTATAGATTATAGCAAGCAGCTAGTGACCTTTTTATGACTGAACATCTGGGGTGAAAAGCACATGACAGACTTAAACACAAACACTAAAACAACTTTAGGTTGATCAATTGAAATTGTGTGCATTTAAACACTAATAACTATAACCATAAAGTTTCTTCCCCCCCCCCCCCCCCCCCCCCCATTCAGACACTCATCATGGTCAACAATAAGATCACCATTATTCATGCAAAGGCCTTTTCTTCTCTGATCAATCTGGAGAGACTCTACCTGTCCAAGAACCTTCTGAAGGAAGTTCCTGCAAACATACCGAAAAGCCTCCAGGAGCTGCGCATTCACGAGAACCAGATTAACAAGATAAAGAAGACCTCCTTCTCCGGCATGGCCAATGTCATCGTCATGGGTAGGAATTTTTGTCTGTGCTGCCTAGAAAACCATCAGTGGAGTGGCCTCTTTGTTATATAAATTCAAACATCAATCATCAGTTTTATAAAACTTTAAAATTATTACTTTATTTATTTTATTTATTATCCTGCACTTAAAGGAAATAGCACGTATAAAAGCATCAGTCACCATCAAATCAGCAGTGTAAAAATATTGCATTTCTATGTATATCTAACTGTGAACTAATGCACATTTTGACTCTGTCCCATTCCAGAGCTGGGCTCTAACCCTCTGAGTAGCTCTGGAGTTGATAATGGTGCTTTTGCTGATCTGAAGAGGGTCTCTTACATACGAATTGCTGACACCAACATCACTGCCATTCCCAAAGGTACAGAATCATCCCTATTGTGAATGATGATGGATATCCCTTTCACTTCAATGAATCAATACAACACATTCATTTGTGTCAAAAACGTCCAGGTCTGCCCAGCTCTCTTTTTGAACTTCACTTGGATGGAAACAAGATCACTAAAGTGACCGCAGACAGTCTGAAGGGCCTGAAGAACCTGTCCAAGTAAATACATCTTTCTCCTTAATACATTTGTCATTTGTTGTGCAAACAACCAGTTTAACTTATTGCATGGGAGACTTGAAGAGGCTGGACAGAAACAGCTAAAAATGTCTATGTATAGCTGAAAACCTCAGCACAATCTGACTCAGGAGGAAAAGCGTGTGATACAGAGGAAATCATAATTCAAATATCATTAGATGTGTTTAGAATTTGCACGAGAACAGCTTAGTTGGAGGTGATGGTTGGCTCACGCACCTTGTGAGACTCAAACACCATGACATCATTGCATGGATCAGTTTGCTTTGGATCACACAGAGAAATAACATTCATTACACAGATTTTCCACTGTTCATGCCGAGACTGAATCACAGCCGAGTTGTTATAGAGTATTGACTCTAATACTAACCACTGTATAAGAAGACTGGAAGATTGTTTAGCAGTTGGTCTCTTAATTCTGATGATATTTGATGAGGGAAATCAATAATATAGGTAGAATTGTTTCTTTATTTAGCAAAACACCACTGAGAATGTATCTGAGACTGTGGTTTAGTTTTCGACATTGATGATGATAATAGGAAATGTTTCATGAGCATCAAATCATCTTATTAGAATGATTTCTGAAGGATCATGTGACACTGAAGACTGGAGTAATGATGCTAAAAATTCAGCTTAGACATCACAGGAATAAATTACATTTGAAAATATATTCAAATAGAAATAATAATAATATTTCACAATATTACTGCATTTTCAGACTTCTTCCAAAGATACTTCTTTCAAAAAAACATAAAATGAAACATTTTTGAATAATAATGTAGCCATAACCATGCATCAAAAACTAAAATTGATTTGAGAATTTTTTTTTATTTATTTTAGTTGGTTTTAATTTTTTCTTTTTTTGGTTTAGTTTTTTCCAATTATGTTTGTTCTTCTTTTTATTTCAATTAATGAAAATGTGTTTTAGCTTTCATTTTCATTAATAATAATATCACTCTGTGTTTTCAGGCTTGGTCTAAGCCATAATGAGATCAGTGTGGTGGAGAACGGCTCTCTGGCCAATGTGCCTCACCTGAGGGAACTTCACCTGGACAATAACGTGCTCACTACGATCCCGTCCGGCCTGCCAGAACACAAATACATTCAGGTGAGAGATCCCACACAAGTCAACACCATTTCCACATATCTTTAAAGTCAGCATGAAACAGAAGTTGCGATAGTCTTTTCATCCCTGCCCTAAAAAAAGTAGGGCGGGACTTGATTTTGTCCATAGGGAATTGATTGGATGGTTGTGGTTTGCTATTGCTGTATTTGATTTCATGGTGACTTTAAGTCGCACATTGTCATGCTCTCATTCTGAATTTCAGGTTATCTACCTTCACGCCAACAAGATTGCTACTGTGGGAACCGAGGACTTCTGCCCACCCGGCTATAATACAAAGAAGGCCATGTACTCGGGCATTAGCCTGTTCAGCAATCCAGTGCCCTATTGGGAGGTCCAGCCAATCACCTTCCGCTGTGTCTTCGACCGCTCGGCCATTCAACTGGGCAACTACAGGAAGAAATAGAGCGTCCAATCAGACGGCTCAGTCACTGTTTTCATCCCGCCCCTTCCTGTCTGGCCTAATCCTTTCAAGCACATAACTTAGTCTGAATGTCATATCTCAGTTAACTCGAAATAAACTACAATTCCATTTTCAACATGCACTTTACTGGACAGATATCACATGCTACTTTCAAATAGCCAAATGCATATCAGTATTGTACTGAACATACATAATGTGTTGTTATAAGTGCAGTTTATGCAAAGGAGAACCGAAATTGTACGAAGTTTCGCAAAAAAAGAAAATGAAATAAAGTAAAGCCATGACCACTTAGAATATCCAATAGGGCAAATCGTCCAGACGAAATAATGTTTTTCGAAGGTCCGTCTCGGATCTTCTGGACCTAAGCCATGCTCTTCTATGTTTTCCGCTGGCCTGCGGAGCGGGCAGCAAGGGGTTAACAATTAACAAAAGCTTGTATGCTAGAATGTACTCAGTTATTACTTTCCGTGTAGCGCTACTTCAGATTGTGCTGTTAAAAATCGTTGGTTCCCTCGTAATCAATTGAAATGGGAGAAAACAGGGAGCTGGGCTGTACGAGTTTCTCTTCGTCTCAATGTTTCGGTGACATTTGTGCTCATTAGTTTCCTTGGATCCCGTCTGCTCTGTCCAGTTCAACATAACGCTTCGAGATGTAGAATACACTATTGTCATTTCCACGAAAACGATTCCCCGACGTATACGCATGCTTTTTCTACTCAGCTTCTCAAAGACTGTGGTGTTTTGTGCGAGTGTGTGTGTTTCTTTCTTTTTTTTTGTGTTTGTTGATCGTCTGTGTTTCAGTCTGGAAGGATCGGGAGGGAGACGGCGGACATGGACACCTGCTTTCATGAGAGTCATGAATGTCTCTTGTATAGACGCTGTATATAAATGCTGTATAAAAGAATCCTATCAATGCTTTGAAGCACAAGCACTTACAGTAGTTTGGACTTTAATATATCGGCAAATAAAGGTAATCCCTTTCTCTCTCTCTTTCTCTCTCTCTGTCCAATGAGGGCTCCGACACAGGTGTCTTTTGAACCAAATAAACAGTCAAATCTCTCACCATGCTTTCTGGGAACTTTCACTGGGTGGTTTAATGGGCTTTTTTCATGCACAGGGTTGGTTTTCAGGTAAATGAATTTGAATGATACCTTAAAATAACACAAGGCCAACCTTGGATGGATGCTACAGTCACAGAAGAGCTTGAAAAGCTACGGTAAAAATGTCACGTTTGGGTGCTAGTTCTGGTTTCTTTCTCTACCAAAACTGTTTAAACTGATGTGTTTGTGTCATTTATATGAATTATACAGCCTTTGCTCAAGTTCAAACACGAAGCACAAAATTATATATATATATATTTCAATATTATAGCACTTTTAGGGATCAATTCCAAAGTCAATCCAAGGAACAAAGGTTTCCAGAGCCGTTCATGTGGCTGTTTTATTGTCCAAAGACTTAAAATACAAAAGAAATTAAGTTTTAAATAGGGGAACAATGTTTTTTTTTTAGAATGAAAATATTTTTTCATTTTAAATCCTTTTAATTGTGTGGTTTAATTTCCTTTAATTCATCTCAACGTTCTATTTTGAACTGAAATATTATTTTTCCTTTGGATTTTGTTTTCTCTGATATAGAATAGCAGCTTTTTACAATATCAGTTCTAATTGTGTGTCCTCTCAAATACACCACTGCGGGGTTAACCATACACAGACTTTATGAGAATAAAAAATAGTCACAGTCTCTCTAAACACAGGGATTAGCTGTTAGGATGTTAGTTAATAGTTGCCTTTGTGAAGATGAAAAAGATATTAGGCCCATATCATTTCCTGATTGGATAACGACAGTCTCTAGCCAATATATGCTTATGAATCAGGCACTTCAAAAGATGAAATGGAAATGCTGAAAATTTTGTAAGTGAAGATCATATTTGGCTTAGGTGCATTTTTGATCAACTATGAAGAGCACTATGTAATGGCAAGACACTGAACATTAACTAACAACAGCAAAAAATAAAAACATTCAGCCTACTTTAATACTGTTATACGTTAGTTTTCAAAGCTATACGTTGATATATAGCATACAGCAGAGGTGTACATTTATAAAAACACAGTCTGTTTCATTCATCAATTTCATAACAAAGCCACCAGATTCTCTCTCGTTTCTCTCTGGTGCCGCCTTGTGGACTATTTTGTGCTGCACTATTTGGACTCATATGAGCTTTAATAATTAAGCCCCTCCTCCACAACTCAATGTTAAAGTGCAATGTGTGTGTGAGAGAGAGATGGAGAGGACACAGTGTGGTATTGTGTGTGTGTGTGTGTGTGTGTGTGTGTGTGTGTGTGTGTGTGTGTGTGTGTGTGTGTGTGTGTGTGTGTGTGTGTGTGTGTGTGTGTGTGTGTGTGTGTGTGTGTGTGTGTGTGTGTGGTATATTTATTTATCTGTGGCAGTTTAAAGGGAAAGAACTAATATCATCTGACTATACTGAAGAGTTTTAAACCTAAAGCTTTCAGAGAAGATGAGAGCAGAGGGGGATATCAGTATCGGTAAATATATATTGTAAAAAATAGCTATTGTCCATTTAATGACACATTTAGTCTTTGTATTGAGGGATTTAATCCACTGAATCTCGACAAGTATGAATTTCACCCACGAGTCATATAACTCTCATCTACACAAACTGACGATATACATTCAATATACACTGAATGTTTTCTGTTTTATTTATAAAATAAAAAATAAGTAATAAAAATGCCCAAAAAGCACATAGCCTACTTAAAGTAAAATGAAAACTGAAAATATAAAAAATATAATTCAAAATATTGATAAATACTTTATTAGTATATATATATATATATATATATATATATATATATATATATATATATATATATATATATATATATATATATATAAATTAATATCCCTGATAAAAAGTCACATTGTGAAATATAAAGCTGAAATTGTTTCATTTTTTAAAAAAAGAAGAAGTATGAGCTTAATCAGGCTTGGGCTAGTTATTTTCATCAAACTGACAGCACTAAAAATGATGTTATATAGGGTTGGGAATCACTCCTGTCATAATTAGAGCTGATGAATCGTGCATCACATAATGACAGAAGAGACGTCTCTCTCAGAATGGGAAACGCTTATTCCGTAGTACACAGGGCACTGGTGAAGCCTTGTGTCTGTGATGAGCTCAGTTTCACATGCCTCCACATCATGCAAGTGTGTGAGCTGTGACATCTTAATGGCTTGCTGGTATTATATTAAGTGGATATAGGCCTACTGAAGTCTGAACTTACCCTTGCAGCCGCCCAGTGGCACATGCGCTACCATGTGTGTGTGTGTGTGTGTTTGCCAATGTGAGGCTCAGCGCTGAGTCTGTTTGTGGCAGTCCTGAGGTGTCTGAGGTGCATTTGTTCACCCAACACTTGACTATTTGTGTTTAAACTGCGTCTGCCTAAAAGCCTCTTGCTAATTAAGAGGAGAGAGGTGATTGGAGGGATTTTACAAGGTTAACATATTGATCTAAAACAGCAACACACTTAGTAATTTGCCCCAAACACCTACCCAGTGTGCCATAGAGCTAAATTGTATAACTTTAAAAATTAAAAGAATTGTAGAGTTATATTATCTGTTTTATTGTGCATAGTATAATAGAGCTCTTAAGCTATTTAGAATAGTATCATATGAGCGGCTACGACATTTGGATCATAATAAAAAAGTATGCAGAATGTAAATGATCAGAAAGTGTCCCACTTTACCAGTATTCACCCTATATTACTAAACCTAACCTTATTGGCCTATAATATATATAACAAACACACACACACTTACAAAATGTTTTAAAATGTTACATTTAAGTTTTATAACTTGGCTCTACTTCACACTGGGTTCATAATGTTGGCTATGAAGTATATATTAATATTTATTAATACATATTTTAATATATTATCTGTTTATTCAGCATTTGGCAATATTATATTGCATTACTTTTTAATGTATTTAAAAGCAAATATACATACAGCCAAGTAGATTCAAACGAGATAAAAAAAAAGTAAAATGCAATAAGACTGATTGAAATCTTATTTTAAAAAATCAAGACATCCTTTACATTTTTTTTTCTAACTATAAAATGCACATTATTAATCAGCAGTATAATTACCTACATATATTTTTACTAAAACATTATAATATATTTTTGATTCATGACTCATGAAAATCAGAGCTCGGAATTGATTTGTTTGAAATTGATAGTTTTAACTTATTCATGGGAATGGATCGACCTCACCACCAGTAAGTAGTGCAGGTTTTCCCATTTATTGACTGACAGCTCTCCTGTCCCCATGTTGAGAGAAATCTGAAGTGCAGAGGCGCTGTGTGAACATGCTGGGTTATTGAAGGTCAAGACTAAACGTGAGCATGCATACTCATTTGGACAAAAACAGATTTAATATTCCTCAAAATGAATACAAACAGTAAAATGCAAACTCAGAATATTACGCAAACTTGCATTAATCAAATGTTAAACAAATATACTTTATGTATTTAATCTCATTTTATTAACCAATGCATTTACTAATAAGCAAAATTACTTTAGATAAACATTACATTTATGTTACATTTTTTGTTGTTATTGCTGAGGACTTTCTTCCCCCACGTCTTGTTCTTCTGCGATCCAGATTGGAAGCACAATGGTTTGTTTGAGATGTTCCCATTACCGAACAGGCTTGAATGTGCATTTCCTTCAGCCTGAGGCTTATTCATTTCACTTTTGGTGTGACAGGGCCTTTACATTTGTCAAAAATAGAACTTTTTTTTGTTTTGGTTATTAAAACACATACAAGCAAGCCCAGCCCAGCTGAGAATAAGTAATGCAAAAGTAACGTAACACATTACTGTCCATAAAAAGTATACATTTAGTTACGCAATTAGTTAATAGAATGCATTACTTTTAAAAGTAATGTTAGCATGATTTCTTAATTTAGCATAATCTCAAAGATATAGTGAGCAAGGGCTTAACTGTCAATAAAACTGGTATAAATGAAGCTGACTGACTATCACGGTCTTTTGACCAAGGTTTATGAACTCACTGTTTCGCTACTGTGTTTCACTGTAAACATAAGCCACCCTGCAAAGTTTTACAGTGTTTTCTTTTGTTTTCTTTAGTCAGCTCTCTCTGCATTTTTGAAGCCAATGTGAATTGTGTGTGGCTAAACAAAGACATGCATTGAAATGGGAACCATATGTGGTACTCCTCAGATATAATTAAATGAGTAGGCCTATCATGACTCAGCTCAATAAACAGCTGGCAAAAAACTGTTGGTTAGTATGACTGAAGCCTGATAGCATTAGGTTTTGCCAGTAAAAGTCAATTGTAAATGTCAGATCAGGTGGAAATAACGGCTTAAACCAAAAGGAGAGGAAACCCTGTAAAGCTGTTGACAAGACCTGAAGAATCAACATTCATTTCATTGTAGGGTCATAATATGTGGTTTAATTTAGTCAGTCTACAACCAGTTTTGTCTGTCTCCAAAGCGTCCAGGCCAGGAAAATGGCTGGAAATTAGGAAACTTGACTGGAAGTGTCTGGCGCTGTTAGAAACCAAGCTGAGGTTGTAGACTTTCCTGTGCGTAGACAGAGGGAATATATCCACTAACGTCACTATAAACTCATGTAGGTGAGATGAAAAGAGGAAATGATACTCAACAGAAACCTTCAAGGAGACAAATCTCCCAGTAAACACTTTAAATGGGTCAATGCTGGAGCTGTTCATGGAACTGGAGTCGAGAATCTTTCCAGTGATCTTCAGGATACTGAGGTTCTCATTTTCCATGTGTCCAGACAGGAAAGACGGAGAGAACACAGCTGGACAACAGAATACTTACTGTATTATACAAAATACTTAACGTCATTGCTCAAGTCGGGCTGGAAATAGTCAGGCTTAGACACTGGCTTTGTGGTCAAATAAATACATTTGTACCATAAAACTGCCAGCTCTATTTGTCAGAATATTTCTCCAAAAAAAAAAGAAAAATTGTGACAATGTTATAGGTTGGTAACTGTATATTTGACAGTTCAATTAATGTCACAAACAATATATTATGTTATAAAAATACACATACATTAACAAAAATATGAAAAAAGTAACTTTTAAAATTAAAATAAAATCCAAACAAATATGATGGTTCTGGGAATGACCTTGTTATTCATACTTTTACTTTATAAAACACTATTTTACAATAAAACTGCATCTGTTGTTGTTTAAATAGTGCATTTCAGGGTTATTATAGTTAACTAAAACTTAAAAACAAACAATTAAGATAAATTCTAATAAAAATAAAAAACGTAAAAGTTAAAAAAAGGCAACATTTATAATTTTCATTTAGTTTAACTTGATGTACATAACTAAAAAACTCAACTAAAAAATAATAAAAACTATGTAGACATTTTTGTAACTAATAAAAACAACAAAAACATGCAACAAAATGACCAAAACTTTAAAATGAAAATATAAAAGTAAAAACAAATTCAAAGAATGAAAAAAAAAAACGATTACAATTTTAATTTTGATTTTATTAAAGGTAAATGCTCAGTTAACTGGTGGTGATTATTTTTGTTTAAAATACACAAGTGTTTAGTATTTAGTATTTTAGTATCACTGAGCATCAGTGATACTAAAATAACACTTGTGTATTTTAAACAAAGATAATTACCACCAGTTAACTGAGCATTTAATACATTACCTGATTATATGGGTATGTGTTTGAAAAGGCATTCCAGAATGGTAAGCAATATGCTAAGATTGTTAAAACTAAAGTGCTTCTGTGCTTCTGCAGCAGATTTTTTTCAGTCACCCTGCAGATGTAGCATTTTTTCCATGGTTTGAGAGCAATAGCAAGTCTTGCATGCCAGCATCAGGTACAGCTGCACAGGTTTGCCTTGACCTGCCCCTGCTACATAACTTCATACACGATGTCCAAACATGAGCTCTTGCCCTGAGGCCTGACAGATGAGTGGAGCGATGACCTCCAGGGGACATGACAGATGAGGAACGGGTGATAGGGTCACAGCGCTGTTGACAGGCATGGGCACTGCAGAGCAATTTAAGACCATTCAACTGCATCTGATCCACGGCCTAGCAGTTACCGTACATGCTATAACATGCCATTGTGTTAAAGCATGTAACTAGAGTTTGTATTTGTATTTGACTCTCAATCTCTTGTTTTCTATTCTCCCATCATTTTTTTATTTTTAGTAAAATTATGACCATTATTATTTATAATAATTGTACAATTTGTTTTAATTCATTTTAAATGATGGCAATGGACCCTACATGATTTATGTTTTTATTTTATTTTATTTTATTTTATTTTATTTTATTTTATTTTATTTTATTTTATTTTATTTTATTTATTTTATTATTTTATTTTATTTTATTTTATTTTATTTATTTATTTTTTATTATTATTATTTTTTTTTATTTTTTATTTTTTATTTTTTTTTATTTAACACACTCAGTGAACCCCTCATTTCTTTTTCTTTTCTTTTTCTTTTAGTAATATGATGACCATATAGACGTTTAGAAACTTATTTGTGAGTTGTGATTGTGCAATTGTGAATTATTCTTTTAACAATTTAATTTATTTGACTTAATTTATTTATATTTTATTTTTGGAGTACAAATTCATTGCTACTCATGGCTTTTTTAAATTGTCAACTTTTTTAAAGTTAAATGATGATATTTTATTATTTTTCTTTTCTTTTATTTATTTATTTTTTGTTTTGTTTTGAGTCAACACACTCAGGAAACCTGTCATATGACAACCTGATTTTTTTTTTTTTTTTTTTGGTAGTAAAATGGAGACCATGTAGACCTTTTTGTCCTGTATGATTTATCAATTTAATATTTAATAATTATAATAGAATTAAAATTCTTTCATTTTATTATATTTTATTTGACATTTGGTGTGCTGATTTAATCTTGATAATCTTTATTGACTTTGCAGTATAATCTAAAACAGTACATAATCCCATCTCCTCTGATAAACACAAGGTTTACAGAACCGACCTCTCATCTGGTTTTCTGGATTTACTGCATTCCTAAAAGCCAAAGTGTGCTATTAAAGCCAAACTGACCTGCAATCAGCTCCGTCTCTCCTGGATCCCTCATGAGTTCCAGTCCACCGCTGTGTGCGAGCTGCCCATCATCACAGAGGTCTACGACTACAGCCAGACAGAAGCCGTCTGGCTTTTATGAGGTTTAAGATTAAAAGATGGCACACTGTTTGATGATATATAGTCTACCAGCTGTTAAGAATTGGACACACTCTCCGTTCAGATGCTGAAGATAGACAACACAGTTATGTAAGACTGGTTTGGCCCACTACCTTCTTATTTGGTCAATTTTTCCAAGTCTTATTTACAGCCTAGTAGTCTAATAGCAGGCAGCTGTCATTTCAACTAGCCAACTTTTTTCTAGGCGATTTTCCAAAAAGTTTTGTTAACATTTGTTTTATTACGAATATTTATTTTTTTATGAGAAAAGCTTAGCATTAGCTATGACGGAACCGGTGGTCGAGGTGTTTGTTGGCTTGTTTGCGACTCACACAATAGTTGAATTGTTTTTTGGGGATTGTTTGGAAAGGATGGGTTGGAAAAGTGTGTGTGTGTGTGGCAGTTATACAGGTATATATATTTTGCAAACCCTCCCCAGTGAGTCGTTGCTCCTTTCTTTGTCCCATGAAGGACTACATGTCCCAAGCTGTTTTGTTACACCTGAATCTTGTTAGAATCCATATGTGCCACGGTGAACAACTGCTGACATCTACGCACTAGAACCGCCTGACTTCTGTTTTCTATCAATCTTGGGCGACTAAGGTCTGGCTTGAGTGTCTCTCTCTCTCTCTCTCTCTCTCTCTCTCTCTCTCTCTCTCTCTCTCTCTTGGTGTCTGCTCTCTCCCTCCCTTACTCTTTCTCTCCAGAGTCCTCGGGCCGCACACAACTCTACCTGAAGTCGTACAAAGAGAGAGAAGCAGGAAGGTAAGGATATCTAGCATCTGAATGCTCATGCTCGCTTTTGATCTGTCTGGATTATCAGAAATCTGCTTGGCAGATTTTCTGGGGTGGACTGAAACAGTATGAACATATTGCGGATACTCGGCTTGGTAACGTTTGAGATGCTTCCAGTTCTAAGTACATTTTAATTAAATGATTTTAAGTTGTTCTAAATAATTCAGTTTGATGATTGAATGCATGAGCTAGTAGAAGAGAATTATTAAGCATGCAAGAATTTTTATGTTGTGCTTAAACAGAGAGAGGTTTTGCAGTACTGGATTTAATTTGGCATTTTCCTGCTATGGATGGTTTTGACACAAATACTGTGTTGCAAAATTCAGTGTGTGACACCTGCTGCAATTTATTCCTCTTTTAACCTTAATGAAATATTATTTTATTAGCCAATATTATAAAAGGACTCTTGCATCGTTCATTTACAATTCAATTTGAATTCAGCATTGCACGCAAAGACAGAGGAGACATGAAGTAACGTTAATGTAACTTGAGATGAACTTGGATCTGCACATAAGAAATGTGCGTCTAATTTGTGTGGGGAGGAATGGCTGTCTGGGCCTTTTTGCACTCTTGAGGATGAAGTCATCAATTTCCATTAGAAGAATGTCTCTGGTTTTAGTTTATGTCTGAGGTTCACCGTAGAAAGTTCTGTTGTTCTTACACATTTTTTTTACACATAATAGTATATAACCAAAGAAACCTCTTCTCTTCTCTTCTCTTCTCTTCTCTTCTCTTCTCTTCTCTTCTCTTCTCTTCTCTTCTCTTCTCTTCTCTTCTCTTCTCTTCTCTTCTCTTCTCTTCTCTTCTCCTTCAGGTTCGATTCATCTAAGTTCTGCAGCCATGTTTGCTCTCGGCTCCTTCTTATTGGCTGGACTGGTATGTCAGAGTTTGGGTCAGTATGATTACGAAGAAGAATACTACATGCCCTACGCACCACTGGAGGGAGCATCAACTGCCAATTGTGCCCAGGAGTGCGAATGTCCCCCCAACTTCCCCACAGCTATGTACTGCAACGGGCGCAACTTGAAGTTCATTCCCATTGTGCCGACTGGAATCAAATACCTCTACCTACAGAACAACTTAATTGAGGAGATCAAGGCTGGCGTTTTCGATAATGTCACCGACCTTCGCTGGCTTGTCCTCGACAACAACAACATCACCAGCGAAAAGATCCAGGCTGGTACCATTGATAAACTGGGCAGCTTGGAGAAGCTCCTCTTCAGTCATAACAAGCTGACCAAACCCCCTGGTCTTCGTACGAAGTCTCTGGATGAGTTGAAGCTGGTTGCCAACCAGCTAAGCTCGTTCCCTGCTAACACCTTGTCTGGGATGGAAAACCTGACCACCCTTCACCTGTCCAAGAACAAGTTGACTACTGAGAGCATCACAGGTGCCTTCAAAAGCCTCAAGTCACTCGTTCTGCTGGACGTGAGCGAGAACAAGCTCAAGAAACTTCCCGCGGGAGTTCCAGCTTCGCTTTTGATGCTCTACGCCGACAATAACGACATCGACAGCATCCCTGGTGGCTACCTGGCCAAGCTGCCGCTCCTGCAGTATCTGCGTGTCTCCCACAACAAGCTGGTGGACTCTGGAATCCCTGCAGGTGTGTTCAACGTGTCCGCTCTCCTTGAGCTCGACCTGTCTTTCAACAAGCTGAAGACCATTCCTGAGATCAACGAATCGCTCGAGCACCTGTACCTGCAAGTCAACGAGATAAACAGTAAGTCTTTCTCTGTGTCTATCTGATCAAGCAACAGATTTTGCATGGTTTTTACTCCATTTCTTCTTCTTTTTTTTTCAGAGTTTGAACTGACGAATATCTGCAAGTTCAGCTCCCCGGTCAACTACTCAAAACTGAGGACCCTGCGCTTGGATGGAAACAACATCACACACAGCAGTATGCCAGATGACACGGCTAACTGCCTACGCCAGGCCTCAGAGATCATCTTTGAATAGGGTCACATCCCGCCAGTAGTTCATCAAACAAATTAAGGCTATTGCTCTTATTAGACACGCTGATTGACATCCGCACGTCTTTATTCATGATCCTGGCAACCACATCTGGTAACTTGCACGTTGGTGACAATATTTACTCTCTAAAATGTTGATGAACACGTTTGTATGAAAAATGGGCAGCAATAGTCTGGAATCTTGAAAACCTTGCACATAAAAAATCAGTCTTGTATGATATTGTACGAAGAGTAGTAGTTGAATTTGACAAGATCTCATCTAAAGAGAAACATATTTGTGCAAATTGTGAATATCCCAGTGTGCACTCTATAAGAAGTTGCACTATATGTCATCTAACTGCATCTTAATATTTCCGCATGTTAAACACCTTAATCGCTCAAAATTGTAATCATATTATTATTAAGCCTGCCGGTAAGGAAATTAGATTGTTTAGAGTAAAAGTTATGAAAAATATCTACTTGTATATAAAATGGCTAAATATGCAGCGATGTTGAAGGCTATCTAGAATTCAACTGAAACACTAAACTGAAATGAAATATTGCTGGACATTGTGTGAATTTGCTGAGGTTCAGCTAACTGTTAACTAAATCGTATGTTTGTTTTTTTATTTAACTGAGTAATTACAGTGCCAAATTGTTGTATTAATAGCAAACTAGTAGCAGCTTGAATTTCTGAACACTGCCAACATTTATACCATATTCTACTGGATCTGCATGCAGTTCATCTTAATTTTGTAACTGTAATTGCTTTCACTTCGATGGTAAACAGCATTGAATGTTTTTTGTTGATGTATTCAATACAACATTTCACATCACCACAATGTTAGTCAAATCATTGAACCACAAGATTACAGTAACTAAGTTCCCTCATTTGTTGTTGTTCTATTTTGTTTTAAAAAATAAAGCAGTTTGTTCATCTTTAATTGAATAAACCAGTTTTCTTACATATGTGGGGGGATACTGATGGTATCAATCATTATAATGAAGTCACATGTAATACATATATTAATATTATACACAATATTCAAATAATATGATACATTAACCAAAATGTTTTATTGTCAATACTAATAATTGCCACTTCATTTTATCATGGGGAATTCTCTAAAGCATCATCACAGGAAATCTTCAGTAGATATTATCAATCTTCGTAAAGTCATTAATCTTATGATTCATAAACATAAGGGCATCAATCTTGATTTGTCTAACTAAAATTAGGCTTGATTCTAGCCTCTACAGATACTAAACACAGAGTAGCTTCCTCTACGCACAGGCAAGCTACTCGATATTTTATTATTTTTAACTTGATTGCTGATCTTCTATAGCTTGACTCATGTGGATTTCCTTTTCTCAGCCCTGCTGTCTGGGATGGAAAGAAACTTCTGGTATGAATCTGTCCTCCATCCTCATCCTTTCTGGCCACTCAGCCAGACTCATGGATGGACAAAGCTCTATGAGTTTTGTTCTATTTGCAATATAGTCATGATAACATAAATACTTCCTGTAGGAAACATGTTCTCTTGATGTCTCTAGCTGAAGTATAGGCTGTGAATATAAATATAGTGATTGTAAGATGAAAAGGCTTTGGTAGAAAAGCTTGTATAGGGTGTTGTTTTTGTGGCATATCCGCTGACAGTAAAAATTTAAGTTAATACTACTTTTGAAATCATTCTATTAAGGGCTTTAGTAGGGATTATTGAGATATGTGTAATATTTGTGTCCATAAATCCCAGACTATGATCAAATTACCAAAAATGTCAGAGTATGTATACTGAATTTGATGGGAAACTTGATGAAGTATGCAGGTGTGTAACATAAATACTACATGGCCAACTACATCTGCTAATGCCATGTTGACATTATCCTTTGACTGTATATTCACTGACCTGTGATGAAGGCCTACTATAGCAAAAACCACAAAAACAATTTACTTGGGCGTTAAACAAGTACAAGTACAGCCCTGCAGAAAAAAAACTCTTGGTACTTGGTACTTATAACACTTTTATACCACGTGCAGTTGGGATGTTCGCATATTCAGACAGAGGGACAGTATTTGAGTTAGTTGTAAACATTGATTCCCTTCCTCAGCTCAGGACATACCTTGGATGAATCATAAAATATCCCAACATTTAGTCCATTCTTTCCCTTTACCTCTTCCAACCACCTGCTCCCTTCTGTCTCTAAATCCTGAAACACACGTTCATGACAGGCACTTCAAAAGTTAGATATTTCTGCACAAGTCTGAGCTAGCACTAGAAATGAGTGTTTTATTTAAAACAATAGAATTGGAGGCAGAGAACCCAGCATTCCAGAGGAATTGAGGGTCTGGGGTGACCATCTGATAGTTATACAGAGAGGCATTGTGGGAGTTCTTTTGTCCATGTGTTAGAAAGAGATGATGGATAGGCAGTTCTGGCTTTTCATTTGAAATATCTTTGCCACTTTATAACAGCCTGAGCATTTAAGTTCACCACAAGCTGATTTTGCAGGACCAACCACAAAAAACCTTTTGATTGCTTTGGTTTTTCAAGATTTTGTTGATGAAATGCAGTTTTTGAGTATCCTCACCCTCAGTCTTTCGAAAACCCAAATTATTTTTCCGCGTGGAACACAAAAAGAGTTAATTTGCACGAAATAATCGTTCACGATAGGATAAATTACATTTAGAATTTACATGCTGATTTAAATGTTTTTCTTAATGTTTAATTCCATAACCTAACAGTCAAAGTACATTGCTAGTATACTGTTTCTATGGCATTGCAAAGATGATGAAAATGAAAATGGTTGCTGTATCATATGTTTTGTGCAAGTGTTCTTGTCAGCTGTGCAATTGAGGTCTTGCTAGAAAACCACCACCTGTTATTCAGAGTCTACTAAACTCTGGAGCGACTTTGTGGGGGAAGAGACCATTGAGATGTTTCTTAGCTCGTCCTCCTACAGCTGATCTCTTGAGAGAGAGGACACAAGAGTTTCTTGTTGTTAAGAGTATGACTGTTGACTGTGTGACTGTGAACACACACAACAACAAAAAAAAGTACAAAGCAAACACAGTTTCCCTGAAGGGATGAAATTGGTTTATTTGCTTCATGTGATATCATTGTCAGAGATTTATAAACTTGTTTTATGTTGCTCTGCACAGAGAAATGTATCTTTACAGTTGGCATAAAAGTGAAATTCACCCTATCTTTATCCAAATATTTAGCAAAACGTAAGCAAGCTATTTTCTGTGAATGTGCGAGACTTCGTTCCGAATAACAAAGTACAGTAAATGGTAAAACTATTTGTGCTGCAAACCAGTGTGTTTATAATTATTATGACAGTACATTAAAATAATAATGTAAGAAATACCAGTATGCAATATCAAGCAGCCTGACGAGTTGTTTTGTACAGCTAAAAATAACTGGATACATTCAATTTATAAATTTCTGTATCCACACTTACGTTTTAAATAAGGTGGATTATTTCCGTGAATTGGTTGATTCAAACAGTTTGTTTAAAGAAATGTTTTGAGTCATCAAACCCAAATCAAGTTATTTTAATGAGACATTGGCTTAAGAATTGCTTGGGCTACATTTCTTAAAAGCATTGTAAACCTAAGGAGATCCTAAAGACCATTGGTGCCAATGGTTTCTACAAATCTACTTAGGCTTACAATGCTTTTGGGAAATGCAGCCCTAAACAGGTAAGGCCGGTTTGTTATTGAATCGTTCAGAATGATTTTGTGAAACAGTTGAGCCAATTGATTGAAAAGATTGAACTCAAAAGAAATTATTCATGAATTAAACATTGCTGGTGTAAAAAAAAAAAAAAAAAAAACACACTTCTTTTGTGGAGCTTTTTGGGCATGACCAAACATCTGGAGATCTGAAAGTGCATGTGTGCTTTGATTGTGTGGGAATTTGTGAGATTTGATGGTCCCAAATACTTAAAGGGATACTCCACCAGTTTTTCTTATTAAACTATGTTATTCCCTTAACTAAGACGAGTTGATACATACCTCTCTCGTCTCAGTGCGTGCACTATATCGCTCTGTATTGCCGCAAAACCATGTTAGCACTTAGCTTAGCCCATGCATTAAATATGGGCCAAGCAGAGAAGCGACCAAACACTTCCACGTTTTCCCTATGTAAACACAGTTACTCGAGTAGTGTAACTTGACCTGGGCTGGTGACACAAAATAAACCGTTGCGCTTTTCTAAGCGTTTAAAATTGATGACTATATTGTATGGCGGAATACCATAACAAGTGCTTTTGAGCAGTTCGACTTGGCGCAATAATATCTTCACTAGTGAAAAGTCCTCTTACCGGCTCCCGCTTCCTCTCCCCCTCCCTCTGACATTTCCGTCAATACAACCAACGTGGCTTTTACTACCTGTGCTATTAGCAAACTGCAAATCATTTGCAATGGCGGACTTTGTAGATGATTATGACTTCTTTGTAGAAGACCCAGAGCCATATCTGTTTGAACCCGAGTACACGGAGGAGGAATTAGCTCTTATGGACCGTGAGAGGAAAGAAAGATATGATCCAGAACAGACCGGAGCTGGCGAAAGACCACGGGCAAAAAGCAATTGGTGGTGCAAGTGTGACTGTTGCGAACAGATGCCGACCGAAATTGAGAGCCTGTGCTGTTTAGAATGCTAACTAGCTTCCAACAACCTGTTACTTCGTCAACTCCGCTCGAACTACTACTACCGGCGCATGTCACGTTGGTTGTATTGACGGAAATGTCAGAGGGAGGGGGAGAGGAAGCGGGAGCCGGTAAGAGGACTTTTCACTAGTGAAGATATTATTGCGCCAAGTCGAACTGCTCAAAAGCACTTGTTATGGTATTCCGCCATACAATATAGTCATCAATTTTAAACGCTTAGAAAAGCGCAACGGTTTATTTTGTGTCACCAGCCCAGGTCAAGTTACACTTCTCGAGTAACTGTGTTTACATAGGGAAAACGTGGAAGTGTTTGGTCGCTTCTCTGCTTGGCCCATATTTAATGCATGGGCTAAGCTAAGTGCTAACATAGTTTTGCGGCAATACAGAGCGATATAGTGCACGCACTGAGACGAGAGAGGTATGTATCAACTCGTCTTAGTTAAGGGAATAACATAGTTTAATAAGAAAAACTGGTGGAGTATCCCTTTAATAACAGAAATCATGAATCCTCTTTTATTCAAGGGGACAACGTTTTACCCCTTTTTCAATCATGCAATAGGACTTCAATCAGTGTCCTATCCAAATCAAAGACCTCTTATATCCCACTTTTCTCTTCTCCATCTTGAAATGTCTACAACAGGATCCAGATGTTGAAACAGATGTCGCCTGGTTACTACACACTGCCCTTTCATTCATTGTGAAGCTATGCACAACTCAAGGAGAGAGATAGATAGAGAGAGACCTACTGGGATATAGCAAGAGTGCTGGATTAACCCTCTAACATCATTGTACTTTCACCAGTTTTTGCATTCCAGCTTAATTCCACCTTTCACAGGTTGGGACGAGTTTCCATCAGTGCAAAATGATAGCTTGATGATGTCCATTGCCCCAGGGCGGTCTAGTTTAATGGGGTAAATGATCCCTCATAGTTGTGAGTGATGGAGATGAGATATGTCTATTGAAAAGAAAGACTTAAATGTCTCGAAGCCACCTGCAAGTGTTTGGGGGGTGTCATATTTACCAAGGGCCCCCAACTCCCGAGACTCCACAGACCCTTACTGCACAAAGAGAAGAGAGTAAGAAAAGAGAAAAAAATGCTGTGCTAGAAATAAGTTCCCAATGCACGCTTGCGGAAAAACAACTTCACATTTATCTTTCAAACATTTACACACACCCTTTTTCAACCTCACCAGCTGATGTCAAAGGTTTGGCCTTGGGGAAGTTACACTGCTAACAATAGTAATCTAATAAGGCTGTGTCTTCTGATGCATGTCTGGACCAGAAAGAAAGAGGGAGAAACTGCAGACTGGACTCAAACTGGAGAGGAAAGCAGGCGGACCAAGAGATTGACTACATCCCCAACAACAGAAACAGACACTTTGCCTCCACCTGCGCAAACCAAAATCAGCTCTATGACTGAGATGAGCAGGTAATGTTTTCATTGTTTTGTTTTTTTAATTCTTCTTATATGTGGTAGTGATGCATTAAGGAAGTCTGTGGTGGGTATAGGGGGTTCATGGTTTTTCTGTTGTGAAGTATTGAGTTATTTTAAACTCAATTTTGTAATATTTTCCTTATTTTTATGTTTCTCTGCACCTCTGCTGCAGATCTTCATATAAAATAATGAATTTCATATAATTTCATTTAATTGGGTAACACTTTGGTAACACTTGGATTCTGTTGACTATAAGTAACGTTTCACCTACATGTCAACTAACTCTCATTAGAGTATTAGTAGACTGTCTGCTTAGTATCTGCCAACACTTAATGTGGTTCACCAACAGATATTCTACTAATTATAAGTAACTTTGCAAGTACGTGACAACTTATTCTACTAACCATAACACCTAACAGTCTACTAATACCGAACTAATACTCTGAGAGTTATAGTTGACATAGGTGCAATGTTACTTATAGTCAACAGAATGTCAAAATAAAATAAAGTAAAAAATAAAGTGTAACCTTTAACTATAATTGAATTTTTTTTTGATAACCAGCATCTACAGGCTCACGAACTTGAAATGTATATGTATTTCTTATGTAGTGGTATTCACTGAGCTAACATTGAAATGGCTTGTGTAATACTAATAAAAATGCCCAAAAAAGTAACCATGATAGCACCTTGGTATTTTTTTAAATGGTATGAATCGGAATACTATTGTATATATCTGTCATCTCTGTACCAGATTCCAGCACAGCACAGTATGTTTTTTAAGGAAAGTCTCAGATGTTGCTTGTGTAAGCAACATTGTTACAATGTGCAATTCATTATTTCAACTTTAATTATCTTTTTGTAGTTAAGTGAAGCTCTTTCTAAATAATATTTATATCAAAGAAAGTACAAGTGCAGCATTTTGTTGTAACATAACTTCCTGAGACACAATGCCCCAAACAGGAAATTAAATGAGAGCATGTGTTTCTTTTTAGGTGAAGCATAAATGTCCCGCAGTTGTCTTGGCCATGTTGTCATTTCTCAGACATCATTTCTTTTTAACATCTATGATGGATTTTATCCTTGTTTCAGTCAAATATGCTTGTAAATTATTTTACTAAAGATAGTAATTAAACTCAAAGGTGTTCAAATGTTGTTTAACAGTCTCAGATTTCAAAAAGTGTTGAGTGAGTTGTTATGAGGTTATTCTCAAATATTTAGCAATTAGCATTAGCACAGATAGCATAAGCACTCGTTTTGATCATAAGCAACGGATGTGATTACTTAATCCCTGCTACTCAAGACAAAGAAAGACATTACAGGACAGAAAGTTTCCCTGTGCACATTTAAGGGGTCAGTTTAGAAAAAGGCTCAAAAATCACATTGGCTGTTGCTCATTGCTTCTCTCGCACGAGTCAAGACAACCTGAAGACTGGATGATTCGAAAATCCAGTCTGAAATTTGTAAGCCGTGTCACAAGTGCAGACACTAAAAGAGTTGGCACCTGCTATGTTCTGGGGCTTTTGTCGCAGACTAGTCACAAACATGTAAGTGTGACAAGGTTTAGTCTTGTAGTGTGATCTTGGTTTCAGAGACTCATAGAGTATAGCAAGTCTTTAATATTTCCTTATTAATATTATGTATCAGATGTACATTGATATTGAACTGTTTTTTTGTATTGTTTGTATGCTTGTATTGAAGTCATCTTTGAAAAAAAAGTTAAACAGATATCCAAGATACAGAACAATTTAATAGACTTAAACATCTTGCAGCTAGATACAAATTGCTGCCCCAAGAATGACCTCTTGTCGTGTCCTGACACTCTGTGTTTAGAGCTCTTTTACATTCCTGTGAATAATAGGTCTTAAATTCTGTAATTGGATTAGGTTGGTGTGTGTACTCTTTGCCCTTAGACCACTGGTTCTAACTTAGAGCTGCACCATCCTTGACATGAGATGCTAATAGACTGAATTACTAATGGTCTCAACTGGAGGAGCCCATTGCAGCGGATTACAATGACACAGTAAGGTGTTGTTGTCGTCAGTGGAATTGAGAAGTAATCAGCACTTGGCAGTCAAACAACGACACCATATGTGGCTACCTGTGCCAACTTCAAATCCGCCTCTAAATCCAGACTAGTCCCAGACAGCAACGTAGTGTTGCCCAGATCCGGCCCACTTCTGTTACACGTGGAATCCACATGTACCAGATATGGCCCGAATCTGGGCCGACACTATGTTGCTGTCTGGGGTGCTCCCGTGGGGACAAAAATTTCAGCTCATGCGTTTTGGTGACCGTGCACATTAAATAGCAGATTTTTTTCATTACTGATTTTGCAACTGTAGGCATCTACAAAAATAAGGTGGGCCAACTGTCATTTAACAAACTGTCAAACTGGGAGTCCTTATGAAGATGATAGATAGATAGATCTAGCAGCCCTTCCCTATTGCAAACGGTGTGAAACAGGGCTGTGTTCTTGCTCCCACACTGTTCACCATTTTGTTCAGCATGATGCTCCAGCAGATCACAGAAGACCTCGACGGCGCTGATGGCGTATACATTCGTTTTCGTCTCGATGGGAGCGTGTTCAACCTGAGGCGTCTGCAGGCCCACACAAAGACCATGGAGCTACTGATCCGGGAGCTGCTGTTTGGTGATGATGCCTTCCTCCTTGCTCACACAGAGGCAGCTATGCAGCGAATCACGTCCTGTTTCGCAAAAACTGCTCAGATCTTCGGCCTTGAAGTCAGCGTGAAGAAGACTTAAGTTCTGCATTAGCCCGCACCACAAAGAATACCATCCACCAAGCATCTCCATCGAACAAACAGAACTGAAGGCTGTCCACTAGTGATGCGCGGGTCGGCTTTTTTTCCAACCCGCGGGTCCCACTTTTATGAAATTACTTGGCCCGCCCCAGCCCGCACCGCACTACTGTATCTATTTTTACAACCCGCCCCGCCCCGCACCCGCGACCGTTAAATAGACATACTACTAGGCATTGTAATGTAAATGAAAACAGCCTTTATTTCAGCCTGAAAGTGCTTGGAAACAACGCCCTGTAAACTGGCAACAAGAGACAATTATGAATATGAATCATAAATCAGGTCATATTAATAAGATACTAATAAACATTTTCAACATTTACAAAGCAGCGTTTCTATTCATCTATAGGCTTAACCCTTTTTTTTTTCTTAGACCCCCCACAAATATGTCTTGACATGCTGGAAGTGCCTGTTTTGTGGCGCTACTGTTTGTATATTTTTCACACGAGTTGCACTTCAGGTAGCCGATCTAGCTACTGTTGTCTCCTCCTGCAACTATTTCTGATAACAGCTCCCAAACATTAGATTTAGCAGCCTAACCTTTTTTTTCTTTTCAATTTAATCAGTTAAATTCCAGACCTCAATTTCTCCCGCACCTCGTCTTCCATCTTCACTTTTATTTCTCCGTTGTTGTTGTTATCGTGGCTGGCGGCGGGAGCTGCAGAGCTGCTTGGCGCACCGCTTTCGTGACGTGTCACGTGACGCCAAAGGTTTATGGACCTCACGCAAGTTAAGTTGCTACGGCATTCGTATTGTAACCTTATCAAATAACCTGATAAAATAAGAAAATAGATATTCCCAAATATTTAATATAGGCTGGAATTTGCAAGCAACATACATGGATTAAAAATAATGACCCGCCTCAACCCGCCCCGCAAATAAAGTGACAATTTCTTTACCCGCCCCAACCCGACCCGCGGGTTACCCGCGGGGTCCGCGGGTTACGAGTCGGCCCGCGCATCACTACTGTCCACACATTTCAGCTACTTGGGGTGCGTGATCTCGTCTGACGCCAAGATCAACAAAGAAGTTGACAACAGGCTGGCCAAGGCAAACAGGGCATTCAGCAGACTATATGGACGTGTCTAGAACAACAACAACCTATACCTGTATACAAAGCTGTTGTGACCACTCTCCTGTATGGCACTGAGTCCTGGGTCACGTACCGTCATCACCTGAGACTCCTCAAGCATTTGCATCATCGCTGCCACCGCACAATCCTCAACATTCGTTGGAGTGACTTTGTCCCCAACACTGAAGTCCTCGAGTCAGCGGAGGTTACTAGCATCGAGGCCATGGTCCTCAAGGTACAACTTCACAGGGCAGGACACGTCTCCAGGATGGAGAACCACCGCCTACCTAAGATTGCGCTGTACGGGGAACTGTCCTCTGGCTACTGCAACATCGGGGCACTACGAAAGCGGTACAAAGATTCCCTGAAGAAGTCCCTCACTGCTTGCTGCATCGATTACCATCAGTGGGCAACACAAGCAGCTGATCGCGACTCCTGGCGGTGCACAGTCCATCAGGCCACCTCCCTCTTTGAAGATACCCGCAGGGCCAGTATGGAGCACAAAAGGAGAAGAAGGAAGAACCGTGTCCCCTCAGCACCCATCCTGGACCAGACCTTCCTGTCCCGCATAGGCCTCGTCAGCCACCAGCGTGCCTGTAGAAAACGTGGATGTCCTTCCTAAATCTTCGTTCGCGAAGCCAAGCCATGATTAGCCTAATTATAACTTCCTTTGACCAACACGCCAGTGTCCGTCCCCAAAGGATTATTACTCTTGATCTCGAGAGCCTATGATTGGCTAAGGTTGTGTCCAGTGTGTCTATCTGTGAAGGGATCATGAGATATCATTGACACTACAAATAGGGGCAGGAGATGGCAAAATAGCTCAGAGTTGAGACATCTGTACCCACAGCAAAAGATACAGTAGAAGAGCCCCAAGAAGACAAAGGTAGGTCTCTAGCATTTGTGCAATAATTCTGTTCATTAGAAATATTTTGTGAAGGATATTGTCAGTTTCTTCTACACTATAGTAGAAAGCCTCTGTCCTCCAGAAATGTATACTGTGAGCTATGAGTTATTTTTACATCTGCTTTAATCTTAATGGCTTTGTGTTTATTTTGTCTTGGTTTAACATAGAAGTATGCTGCTTAATTTAGGGTACTAAAGAGCTCAGCTGTTTTTCTGCAAAGCCAGTTTGGAGGTCATGATTTAAAAGTATTGTTCTTACTTTTCAGAGATCTTTACAGGTGAAGCTGGTTTCACCTGACCTGTTCACTAGATATTCAGATCTTCCCTTTGATCCCCTCTGGTTTAGTGTGAGAACGCTGACCATAGAAAATTATCTCCAGACAGTCGATTATAGAGCTCAGGACCGAAAATTGAAACCAATACCAGATGAGAGAGAAAGCTCAGCTATGAATATGTGTTAACATATTATTTCTTGAGCTTTCTCTCTCTGTTGGCTGTTTCTTTTATCCTTACAGGATAAATTTAAGCCAAGAGAAATATGTGGATGTCAGCAAATAAACTTTTGAGGGAAAACCATAATAATTGATTGGGAGAATCAGGGCACATACACATTAGACAAAGCTCAAACATGCATTTGACAGATATAAATGTTTAAAGGTCAAATGGGAATACAACAAATTGAACCTGGCCAACGGATGCCTAATGTGGAGGGCCAGGTGTTGTTAAATTGCCATGATTGTTATACCTTGTTCTCTCTAGAAGTAGTCAGACATGCACATACCTGAAGCCTTATGTTTGCCAGAGTCCAAGAGGTAACTGTCTTTTGAATGGAGATGAGTAACACTATACCAGGCTTAAGTCAATTAAGGCTGACCTGGCAGCATATTCTGAGTTTAAGAGGATTACTACTTAAAAGATGAAGACACAGGGAATGATTATCTTAACTAGAGGATGTTGCTAATTTTTTGTCAATGAGTTTATCCACTTAGAGAGAACCTGAGGTAATTGTAGGGTGGTTTGTATGGCGGGGGACAGCTAGGAACATTTTTCCAGGCCTTGTGACAAGGGGGGCAACTCATTGAAGGGAGAAACAATTTTTGTACCAAGTCCTGTGAACTTTAGTGACTGTCCTGTTTAGTACTAACATGAAGTCTCTAATTTTATCTCTAAGAGTTATATATTTTTAATATTGTTAACAGCTAATTTTGCTACTTCTTTTCTGTCTCTATGTTTTTCTAGGTTAAACCTTACCATGGAGTGGCTCATGGTTGCATTTGTAGCCCTACTTTTGGCCAGCCAAGTCCGCTCTGATGAAGTTCCCTACGAGCACATGATCTCTCAGCTCCAGGCATGTCCTAAAGAGTGCCACTGCCCTCCAAGCTTCCCTAACGCTGTCTACTGTGACAACAAGGGTCTGAAACGCATTCCTGTCATCCCTCCCTATACCTGGTACCTGTACCTCCAGAACAATCTCATTGATGTCCTCTCAACCGATGCTCTGCGCAATGCCACACAGCTTAGGTGGATCAACCTCAACCGCAACAAAATCACAAGTGAAGGCTTGGAGGTTGATGCTCTTAAGGCTATGTCTAACCTTGTACACCTCTACATGGAAGACAACTTGCTGACTTCCATTCCATCTCCTCTACCTGTCAAATTAGAGCAGTTACGGCTGTCCCGAAACAGAATCTCAAAGATCCCAGCCGGTGTCTTCTCTGGGATGGACCATCTCACCTTGCTGGATCTGCAAAGCAACAAGCTTCAGGATGATGCAGTGACTGAGGTCAGTCTGAAAGGCCTCAACAACTTGATCCAGATCAATTTAGCAAAGAATCAGCTAAACAGCATGCCCCTCGGCCTACCACACACAACTACACAGATCTTTTTGGATGGCAACAACATTGAGAAGATTCCGGTTGAGTACTTCAAGGGTCTTCCGAAAGTGGCATCTCTCAGGCTCAACCGCAATAAGCTGGCTAATGGAGGTATCCCAAAAAACGTGTTTAACCTTTCCAGCATCCTGGATCTACAGCTTTCTCACAACCAGCTCACAGAAGTGCCCGTTATCTCTTCTGGCCTGGAGCACCTGCATCTGGATCACAATAAGATCAAGAGTAAGTCCATAACTCTTGTTTTTTTCTAAAACATTTAGGAATTAGTTTATACAGACACGTCTCAAAAGTATCACAATTCATACTTTTGCTTTGGTCTGTCTGGACAAAAATCGCACAATGATTTTATCTGAAACTTGTAACTTCATTTCGATCATGAGATACTGTAGTCTATATTTGTTTGGTTTTATGTAAAGCTCTAAAGACTTATGAAGCCTTTGGAAAGTTCCCTTAGTTAGAACCTTTATAGACAACTTAAGTTATTGACTGACAGCAAGGAAACTTTGGAGTTTGGATGCACCCTTAATTCTATTGTACCAGCATGTTTGTGACTTTATCAGTAAGATGGATATTTTTTTCTGTCATTTCCATAGGTGTGAATAGCTCTGACATCTGTCCACCTGATACACTTGATGATTACCTTGGGGAGAACAGCCCACGTCTCCGTTACCTTCGCCTTGATGGTAATGAGATCAAACCCCCCATTCCACGAGAGCTGATGATGTGTTTCCGTCTCCTCAGGGCTATTGTCATATGAAGGTGCCAGACCATCTAGATACTCCTGTCCATTTCATCTACCAGAACTGAAAATGCATGTAAACTAAAACACTTGAAAATGGTCCAATAAAGGACTATCTTTTTGGAAAGTCAGTATTATTAAAATATTGAAAACTATACACTGCTGAAAAGACCAGCCAAGACTGGAATGAATTTCCATGCTGGTCCAGATTGACTTATGCTTGTTTGTACTGAACTAGTGCTGGTCTAGTGGGAACTACGCTGAAACTAAGCTGATACAACTGTTTTACTAGCATGATCTTTCTGGTGGAGTTTTTGGCCAAGAAAGCACATCTAGTTAAGCTGGTTAAAAAGCTGGGTGGGGATACCAGTATCCAAAATATGAGATATTCTGGGGGTCTCCTGTTCTGGTCTTTTCAGCAGGGTTGAGATCCATAAGACTGGTTCATATGTGCATTTGTGAATGGTTTCTCATGGCTGTATTAGAAAACCACTGTGCCTTCCTTAATTCCATGCATATGGGAAACTAGCAGGCTAAGCTCCTAAATATAATTGTCCTCATTTGCATGTAATGCCATTTCCCCATCTTGTGCAGAAGTTGGGTTTTTTTTCAAACAAATCGATCTTAGTAGGTGTACCACCCAAAAACTTTTACCTCACCACACAATTCTGGGGTGTTTTTGGACAGAAGAGTTGTGGTCTAATTATGGAGCCACATTTTCTGGTAGTGAACTTAGTACATAGCGGTGGTTTATTGTATTTTATTGAATGCATGGTAACTCTTAGTAACAGTACCAACAGAAGTTTGAAATAAGAGAAACTTTAGAAATCACAATTGTTTATTGCCACTGTTGTAGTGATTGACATGTACTGACATAAGTTTACTTCTACTTTTTAAATATTTCTTTACATCTTTGTACAATCAATATTTCAATATTCAATCAATATTTAGTGTGACATTCATTTTATAGATTGAGCACTACAGATTTATTCACTGTCATTAATTGTAGTGTTACATACTGATTATATATATATATACATACAGTTTAAATTTAGCAGTTGACAATGGTACTACCAGTGAACCTTCTAGATTGATTTTAAGATTTATTTTCCTCTAGGGTATAAAATAATGTGAATATTCTTTTTTAACGCACAAATGTGACAATTATTTTTTATGTTTTCATTTATCATTCTTTGCAGGAAAATGACAGGAATTAGGATTGACAAAAGGGAAAATCTAAGATAAGATAACTTTTGTTTGATGTTCCTGATTAAACTGGTTTCAATGGTCCAGCATTGTCTCTGCACTGACTCATTTTATATATATGTATACATAAAAAAATGTTGGTTACTGAAAACTCAGAGAACTTTGAGAACAACGACCTGAAGGGTCCAAATCAAGTAGAGCAGCCAGTCAGGCAACCTCATAAAGGAATATATAATCCACAAACAGTGTATTAATCTACAATAATGTAACTTGTGTTTAGACTTGTGATCTATTTTAACAAGCACCCAGTTTTAGCTTTTGCTAAACATGTAGTGTCAGCAAAAAGCAATTCCAGTCTTTGAAGATGGTTTGTTTAATAAGATTTTCAGATGAATTACGAAACTTCTCATGAGAATATGGCGTATGAGAACTTATACCAGCACATATTTATGATTCAAGAGATTTGCTGTTACAAACCCCTTTGAATGTACCACAAAAAATTGGAACACTTTCTTTGAAATACTTATACATATATGACAGAGAGGAAGAGCAAAAATGAGTGCACAGTATATGTGGGTATCAGTTGAAACAATGGCTGCATTTATACTGCAAGCCTAATGCATATATATGGTCGCATCAGTTACGTTGACTTTAGACATAACTGACTGACATTAAATCCCCCACTACACAGTGCAGGCCTGTGCTGCTCAAATTGATCGTGCAAGTAAATGGATTTGCTTGGCGCTGCTCAGTGGGTTTGCATGGCTACTGGTGCATGCCGTATAGTTCAACTAAGCACTTCTTCTAGTGCCTCTTAAAGCTCAACTATATAAAACAGGCTGCAAATAGTAGATATATATACCCACCCGTTAAACGTCACAACTAATCAAACAAAGCGAGATTGGTTAAACGTGTCAGTGAGACTGAAACAAAATGCAGTATGTGCCATTTGTTATCAATTTGAATTGCTTGACAGTCCCAGTCCTTAACGGACTAATATTGGATTTTTATTTCATGTGACTCAGCAGAAATATGATTACCGAGCCGCCAAAAAAGAGAATTATAATGTGAAAAGAGATTGAGGCCTGTAATAACATCCCACCGAACATGAAGCAGGCACTTGCATGCCACTTCCTAATAGGTTAGCAGGTTTTTTGCAGTGTGATGCATATAGGTGGTAAGCAGAGGTCTGAGTTTTATCACCGAGTCCTGGCGCAGAGCAGAATGGAGGCCTTTACTCTTCTCAGCATTGCACTAACAGAGGAGCCTTACAGAGGGCCCATTGTGAGCTGGGGCCCTGCAGATCCCTACATGAAAGCAGAGTATGCCTCACGCTCACCTCAGGAAAAGGAAGACAAATATCTCATAGTTAGGACTGAATAACTTATGTGTCTCTTTGGGAAACAAAAAAGAAAGATGGTTGTAAGGGATTAAAGGATTTTCGCAGTTGGGGGTCTGTCAGCGTGCAAATTGTGTGTCTGTTCAGTGTGTGTGTGTGTGTGTTGCAGTGTGGTATGGGGTGGGCGCTGCTGTAGATGTGACCAAAACTCAATTTCTCCCTTTTCTCAGTCTCATTTCTTACCTTCACACACACAGGTAGGTAGGGCACACAGGTCTGGGAGTGTGTGCACACGAACACGTCACATACCCAGAAGCATCCACATACAGATACACACTCGCATTCTCACTGTGAGTGACCTGTTGCCATTGGCCAGACCCACCAACCCTCTGCCTGTCCGATCTGAAGAACAGGACCATTTGGGAAAGGAGGAGAAAGAGGTAAGGGTTCTTCTGTATGTTCGTCTAAATGCTGGTGCTGTGCTTTAGAGCAGGGATCGGACACAAGGGCTTCCCCTTCTGCTTCTGAGCCTTAGTGGTACTTGGCACTTGGTACCTCAGTGACTCTACTGAGGCTTTCATTGATTTTTATTGATTTTTTGTCTCGTATATGACTGGCTTTATGATATATGGGTGCACTCCATGGTATTTATTATAAATCTATTTGTAATTCTTGTAACAATCATGCACATTTGTGAAGCCACGAAAATTCAAATACACACAACCGACTTTACTGAGACTTGGATTGCTGGCTTGATGATATAATACTTCTATCCTCCATGATCTTCATGAATATTCTTATAATATTGACAGTGATTTAGAACAGTTTAAAGTGGGCGAACAGGTGACCTATGTGGCAATGATGGCAATTCATGCGTGTTCTTATATTGCTCAGTTTTCCAATCCTTGTTTTTTTGGGGTTCATTTTGGGAGTGATGATGTTTCTGCTTGATTTTAAGAGGATAGTTGATTTTGTTAAGCTTTACAAATCTAAGAGTATTTGCAGAAAAATGTGATGAAGAGCTGTAAATAAAGTTACAGACTTTTGATGTCTTATACATTGTTAATGTGTTTAAGGTCAAAGGCCGTATTACAGAAACTTCCTGTTTTAAATCTTCAAATCTGATAAGTTATAACTGAAATTGTCAGGGTTACTAAACAGATAAGATATGTCTCTAATATGTGTTTACTTAAGCTACAGAACTTGTATATTTTTGCATTTTGACTTATTGGAAGATAAAAAGTCATAAATTTGCCGATATTGGCTGCACCACTAGAAGAAATAGTAGAATCAATGAGCATGAGGAATGCTGTTGGGCAGAGCCAAAAACAACATTGGGATAGTTAGTTCTAACACACATACTCACACGGGGTGTACACACTGCAAACACTGCCAGGAGTGTGTAAAAGCCGAGCTCTGTGTTCAGTATAGTCCCTCTTTGAGCATTTCCCTGTCGAAGCTGTCAGGCATTGGTACACTACAGCTTTAAAGAGAGAGGTTGTTTTTTTCATAGTTACATACAGAACTTATTTTTGTCTTTATTCGATATTACTACTATTTAATATCTATTCATAATATGATGGCATGTGTTGATTGGCTGTCAGAAGCCCACAGGGAACTGATGTATGTTTAAAAATGCAGCGGTTTCTAGAGAGCAGCTATGCCCCAAAATAGCCTTTTACTGAGTTACGTGGATGTGTGTGCATGAAAGAGAGAGAGAGAAAGAGATAGTTACTCACTGCCATGCTGTCCACAAACCTCGGTGGAATTTCGAACTTGAGTGTAGAGTCAGACACTCATAAAGGGGCTCTGTAAGGTTCTCCCTCTCTTTTTCTCTCTTGCTTCGTTCTCTCCGTCTCACCCTGAGGACCAGAACTTGGTCTGCCCATCAAGTGCACCCTTCTCTTCTTCCACTCCAGTTGGTCATTGCTTTCCTCTGAGCCTCTTATCGTTTAAAATAAATGTATATATCTCTACTGTTAGAGGAAAAAAAAAAAAAATAACATTATGGGTTATATATTAAACATGAGAAAGAATACAAAAAAGCAATACATGTGGGATTGAGATTAAGAAAATGACGATGAAAAAGTATATGAGAACTGATAATACTTCAGTTAAATATTTCACAGATCTTTATCATAGACACCATTGAAATTTTAGAGTTTTTGGTCATTGTTTGTTAAGAACTATAGGACCATGTAGAATCTGTTCTCACAGAACTCATCTAAAAAAGATCCAAAGGATCCAATCAGCAGAATTTTCGACCAAAATCAGCACAGAAGATGGAAAAAAAGCTCTGCAGATTCTCCCTGGGCAAGCTGATGACTAGCTGGAAATTGAACAATGTGAAAATAACCATGTTTTATTGTCTTTCCATAAGCATGAATTTGCGATAGATAATTTACCCACATTCTTAAAGGTTTCAGGGGGTTCTTAATGGAACCATATAGAACCTTTATTCAAAGATATAAAAAACCTTTTATGAGTAAACTTTTTTTCACAATGTGTGTTATGTTTTTGTTATGTGTGTGTGAAAATGTGTAAAAATGCTATATGTGTCATAATTATGTTTAAAAAGAAACCTGTATGACGTCAGCCATCTCACCTCTGACCTTTCAACACACAAAGCAGTCACTGAGTGGATTCAAGATGGCCGCCTGGTAAGGTGGTGGCTTCTTGGACCTTGCAAGTGAGCTAAAGACTTTAGAGGCTTATATTTCAGTGTTACAGGCTGTCTGCACCCTGTTAATGAACACTTCTCCAACCTTACAAAGCTCAATTGTCTTTATTCCTATGGGGGGAAAAAAATATGCAGAGACTGTAAATGCAAGGGAGGTAACAATAAAATTACTGATTGGAAATCTAAATTGGATTTGGATTGGATCTTTGCTGTCATATCTATGTACCTATCTATGGACATGTCCCCTGTTTACTTCTCTATTGTTGCTTCTCTACATGAGCATTTTAAGATCTCACTAGACATTAATCAATCTGACTCTGTGTAGCAGGACGATGGTATCGCTGAGATTGATGTGGGGACTCCTGGTCCTGTGTGTGGTGGCAGCCTCTCCCCCCAGATACGCCCGACAAGCAGAACTAGACAACTATGACAACAACAACGTGGATTTAGACCTAAATGTGGAGGGTGGCGATTTATATGACTATTACGATGAAATTGATGAAACACAGGTAAGAGAGTCATTCAAGGTTTCATAAATTATCCTGATACGTTATGCTCATGTCTTTGCAGCCCGTTCTCATCCCAAGGCGTCATCTAACTGACGCTTTTGACCATGCGTCAACATGCCGACGCACATGGTACCCCTTAAGCGTCAATATGAGACGCGCCTCCTAGTGGTCTAACCCTAACCCTAACCCTACCCCAGACCTAAACCTACCCATAACGGAAGCGTCATCTAACTGACGCTAAAGGGTGCCATGTGCGTCGGATTTAGACGCATGGTCAAAAGCGTCAGTTAGATGACGCCCGAGGATGAGAGTTTCATATTGACGCTTAAAGGGTACCATGTGCGTCGGCGTGTTAACGCATTGGTCAAAAGTGTCAGTTAGATGACGCCTTGGGATGAGAATGTGTTGGTCTTTGACCTCAATAACTGAGATTTTGGGTTGACCCTATTTTGCAGCATAAATGGGCTTTGCATCAGCACCTGAACTCTTTCATTTCAAACAAGCAAGTCTTATTTTCAATTACATGTTGCATTTAAGAGTTTTGTATCAAGTCTTATTTATATCTGGACCCTGATTACGAATCCTCTCTTTGCATATTCATTAGTTTCCTCCAGCCTGTTGAGATGGCTAATGCTCAACTCTAATTGTCATGCAGGAATGTATTGCAGAAGTTTTGCTTCAGGGTGTTTGACAACTTTTCATTTGCTCTGCTGGTCCAAATGTTCCTGGGGATAATCGTATCCAGCTGTGTCAGTCTTTGGTTTATGATTTTCATTTAGAAACTGGTTTTAACCCAGCTGCTGTGCTTCAGGGTCGGTCATCGATGGCATGTTGGCCTGTATTTACTCATCCTCTCTGATTACGGATGACTTTTCGGCTGTGCATACTAATATTAGTCCCGTCTTCTTCATAAGAACCATAATTTTCAGTAAATTGCCTTTTTACGATACAAACTCAATTTGTGACATACTTCATTTGCATTCAAAGATTGTTTTTTGTTCTTGTACTTCAATGTATTTTGTATTTAAGAACTACTCATGGACAGAGGCATATTGGTGCAGCAAAGTTCAGTGTGTCAGACTGATTTATATTTCTTTCTTTATTATAACACTTCTCTTACACAACATATCATCTGTATAATGGCCAGACCAGATGTTGTTGAACGTGAAATGTTCTTAACTGAATTTTCCACTGGCACAACCTTGTTGAATGAGAGGCAGACACTGGCATTTTTACAGTACTGAAGTTCACTTATAATCAATAGTTGTACAACACTAGTCATACTGGCATGTCAGATCATTTCACTTAAGTGGCCATTTTTTTTCTGGATGTACATTTACATCATCAATAGTTGCTCAGAGCATCTAAGTTTGCTAAAGCTTACTGACTATTTGGTTGTCATTTTCAAAATTACTTTTGTATCAGCATCCACAGATAAAATATTTTTATTTTAAAGGGATATTTTAGTTAAGAACATGAATTTGTGAATGTCTGGTATTATAATGCTTAATTTTACCCATCTTTACATGCGTTATTAAATTAAATGTTGATGTTACAAACAACATTTCTGGCCAATAAACTGGTCAATGCAGTTGGCCAGAAGTTAAGCTACAGATATGAAGAAATGTATTCAGTAATACATATGATATAACGATGAAAACAACGACCAGTTTATCATCTTCAGCATGGAAGAAAGATAGGCTAAACTATGCTTGACTGGAACAAGCCAATATGGTTTTTTAGAAGCATCACAACGTAGCCAAAAAACTTAACTTGATCCTGATGTGAATGTTATGGAGTTAAACTAAACCCACAACCAAAAGCACACGTGTGAGTTACAACACATTTTCATTGTGTAAGGTGCTTTAGTTTTCAGCTCTTCAGGATATTATGAATCTTTCATACTTTGGGGGAATATTTGTTGTTTCTCACCATGTGGAAAGTTTTTTTTATTATTATACAGTTTCAGAACAGTTGTTTCAGATTGCACGTAAAACTTTTTAATGTACATAAACTGACAAAAAAAAAAGAGCTTACTTAACTTGAGTGAATCTTAAGACTCTTTCAGTTTAGTTTGGCTCTTGGGGTAAGTTTCTTCTTTTTTATGCAGTTTTAAGTTGAAGTTACTTATACATGTAAGAGTGCTTGTAGGTTTCTATGGTGCTTGCCTTTCTGCATTTGTCTGCGTAAATTAATGTATTAACAAGGACATATAGGCCTAATGTGTATTTTACTCTCTCACAAGAGTTGCTGTCAAAAAGCTTGAAAAAAAGAGAGTTGCTGCTGATGCTGTGTGAATCTTGGGCTCTAAAGGTCGAACTTAATACACATCTGACTGTTTTACAGGTTTCTGAAAAGGCATAAAGGCATATAATGTGTAGTTGCATCGCTAGTAGTTACATCGATGCCAATTAAATGATTACCTTTTCCTATATTTCACCATCATCTTCAGTCCCAGCTGATGAAAATATAAAATTAGCTTTCAGTTGAACCTAATGACCCCTTACTAAGCTGTAACAGGATAAAACAAATCGTTGCACTGCTAAACTTCAATAACAGAAAGATTTTGAATACTTTCAAACTCACACAACTCTTACACAATGTAAATTCCCTCATAAAATCATCTTTTGTTTACCTTTTTCTTTATTGCTTCAGTAAAGAACAAAATCAATGTCAGCAAAAGCTTGTGAGTAACATGCCTGACTGTTGTAGAAAAGATTTTGGTTGTGGTTCCAGAAAGCTTTCATGCATCCTGGTATCTGAAATGAGTCAATATCACTGTTTATTGCTGTACACGTTGTTGATTTATTTTAGCCATCCTTTTAGCCTTTGGCATTGCATGTTTGACTAGTTTGGTGTATGAAAAGCATTAAGAAAGGCCTCTCTAAGACTTATTGTTTTACAGGCTCTCATCATCATTAGGGTTTGTCCATTTGTCTTCACACAAGCTGAATTAATAGTGTAATGCATTTTATGTATTTTCAAGTTACTGCTCTATAGTTTAATTATGTTATTTATCATTTTAGTATGTTCAAGTCGACCACACTGTGAGACAAATGAGATGCTGTCTCTGGAGTTAATACAACACTCTAGAAAGAAAATGTGCAGAAATATGGATTTTCTGCTACCATGTATGTCTTGGTTCCACAAGGACCATTTCTAGAGAATAGCAGCTGTTTGCAGATGAGACTGTGAATGGTTTCACAGCTCCCCACTCTGGATTGTAGCGGAATCAAATACAAAAAGAGAGAGAACTGGTCAACATCACAAGATATGCAGATTTTATTTTTTTAAATGAATAGAATAGGTTTTAAAAATCAGCACATCAATATGACCTGTAATTTGTCCCACACCTTACAACAATTAGCAATTGTATGGAAGAGGGTGAATTTGAAAGCTTTGATTGAATAGGTCCAATACCCAGTGAAAAGCCCATTACTCTTTCAAAGGGACAGCCTTCTGCTGACTCACACCTCTTACTGAACCTTGGAATTGTTTCTCTTACAATCGAATGTGTCTGCAAGATTTTATGCTTTAGTAGGACACAGAAATCTAATGCATAAATGGTTTGTATTGGGACATCAGTACACAGTTTTAAAACAATATGAGGAATCATTTCGGTATAGCTAAAGGGTGTCCAATCCAGCTCATGGAGGGCCAACGTCATGCAGACTTCAGCTCCTTAAGACCTTGATTAGCACATTCAGTTGAGTTTAATCCGAGTTGGAGCTAGACTCTGCAGAAAGGTGGCCCTACAGGAGCAGTATTGGGTACCTTAACAGATTGAGATAATTATCTTCTACAGCAGTCTTTTTGACACAGCACTTTCTGTCAGTCCTTTAAATCATCGGCCGTTTAAGAAAGCCATGTTTTGGTTTGTAATATGACAAAAATGAGTATAGTGTACTGACCTGAATTCTTCTTGCAGATAGAGATTGACACCTTGGGCCCTGATGAGGACATTGATCCTTCAAATGGTGCCTCGTTTGAAGAGGAAGAAGAGGGGGAGGAGAAGAATGTGGAGCATGAAGAACAAGAAGAACGGAGGACAGTTGAGGAGATTGACCACAAGGAATTACCCATTAAGCCTCAGCTTATTCCATCAGGCTCTGGGGAGTCAGGGACTTTGATGGGCCCTAGTGCTCAGGGAGGTTTGTACCATGCATGTATAAATGCACACACTACTAATAGTCATGACTAGCCTTCCAACAATTTCATGCTGTCGTTCCATTTAACTGGCAATCCGATTGGTTAAATGAGTTTTAATAATTCTTGAACTTTTTATGTGCATCATTCTTATGCTTTTTATGTGCATCATAACCAGTAAATCACTCATAGTCTTTACTGAACCAGTCCATATGGTTCTAAGTGTAATTCTAATTCTAATAACTGTTCTAACACCTAACCTTGTCTTGAACAAGAGGAGGAGCTTCGTCTGACGCCCATTGACATCCTTCAGATTTCTGGGGACATTTCGGGTTCTGGTGACTTGGGCTCTGGAGCCTCTGGAGACTTGCTCGATAACAAAGCTTCTGGTTCTGGAGAGCCTTTGGGCTCTGGAGGTTCTGGGGCCTCTGGTGACATTTCAGGTTCTGTGGACTCAGGGGACCTTGTTTCTGGAGTCTCTGGGCTTTCTGGTTCAGGCATAATATTGATCTCAGGTAGAGGTCAGTACTCAGGACTTTGGTTTACTTGATATATTTACGCTGTGAGAAATAAATGTGCAAAAATAGAATCGTTAAGGGCACAACAGGTTCTCACTGGGGCAGTATCCTTTAAGGTATAACCTCTGTACCTTTGGCAACCTTGTACCTTATCTATGCATAAAAGGTGCATATTAGTACTTTAGGAATAGTAATATGTAACCTTAAGGTACTACTGTGAATCTTTTAGGGGTAAATAAGTTACAAAGATGTCCCTTCAATGGTACTCCAACTGTGAGAAGCTGTTTTTCCTCTAAAGGTACAATTATTGCACACTTTTTTTGTAAGTGAAGCTTAAGGGGGTTCTTGATTACTTCAGCATAGTATTTTTTTTATGTGGGTGAGGTGGTGTCCAATGTATGGTCTACCTGTCAGACCGCAGTGGGAGGGATGTCCTAAATATTTTAAAGCAAGTAACCATGATCTGGAATTCACAACCATTTATCTTTTTGTATTGGTTACAATCTTGATCCAAAATGGCTACCGCATTATCATTGCCAGCATTGTTGTCATGCTGTTATCTATCATTTGCTGTTGAGGAGGCTAATTTCCTTTTTGCCACCCCACCTTGTCTCTTACAAGAGGAGGAGCTCCACCTGATGCTTGAAACCCTTCCACACGAAGCCTCTGGGGATTTTGGGGAGTCTGGGATCTCTTGGGTGTCTGGAGCCTCTGGGTTACCAGAGGTGTCAGGGGATCCTTCGGCCTCTGGAGTACCTGAGGTGTCAGGAGAATCTGGGGCATCTGGGGTACCTGAGGTCTCAGGAGAACCTGGGGTACCAGAGGTGTCAGGGGATCCTTGGGCCTCTGGAGTACCTGAGGTGTCAGGAGAATCTGGGGCATCTGGAGTACCTGAAGAGTCAGGAGAGCCTTGGGCCTCTGGGGTACCTGAGGAGTCAGGAGAGTCTGGGGTACATGAGGTGTCAGGAGAGCCTGGGGCCTCTGGGGTACCTGAGGTACCAGGAGAGCCTGGGGCCTCTGGGGTGCCTGAGGTGTCTGGAGAGCCTGGGGCCTCTGGGGTGCCTGAGGTGTCTGGAGAGCCTGGGATTTCTGGGGTGTCTGAGGTGTCTGGAGAGCCTGGGATCTCTGGGGTGTCTGAGGTCTCTGAAAAGCTTGAGCCCATTGAATGGTTTGAAGAGTCTGGCATCCCTGAAGAGACTGGAGAGCCTGTGGTCTCTTTGGAGTCAGGAGAGTCTGGGGGGACTGAGGCCCCAGACGTCACCACTGACATATTAATTCCTGACCTATATGAAGGTCAGTACAATGATATCAATACCTTGCACTTCTATGACTTAGATTTATGTCAGAAATATGACAGTTGTTAGGGCTCTTTTTTTATCAAGGATAGTTTAGACTAGATTAACAAAAATATGATAACTATTGAATTTATTGTTGCACTCATCAATGCCAGCATTTTCTACAAATGTTATTCCCACTGGGAAAGTCATGTAACTGGCTGATATTGGTTAACTGTGTGTTCATTATAACAATAATAATGCATTATAACTTCTCAATGACATTATTGCTCACTGTCTGTCATGTTCCATTGTTCATCTGTTCATGTGCTAATCTGTCTTCTAACACCTTAATGTTATTGTGTTTAACAAGAGGAGGAAATACTCCTAACTACCCTGACCACTCCCCAGGAGGGGACTGGGGGGGATATAGGGTCAGGGTTACTACCTGATATTGACACAGATACAACAGGTCAGTATTTCACTTGTATATAGTGTTAGGCTAACTGATTAAGTTCTGTTGTTTACCAGAGATACCTACATATCACTATTAATTTGTGTAATATATTATACTGTAGGAGTGTCCAATCCTGCTCCTAGAAGGCCACCTTCCTGCAGAGTTTAGCTCCAAAATGCTTGCCTGGAAGTTTCTTTTGATCCTGAAGACCTTGATTAGTTCAGGTGTGTTTAATTGAGGATGGAGCTAAAATCCTGCACTAAGGTGGCTCTTCAAGAGTAGGATCCCTATGTACTGTATGTAGCACATTCTCATGTGACATTGTGGCTTTGCAGTCTCTTGATGACTGATACAAAAGTATGTACTTGTGTATCCAATCAGGCTGTTGCTGGATATGCATCAGTACAGCTTCTGTGTTTTAATATGTGTTTGTCTTCTGAATACCACCTGCTGGTTTGGTGGTAAGGTATGGCTACCTGTATGCTGTGCACCTGTCTGGTCGGATCTGTGTACTGTGATGACCTTAAGCTGGACCGTGTTCCTCCCCTCGCCAAAGAAACCACTCATTTCTATGCCCGCTACAATAAAATTGCCAGGATCAGCAAGTCTGACTTCGCCAACTTGAGTATGTGTTTCATTAATGGGAAAACCAAACTGTTTTAATGAAATAATGATCAAATTAAGCCCCGCCCTACAGTTTTCTAGTTGAATAGTTTAATTCGAAAACGCTTCACAGTACAGAAGTAAATGGGTTGGAAATAACTATTCCTGTTTTTTTAGGTCTAGAGTTTAGACAACAGTTTGTCTAAAAATCTTAATAATATTTTATAGCCTGATCTGATAGCGTTAGCAACATTTGATTTATTTAGCTTAATGCTAAAATATAAATTTGATGTTTTCATAAATTTTACTGAATGGCTTTTTGTCTTTTTTTGTCATAAAGATAAATTAAAGAGGATCGATCTGACTAGCAACGGCATTTCCAGGATTGATGATGATGCTTTCTTTGGCCTTCCTGCTCTGGAAGAGTTGATATTACGAGAGAACAGTATAAGACAACTTCCTGCTCTGCCACCCTCTATGTCTCTTATTGATGCCTGTCACAACCAGTTGGGCAACACTGGCATCCAGAGAGAAGCTTTCAAGGTGAGAGAAGCAATAAGAGTCAAAATGTGAAAAAAGTTTAATAAAGCATAGCCTTTAGCACATTCTTTGCTGTGCTTTCTTGCTTATGGTGTGAACTTGAACCTGTTTTAGACTAATGTACAAGTAGACCTGAGGGAACAGCTTACATTTAGTTTAAATTAGACAAAAACCAGCCAGCAGAAAAGCTGATGATGGTCCGGTCCCTACGGGAAGGGCTGCTATTGCTCATACCAAGAGGTGTTGAATGCACCTTAGCTAATTTTGTTTGACAGGATTGTCATCAACTCATGTTTTCTGTTTTCAGGACATGCCAGGGCTACTTTACCTTTACTTGACTGACAACAACATAGACCACATCCCAGTTCCTTTGCCTGACAGTCTGCGCTCCCTGCACCTACAGGTACCTGTACTCCCACCTCACTAGTGCCACACTGTGGACATCTATGGCACTTGTCACCTAACTGAAATAGTAACATTTATGTATAGATTCTAATTTAAAGGGATACTCCACCCAAAAATGAAAATTCTGTCATCATTTACTCACCCTCAAGTTGTTGCAAACCTGTATGAGTTTCTTTCTTCTGCTGAACACAAAGGAAGATATTTTGAAGAACGATTGGAACCAAACAGTTGTTTGGCACCATTGACTTCCATAGTAGAAAAAGAAAATACTATGGAAGTCAATGGTGCCAAAGTTCCAATCGTTCTTCAAAATATCTTCCTTTGTGTTCATCAGAAGAAAAAAACTCATACAGGTTTGCAACAACTTGAGGGTGAGTAAATGATGACAGAATTTTCATTTTTGGGTGGAGTATCGCTTTAAAGGAGGCAGTTTACATTTAGAAATTATGCTATTTGAGAACATCAGGAAATTTGCTGAGGTTATTATGATTGGCAGAGAAAATAATAACATAAACCAAGCATTCAATTTATAGTCAATCTTTCTGGTAATCCGCATAGTGCTCTTTAATTAATATTGACATCTTTCCTATAGTAAAATTATGAATTATCACCCAAAATGTAAACATTAAATAAAATAAAAAAATACAAAAATGTATGTACTTGCATGGTACATCTAAAACGTTCTGTTTTATCATTCAGAATAACAATATCCAGATGATGCACGAGGACACCTTCTGCAATCCACATGATTTAAATTACATCCGCAACGCTCTAGAGGACGTTCGCCTGGACGGTAATCCCATCAACCTCAGCAGAACCCCACAGGCCTACATATGTTTGCCACGTATCCCTGTTGGTGCCCTTATTTAAGCCGGAAAACGCACAATCAAATGCACACATACAAAACTCACACGTATGCACATGCATCAAACCTCCTCTGTATGCGTACCTCTCTTTTTTTTTTTTTACTTTGGGCTCAAGCAAACACTTGGATATGAATGGCTGTCTTTAAAGGAGGTTGGCATAAATACATAAACCTACACTCTCACAGGAGTTCAGGTGGACACTTCCAACTCTACGCTGCTTGTGTTTCTACCTTTTTACACAGTACATACTTTTCATAATGTAGGTTTGTAGTCGTATCTGGATTAATGACGTCTCAAACAGTTTTAGAGAAACAGAGAAACATCCATGCATAACTCTGAAAGTTTTTTATTTATCAAATACTGGAAAACAAGATGTCATTAATTTACAAATGCAAATCTGAACACAACAAAAACTTTCACTATGTGTGCTGTACTGGTTGCCTGTTTGGGGCTAGCTGCAATAGCCAGCCCAAATTGTTTAAATATGTTTTGTAAATTAAATATTGTTAATATTCATATAGAATTTAACAAATGTTTATCATAATTAGCATAAACTAATTGAAGCTGGTGCTCACTGAACTTCTTGAAAGGTAAATTTGACTAATGCAATAAAAGCATTCTATCAATGAATTTGTTGTAAAGTCTGTACTGTAATTTAAATATATGTAAGCTGATTCTTTTTTTTTTCTACAAGAACTGCAATATTTTGGTATATCACATCTCAATCTGTTGTATTGGCTGAGGGGTTTGAAAATGATTGGGGGGGGGGGGGGGGGGGGGGGTAAATATTAGCTCAGCATTGTGTGTTTTGTATGGAAATAATCACACCTGAATAAAGATTTCTGATGACCTCTCCAAAACAGAGGTGGCTTAACGTTTTCATTGTTAGCTTGTAAAGTCTTCAAAGGCATGAAACCGACACTTAGCGCTTCAAAGTGCTCTTTTAAACAATAGCTACTAACATTACAAAATCAATCACTGTAACACAGAACAATCCACTTCCGGCAACAGTAAACGGTTTTACTTCAAACAGAAGGTGTACAAAAATAATGACATTTACATAATGGGTCCCGTTCAGAACAATTAGTTCTATTTTAGAAGTTCTCAATGAGCTTTTCAAACAGGTTGAGGAATTTCTGCCTCCTCTCTAAGGAGGCCGGTTCCATCACTAAGGGAATAGAGGTGTCAGTTCCTTCTGAATTGTCGTTCAGATTAGCCGGCTGCTCCACCTTTTCCACCCCACGATGCTGCTCAAGTAAGGCACGCTCTCGCTCAAGCTTAGCCCTTTCTCTGTCAAGAATCGCTCTTTCCTTTTCCAGCTGAGCTCGGATGTACTCCACAGAGGCCCTATCTCTCTCCACAGCGGCTTTCTCTCTCTCTAGGGAGGCCCTGTCTCGGTCCAGTGCTGCAAGTTCTCGCTCCACTCCTGCTCTTTCTCGGTCTAAAACCATCTTCTCCCTCTCCAGGACCATCCTCTCGTATTCAATAGCGGCTTTGTCGCTCTCCAGAATGGCCCTCTCGTGCTCCATCTCATCCCTGTCTCTGTCTAGATCTGTCCTGTCTCGCCCCATTTCCTCAGACATCATGTCATCCTCTTCAACAAACAGCTCGATCTCGCTTCTGTTCGGCTCACGCGCCCTCTTGCTCCTCCTGCGCGTGGTGCTGTTCGGCCGATACTCGCTGTCATCGCCCACAGAAGAAGTGTCTACGGTGACTTCGCTTCCCGCGAGTCTACCCTCCATGGCGTCATCCATGAGGGAGAACCACGGCCAGTTAGTGGGGTTTACTGAGACGCCAGGTGGGGGATTCTTCATTTCCTGATACACACAAGGTACACAGACACAAACAGTTTGTGAGCACAAAGGGCAAGATCATGCAGATTAGGGGTGTGGAGTGTGATTACACAGTATGATGTTTACTTATGTGTATAAAAAATTATTAAACATAATATGAATATATAGATTTAATATAAATGACATTCTGATGTTTATATTTATTAAAATGTAATTTTGAGTATTTTGTGTGTAACTTTAATGTTATGTGTGTGTATGTATATAATACGTTCATGCTACTACCATACATATTAAATAGTTATTGAGATTTTTACTATATAAATATATCATTTGTCATTCTTAAATGTAATGACATTCTGATGTATAATATTAAAATGTCATTAATTAAAATAACACACAAATTGAACTAAATGTAAATACATTCAGCCTATTACCATACTTTTTTTAAAATAATTATTTAGATATGTATTACATATTGTTTGTCATCCTTAAATTTAATGACATTCTGTTGTTTAATATTTAAATGTAATTTAGGGAATTGTATGTGTGTGTGTATATATATATATATATATATATATATATATATATATATATATATGCAGAGCACTGTCTGAAGATTGAAAGGTCTTCATGGCGAGCTTCTAAGTTGCATCAGGTGTGCTACATATGGGCAATATCCAAAATGCACAGTGCTGGGGGCCTGTATGAAAGGATTGAGAACCACTGAACACTCATAACATGGCATAAGCATACCTTATACTTCATCTTTAGGTTTTCCCATTTCCTCCTCGCCTGGCTGGCAGAAATTTCCCTTTGCAGACCAAGCTCTTTCAAGATGGCCCTATAGCAGATTACAAATGCAGATTTTAAAGACTGATTGCTGCAGGCTGCTGGCATAAACATCTGCTGTATACTTATTTCTTGGTGCAAAGACTTGAATGGCTATATGCATAGTGTTGGTGTTTATTGTTTTACCTATAAGCCAGAGTTGAAGAATTTCTCTTTCCAGTGAAAAGTGAGTCGTTGGTCACACGCAACTTCACGAATCTAACAAATTCTTCATTTGACACTTGATGCACATACACATTAAGACACATGCAGATATTAATATCGGTGAGACACGTGATTTGTATAATAACGTTACATGCATCCAATTTACGTGGCCAGCTGAATGCTAAACTGCTAAAATTGGACAGTTAATTAAATGCAACGGGACTTTAAATGCATACAAGTAATCGCTACTCACTCTTATAAATGAATTCTGCATGATCTGGGCCATCCTTAATGTCCTCGGAGGGACTCTGTACAGTGTAAAGTTCGTGGTCCATACTTGCGTCTGTTGTCTTTGAGTCATCAAGTGCGCTACTCATGGCGCTAGTGCACAAGCGAAGGGCACTAGAAGAGAAAATGGAGGGTTACGTTTATTCCTTCTGCTATTAATTCACGGGGGTCAGAGTCGATACATACCGCCACCTACTGGACTGCTGTGATATCACAATGTAAAATGTCAGGAAAAGTGAGATTGTCTTGAACAGGAAAAATGTATTAATTAGTAGGCTATAAACCTTTAAAAATGTGGAATTGATGATGAAACATATACATATTTGTTTTGCAGATGCATCGCACCCTACACGGTATAGACTACTATAAAGTATAAAAAATAAATTATTTTATTACAGAAATAAAACACGTTGAAGCTTATAATCTTATAAGCATTTATATTCTACCTTTCATGATGTACTTCTTAAAAACAATTAAATTACTTTCAAAATAGTTTCTTCGTAAAACTAGTTTCGCAGTAGGGAGGGACGGTGATGTAGATCGAGTCACATCACATCCACATCTGTGAATGGAGAAACCTACAGCATAAACATGGTATATAAAATACCGCCTAAAATCCTGTATATTTAGCCTATATTTAGGCTATTTAAAATCAACACACTATGTACGCACCCTCGTGGAAAACTGCATGTCTTGTCATATGCAGTTTTAATTTGTAATTTCTGGTAGATTTAAATACACTTTCAGAGCATTGAAGGACTATATCACGTGCATTGATGTTAAGGGTGGTGGGGGTGTCTTTTTGAATCGTTTTATGTGTCTAAAAGAAGAGGAAAAAACAAGACAACAAAATAATCCTCGAGGAAATTCGATTCCTAGTCGACATCTCACGAGTTCAATACACGAGTTACATTGTCACTTGTCATATTTACAAACTCGCGTCCCGAAACTGTTGGACTAAACCTGCTGGAGGTGCTGTTACTGTATTGTAAATGCCGTAGCATTCATGCCAATACGCCCTTCGATACGGGCAATCATGAGAATTGGAAAAGGGAATGTTTTTTTAACAAAAGAACAAACACCTCGGACATTTTCTGAAGAAGAGATTGATGCAAGTAAAGATGTATTTCACAAATAGATTCATCTTATTTTTCGTAAGTTTCTCAAAGATGGCAGCAGAGAGCTTCAAGAGGCAGGATCATCAGGCAGAGAGACGGCGCATTTGCGTCACGTGGCCTCCTGGGTCCTGGCATGGGGTCCTGGGGGCGCCGACATTTTGGTGAGGTCGTCAAGGTACCTCGCTGTTTTATTTTGTTGGAAAAATGAAATGTTTGGGTGATGTTCTTCAAGATGGTTTCCACAATATATATATATATATATATATATATATATATATATATATATATATATATATATATATATATATATATATATATATATATATATATATATATATTTTTTTTTTTTTTTTTACTACTTGACCAGTTCAATACGCGTTCCGAACCACTGATTCGGAACAAAGGTTTCGAAGCTCCAAAAAGAAGCAGCGATTCGAAAGCGGCCATCACTATTTTTTAGACAACTTTTTAATACATAAAGATAGCTTTTTGTTTTTACAGCTACCGACTGTCGCAGAACTTGGAATTTCTTGAACTTGAGCACAGCATAAATAACCAGACTGACTAACCCAATGTAAATTATTAACACAGAACATGATCAAACGTTTATCTCAGCTTACTGAACGCGTTTTTGTTTAAAAACGCGATACGGGGTAGTGTTACCTAACGGTAACCTTTGTATACCTATTTTTGTTTTGTTTGTGTGTTTATAAAGTTCTCGATGGCTATTCTTCATGTTTGAATATGTTGCAATGTTTGCTGATAAGTCCCTAGCGGGGCACTGTGTTCAAATCGGTTCAAATCAATGCTCTCATGATCACCGCCGAATAAGACGAGACGAAAGCTGATTGGCTGGAAACGAAAAACGTCACTTCCGCAAGTTCGTTGAGTACGTAAGTCGCACGTTCCTTGGCCACGTTTGTCATTCGTTTTTGAACGTCGAAGAGACAGCAGCAGTTGAATCTTGGGTCCTTTTTCGAAGCTTTTTTTGTTCAATTTTACTGTTATATTTCAATCACTCGGTGGTTTTTGTATCTCTCACATCTAGGCAACGAAAGACTGTGTGTTTTTTTTAGTAATGTATCTTGAAGTTATGACAATGAACGAAAACTACCAGAAGGACACCGAGACCGCGCCTGTTCATAAGAAGAAATGGTCAAAATCAAAGAGGAAGACATTTTTGCGTGCAAAAATCAGCGAAAGGAGGCTACGGGTCCGCGCCTGGTCAGTCAAGAGACCACAGGTGTGTCTGGACCGTGTCGACGGTAACGTTACAGTAACGAGGAATACAAGTTACGTTCCACCGGTTGCCATGGCACCAAGAAACACTACCCAGTATTTAATGGACCTGGTGTACGCTGAACGATTAACGTTAGATGTTTCATTTGAGACATGTGATGTAAGCCATGATTTCTCAATGCAGAGTCATCATGTCCAATTTGATGAGAGCGTTTTCTCATTGTCGGACTCTGATTACGACAGATCTTTGGACTTTCAACAGCGAGACTTCGAGGACGTGTTCTTCAGGAATGAAATCTGACGTGTTTCCGAAACCTGACTTGATTTCGTCGGAACGAGACGACGACCTGGCAGCTGTGAAACCATAGACAGTAATATGTGCGTGAAATGCCAATGGTTTTATTGTTAACCTAGCACTATTTAAATGTGTGGTAGTATCGAACAATGTTTTATTGAAGCCAAGGCGTTCAACAGAATTCTTTGAGTTGCATGTTACGAGTTGAATTCGGTTTCATTTGTCGGCTCTCCTTCGTCCTTGTCTCACAGCATTGCGCAGACTCCAACTCAGGGAGGCGGAACGCTCTGCGTCACAGCTACGCGATGACGTGTACGCCACGCCCCGCCTCCAGTACGGCCACAACCACGTGGCCTGCAGGTAAACCCGCTCCACCCTTAATGTACGCGGTGTTAGAGCGTTGCAGTAACCTGATGTCGCAATGTCATTTCTGAGCAAATGTGCATGCATTGTTCTGCCAACGGATGCATGTGTTTTGAGAGACTTTTACAGGTTGCTGATCCTCCTCGACGGATCTCAGCTGCCTGTGCAACCCACCCAGAGCCTTGGGACAAAGCCACATGGCTGCCTGGTCATCACTGCTGGGTAACTGTGGTAAATGTTTGAATGTGAGATCACACAAGTGCACTCAGATCTTCATCTCATGTGATGCGATCTTATTTTGTGAGAACATTTTTGTAAATATTGATTATTAATTTTCAATAATTGTATTCATTATTAAAACGCACATCTGATTTACATGTTGATTTGTTTCTTGTTTATTATACATTGTATGAGTTTCATTCAAATATATATGGGACAGGAAAATGAGCATATATGCAAAGACTGCATGCACATATGCTTGACAACATTGGTATTGCCTATAGCAATCTGTCATTTCCATAAAGGTTTTAGTTGTATTAAAATGTTAGCACACAAAAGCCTAATGGTGGTATGTGACTAGGTTTTCATGGACCCAAAATGCATTTAGAACTGGGTTTCAGCTTCGGTTCTGCAAGAGTACTCTAGACTAAATTTTAAACTGGTAAAAATGTGTAGAACATATTGTTCCCTCAACTACTCTTTTTAAGCATATTTAACTTATGGAATCACATAATCAAAATTTTTTTTTTTTTTAAAGCTAAAAAATTGTGCCAGAGTTAATATTTGACGTGTGGGGTCTTTTGAATGTTGTCTTGCACAATGGGGGCCCATGGAGCTTGAGGACTGCTGCTGGAGAGAATAGCTATTCTTAAGGTGAGAATACAAGATGCATGTTCGTGAAGTGTGAGTCCGTTTCTTGTGTAATAGTCAGAATTTAGCTTAAAATTATCCTTTTTATTCCTCCTTTAGTGTAGGTTAAACTATTCACATTGCATAGGCACGTTGAAAGCAATGGGGCTAATCATGTAATGTTAAAGTCCCCCTGTAGTCAATGTTATCCCTTAACTCAAATTTTGAAAACCAAAATGACATTTAACATATTTAAGCATGATTTTTTTTCATGCCTTTTAAAATAGCTTGAATGTAACTACACCAATGCCTCAGTATACAAGGTTCTATGGATATGCAAATTGTCTCCGCCCCCCACTCACACCAGCTCAGATCCACTCGTTGACGATCACACACTGCAGTTTTAAGGAGAAAATACTCAGCAATGGTGTTATGTATCTGCACATGGTTTGTGTTCATATTAAAAACACCACATAGGCATATACACAATAAAAGCTTGTTTTTCACCATGGGGACTTTAAAATCGCCTATTGCAATAGTATAGCCAAAATCTGATTTTTAGTGTGTAAAGTTTGCTTATATTTTCTGTGTAAAGAGATAAATTTATGACAATCTGCCATATTCAATAAAACCTTAAATCACCTGCTAAAATATCAGATCAAATAATACTAACATAAGAATTAATGTACTGAGCTCAGGATATTCATGTGGTTGAAGTTACGACAGTGTCTTATGTAAACAAAAACAGTTTACTTAAATGACTGCACAAGTCTAAATCCAAAAAGGGCACATTTGGGATAGAGGAAGGGCGCCTTGAATATGTTTGAAGATCAACATGACCTGAAATCTGTTTCAAGCTCATTTTCGGATCCATGTAGAGGGGAAATCTGGACAGCCTATTCTTGAACAAAGGCAACATGACATCATGACTTTGCGTAAACATCCACGCCACTTTCAAGTCAAGTGGCGTGTTATCTATCCGCGTGTATGTGCACGCCGAAACGAATCTTCATCTTTTGCGTGTATGTCTACACCGTTAAATATCCGAGTGATTCCGCGTGTTTGTACACGCCGTTAAATGTCCGAGCGAAACGAAGCAAAATGTAGATCTACATCTGGGGAGCGATATTTTTTTTTCCTAGGATGGTAGGGGAAGACTCATAAATGGTATTAACCCCAGAGACGGGTAGGTTTAGGGATGGGGTTGGGGTAGGTCATATATTTTATATATACAGTAATATAACGTTAAGTCAACGGCGTTGATAAACACGCTGAAAAGCGATTATGCGTGTTGATAGCACGCCAAAAATGGAAATACGAATTGGCGTGTCATACATACGCCATTTCACGAGATCAGTCTGACAAAGGTCTTTATAAATTCACAATTATAGAGGAATAGCTGGGTTTTAAATGTGTGCACAAAGCAGTGCATCAAAGGAAATGTAAACAACTGTGGATCAGCTCTTCTGAACTTAATTGACTCTATATGATTGTTTTGAGCACAGGAACATTGTGTTCCTTTATCTCACCGCACAGAGCGTTTTTTTTTTTTTTTAAATATATAAACCACGTGGCAAACAGGTGCACTTGCCTAACTGGTTTACACCACAAGGTGGCCCTAAATTGCCACAGTAGAGTAAGTCCCACCACCAGAACTCTAGGAAGGCTGACAAGAGCAATGTGTTGATGATAATCCTAGTGCCACATTTAGAATAGTGCATGGCATCTGTGAGGGGCATGAAGCAATGGAGGAAAGCAGGACAGGAAAAACCTCTCAAATTACACTAGTCAAGGAGGACACAAACCACAAAAGAAGCAACTCAAACAAGGTAAAGCCTGTCTCCATTTCTCCATGGGCTGCTTTCACAGAAAAGGCTTTGATAAAGCCAGGATTATGTATAGTTCAATCAGGACCTTTCAGTAACTTAAAAAAAAAAAAAAAAACATTGCTGGTGTGCATCTTGAGACAAAACAATGGCACTGACATATCTTAAAATAAGATAAGTTGCTTTCAGTTAAAACAGCTCAAACATGCATTTTAGTCCGGGACTGCCATGTCTGTGAAACCGAGGGTATGTATCTCAACTCCTACTTTACTTTAATAAGCCAAACTTTAGGTTTCGACTTTTCTTTTTCTTTTTATGGTGAGTGTTTCTCCCACTCTGACAATGCTATGTGTCAGCTCAGTTGCCCCGTGGTCCATCTACCAAGAGTAATAGATGAAACAACTCGTCCCTGGCCTACTGTGTGCTGTCGATGAGAATACAAGGCTTGTGCATTATGATTGATATGGAGCCCTCCAGCCAGGCCGCACTGCCAGTCTATTGATTAGTCACCAGCCTGGCCTCATGGGAGAGCCTGTCCCTCGCTCATCCATCATACACATTTTCTCCCCTTTTAGACAGGCAAGAAAAGTTACCAGGATAAGCTTCTACTTGAAAGAGCAGGTTCACCCATTTAGACCATATCTATAATCTAAGATTTTAGTAAATGGTACACTTTCTTTAGGTGTGTGACAAGGTTGTAGGTAATTCATGTTGGTCTGGGTTTCATGAGATTTTAAGCTAAATCTAAACTAAATAGGCCATTATCACTCAGTTATCTTTCTTTAATGTGATTCAGTCCATTTCCTTCACATAAAACTTGTGGATTTATAAAGATTTTTATTTTTCAATTACGTGTTTATTTATTTATTTTGTAAGAAAAGGCATTTACTTTCAATAGCTTAAAATCTTAGGAAGTCCAGTCCAGCAATGCCTAAAATATTAAAATCTGCAAAAGATTTTTGCAATGAAAAATATTTCAAACAAAACAACAGCGAACTGAAATGTGTGTGTGTGTGATATATATATATAATATATGTATATAGTTACTCAATATCAACTTAGTTTGTTGAGCTGTTGTATAGAAGCAATATCTAGTTGGACCGGCTCCCGAATCAGCGAGGCTGTGATCACCTGCTGTTTTTTATTGCTTAACTAAATCAGATGTTCATAATCACACCGTTTTACTGTCTGTTTTCCAACCTTGTATTTCTCGCCTCAGGTTTTGTGTTTATCGTACTCTTCTGGCAAATGTTATGGAGAAAGCATGGAAAAACTTGTGTGAATCAGCTGTTTGGTGATGGATGAATGGACCAGCCTTTTGGCCTTATAGGCAAAGCACCAGTTCAAGAAGATAAAGGTAAAGCCCTTGAAAGCAATTTGTTTGCTTTTATTTTTATTTTTGTGCAATCAAAAAAAAAAGCAACACAATTCTTAAGCAGTTTGTACTCCATTTCATTTTCTGCAGTTTCTTTAAATGGCAGAGTAGATTCATTTAATTAATTTGCTAAATGAAGGTTGAATTGATAAATAATTAACACTCAAACTGAATTCCCATTGTTGAAGGGTATTGGATTTCTATAAATGAAATTAGTTCAAGTATTGCTTAAATAATGCCCGTTATTTCTAACACATACATGTGTATAGATGTAGAAAAACAGCACTTTGACCTTCACAGAGACAGGTGCCTGTGGCGTTGTGGTTGGACACACCCACGGAGTGGACTCTGTTCAGCCGAAAGAAAAGGTCACAGAAATGTCGTGCAGTCATGTCCTTGTAAGTTTGATCAGACTTGATAAAAAGCAAAACTGCTGCTTGGTTTCTGCTGTACTTTTCAACATCCTAATAACTTCACACTACTCATTTAAACTATGTTGTGATGTGTGATGCTAACAACCGTTGTGTTAAATTTGCATTGTTCATTAAACATTATTTCATTATTACATTTCCACAATATGCACAGTAATCTGACGTATCTAATTTACATTTATTACCTGCAAGATTTTGGCTGAATTTGGCCATTGACTGAATTAGAATAGCATTCTAGCATGCAACTCTTACTATTTCTTCCCCTAAGTACCCAAGTATTATTGCTGTTTTCTATCTAAATATACTTTAAAATGTAATAAAAAAAAAAATTTATTCCTGTGATGGTAAAGCTGAATTTTCAGGATCCATTACTCCAGTCTTCAGTGTCACATGAATGACATGATCCTTCTGAAATCATTCTAATATGATGATTTGCTACACAATTATTAATAATGGTTCTTATTATTGTCAATGTTGAAAACATTTGCTGAATCGGATTGGAAATTTTGATACATTTTTTTTAACAGAATTCAAAAGAACTGAATTTATTAGAATTAGATTTTTTTTGTAACATTTATACATTTTTCTTTACTGTCACTTTTGATCAATTTAATGAATCCTTGTTGAATAAAAGTCTCTTTTATTTTATCTTACCTCTCCAAACTTACGAATTTTATCACGGTTTCCCCAAAAAATATGGATTTGTTAAGCAGCACAACTGTTTTTTTTAAATTATTTTTTATCATTGATGACAATAAGAAATGATTCTTAAGCATCAAACCAGCTAATTTCTGTTGGATCATGTGACACTGAAGACTGGAGTAATGATGCTGAAAATTCAGCTTTACCATCACAGGAATAAATGACATTTTAAAATATATATAAATAGAAAACAGTCTTTCTAAATTGTACTTTTTTCTATTATATCTTTCATCAAATAAATGCAGCCTTGGTGAGCATAAGAGACTTCTTTCAAAAACATGAATATTTTTGTAAATATTCCAAACGTTTGACTGGTATTGTAGATGTATTCAAGTATCACTGATATACCAGAGAATAGGTGTGGAGTGGGGTGAGGTGTGTGGGCACCAAAAACTCAATGGTCAAGCATGTGTGTTGTGTGTAACATAGCTTCTGTGAGGTCTGTGGTTGCTTGAGATGCAGGTGTGAAAAATGACTAATCTAATCTGTCAAATGACAAATTGATATTGAGTTGAATGCTTTGAGCTTACTATTTTGCCTTGACCCAGTTGAGGCCCTAAAGCCTGCTCGCTGGGGCCATTTTAATGAATTTCTGTACCGGAAATAGGCCACGGGTGAGGGGGGCAGGGGCTTTGACGTGAGCGTGTGCACCTCCGGGAGCATCCCTCTCCTTCAACCTCGCCTCATTAGTCTAACTGGGCAGTTGCAGAGCTGTTGTGTGTCACATCTATTTCGGTCCCCCTAAACTCCAAAGTGCTCCCTCAACTTATCTTCCTGTATTCTCCATTTCATCTCTCGCCACCCAAGAGACGAGGTGGTAGAAATGCGGTTGGCCCCCTGCTCCGTCATCATCAAGGAGACAGTTTGGCAAGGAGGAATCGGACACTGATGCGGTCGCAAACTGTGTCAAGGACGCAGAAGCAAAAATCTGCTACAGTTCACCTGTACAACATCTGAGAGCACAAATGCAGAGAGGAACTGACCCACTAAACCAACTTACAACTATCTGCACTCTCCCTTAAATTAAAGGTGTAGTTCACCCCAAAATCAAAACTTTGCTATTATTTACTCACTGTCATTTTTGTTTCATTAGAACAACCCTAATTAATTCAATGTAGCTTGTTTGCACACAATGACATTTCATAGTGACCGGGGGGCTGTCAAGCCCCAAAAAGCACTATAAACTGTTTGATTTGTTTTCTATATTTCAAGTCTTCTGAATTCCTGTGAGGAAAAGACCCTAAATAATTTTCTGAAAATGTATAGAACACTAGGTTGGGGTGATTTTTATTTTTTTTATTTTTTTTATTTTTTATTAAAGGACATTTATTCAGAAAATATGCATTCAATTGAATAAAAGGGACAGTAAAGGCATAACAATACAAAATATTTAATTTTGTTTAAAGAAATTATGTTCTTTTGAACGTTTTATTCATCAAATAGCCCTGTTTTCCTTGCTTTTTTAAAAACTTGTTTTCATCATTAAGAAAGAAAAAAATATTGAGCAGCAAATCAGCATATCAGAATGATTTCTGAACAATAACAAAGAATTTTATTTTGAATTGTAATATTTCACAAAATGTAAAAATTATTTACAGCATTTTTCTATCAAATAAATGTGAGCAACCATGGTGAGCATATGAAATTTCTTTCAAAAATATTAAAAAATCTTACCGACTTAAAACTTTTGAACTCGTTTGTATCTTAATGATCATTAATCATAAATTATTTAATTTTAGTCTGATTTCTCACACAAAGCTATTGGAAGTGCTTTTACAGTGCTTTTTTGTTCTTTAAGGAGCTCGACAGCTCAGAAAAATAAATAAACTCCTATACCTGTTTGTGATGACATGAGTCAGAATTTTCATTTTTGGGTGAACTATTCCTTTTAAATGTGGCTCATAGCCGAAAAATCTAGCAAATGTCCAAAATTCATGTCATTGCATGCACACATCACATCACTCTCATTGATGTATCCTTGCGTCGTGTAGCCTGGCCCAAACCTGGAATGTGCCTGTCATCCAATCGCTTAAAGCCTTTCGAAAGAGTTGAAAGAGCTCAAAGGTCCTACTGTTCACCAGAAGACACTGCTCTGTTGATAAAATCAGACACATACACACCAGCCCACTGCTGCTGCTGGTTGAACTGTTTTCTTCACAATTCTTTGTGTAGGTGAAATGAAATAGAGGACCTTCTTGTGCAAGTGTGTCTACAGACCAGCCTGAAATTTGAACTAAAGAAGCAGCAGTTTGTATGAAGCAGAAGCTGCTGATTTGAATGAAGCTATTGAAACGGAATCAGAGTTGTAGATATTTCAATCCTTCCTCATTCATATAGGAGCTGTACTTATCTATAAGGAGGTGTCCACATACTTATGACCTCGTGTCTTGTTCTGTAGGGCACAATTTGGGTTTAATACTTTATTCCTAAAAAATATTACATTTGAAATAAGTCTGTTAATTAAGTCAACGGTGTACTCCAATCTGATATTCTTCCACCTTGGGTTGGTGTTCATGTGTTATTTCAAGTCTATGAATGTACCTCCTCTTAGTGTTATTGTGAAAACCAAGACGCTCTCGTCATAACATTCATCATCAATGCTAATCAGAGTGAGAAGTCGCACTTGACTCCAACACCTTATAAACACACTAATGTGATCCAAACACACTAATGTGATCCAAACACACTAATGTGATCCAAACACTACTGCTCACCTGTCACCAACACACATACCTGCACAGTACGCTACCATGAATGTTCCCTTCTTAGAAACAAACGGCGGGAAAAGTCAACCTTAGTCTTCCCAGAATCACCCCATCGCACACTCGTAGGAGTTTCCGTCAGGCAGAATGAGAGGGAGGCTGGCATGGAAGGTCTAAAAACAGCACTTTGTTGAGAGACAGACAGTAGCTTGATCAGGTCAAACCAGGTGACTCTCTGTAATGTGTGTTCATGACGTGGCTCTGATACCTACCTGTATTTTGGCACATGCTAATTTTATGGATGGCCAACTTCAGGATTTAGTTGATTTTCAGTGCAAGCAGAGAGATGTCCTGGGGTGCTTTTATTTTGGTCTTTGGTGGATAATGATGCAAACACAATCACTATTGCAATCTTTAATTGTTATTTAATTTGATAATTGAATTAGTAGTTTAGTTTATTTATTATTTATTAATTTATTCAATTTTAGTTGTATTCAATTTGAATTTGATTTTAATTTGAGTTGAATAGACATATTTCTTTTCTAAATTATAATTTAAAAAAAATGTTGTTTTTTGTTTCATGTTGTTTGGCTTCCACCATTTATTTACTTTTAATTCTAGTTTAGTATTATTCCTTTTTATTTTATTTAAATGTGAGATTTCTATTTGAGTTGAATAGACCCATTTCTTTTCCATGTGATCCTATTTTTTATTTTGGGCCTGTTTTGCTTTATTTTCGGTTTTATTTTTGTTTTGATTTGGGCCTTTTTTTGTTTTGCTTTCATTTTGTTTAATTTTCAATTCTATTTGAGAGTTATTCCGTTTTATTTTATTTAAATGTGAGATTTGTATGTGAGTTAAATAGACCTATTTCTTTTCCAAGTGATCATAGTTTTGATTTTGGGCCTGTTTTGATTTAGTTCTGGGCCTTTTTTTTGTTTTGCTTTCATTTGATTTACTTTTAATTATATTTTAGTATTATTCCTTTTTTATTCTATTCAAATGTGAGATTTGTGTTTGAGTCAAATAGACCTATTTCTTTTCCAAGTATTTTATCCAAATGTGAGATTTGTTTTTCAGCACTTGTATGATTCAATTTCATTAGGATAATTTCACTCGTGTTGCAGCATTCCTCATTTAAACGTTGCTTTGAATTAAAGAGTCCGCTAAATAAATAAATATAAATGTAAATGTAAAAAATAAATAGCCTTTTCATTTGTGCTCTAAATGCGCCGTGACTGAGAATTAGGAGAAATGTCAAAGTTTTCGAGATCACGGCCTTAGAATGGACAAACTGGCAGTGTTTGTCTAATGTTCATTTTGAAAGGAAAATAAAGTATAAATAGCCCAGCCCCATCACAGACCTCGGAGTCTCTGTATGCGGTGTGATTCATATCTCGTTAGAGAAGTCAGTCTCGTTAACCTCTCTGTAATTACCCAATGCGCAGCTCCGGCCCACAGCACACACAGCGTTGGCAAACTGAAGCCAGTGTGCGTCAGTCAGACACCAGTCAGACTTCAGATCTCTCAGCTGATTACTCCTACTCGATATTAATAATTCTACATCTCAAGTTTAGTGGTCTTCTTAACTGATGTATGCAGCAACCCTGAAATGATCCGAACCTGTCCTTGTCCACTGGGCTACTTAAAAGCTGCAGTCATTTGTCAAATAATACAATATGTGAATGTGTGTGTTTCTGTGACCTTCTACGTTTTTTTCCTCTGGTTTCTGGGATCTGTCTTGGTGATGTGCATAAGACTTTTTTTTCCTGTCCCTCCCTACTGTTCTCTTTCCATTCGGGGACATTTCAGAGCCTTGGGAACGGTTTCCATGGCGACCGTAACTGCAGACAAGGAGAGTGTGCTGAGACAGGGATGTGAACGCACTTGCACTCTCGTCTCATGTGGAGCGCTCCCTTCCTTCCATCTCATTTGTAAAATGAGATGCTATATTTGTTTGTTTTTTAAGTTGAGCTTTTTTTTTTTTTCTTGGTTCACATCATCAAGCTTACTAGACTGCGGGTTGCAATTAAAGCATATTATACTACTTTTAAAGACTTTTTTTGTTACATTTTTATCACATTCAACATGTGAAATATAAGATTTCCATCCATCCATCCATCCATCCATCCATCCATCCATCCATCCATCCATCCATCCATCCATCCATCCATCCATCCATCCATCCATCCATCCATCCATCCATCCATCCATCCATCCATCCATCCATCCATCCATCCATCCATCCATCCATCCATCCATCCATCCATCCATCCATCCATCCATCCATCCATCCATCCATCCATCCATCCATCCATCCATCCATCCATCCATCCATCCATCCATCCATCCATCCATCCATCCATCCATCCATCCATCCATCCATCCATCCATCCATCCATCCATCCATCCATCCATCCATCCATCCATCCATCCATCCATCCATCCATCCATCCATCCATCCATCCATCCATCCATCCATCCATCCATCCATCCATCCATCCATCCATCCATCCATCCATCCATCCATCCATCCATCCATCCATCCATCCATCCATCCATCCATCCATCCATCCATCCATCCATCCATCCATCCATCCATCCATCCATCCATCCATCCATCCATCCATCCATCCATCCATCCATCCATCCATCCATCCATCCACTGCTGCTGTAATAGCAATCAATAGAAATGATCTCCATCATACCAAGGGGACATTTACATGACACCGTTTTCATTAAAAATTAAAACTTTTTTAGCATTTTGGGGGCCTGAAAATGCAAGCTGAAAACAACAGTCTCTGCGTAAACTACAAAAACGTGCATTTGTGAGAACAGTGACGTCATGTGCATGTGCATGTGCATTACGTGTTCAGCTATAGGCTTATGACAAAGTTGTTACAAAGTGACATCGCCAACTACTGGCCTGGCAGCATAATACAGCTTTTTTTAGTCATTTTCGTGGATCTGTGTGAAAGGAGATCATTTTGACAACATTGTCGTCTGTTCATTCGTTTTCTTAGATGAAGTAAAGTTGGGATCAGAGAGCAATCGGTCACTCCACACCAGTAACCTTAATCTCGATCTGGATTTAAGACGGATTATGCAGCACCCTCAGGGGATATATATATATATATATATATATATATTTTTTAAAAGGTTAATGCAGGTCCAGGCACCATTTGTATCTGAGGAAATGTTCCATTACTTTTTAGAAATGAGAAAAATCTGATTTTATTTCTAGCTACAGGAAGGAAAGGCTTTTACACACCCACATACATATACATAATCCTGCCTTGGTATTAATTAGTGTGTGCCTCTTCAGTTAATTTGACCATCACCCTTTGGTAGGTTGTGACATCCCAAGGCTTCATAACTCGTCAATACATAGCTTGAGCTATTGTCGAGCGCTCAGTGAATCTTTATTGTAAATCAATTTGTTTTGATATGTTGGAGAAGGGAAATGTGGAGATGTCTTTGTGTACGCAGATGCTGTATGCCACTGCTATTTCATCCTGTTTGCAGCAGGTGAAGTGAGGAGTAATTGGCTTCTGTCAATACTGGCTTGTGAGTTTTAGCAGCAGCTATACAAGATGGAAAAGAGGTCGATGCAGAGAGAAAGAGAGAGACAAGGACGGAGCCGTTCACTCCCACCCACCTCAAAGCTGCCATTTCTCACAACTGCAAACCCGCAGTAAATGGCCTCCTTTAACGCTTTTCTGCCTCACCACACTGGCATCAACAGATATTTCCTTCTTTTCACATTGGTCTATTGCAGGTGAAGAATTGTTGGGTAGAGAAAAGACTTTCCGGCATTTGATTTCTTGATTTTTATTTTATTTCATTAATTTTTATATTCAAGCACTTTGAGCTAATACACATTATTTTTTATCTAGTTTTATATCTATATTATCTTCATATCTACTTTTACTTATATTAATACATTCTTATTTCCGCATTTAGAATACAATTATTAATTAAATAATTATTGGTAAAAAATGACATTGTCAAAGATACTGTACACGGTAAAAAAGTTGCTGCCTTAAATTTTTAAGTACAATCAACTTGGATGTTTGAGTCATGCCATTCTTGTATAACTAAAAACATACAGTGATGTCATAACTAATTGATCATATTTTTTTACAGTGTATGGCCACATAGTGAGATACAGTAATGTCACACTGACAAAGTTACAATTACAAGAAACAGATGCAAGACATCATTGCGTTATAACTTTCATTATGATTTTTTACTCTGAGGCAAAACAACCTTTCATATTTATTTATTTAAAATATTTTTATATTCTTATGTGTGCAGCACTTTGAGCTGCATTTTATTTAAGTAATGTGCTATTTTATTATTATTATTAATATCATCTCATGACTGCAAAGGTCCTAGAGCAGGGGTCTCAAACTCAACTTAACTGGGGGCCGCTGGAGGTAGAGTCGGGGTCAGGCTGGGCCGCATCAAGTATTCCACAAAAAAATAGTATTCAAGCATTCCAAAAAAGGAGCACAACTGATCCAATCTTCTCAATATTTATTATTAACGTTTCTTCTGAACTGTTCCTCTGAATTTGAACATTCCTTTCTGTACATGATTGGTTCTTTATGAGCTGTCCTTCTGACAGTTGAAGTTCATTTTACAAACTTTCTTTGTCTATAACACATATTTGTGATATTTATATTTGCTTATGTCCTTTTTATTTTCTTTATACAACACATTAATGATATTGAATGTTTTTTTGTTTTTTTGAAGGCACATTTCCTTTTATTATACTTAGAAAAACAATTATTGCTTTTGAAATACAAATATTTGCAGTCATGTCTGACCGTCTTATTGAATTCTTTCACATGTATAGTGTCTCAAATTACTGACTGCACAAATCAAAGCAAACCTTCTTATGAACCTGTTGGACACATATTACAAGCTCAAAATGATTATTCTCACATTGTTTTAGGGCAGGGTCTCTCTCCAACACGTCGCTCGCGAGCTGCCAGTAGCTCGTGGTCTGATTGGTGGTAGCTCGCCAAGGGGCCTGTTCACATATCGCGCTCACATATTTTGCGCGCTCAAGTTCGTTATTTCAAATGTAGGCGCGCGGCAAGCGCGCTCATAATTTAAGCGACGCGCTCATTTTTTCCAGGCGCAATATGTTTGTACTTCGCGGTTGTCTATGACAACTATTGACAACAAACCCACCGTGTCACGAGACTATCTATGGTAGCCCTTTAAGGGATAAAAAAAATATTATTTTTTTTTAAAACGCGGCACACGCAACGACGGGCCGCACTAAAATTAAACTTTAATGTCAAGTAGGGGGCCACAAAATATCACCCTGCGGGCCGCGAGTTTGAGACCACTGTCCTAGAGCCATATAGTCGTATATTCTGTGGTAGTGACCACCTGTTTTATTTGTAATGAATGAATGACTAAGTCTTTGCCGGTCAGTTTTATCTCTGCAATGAGTGCCTCTTCAAATTATTAAAAAGAGAAATATGTAAATTTGTGGCAGGTGTATTCAAACACATGGTCTCATCTGAACAGGCCCTGTGTGTAGTCAGTGCATTGGGCATTTAACTTCTGGATTGGACGAGGAACCAGAATTTTAATTGCTTTTAATGACTCCAATTTTGTTTCTATTCTTCTTTTGCAAAATTATATAACTAGACTGCTAGCATTTTATGCTTTTTTTATTTAGTTTGTAAGACAATTGGAATCAATTGTAAGACCAATTGTCTTACAATTGATTTCAATTGTCTTACAAATCTTAAATTCTAAAATTTTATTTCCAGTTTTAAATCAGATTTATAAACCCCTAGTTTTTGGACTGTGCCATGTGCTTCATTTGAGTTTTCTGATGCCATTTTGACTTGTGACAGTTTTTATGCTTGGCATCTCAGTATGTTAATGAAATAGATTGATATGTTTTTTTGCATCAATCGTGCCAATTCATACCTCGAGGGATGTGTTATTTTTGGCATTTGGAAATAGCCACCTCTCTCTGACGGCAGAGCACCGTGTCTCTGAGGACATTTACGCATTTACTCTCATGAATAGCCTGGCGAGTGGCGTCTGAGCGGCATCAAGGACACGCCATGCACTGAAAAACTCTGAAGCAGATTTCTCTCGCTCTTGTTCTGCTCCTCTCTCTCAAGAGTGTTTTCCTTTTCATCACGTTCCAGCCTCCAGGGGGCATCTTTTACCCTTAATGTCCTCAACTAACAGGTGTCCCATCTGCCCTAAAAATACAATACGCCTGTTGCGTGCAGGAAAATCTTAGACTAGAGCCACTGGGGTCTCACATTTCCACACCGGTGCTTTCCATTGCACTAATGCATTGTGAGTCCTTGTCGCATGGTGGACCCTGAGAGATGTTTTAATTTTGTTTTTGTCTTCTATAGTCTTGAAACCTGGAGCAGAATTTTGAGCCATGGGTTCCATTGAAAATGCATAAGAACACACCTTGGCCTTTGTGTGGCTTATTGCTTTATTCTTAAGCAGCTTTCTTACTTCAGAGTTGTCTGCTTATTTAGTATCTTTCAAAAAAGGTGAGGTTAGTTCTGGTAAAATATGTGCTGTGATTATTTATTTATGTTTGTCTATTATTAGTTACAAAATAAAAACTATAAACTAAAAAACGCGTAAATGTGTCGTGTAAATGAACGGCCAAAATGCATATTTATTTCATGCCGTGTGTCGTGTAAACGTCCCCTAAGATGGTGTATACTCACATGTACTGAAGGTGTAAGGAAAATATTTATTACTTTTTTACTTGATGGTACAGCATTTTAGAATCCTTAAATTGAAGCATTTCAATTTTAGACATATTTCAAAACCACATGAAACCAATATGACATTTCTAAGGACTTGGCGTATGTGCTTAAACAGATTTTTTAAAATGTGTTCTTTACAATGACACTCATTTCCTGAATATGAACAAAAAACAACAAAAAATTGTGCATATTTGCTGTCTTAATTAACTGAACACTACTATTTGAGTGTCTCATTCCCAGTCATCGAACTCATCACTGACTTCTAATTTTGAAACATGATTTTTTTTGCTATGTACTGCTGTTTCTATCCAGTCTGATCCCTCTGATCCTTCTGTTTTCCTTTGCGTCAAGAGGTTGCCCTTTTCTCTATGAGAGTGCTTTCACACCCTTGACTCAAATGTGAGTATGTGTAACGCCGTGAACCCCTTAATTGTGGATCGTGTCTCATCCTGTACGTTGCATGAAAGCATGAAAGATCATCCAAGGTGAGAAGTGCTAACAGTCCTCGCACCCTCATTTAAAGTCATCCAGAGAATGCCTGACTGAAAATGCAGGTTCTTCTGGAGAGATGGAAATGGAACAGCAGACGTTAGATATCCAGGAAAGGGAGGGGGATGGTGGGATAGAGTAGTAATATCGCTCTCGTTAAACTATATCTGCAACCCTGCCCCCTAATGCTATTCTAATGAGAACCCTACCTGGCCCCCTGCCGACTGCACATCAGAGTGAGACCACAGCAGACCTGCTCAGGTTCTTTCCAGGGGGTTGTGTCTAAATCCATGTTTTGATCAGTGCAGTTATTGATTCGAAATCTCATCACTGACAATGTGTTTACGTGTACATAAAAGAAACACTGACAACTATCAAAAAACAATGATCAGTGGTTTTGCATGAGATTTTGAAAGATTTCTTTTCTTACGTCAGACCGTAAAGATGGTGAAATATTGTGAAATCTAGCAATAATGACTTTGTATGACCTTTTGCCATTAATTAAAACAGCCTACAGTCTTATATTAAATATCTTAAATATTTTTTTAACTATTTAATTATGGAAAAAACATGGAAGATTTGATAGTGAATATAAAGTTCTCTGTGTTGAGATGGATGGATGGGTGAATGGATGGAAGGATAGATGGATAGATAGATTAGATAGATAGATAGATAGATAGATAGATAGATAGATAGATAGATAGATAGATAGATAGATAGATAGATAGATAGATAGATAGATAGATAGATAGATAGATAGATAGATAGAAAATCATAATAGAAAATCATGGAAATTGTGATACTTTCATACTTTTTATTCTAGATATGTCTAAAAGTCTAAAAATGTGTTTAAATCTCTTTAAAATGATTAAAAAACATTTTTTAAAAAGTCATGGAAATCCAACATTCCAAAGGTGTGGGAATCCTGATAGATGTTGCTGCATAATTATTAAGAATAATTGGTGTAAGATTGTGCACGTAAATACACTCACTGAACGGATTCTAAGACGAAGGTATGATTTTCTCTCATTGACACATCATCCATGTTGACTCTATCATTCGCTATTCCTCCATTCTGTCATCCCTTCCTCCCAGACTCAAAGGATTATACAATGGAGCATTTCAAATCAAAATGGGATTTTCTCACTGATACTGCACACACACACAAACACACACACAACTCCCTGGATGATGACGTAATCCAGTCATGGGCTGGTCCAGACCGGTTAGGCCATCTTGTGCTCTATAGTGACATGCAACTTGTTGTGCTTTCACATTCCCCACATCTCTTACATTGCTAAAAGGACACAAACACGCACATTGAAGGCTTGAAAGGCTCTATGGACGACAAAGGTTGCCATTGCATTTCTCATATAGAGAGAATACAGTGTCTCTTCAGGTTAGATCCAACTACAAGTACTACAGCAATTCTGCTGCCAGGGGTAGATCCGGGAGGATGCCTGGCACAAATAGTATCAGGAAAACTCCCAGGGCAGCAACAATCAATGAAATCGATAAAGAAAATCGCCAACAACAACATCTTTATCAATAAATGTGTGGTTTAGTTTGACCTTATCGATCATTTTGTGACTTTGCTTTACTATCGTGTGTTGATCATTTGGAAAGCTGTCAGCAAATACCCCCCCCCCCGCATACAATATTTAGCGTACAATTTATTTATAGCCTTCAGTTTGAACATTTTTTGGAGGAAAACATTGAGCAAGGTAAGATGTATCCCCTTGTTGATGCAGTGAGATGCACACATATCGAACTAAATAGGGCTGCAAAATTAATAATTAAATCGATTAAAAAAAATGATCAACAACAAATTTCACTATCAATTAATTCATGGTTTTGTTTTTCCTTTTTGATAATTTATGTTTTCCTTATTTATGCAGTGAGATTACAGTGAGATCAATAATTGACATAATGATTACTAAAATTAATTATTTTTTGTTTATTACCATAAACATATTTTAAGACATTTATAGAATTTTCACAGGCACATTTATTTTCCCCTATTGTTTTCAAGGTTTATGTGTTCAGAAGTACCTGCAAATGAGAGTAACGCTTGTCTGAGCTCTGTTGCTGAGTTTGTAGAGCGTGGCCAATTCAGACGTGAAGATGAGTGAGTGAACAATGTATCAAATGAATGAAAGGCACTCTGAGGCAAACCATGTATGACAGCGGGCAATTTTGAGTGCGTTTTGGCATGCCAGGCTCCTCGATTTTCTGCTTTCCACCCAAGACCGTCCCTACTTTTTTACGCTAGACCTTGAATTAAGTCAGCTTGGGAAAACCATTTTGTTAACTGAAGGTAAAATCAATACTCTTCTCTTTCTCTGATCCCGGCTGGACGAAGACAGCAGCAGTAAAGGCAAGGATGAGTTTTAAATTCTCACTCTTGTATGATATAAATCCATTTGATGCCTTTGAAGCCAAGGTACAAACCTATCTCGTCTCCCCAGGCTCTGTTTTGGTCTGCCGCTGCGTCCATCTGTCCATGTGTATTAGAGGTCAACAATCAGTAACCACATGCCCAAACATATGGCGTGGCAAAGCACCACAAGGTGGCGCTGTAACCCAGCCCCTCTCTGGGAGCAAAGTGTTTATTCCCCATCACGCTCCTCTCAACAAAATGTTCTCTGTATCCTATTGATAGGCTGCTGGATTGTGCTCTTCGAATGTCACACCATCTGCCTTGGCATGGTTTAGCTTTGTGTGTGTGTGTGTGTGTGTGTGTGTGTGTGTGTGTGTGTGCGCGTGCATGTGGTGGGGTGAATATTTCATGTCTGCTCTGGCTCAGTGCAGGTTGGCTCCAACAATCTCTTTAATACACCAGTGTGGCTCTAGTTACAGAGTCACACTCTCAAGCACACTTAGTAATATACATGTAAGCTCAAAGCCACTCGCACAGACAAACGCTCACTGTAACACACTCGCCATGCAGTGCTCATATTAGACATGCTCTTAAACGATGGTTCATTTCTGGAGGAGTGTTTTACATTACTGAATGTAAGATCCTAAGCTAACATTTTACACCTCCAAGGATCCGTTCTATTTCCTATAGTGACACTAAATCAAGCTCAAAGTATGACTCATCTTTTCCTTAAAGTCACTAGTCTACCTTTCTGTCCTCATGTAGCTCACCTTTAAAAAGGACAAATGACAAAATCAGGACTTTGTCATCGTTCTTGCAGCAGGTGTAATTGTTGTTGTTGGTGTTTGTCACTGGAATAAATAGATACTGACAGATGCATAGATGGTCTCTCTTTAAAACCCTTCATTTGTTCAAATAAATGATCTCCCATCATCTTTTGCTGACACCATTTGATGCGTCTTGCATCCTGCTATATGCTCATGTCATGTCCTCGACTAAGTCTTATTAGTAGAGAAATGGTGATCTGGATGGGGTCTTCTATCTAGCTAATGTGTGAATGCACACATGATGTCTCTCCTTGATTTTAACACCTGAGACACTGTCGTATCGGTGCAGTTGTGGACACGCTGATGGTCATATTTAAGGTTCACTTAATTTGAATGTATATTATTGGGTAGGACACTTGCAAGCACACGTAGATGCACATTCACTTGAGGCTCTGCACAGCTGGTTTTTGAGGTAGTAGCTGTTTGGAATCCATTTTACCTCCAAATTGTAAAATGGAGCAAGACCAAATGTGAGTTTGCTAAAATAATCACTGCAGGTCAAAAGTTTGGGACAGTAAGAAAAAATTCTACTTTTTTTGTTTTGTTGCAAAGATGCATTAAATTGATTAAAGGTGAAAGAAAAGGCATTTATAATGTTGCAGAAGATTTCTGTTTCAAATAAATGCTGTTCTTTTGTACTTTCTATTCATCACAGAATCTTGAAACAAAAATGGTTTCCACAAAAATATTAAAGGGATAGTTCAACCTAAAATAAAAATTCTGTCATCATTTACTCATCCTCATGTTGTTCTAAACATGCATGAAGTTCGTTCTTCTGTTGAACTAAATTGAAGAAGGTCGGTAACCAGACAGTTATAACCGTTGGAAAACTCAATGGCTATACCGTCAACTGTCTGGTTACCGACATTCTTTAAAATATCTTTTGTGTTCAACAAAAGAAAAAAAAACTCATACACGTTTGGAACAACTTGAGGATGAGATGACATATCTCATATCTGATGACATATCATATGATAAACGCACCCATAAACGGTTTGGGAGTTGAGCGCGCCTGTTCTCAGACATCATATGATGACATAATTTTCATTTTTTGGGTGAACTATCCCTTAAACCATTGATAATAAAAAAATTCTTGAGCACCAAATCAGCATATTAGAATGATTTCTGAAGGATCATGTGACACATTCTAGACTGGAGTAATGATGCTAAAAATTCAGCTTTGCCATCACAGGAATAGATTACATTTGAAAATATATTTAAATAGAAAGCAGTTATTTTAAATTATAATAGTATTTCACCACATTACTGTTCTTATTGTATTTTTGATCAAATGAATGCAGCCTTTGTGACCTTTTCAAAAAGATTTAAATTTAAAACAAAAAAATAATATACATAATTATTATTATATTATAAAATTATAATCATTATTTTCAAATTCTAATATAATTGTGTATATATATACAGTATTTGATAGATTTTGATTTCGTGTTGACTCAAACTGTCATGTTGTCACTGATTGATCTACCTGGGATGATCTTCTTGTGCTGGTCTGTGTTCCTCACTTAATGACATCATATTAGACCTACTTCCTGTGTCACCTCTGCTCTGTACAGAGTCACAGCTCTGCTCTATTAAGACACACGCGATTAACCCAGACTATCATTGCCTTCACTCTCAGCAGGGTAAAATCAGCATCTGCCATGTGTTCCTCCGTTGTTCCCCCTTTTAAACACTCGGCTTGTGTCATCCTGTACTCAAGAGACCCAAAACCGATTTGATTGATGTGTTCACGTCTGTGGATGTAATTTCAGAAGATGATTTCCTGTGCAATCGAGTACCCTGCGTTTAAATAGTGAGGCTATTTCATCATTCCTCTCTCACTCACCAGCTCCACTAACAAAGTTATAACACACTAAACATGATGAAAATGTCAGGTCATGTTATAGGGCAAACCTCACATTGGATCGGTTCTCATACTGCAAGTACACATGGACAAGTGTCCAAGAGTGTTTTTTTTTTGTACTTTTCCAACACGTTCCATAATCAGTTTCCTATGGAAGCTTGTTTCCGCCACAGAATTAACAGTCTAAAAGTTTTTATCTCATATTTCTTCTTGCAATTGTTTATACAGTATATATATTTTTTAAAAGTTAGAATTGAAGGATATAAACTCGCAATTGCAAGAAATAAGGTCCAAATTGTGAGATATAAACTTACAATTGTGAGAAAAAAGTCAGTCATCAAAAGTCATTACCCTTTTTTTTTTCTTCTGTTGGAAACTGCTTCTTATATCAGTGCCATCAACACACATTTATTGTATTTATATCTTCATAAAGGCCACACATCTCTGTCTTTATGAAACATGGATATCCGGATGATAGCAAAAAAAAAAAAAAGAAGAATAAAGTTTTCCCTCTGCCACCCATCATTAGGCGCAGCCATTAGAGAGCTGGAGAGATAACATCAGAGCTGCCATGTTGTGGTCAAAACACACATTCATTTAGCTGAAGTCTACTAGGTACATGTACTACATAAATATAAACACTGGACAATAATGAGTTGTCTTCAAAGAACAGTAGATGTTGAGCAAAATCTTCCTTCTTTCCCTGTTTCTCAGGTCCATTGTACTATACACAAGGTTTTCTAGAGAAAGCGCATTCATTAAAGAGATATTCTGGGTTAAATGCACAATTAATCTCAAGTTCTAATCACTTGTCACTTAGTAACTAGACACCAGTTTACAGCTTTATATCAATGAAGATTATGGATACATTATATATTTGTTTTACAATTTATTTATTGTTTGTCTATAATATGTATTGTTTATAGTGGAGCATTGCTCACAGTGTTTTTACAAGTCTTTAGGGTTAACTTAAAGGCCTATTACAGTGAAACATTTCATTCAACTTTATATGCGTATCTATGGCAGGAGTTTATCACAGATAAGTATTTTGTTGTTTAATTCTTCGCTTAAGATTTCCCTGAAAATAAATAACTGTCAGTGTTTTTTATTTTATTTAGGTGGTATGTGGTGTCTCAAATGCTTTAAATGGCTTTATTTGTGTTTATATTTTTTAATTATTTATTATTTATAATTTTTTATTATTATTCTTTTAATAAAAAAAAACTCTATGTAAGTTTTTAAAGACTTAATTTTTATCTAAAAAGGCTTAATTTAATTTAGCGCTTAATTTATACATTAATTTTTACATTATTATTGTTTATGTTGTTAAATAATAATTATTTTATTAGAAAAAGGATCATTTTAATCCTTAATGTTTAAAGACTTCATTTGTACCTAAAAGGGATTAATTTGTATTTATAATTGATATTATATGTTTATATTTGTATTTAATATTATTGTTTAATATATTAATAAATGTTTTAAATTATTAATTTAGACCTTTTAAAGCTGAATTAAGCCCTTTTAGATACAATTTACATCTTTAAAGATGTTAGGTTCACAACTTAATCCATTTTAAAGGGATGATTTACAGAGCATTTGAGACACCATAAAATCTATATATTAATTTAAAATTAAATAATGTTTTTTTGTGGATGAGTAAAGTAAATGATGACAGAATTATAATACTTGGCTGAATTATTCCTTCATCATCATCATCATCATCATCATCATATATGATACAGAAGCTGTTTGGGTGTAATCTGTATGTGATGCCTGAATATCCAGCCTTTTGGGTGGCACGATTGTTGTGGAATGTTCCAACCTCCACGGAGCACAAAGGTGAAAAGAAAAATATTTTCAAACACTTATAGTACATCTATTTTTACTGTCAGCATTGGGGGGGGATCTCCTATCCGCCCTGTCATTGCATGGTAGAACCCCCTCATGCCCCCTTTCTCCGTGAGTCCGGAGCTAAGTTTGGATGTTGCTAAGTCCCACTTGGAAACTGAATGCCCCTCTTTGTCCCTGAGAGCAGGATGTCTCACATATGACATTTGGAAGGAGAGGGAAGCAGGCAGAGGGGGCAACGTCCAGTGTAGGGTTACTCTGTCTGGCAGCTGAGAGCCACAGAAATAAGAGAGCCGTGGTGTGAATGTGTGCGCTTGTGCACATGTACGTGGCTCATCATCAGACACCCAGGTCTTTTATGAATTATTCAGTGTTGTCAATTTAACACATTAATTTAGTTCAATTATATACTCAATGGTCAATGATATGGAAATAATTTCATTGTAAAACCACTTGTAGTGCTGTATGTTTAATGGGCTATACCTGTCTTTGAATCTTCATTGTGCTTTTCTCACCAAATACCTTTTTTATTATTAAATATTATATCATATAATAATGTATTTAATAAAAAAGTCTTTGCCAGGCTAATTTCAAAGAATGGTTATTACCCCGCCCCCATAATGTCCATAATATTGTTATGCGATTAATATTTATTTAGTTGAGTCATTTGAAACAAAACAATTTAAGAGATTAACACATCCCTGAAATAAATGACATTCGTTTTTAAAAGGTTTTTTGTAAGGTCTTGCAGTGGACTCCACCTTTAGTAACAATGGAAATAGTGGCGGAAATATAATCTGATAGTGGAAAGATGACATAATGCTTGTCCAACTATAGAGATGCCAGAGCGAACGTCACGGCTGCGCTCAACCTAAGCGCAAGCTGAGATATGCCTCTCAGATTCTTTTCTGCATTTATCTCCATCTTCCCCCCATTGCAAATGTGTTGAAAAGTTGTAAACCAGTCATCAAGGTACAACTCTGTGCTTAAGGATAAAAGGCAGACATCCACTGGCCTGCCATTTATAAAGCTGATAAGCCTTGATGACTTTACAGTGTATGGTTTATATAGTTTGAGCCAATGCAAACTGGAGTTGTGGCCTCCAAAAGAATCAGTTAGTGCAATAATTCTTGCAGGGAGGGGAGGAAGATGTTGTTGAATAAGAAAGAAATAACAGCGGTTTTAGGGGTAAGTCAGAAATTAGAAGGAGTTGGACTTGGCATTGGCTTGTGCTCTGATAACATCAGTGCCGACACAGCAGAAGCATTTTAGCAAACGCGCTTGAGTTGGCCTGCCGACAAAAAATGTGAGGACAATAAATGCAGTACTATGCATATATATATATAAAAAAAAAAAGGAGTTTACCTAAAAACTTAAATTGTAAATTACCACTCATTACAAACATGTATGACTTTCTTTGTTCTGAACACAAATCTGAAGAACATTTTCCATATAAGGGAAGTGAATGGGGACTGGAGCAGTCAAGATCCAAAATGACAATAAAAGCACCATAAATGTATTAAAAATGAGTATGACTTGTGTCCAAAATTTAAAATGGCCATTTGGCATTACAAACCTGTACGACTTTCTTCTTTGGAACACAAAAAGAAAACATCTGAAGAATGTTATATGATGGAAGTGAATGGGGACTGTGTCGGTCAAGCTCCAAAAAAAGCCCTATAAAAAAAGGAGTCCATATGCTTGAGACTTAAGTCTTCTGAAACAATGTTAGGCCTACATATTATTTGAGGAGCAGACTCAAATTTCAGTCATTTTGCAGTGAAAATTTTGCACTCAAATCATATGCTGCCATTAGATTATCAGCAAATAATGATTTTGTAATAATGATTTCAGTCTGTTCCTCACATTAGGCTATGGGTTTTAGAAGACTTATAATATGGCACAGAAGTAAAACAAACAAACAGCCAGGATATTTGTCAGAGACATACATTTTGTGTTCCGTGGAAGAGAGAAAGTCAACGTGATTTAGATCAACACGAAAGCGATGTTTTTTTGTGAAGTATCCCTTTAAATTTGCATGTGTAGTGGATGTATATGGTATCTATGGATGTTCCATTGGTCCCCTATGGACAGGGCGTTAGCATATTTGATGCTGCTACCTGATTTTTGGCTTTTCCCTTTGCTTTTGTCTTTTTATTTATCTCCATCAATCTTTCGACCTTGTTCCTCTCCACCCTTGTCTACGTATCTGTCTTATGTAGCAGTAGGAGACTGATGAGTCCACCTGGACTCCCTGGTGTGTGAGATGTCCCTGTGAGAGCGAAACACAACGTCGACTCCGCCTCACTAAGTGTGTGTTTGGAGTCAAAGGCACAATCCTCACTGCTGTGCCCACAGATGGTCACACTACAGGAACAACATTCTGTTGTGTCTCCAATGGTGAGAAAGAGAATGAAAAAAGGCAAATTTGGGGTGTTTTTTTGTCCTTTCTTGAAAGAGAGAAACAACCACATTGTCCGACCTAGGATACATACAGTGTGGTTAACAAACCTCATAATTATTACGACAGGCTACCTTTTTTTGTCCGTTTCAATAATAAAAAGGGTACTTTTTAGTAGATGGAGAGAGTTCCTCTCAAGTTCACACAGGTGTCCTTGCATAATAACCACAAGTGTAGTTCATCACATTAATTCACTGTAAAAAAAAAAAAAAAAAAAACCTGTTACATTTAGACCACAAAAACGTCAGTTGTGGTTGCCATGCACTGAAAACATACTGTGAGTGTGAGAATGGTTCTGGTTTACACACAAAGACAAAACACCATCAGGGTAACACAGATGACACCTAAATAATGCAATACACATAAACTAAATAACAGAAAATGTAACATGAAATAGCCTAATGTACATTTAAAAGTACAATCATATGTGATGTGTCATGCAGGGACTTTCGGGAATGTCCTTTTACTGTTTTCCACTGTAAATGATAATTTATATATATATATATATATATATATATATATATATATTGTATTTAGGGAATTTATATATATATATATATATATATATATAGTATAAAGTTACTGTGAAAAATATATATACCGGGTATATAATGTGTGTGTACATATACATTTACAGTGTATACAGTATGTACAGTTATATACTTAGTTAAATAATTAACAGGTTCTGTTTTGTAGAATTTTTTTTTTCTTCTTCCAGACATCATCCAAACACTTTTTATTAACAAACTTATTCTTCTGAAACGTTTTGCTAAAAGTGAGCTTGTGCTAAATTTCTTTAAAATAAACTAAATTAAACTTTGTTTGATATTTTGCTATATAATTCAGTGACATTCATACTTTTTAAAGTGTGGTAGTGTCCAAATGTATTTTGGGGCCACTGTGTGAACTTGAGTAAGTTTTTACTTGAGACGCATCCTGTTTTGTGCCTGTGTTACCACAAATACACAAATTGCAACAGCATGTGTCCTCAAGTGCCTTTTGGTACTTGCCTGAGTGCTTAAATATACACGGCTTGAGTCTGAACTATCTTCCATCCAAGCCTTTTGAACACACCATTGGTTGCGTAGGAGAGGCTTGATTGGTTGTAGAGGATTACATCTGCAGTGATATCATGAGTGGCGAGTTGGTCATTACGTGACCTCAGAAACATTCAAAATAGGGATGAGCGATGCCACTTGTGATCGTTTCGATTTAAAGTACTGTCTAAAATCCAATAAGGCCATTATCAGATGTTTGAATGAACATTAATGATCTGATAAGCATATATAATGTAATAATGATAATGTGAGTTAATGTTTCACTTTAAGTGTCACAGATAAATTCTAGCTTCTTATATTAAGGGTTACTGTGTCTGTAAAACTTTTTAACCATGCAGCCTGAATTAGCAGACCCTTCTTATTGCATTCCTTTGACCTTCCTTATATTAATTTTGCAAAGAAGTGGATTTTCTTCATCTAATTATAGTCGTCGTGCAGGTTTTAATAAGCCTATCTGAGTGGCGTTGCCTGTCATTCGCTGAGGCACAACTCTATATCTCCCGTTTCAGCCTCATTCTCTTTGTCAGACACACAGCATTAACCTGGTTTGCTTGCAGTGTATTATAAGTAGGTCAAGCTTGAGGTCAAGTAATGTTGCATTTTGCTTTCAAATCATGCAGGGCTATTCACCGGGATAAAAGCATGCAGGCATTTGTTGCCGGTGAAGAGACTGAATTTTGTATTGAATGATTTAAATTAAATATGATTCCCCGTCTTTATGGTTGAGGGAACATCATGCCCCACAAATGCCCTTGTGTGTGTCATCCAGCCTGATTTTTGAGGTCTCACATTGGCTGTGTCTTAAAGCAGCTGCTTTTATAGAAAGTATCTTTATTTTCTGACATGATGGCAGTCTCATATGTGTCATGTTATTTTATATCTTTATTCAGTACTGAATAGTGTCATTAGGAAAAAGATCCATATCAGAACTGTAACCACCATGTGTTCAGATTATTGGTCAATCTTTATGGGTTTTTCATTGGCCAATTTCTAAAACATGAAGTCAGTTTCTCTGCTTTAATTGCTAACCTGTTTATATTAGGCTATCATATAATTTAATATAATTATCATGTTTATTTTCTTTGAGGTTTATAATGTAAAAATAACCATGCTACCGTGTTATTTATTTGTGTAAATAAATCAGTGATTTAGTGAGATTTTAAAGAATTATATTAACGAATTTGAATATAATTATTATTATAGTTATAAAAACAAATTTTATTAAAACATTTTTTAAAATATTAATTACAAATATTATAATGGTGTGTACATATTTAGACTATAAGATTATAAGAAAAAATATGTGGTAATGTGGTTGTGTGCAAAATGTTGGACATGACTAAATATCATGTTTTTAGTCATTTAAAATGTATTGTAATAATAAACAATACTTTTTTTTACTGCAATGATTCGATATTCTTAAACTTTTACACTTTATACCCCTCTAATCTTAAAAATTTGATTACATCAATGTTCCATATGGTTAAAATTAAATTATTAGTGCTTCATCTTTGCTTAATAGAGTATATATTTCATTTTAGAGTACGTTTTGCACAATTTGTGGCTATTTTCGTCAAAAAAAACCTTTTTGAAAGATCTCTTTTTTCCATTTTCCAGTACCCACGACTTGCGTAGTCTTGCTTTTGTTGCATGTACACGATGAATGAGTCAATGAACCGGAGTCGTGGCCAGTCATTATAAACAGTGAGAGCTCACCTCTGAAATAACACCACAATCACTCTCTTCTAAGTGCATTCAGAAATGCACTTTTGACAATCTCTCACTCCCATACTTCCTGTACATTTTAAATGTGCTCACTGCTGTCGGAGCAAGCTCCTTATAAAGGTTTTGCTTATTAGCAGGAAAGAGCTTACCTTTCATTTTTATGCTCTAATCACCCTGCGTATTACCATATTCAAATGAGATGAATACATAAAAGCAAACACACATTTACACATGCGCAAATGCTTTTTATTTGTAGGCTGTACTGAAAAGTAATGCCATCAAAAAACAATCCTTCATTTTTAGTGCACCGCACTAGTAGATATGGCTCAATAGTCTATCTCACTCATTATACAGCGCTTGTCTATAATGGACATGGTTGCCAACAGCGGTCAGCCTCTCTGAGTTAATGTTGTAGCCGCTCATCTCTCGTTCTACTTTCCAAACAGCCTGTGCATCTGGGAGCTGCTCTATATATTATTATTGGGCTCCATGTTTTATTATTGTAAACCCCCCAGTGAGCCAATGAGAGGCCAACCACCGTCCTCATGTCTGCCACATCTTCTATGTGACCGTCGTCACATCCTGGTTTATAATGTATATTCTCTTTGATGCATTTATTTTTCTATGGTGTGGCTGTCTATACACATTCAATCATGTGGATCATGGATATGGTGCGTGTACTGGACTAGTTTGTCCATATACACACACATTGTATTATATTGTTATTCAGTATATCTATATTTTATTGCTATATATATATAATGTTAAACTATATATGTTATATTATAATATATAACTGTTTAGCTCGTTTTATGGAGTTAATATACTGAATACCAATAAATGGCATCTATTTATGACTCACTAAGCATGTAAAAAGCTTTTCACACCAACTACCCATGTGATATGTGGCGTTTCAGTGGCAGTGAGATCCTTCCCTGTTCAATTACAATTCATCATCTTTGCAAGCCACACAGGCAGACCAGCTATCCATGACTCTGATATCTCACAGCAGGCATTACATAACAGCCTAAAACATCACAGTCAGTTTCATGTTTCACATAATCTGGCATAAGATTAAAATGTTTGTCACGCTATACACAAATAAATTATGACAGCGGCATTTGTGTCTCTTAGATGAGTCTGATAGCTTCGACAGCTTATGCATTCACAAAATCGGTCTGTGCAATTATATTGCAAGAAATTGGATGAAGAAAATGACTTGGACTTATTTTCCAGTTGCCATTTACTGTTGTCAGAGATCGCTGCTCTAATTTTGTACATTTTTATGTATGTTTATTTTTTTATTTTTTATTTTTATTGTTTAATATAATATAATATAATATAATATAATAATAGTTTTCTGTATTTTTTTTATTTTTTTTGTGAACAGAAATAGTATTTTAATTGTTGAATATGGTCAGTAAGGTCAAGAATTCTTACCTTAGGGTAGAGGCCAAAATTCAGACGGATACAGTATTTGATATATTTGAAGAACCATGAAATCAAAATTGATTTTATGAAATATTGCACTACTTATTATAAATGAATTGTTTGTTTTAATTATTTTTTTTAATTCATGTGCAATAGCAATGGCAAACCATAACCATCCAATCAATTCCAGATGGACAAAATCAAGTCTCACCCTACATTTCTTCTTGTTTGAGAAGCCGTTTCACTCGTTTCACTCGTTTCACGTCACAATAGGGAAGAAACGACTATCTCAACTTCTGTTTCATGCCAACTTTAAACTAGTTAGGTACTTGTCAAGCAAAGTTTTGTTAGATAATAGCTAATTTAAGGGGGCATTTACACGACATGGTTTTCAATTAAAAAACGAAAAAGTATCGGTTACCTAACGTAACCTCGGTTCTCTCTAGAGAGGGAACGAGTATTGCGTAAGTTAGCTTACGCTACGGGAAAGATTCATCTTTTCGAGATACTGAAGCCAAAAATTATCCTTAATTTTGTATTCATTGTCAACGCAGTGCAGCAGCTAGCAGACCTAGAGCAGGCTGTAGCGTGCTCATAGGCTGCCCTGCGGAAACTGCAGCAGCCTACCAGTGAGCCCGACGTGACGTCACGTCCAATGAAGGGCGCTCGCGCCCTCACAGCATCTTAGCCCGCCATAATGGGCGTGGCTTAGAGTATATAAGCTGATTCTCTGGTTTTCATCGACTGAAGCGAAGTCGCTCGTGGCGCAAGCACGGCAGGTTACGCAATACTCGTTCCCTCTTCTAGAGAGAACCGAGGTTACGTTAGGTAACCGATACGTTCTCTTACAAGAGCTTCTCTCGTATTGCGTAAGTTAGCTTACGCTACGGGAACCCTTTGTCAACGCGGTGCGCGCCGAGCATCCACACGAGTCCCAGTGTTTCCGGGGAGCCCAGATAAGTGGGAAAATAAAGGTGGCCAGCAGATCGCGGGCCATCACTTACACCTACATAAGCACTAATAGGGAATACAGAGCGGCGCTGCCGGTCTGTATAGGCATACAGCCAGGGGCGTAGAATTTAGTAGGGACGCTTGGGACGTGTCCCTACCAATATCCAGTGACACTGATATATCCCTAGCAATATTTTCGATCAAAACTTTAAATATATTAAATATTGATGTCCCCGTCCCCACCAATTTCAAAATCAAACCTACGCCACTGCATACAGCACATACCATAGTGCGGCTCAACCAGAAGAGCAGAGATACGTGAGAGTAGCCTGCGCACGATATAACTGGACAGAACATACATCTCACTTACACAGATAGAAGTTTTGCCTGCAGAGCGGGAACTTCTAGGTTATAAAACCTGACGAAGGTGGACACATTTGTTGTGAATAGAAATCCCTCTGTTGGAATGAGCCCTGACGCCCAGAGGGCATTGAAGACCTTTTGACGTGTAAGCGGCCGCAATAGCGTCCACAATCCATCTGGACAGGCTTTGTTTCGAGGTGGCGAGACCCTTGGTGCGCCCACCAAACGAAAAGCTGCTCTGAGAGCCTAAAAAGGGTGGAGCGCGCAGTGTAAATACTCAGCGCCCTGACTGGGCAGAGGAGATTAACATCACTCTCGCTATCGGATGAGGGCAGAGCCGATAGAGAAATGACCTGTGCTCTGAAAGGAGTGCCAATCACTTTAGGAACATAGCCGTGTCTAGGTTTGAGGATGACTTTTGAGTCATTTGGCCCGAACTCAAGACACACAGCGCTGACGGACAGCGCGTGTAAGTCCCCCACACGTTTAACTGATGACAGAGCGGTCAGAAAAACGGTTTTGAGCGACAGGCAGGGCTGTCGCTAGTGGGGTGAAAGGTGGCGACAATTATAGGGGCCCCCGCTGCCCAGGGGGCCCCACAAAATCCAGCAGTTATACTATTTAGGCCCCTGTAGTATGAATAATTCTAATATTTATATTAGTTGTTTGCCTGAGATTTAAATGAAAACCACAAAAATGTGCAATTTGGGTAAATATTTTTCCAAATATCTGCTTCTCTTACCTCCATAAAAATGGTTTAGTCCGACCTAAAGTATTTATTAATTATTCAGTCAGAGTCAGTGACAAACATCAGATGGACCCAATAAAATTGTAAGTCCCACCGCAGCTCGTGAACAGAACCAATCAGAGTTGAGGCGGCAGAGCCTGAAGTTAACGATGAACTTGGTGGAAGAGCAGGAGACTGACTGACTGAAAAATGTCGGGGAAAAGAAAACATAAATCAGGGAACCAGAAATGCCAGGAAAAGACAGAGAGGGAGGCAAGGAGAGTGGTTGTATCCCAGTCGATCAAGACATTCTTAAAGACCGGTTATATATTGTTATTTCGCTGGGAATTAGAAAACTTCCGTCTACAGTCTGCCGTGTACAGTCATTTTTTATTATCGATGCGCGCCGCAATCGACCGAATGATTACGTGGTCTAAATTCCTGTCTTTTTACACTATTGTAACTAAAAAAAAGTTTTAAACAAATTACAGTCACGACGCATTGCATTATGCATCTGACCTGCCGGCTGATGATATTTAAAACATCGAGAAAACACGAATACAACACACTGCACTTGGATGAATAAATGTATTCGCTTTATTTAATAATATTACCAGTTCCATATTATCTTTATTAAAAAATAAGACAATGAATGGTTTTATTTTTTGAATTAGACTGCATTCTTGTCAATTTCTAAATGTTTACTTTTTGATTTATGAATTATAACAGACTGATGGGGGGGAAAAATTATTACTTTTTAAAAATTGGTTTTATTATTATTTAACAATTTCTTGCTTTTTTGTTAGTTTTTATTAGTTGTAATTTTTATATAAACATTTAACTTTTAAAATAAAGGTTTTACAACAACATCACCATCTTCTGTTATGTGGGCCTCTATGTTCATCTATTGTACAGTATATGATATTGGTGGTGGGTGGTGGGGGCCCACATCAATATTTTTTCAGGGGGCCCCGAATCCTCTAGCTACGGCCCTGGCGACAGGTACTTCAATTCCACGGAATCTAGTGGTTCAAAGGGAAAAGCTTTCAGGGCCTCGAGGACCAAAGAAAGATCCCACATAGGAACCGAAGGGGGGCGCGGAGGGTTCATCCTTCTAGCTCCTCTGAGGAAGCGGATGACCACCTCATTTTTTCCCAGCGACCGGCCGCGCGTCGACTTAGCGAACGCAGCGACGGCCGCCACGTAAACTTTGAGTGTGGATGGGGACCTGCCCTTATCCAACAGCTCCTGTAGGAAACTGAGCAGTCGCGATACCCCACATGTCCGTGGGTCCAGATTTTTGTCGGTGCACCATTTAGAAAACACAGACCATTTAGACGCGTAAAGCTTCCTCGTGGAAGGGGCTCTAGACTGCGTGATCGTGTTCATCACTCCTTCTGGCAGGGTAACGGGTACCCATTGATCAACCATACATGCAGAGACCAGCGCTCTGGATGGGGATGCCAGATCGAGCCGCGAGCTTGAGAGAGGAGATCTGTTCTCACCAGAATCGGCCACGGGGCTGTACGTGACAGCCGTGTCAGCTCCGGGAACCAAGTCTGATTCTCCCAACGCGGGGCTATGAGGAGCACCGAGTGGTGCGTTGGCGCGAGTGCGCGTTCCCTGATCCTCTTGATTACCTGTGGTAACAGAGAAATCGGAGGGAAGGCATACAGCGGGCGGCTGGGCCAGATTTGGGCCAGCGCGTCCTCGCTCTTTGAAAAAAACATCGGGCAGTGAGCGTTGTCTTTTGACGCAAATAGGTCGACTTCCGCTTTGCCGAATAGGCGCCATAATATCTGGACTGTTTGGGGGTGCAGAGACCATTCCCCTGGGGGAACGTTGTCCCTGGATAGTTTGTCTGGGCCGTCGTTCAAGTGGCCTGCCACATGCGCAGCTCTCAGCGAGCGCAGGTGACGCTGAGACCATATGAGGAGGCGTTCTGTCAAATTGCAGAGATTTCTGGATCTGACACCGCCCTGACGGTTCACGTAGGATACCACTAACATGTTCCATCAAGTATAATAATAACCATCAAGTTTCAA